>NC_140479.1:28929338-29529338 GCF_051167445.1 Perissodus microlepis | reverse complement strand
GTAGGATGTGGCTTGTTTTCTGTGTAGATTCGTAGAGTTCTAATAAAGCATTTCAGGAAATTACATCTGAAAATGTGCCGTGTGTACATGGGTGTTTGTGCAGGGTGGTATAAACTCCTGCATCAATACAACCTGTTGGTGTAATAAATGAATGTTCTGCCAGGACTGCGCGCTGCTGGAGGGGGAGAGGCACTCTGGGCCTGGCTTTCTGTGCCCGACTGTGTGCCTCTCCAAACAGTTCTGGGAATGATTTTCAGTGGTTGCCCCCCTTGCAAGCTTCTTCCCCCACCTCTCGCCCTCCTCCTGTAGGGGAGGAAAAAAATAAAATCCTGCCTCCATCTACCATATCCTGCCTTGTGAGGGCTTTTAGTTCTTTCAGCTTTAGAACACCCAAACTGCTGCCAACCAGCCTCAGGAGGTGCAGCTCCACAGCAGAGCAGAGAGCTTAGCTGACTTAGCTCCCCCCACACCCCACTCGGCCTCTTTAGGTCCACCTCACCTTCTGGCGTCCTGGGTGGGATCATGTAGAAGATCACCGCTATTTTGAAACTAAAACACAGGTCTGTTGCTGTGTTTTTTGGGTTGGGCCCCCTACTTTGCACTCGTGGAGTTTTATCTTCATCAGCGAGGTAACAATTTCTGTTTTTTTTTTTTGTTTTTTGTTTTTTTTAAACCACTTCTTCTGACTAATAGTTCTTGATTTTTTCTTTGCCTTTTCTCGCTCTCCTCGCATTCAGCGGTCTGCTGCAGTGTGACACTTGGATACGTGAGCGCGCTTGTGTGTGGAACCGTAGGCGGCAGGTCCTCCGGTGTTGGCAGGCAGAGATCGGCATGCTGGAAAATGGTTCATAAACAGCAACTTAGAAAGAGCAAGGGCAAAGTGGAATGTTAAGTTGAAACACATGCTGCATTCAGAGTGCGCAAAGCTAAGCTCTCTCTCTGAGCTATACAGGGCTCTCTGTCTTTCTCTTGCTCCCTCTCTTCACACGCCACCTCAAGGTTGCTTCTGTTTGCTTTCACAGGATTGGAAGTGGCGCCCGAACAGCAGGCGCATCATTTTGAAGGGAATTTGTTTTTTGCTCGTTTTACCTTCGCTCCACTTTGTCCGAACACACGGTTGAGTTCAAGCTTTTTGGAATTATTACACATTTCTTCACATCAGATCAAAAACTTGTAAAAGCCCTGAATTGGATTACAGGACACACCCCGTTGTAATTAGTCTCATTTACCAAATGAGATCTTTCCCAGTGGTCGGAGTGAATTCCGTGATGAGTTCATCAACCGTCGAGCTGCTCGGATCATCAAAGCAGAATCAGTTGCAGGGAGATTAGTAAGCCCGGAGTTCTCACACACCTCTTTTCTCCCTTTTTTCCTGATGAAGAATAGATCAGATTTTAATGATGTTTGTAATGAAACACAAATCCCAGACTAATTACATTAAAGACCTGTGATCTCCTGTTCCGTGCCTTAGTGAACATGTCATGATATGGTAGAGATTACAACGGCCTGCAATTTAATACCCCGCCGTAGAGTAGCAGCATCTGTAGCTATCAGCTGACTGCTGCTCTGCATATCTGTACGGACCCGTGTAGTGTTTATCTGGGCCATGCCTCGCTGCCTGGTGGGTGTGTCTTGATAGCGATCGCAGAGAGGTTGGAAAACAGAAGCAGTGGTTTTTGCAGTGACTGATACAACATAAAATTATTACTGTATAAAAACTAAAGGAAAATGAAAACTTAAAAAGATACCATGCACATTAATATAGTGGTTATATATGAAAGTATTCTACCTTTAAAAAAATCTACATGTTTAACACCTTAATCTGAGATGCACTAAGATAACAGGAGTAAGTACTTTCCTTAAGAATCCACTTACAGAAATTCATAATTGCGTCACCTTGCAGTAATTGCATAACTCATTTCTAGTTTGTAAAGCAGGTAATTTAGTCTTAATTTAGATTTAAAGACTAATCGTTAGATTCTTTCTTCCTTTTTAAGTTCCTCCTGGCGTGATCGGAGGTGTGGCTCTGTGTTTCTCTTTAAAATATGCCCAATGTTTTTGAAGATATTCCTGTTCAGCTCAGAAGCTTTACTTCTTTTTAAAATCTGTCATTTTGGCAGTATGCTGGAGATTATCCTGCCAGATGTTCATGTGACTTGGAGTCATCTTTTAGGCTTTTTACTTTTTTAGCTTTCCCTTTTTTTAAATCACATTGTTGTTGCCTCGACTTTCCATTTTGGTGTCTGTTTATCAGTTTAGTCATTCTAAAGGATCGTGCTTGTTCATAAAATGGCAGTACTCCTTTGTTTTGGCACAGAAACATTTTAAAAGATTTGACACTGAAGTAAGTTTGCACAGATTTTACTTACAGGTTTTGTTGTTTACTGTACATTTGAAAATCAGCCAGCTACTCATCATTTTCCAGCTAATCTAACTTGCTCAATACAGTAAAGTAAAACTGTTTACTGACCTTTGAGGCTTCACTTTGACTGTGCTGTTTTGAGAAAAATGTAACTTTTTCTGCAGTGTATGGCTGCAATGACAGAGCTGCCATGCTGAGGTTTAGCAGGTATAGTGTTGTTTTGTTGGTGACGGGTTTTTTTGTGGTGTTGTTTTTGCCCCTGTATCAGGATTAAATCAGTCTGAGTTTGATGGGAGTATCATTACTTCTCCAAGTATTTGGTCACAAACACAAAGCGCTGGACTCTTGATTGTTCCTCAGAAGATGTCAGATTCATTAGATGGTTAAGTCATTTCACACCAAAAAATGGAAAGAGAGAAAACCCTCCAGTACTGTTACAGCAAAAGTCCAGAGTTCACCAACATCATCATACATCATTTGTATACACCAGGGTTGTCAAACATAAGGCCCTGGGGCCAGAATCGGCCCAGCAAAGACTCCAATGTGGCCCACTTTGACCCCCATCTTTGGAAAATGTGACAACACCTATTGCCATTCATACTACACCAAATTAAGTAATAGATGAACAACAGTTAAAACTAGAGATGGACCGATCCGATATTACGTATCGGTATCGGTCCGATACTGACCTAAATTACTGGATCGGATATCGGAGAGAAATAAAAAAATGTAATCCGATCCATTAAATATCACAAAAGCACCTCACAAAACTTGCGACATGGCGTAACTCGGCTCATAAGCGTAGCACGTCGGAGCAGTATGCGTCACGTGATAGAGCGGTTGTGGCGTGCTGGACCTGTCAGCGGTCTGGTTGAGCACTTGGAGCCTCGCTACCAAACCGGCATTTCATCTCCGATGAAGTGATCCCAGAGAGAAGTAAAGCAAGTGTGTAAGTTCATCTCTGAGTGTTTGTAAAGCATTCCAGCCTTAAGCTTAACAACCGATATATGGAGCGACTGCCTCTCTCTCCCTCTCTCTCCTGCTGCTACTTCAATCATGAAACTGATTAATGATCAGCTGATCGGCTTTTCTGTCGTGAGTCTGTCTCTCTTGTTTGTTTATTGTTGAAGAAAGATGTTGAATCTATTTAATTATTCTTGAAAACTAATTTATTTCTGTGCATTTTTTTTTTCACACTGCACCGAATTAAAGTTGATTACGTCGATTAAGCATCATGAGGTGGAGGGTGGTTCCCTATTTTTTATTTTTTTGCTGGGAGTTTGCAACCCTATTAGTTAGGTTGCTTACTCTTTAAAATACAAGAATAGGGAGGATGGAGCAGGTTTAAGTTTATTAGATTGATCAGTGTTGCTGAACTATGAAATATTTTGGGTGCAGGGTATTTTTTGCATACAGGTATAACAGAATAGCTTTAGTGTTTGTTTTTAAACTTGAGTATGAACTTATACAAAATGCAGCAAGATATAAAAAAAAAAAACAGTTTTATTGATTAAAAAACTATATCGGATTCATATCGGTATCGGCAGATATCCAAATTTATGATATCGGTATCGGACATAAAAAAGTGGTATCGTGCCATCTCTAGTTAAAACACAGTGAAAAAAACAGGAACTTTCTTATCTCCTGTCAATTTCTGTCTTTGAGGAGTTTTTGGTGAATTAATGTAAATTACTCTCCTGTGTTTGTAATTTCTACCATAAACTTTTCTGCAATTTTCTACATTTATTGTTTGTGTTGATAGATTTCTTTCATTTACTACACAACATTCGTGTAAGTTTGACGATCTGATCGACCACTTGTCACAATCAACAGCTGGTTTGTTTTCAGATGTAGTTCACAGCAGCACGATAGAATCCAAAGTTCTACACGGTCCAGCACATTTAAAATGACTTTTCTCTCAGACCCCTTCCTTTATAGCAGAACCTGTTGAGCAGGCATCCCTCGCAATGATAACGACACTTTCCTTCAAAACTCCAATATACTTCAAGCAGCTGTCAGAATCCATTAAGGCAGAATATTTCCAATCCTAATGCCCAGGGGCAGGCTGACAGACCCTCCTGTGAGATCCTTTACAACCCCTAAAGATTCACCCTCTGCTGGGCACATAACTAGAGTGTCGCCCAGGCCGCCTGCTGCCACCTTCAGCCTGCCTGTCACTGACAGAGAACCGCACATTGCTGACACTTGAGATTAGCCGCTACAATAACTGTTATCGCACATCTTCCCAGTGCCACAGCCTCCTCACACTGTTCATAATTGAGTCGAAGCACTAATGGCATGGAGTTATGTCGCTGCTTTTTCTTGTGCTGGACAAATTGCCGTTGTCTTTGATGGGGTGGGGGCAGAGAATTATGAATCTCTAATCAACGAAAAAGAAAAAAAATACGACGGCTTTGTTAGGACATTGTCATAAGGCATGCTGGGTTTCAGTGCCCCGACCGACAGGGCTTCTTTGATAATTCTATGCTTTGCTCTTTAAAGAATTCCTGCAATTCGCAGGTTCATAAGCTCTCCGGTGCGTTTTCTCTCAGCCTTTCATTTTTACCCCCACTTTACATTCATGAGGATGAGGAAGTAAAATATTTCCTCCAAACATTTTTCTCTTAATTGCAAATAACCTAATTGGCTTCTTTAAAAATGGAATAATTTCCTGAAATGTCTCCGCAGGGTTTTTATTGAAGATGCATGGATGAATTTTAAGCCTAAGAGTTTGACAATGCTGCATTGTGTAATGTCAAAATCACATATATTACACTGCAGTAAGTTAAACATAGTCTTGTACTTTTAGTTAAAATGAAGCGTTCATGTGTCCTGCCAAAGATTGGCAAACATTTTAATGAACAGACAAACAGCATATTCAAACATTTGGTCTCTTAGTTTGGAATCAGAACGATGCCACCTTGAAACGAAACCTAAAAAAATATTGAAACCGAAAAAAAAAATTGTAACTGAAATAAATGTACTGAAAAATCTTGTATTGAAACCGAAAAAAAAATTGATAGTGAAAAACAATTAATTGAAACTGTAATTTTTTTGTTTTCGCTTACAATTTTGTTTTTCAGTTTCAATCTGCTGGCACTGTTTTGGCGTCCGGGGGCGCGCTGGGGGGAGGCGGGGATTCCGGCCCGCATGTATTTGCATACATTATAGAGGCCACTAGTGCTGACCAAGCTGCCATCTTTCTCTCTTCCCGTCTTTGGAGCTTGACCCTCCAAACCAGTGGCGGAGCGGGGGGGTGGCTTACTGGGCTTAAGCCCGGGTTGTTTTTTCAGAAGCCCGGGGTCTTTTGGAGTGTAATTTTTTCATAGTTAGATGCTTGGCTGACAACTGTATAAAACAAAAAACTACACACAATATTCGAAGCACATAGTGCACACTGTGGGCATTTACGACTGTGCGTAAATCCCCCCTAATATTGGTATGATCCGAGCTCAGACACTAAGCGGGGCGGGGCAGCTGCTGCCTGCGAGTTAGTGATGGGATTTCCGGCTCTTTTTAGAGAACTGACTCTTTCGGTTCGGCTCACTAAAAAGAGCCGGTTTTCGGCTCCGAACCGGCTCTTCAGGTTGTTTTGTTGCTTTAATTAATTTATTATTAACAATAATATAAAAATTATGCACAAAAGGAATTGTGGTTTTATTTATATGTTTATATATAAATATATGCGGTGGCCCCTAGAGACAAAACACGTACAAACTCCAAAAAGCACATACAAACTCCAAAACACATTTCTAGCATTTCTAGCATAAGTGATCTAGGTAGCTCTGAACTTCCAAAACAGAGCTACCTAGATCACTTAAATTACACAATTGAAAGCATGAAAGCATATGTGTATTGTTTGTGTATTTATACACAAGCATTCATATATAGTCAAATAATAATAATAAAAAAAAGTTCATTTACCTGTTACTACCACACACCAAATCCGGTCGTTGGTACTTGCTGGCTTGTGTAGCCACTAGGTAACAAAAGTTCAACACTGCCCCCTAGCATCCTGGAGCAATTCTGTTGTCTTTTGTACGTGTTTTGAGTTTTTATGTGCTTCGGAGTTTTTACGCGTTTTGGAGTTTGTACGTGCTTCAGGGTTCGTACGTGATTTGAAGTTTGTATGTGCTTTGTCTGTAGGGGCCACCATAAATACACTTTTATTTATTCACTCCACATAAAATGTAATAAATAAATCATATAATACAAAACTCAACTATTCACATTTCAACTTTTAACTATTTAAATTTTCAGCTTTTTCCTTTTACAAATTTAAAGTGAAACAACACAAAACACTGCAAACCACAACACAATTAAATATAAATTATAATATGAAAACAAAAAGAACATGCATATTCTGTCATATGGACCTGCATGAATAAACTTTCTGAATCCTTTATCATCTGCAACTGAAAATAGTTGTGGATGATTACTATACCTTTCTAATGTGACGTTGTTGTCCCTGGCTCTCTCTCTCTCTCTCTCCCTCCCTCCTGCTCTGTTCCTGTGCTACTGCTACCGCCCCTCCCCCCTCTTCCCAGCGTAAAGCACAAGGCTCGCATGCTGAGTGAAGCGGAAAAAAAGTGCGAGAGAGAGGGTGAGAGAAAGAAGAAGAAGAAGGAAAAAAAAAACAAAAAAAAAAAACACGGCTCGTGATAAGGAGCCGGCTCGCGTCGTTCACTTCAAAGACCCGGCTCTAAGAGCCATTTCGTTCGCGACCGACCCATCACTACTGCGAGTGCGCTGTTAGAGAAACAGAGCCAGGCAGACAGAGGAGAACTAAAGTTCGACCAGGTAGCAAAGAAAATCATTCGTACTGTACAAATAATGTAAATATGACGGTGTATCACGAAAGATTGATATCAAACTGATCACTTGGCCCATATTACGTTACTCGCTCTTCAAGTGAATCAACAAATGGCGAAATGAAAAGCTGAACAACAACAACGCTGTTTCTTTAGAGAGCCTCAGCTTACATGTGTGTTTATTTCATATTTTCAGTTGTTTCCCTCCACAGCTAAATAAATCGGTTTCAGTAATGTACTGATATACAAGAATGGACATAAGGAGCTCCTTTCAAAGAAAAAACTCTGGTAGTATTTTATATATTATGCTTTGTATGTTGTTCAGTATATTTCTATGCAAAACAAGAGGAATTTCAACACACAGCAGTATATTCACAGTTTAAACCAGATATTTATATACACTTTATGGAAAACACAAGAACATTTTTTTACTGTACAACATCAATTTAGAGTAAACTTGTTTTGTTTTGGATAAATAAATATTGAAATATCTTTTGAATTAGTTAAATGTCAGATAAAGAGAGACAGAGTTTCTAATTGTATCACTTTGATCAAATGTAGGAGTACATATACACTAAGTTTATTGTTAATCAATAAGAAACTCCAGACGATTCCATTCTGAGCTGAAGAAGCTTCTGATTGGTTAGTAGAGTCCATGTGAGTAAACTGGTGGCACAGCTGTGGATGCATATAAGGCAAAACACAGAGCCTGTTTCTTTGACATGGGAACATCCAGAGATGTCAACCAAAACACCAGGAGAAGAATTGTGCAGCTCCATAAGTGTGGCTCAGTTTGAATACAATTTGGTGCCATTTGCAATTAAGAAATACAGACAGTTTCTCTCTTTACTCTTAAAGTTAACAAATATGTTTTTATATTTATCAATCTAAAAAAAATAAACATTTAGTCTGATTTGATGTTACCATTAAAAAAGTGTTTGTGTTTTGATCTGAAGAGTTTGTAAATATCTGGTTTCAACTGTATATTTGATGATTGTCAGCACAAAGAGGGAGAGAGGAGCAGAGAGGGAGAGAGAGAATGAGGACAGAACAGAGATGAACAAGAGCAGGTGAGACACACATGTTAGTCAAATGGTCGTTTACCAAAAGTATCACCGTATCATAGGTCCTCATGTATCTGTACCTAGTGTTTCTTTTTAGGTTTGTTATTTTTCAAATTCTACATTTATTAAGTTTTGCAGGCTTGTTTGAACAACAAGGCTAAATAATTATATAAACTTTTCTGAATCTGGACTTTGGTAGAATTAAAAAAAAGTGTAGTGCAGGTCTATGATGATTTTTAGTGCTACTATCATCTAGTTCTGATTCTGGTTCTGTCTTGGTTAAGTCCTCAGTAGTCCTGATTTTGAACTGTTGTAGTCCTGTTTTAATTCCGGATCAGTTCTGGGTCTGGTTGAATTGGGGTTTAGTCCTCGTGTCTTGATGCAGCCCTGACTTTGTTCTGCCTTGCTGCTTAATTAAAAAACTAGTTTAAGGTGTCCTGTATATGATATATATTTTTCCCTATATGAAGTCATTCTTTTTTTGAACAAAACTCAAAACAGGGCCAATTAATCTTTCAGTCATTTCTCCACCACCCCCCCAAAAGAAAAAAAAATCCCACATGCATACTACCCTTTAGGGCTAAGCCCCGGGTGTTTCAAATGTCTGGCTCCGCCTCTGCTCCAAACCGCAAGTAAGTAATCATTTTTTGTCATCTTTCCTTGCTGTCCCACTGGACTGGACATTAGTTTAGTTTTTTTTTTAGCTACAGCTGGTGTTAGCCTATTCGTCGTAGCAAGCTAGCCTGAAGCTAATATTTGCTAAATTTAGGGACACCCGTGTCTCTTTAGGAGTTGGAGGCCGGTGTTTTAGGAGCGGCACAAGATCTCATCAACAGGCAGTGTTGGGGAGTAACGTAATACATGCACCGGCGTTACGTATTTAAAATACAAAATATGAGTAAATGTATCCGTTACAGTTACCGTTCAATAGGTGATATTGAGAATAGTTAGTTTGTTGAAATAAATGGATTACATGGCGGTATTTTCCTGTTTCATATGTTAGGCTATGGTCTCTCTATTTTTGGTAATTCCACGCCGGTGGAAACCCAAACAAAACACGCATTAAGAGCCTCTAAAAATTATTATACAAAAATGATTTAATATGAAGGCAACAGGCAGAGTGTTACAGGCATCGCCCTAAACAATGTAGCCTCTTGGGCAGTGTAGTCCGTGCTGCAGGGAGAATGGACTGCCATACCCGTGATGTGTCTGTGAGCAAGGAGGGAGAGAAAGGAAAAGTACGAGCTGTCACCAAGCAGAAACGGGAGCTGGAAGCATGTAAATATAATAATAACCACTGCAGCTAAACAGAGAGCCTGACGAGCCCAGCTGTAAATAAGCTGTTAAGACTCGACTGTACGCTGTGTTCGTGTTTTCCTCTGAAACAATAAGTTCCGTTGGAGCAGCCTTTCAACGCCTCTCTCTGTCTCTGCTAGCAAAGTCGACCCAGACAACAAAGTAAAGCTAGTTTTCAGCTACGAGCCCGACACGAACCCGACGTATTAGCCAGAGGTCCCTTTACTACGGTTCAGAGCCGCGGACCTGTTTTATATACGCACGGAATAGTTTTCTACACAAGATCGTTGCAAAAAGTGCAGCCTTACCTAATGTCCACCTGTTACTCATTTATATTAAGATTTTAACATCTAGTTGGTGTTGGTGTGGAGAGTAACCTTCAGTAATAGTAATAAATCACACAGCAATAGTACATTCATGTAGTTGTAAAGTATTCAGGATACATTACTTCTATAATCTTTGGTGGAATACATTTTAAAATTAGCCTTCCCAACACTGTCAACGGGTTGGCGCCTCATACCACAGTGAAGCAAAGCAGTCTCATGAGCGCTGGGAAGGACGAGCCCAGAGCCCAAAACAGACAGTGCAGGAGTTGACAAGGTCAGTAATTGTATGGTGAAAATTATACTTCTAGTTATCTTGATTGGCAAAAGAAAAGTAAATACAATACAAATACAAAATCTGCTTCTCACATATAGGGCATTTCCAAGATTTTTTTCAAAACTTCAATTTCTTTCATTACAGCTGTGCTGTGCCAGATGTTCTGTTGACCTACAGTGAGAGGCATCATTTCAGAAACACCAGGAAGACTGAAACTCATCGCCGGGATCAAGAAGGATAAACCCAGCATTTCATGAACACTGATGGAGACCTTTGCTTTGTGTAATGTTAGAAGTACTCAGATAATCCTCAGAGGGTCTGGACTTTTACATAATATAATAGCTTTAAGTCCTGTAGAAAGTTAAATATATGTTGTGCTCTCTGGTTACTCTGGTATGAATGACTCTGAATTACTTTATGATAAATAACACACTATTGTCAACAAACAGTGAAAGAATTCCAGATCACAAGTTTTTAGTTCAAATACAAGTAACAACCTTTGACTTTAATCAGGTTTTCTCTAACTGTGTCAGAGAAAACATCATGTGCTCTTCATGTAGCTGAGTACATTCAGTGTTTAAAACAGAACCTCTGCAGGTCTGAGATCAGCAGTTTCCTGAAACACCAAACTGAGGTCCTGTTAATGCTGATGTATAGTGACACAGTTACAGGGGTGATTAATCCTTTTGACTTTTTGTCTTTAAATTTATCAATAAAACAGCTGCAGCTTTCACTGACAGCACATGTGGTAATTTAACCTTTGTACTGTTTTCTTCAGTTAATTTTGGAGTTACTACAAAGATTGAAGATATAGGATGATCTGTCTGCTGTCACTGGGTGGTGCTGAGGTCTGAATCTGAGGACAGCTCCTGTAATCACAAACAGAACAGAATCATCACAAACTGAAATATAAAGTTTATCTCTCAAATCTGAAATAGAGCTGATCCTTCTCTGTCCTCACACACTCGGGATCTGAAGTTGTTCAGTCCTACAGTTCTGCCGACAGCTGTTTATTTTTATTTGTTTTAAAGGCCTTATATACTAACACATTTTCTAATATGTTTACCTTTGAGTTGTTGATGCTTTATAAATGGACATCTGCAAAGATGAGATGATGGAGCAGGTTTCAGTCGAGGTTCAGTCTGCTGCTGCATCCTGGTCACAACATACGGAGGTGTTATCAGCTTAATATTGAACAAGAGATATGTTTCAAATTATTTGTCCTAAAGCAGCGGTCTCCAACCTTTTTTGCGCCACGGACCAGTTTATGCCCGACAATATTTTCATGGACCGGCCTTTAAGGTGTCGCGGATAAATACAACAAAATAAAACCAGTACCGGTACCGAAAAAAAGAAGATTTATTCATAACACGTGAAAAGACCCAGGAAAACCGAGTTAACGATAAAAACGATAACAAAATAACGCTAAAAACCGATAAAAACCCTGAAAACCATACATTTCACACCTGAGCCTCAACTCTTGCGGCCCGGTACCGGTCCGAGGCCCGGGGGTTGGGGACCGCTGTCCTAAAGGATGCAAGCTGTACAGAGTACTGCACATGTGACTTTGTGAACATAACTCGTTAAAAATAATTTGGACAGTTTTTTAACCTGAATATTTGTAACAAACTCAGTAAAAAAAAAAAATGCTAAAAAAATAATCAGAGGAAAAATGTAACATTTTAACTTAAGCGGAAGTAGTTGGTTTCAGTACATAAGTATCGGGCTTTGCTATTTAATCCGTAGCTATTGACTAATGAGGGGTTACTGAAGTGCCAGGTTTTTAAAAGTTGGCGTTAATGTCGTTCCACATGTGGAAAGCGACAGAAAACATGCTGCTGTTTGCACATATTTAATAATCAGCTCTGCACAGGAGCAGAAGCAGAGTCCAGCCTGTTGCTCTTACAGTATAATACTCATAATAAAAGTACAGTAACCGTGGTTAGTCACTGAGCAGCCCGGTGCGTTTCTCTTGATTTCTTTAGTCAGGGTAAATTCATTCACCTGCACGGGTTAGCTAAACGACCTTTACAAAACAAGTTTCCCCGACAGCCGAGTGCTCATCTCAGCTAGCTAGGTAGCTAGCTAGGTAGCTAGCTAGGTAGCTAAATTACGGATTATCTTAAAAAACACATTTAATTTACCAAAAATAATGCGGTGGGGCCTCAGGTCCTCCTGTTCTGAAGAACACCTCAGGCTGTCACTTTGAAATAGTCGGTAATGTAAACGCTGGACCTATCAGCATCTGCCATTTCCGAGCAGCCAGGTCGTCAGTGTTTTCTCCAGTCATTGGTCAGCATTATAATATATGCAAATACATGCGGGTCGGAATCCCAGCGCGCCCCCGGACGCCAAAACAGTGCCAGCAGAGGGAAACTGAAAAATGGATTGAAACCGAAAAAAAAATGTAAGCAAAAACAAAAAAATTACAGTTTCAATTAATTGTTTTTCACTATCAATTTTTTTTTTCCGGTTTCAATACAAGATTTTTCAGTACATTTATTTCAGTTACAATATTTTTTTTCGGTTTCAATATTTTTTTCGGTTTCGTTTCAAGGTGGCATCGTTCTGATTCCATATCTTAAGGCAGCGGTCTCCAACCTTTTTTGCGCCACGGACCGGTTTATGCCCGACAATATTTTCACAGACCGGCCTTTAATGTGTTGCGGATAAATACAACAAATACAACAAAATAAAACTAGTACCGGTACCGAAAAAAAGAAGATTTATTCATAACACATCTGAAAAGACCCAGGGAAACCGAGTTAACAATCAAAACGATAACAAAATAACGCTGAAAACCGATAAAAACCCTGAAACCCATACATTTCACACCTGAGCCTCAACTCTCGCGGCCCGGTACCGGTCCGAGGCCCGGGGGTTGGGGACCGCTGTCTTAAGGCATCCATAGTTATTTCATCCATAAAAGTAACTAGACAGAATTACACTAAGTATGAATAGCTGGAAGTAATCAGCCTGTATAGAACTTTTTGTAGGTTGAATAGTTGTACCCCAAATCAAACATTACCACCCACGTGCCAATCGCATGTACGGTTCTAGAGATATGAAGGAAATGGGTGATAACGAGGGGAACTTTAGCTCATAACCTCCCCAGGAAGGTTGCAGGATGCTAAGTGCAGGAGTACAGGGTGTTTCCGCAGGGTCCCAAGTTAATAGATATGTGACAAGACCCACTTTGAGTGAGGTTTTTTTTTTTTGTTTTGGTTTTTTTTGGGTTTTTTTGTCAGTCCCGAGCAGAGATGGGCAGTAACGCGTTACTGTAATCTGATTACTTTTTTCAAGTAACGAGTAAAGTAAGGGATTACTATTGCAAAAACGGTAATTAGATTACCGTTACTTTCCCGTAGGAACGCTGCGTTACTGCGTTACTAAAACCGTGATTTTTTTGCAAGAATGTCTCATGACAGTGACGTAAGCGAGTGCCACGTTCGTGACAACAGCTGTGTGCAGATCAACAATGGATCATATATCGAGTGCAGGAGAGAGTATGAGCGTGCAGCGTTTAAAGCGTGGAAGTACTGACCTTACTTTGAGTTTGATTCCGTAAAAAGTGACAAAAACATTAGCGAAAACAAAACTTTTGCGAGATCTCGCAAAAGTTTTAGCCGCATTCTTCGGACGCCGGCTCGAAGCCGACCGGGAGGTCGAGGCACGATGTGCCGGGAAAGCGGTGTTCCTCCCGGCTGTAGTAGGTCTCGACCTCCCGTTAGCTTCGAGCTAACGGGAAGAATGCGGCTAAAACTTTTGCGAGATCCCGAGTTTGTTTTGCGAGATCTCGCAAAAGTTTTGCGAGATCCCGAGTTTGTTTTGCGAGAGCTCGCAAAACTCCGTCTTAATTTTTTTTTCTCCCATGTCCCCTCCGGGGCTCCGTAATTTGAAAGACTGAGTGTAAACACAAAAAATATTTTATTTTATGTGCTGGAATGTGCAGAAAATAGGTTTAAATGTTAAACTAATTTCTTCCAGTCAGAGAATGGTGCATATAATTACAGTTTTGCTTGATGCATAAAGTTAAAAGATTAAAACTAATAAAACAAGTTTTAAAAAGAGACTTTTCCATTTGATTACATTTTGTATGATGGATTATGCTGAAAAAGTAGAATTGGCCTGACAGATCTATCACTTTATCACCTATTCAGGTTGTAAATCGTGTTTTTAAAAAGTAACTAAGTAATTAACTACTTTTGAAAATAAGTAATCAGTAAAGTAACGGGATTACTTTTTTGGGTAAGTAATCAGTAATTAGTTACTGATTACTTTTTTCAAGTAACTTGACCAACACTGGTCCCGAGTCAACCTACCGTACTTTGGGGGAGTGCATTTCAGGTCATTCTGAGTCAGCTTGTATAACTTTCCTGGGTAGGTTTTGTGAAATCCAGACGGGGCTTGGAGTGGTTATGCTTTGGAAAAAGATGCTGGTAGGGGTCCGGTCTATTGACTGATAATGGTTTGAAATGAAGGGGGACTGGTGATGCACAGGAAAAAGAAGACATTTGTTGTAGAAAGCGTACATTTCTTGTTGAAGGCTCACAGTCAGTGGCCTATTTGTACCTGGATAAACATCAAATCACTGATTTTTAAAGCATTAGTGGCACATATTGTCCATTATAGTACTCTGTGGTTAATTCCTAAACTGCTCCAGTGTTGGTCGCCTGTCCCGATCTGTGCTGATGTCATCGTTTTAAAACTTTTCCCTGACTATACTGGTACCCTGAACTTATCTTCAGTGTTCAACAGTCTGGAGCACAATGATTACACTGAGGAATCTGTGCTCAATAGTAATCAACGGCAACACATTAGCAATCCAGATGGCGCTGACTCCACAAGTAAATTAGACCCCAGGCCGATCCCACAGCACCCCACACCCCCTGTCACCTCACTGTAAAGCCCGGTGCCTTTGGCCTGGTTGAGGTCTGGTGTAAAGACACTGTAGATATTTTTGCAATCTGACCTGTCTGTTTTTTTTCCCCCACCTATTGCATATTCATGGGCTAATCTGAGTATGATAGGTGGTTTGTGTTTTTTTTTTTTTATTTTATTTATTTATATATATATATATATGCTACACCAGCTTTTCATACAAATTATAAGCAGTGAGGAGTTTTGGTTCAAGTTCCCACATAACAGAAACATGGCAGCAGCTACATTACCTCTGGTTTGCCAGATAGAGGCAGTGTTGTGTTGTTGTAGGAACAGGTGGATGTAAGGCATTTTGCTTGGGGGTGGGGGGGTGGAGTTGTAGGCGTAAGAAGAGGAGGGGGCATTGGGGAGTTGGTACCTCACTGCCAATGTTACCCCTGGCAACCTTTATTAAGACAGGATTATGTTAGCACAATTGCTCTTGTGATGATTACATAGTGAATATTTCTGCCCACATGTGCAGGAATGCTTTTTTTTGTGCAGGCTGTGGGCAGCTGAGAGGTCCGGCGGCTGGGTCGTTGTCTCTGACAGGCGTGTAGTCGGGAGCACAGATAAGCCAACCGACTGGCAACCTCCCAGCAGTTGGGGATAGCCGTGTATGGGTAGCCTCAGCGAAGGAGAAATGTCACTGATAATAATAATAATAATAATAATAATAATAATAATAATAATAAATGTTTTAGACACACTGTAAAGTGTTGATCATATAGATGGTTCACAGTATGCAATGCAAACATGCATAGTGAGAGCAGGAGCATCCCTCCTGCTCTCCTCAGATCTGCAAGGTCAGCGCTGGTATAAAGCTTGATTTATTTATTTTTTTGAATGTATAACGCTGACCTGCTTCAAAATCTCCCCTATTAAAGCAGATTTCTGACTCACTCCTGTGCCCTCTGTTTCCTGTTTTAACAGATTGCCTTCTCCCAGCACAGTAACTTCATGGATCTGGT
Organism: Perissodus microlepis; assembly: GCF_051167445.1. NCBI lineage: Eukaryota > Metazoa > Chordata > Actinopteri > Cichliformes > Cichlidae > Perissodus > Perissodus microlepis. The sequence goes on along the minus strand of NC_140479.1, from coordinate 29,513,314 downwards.
GCAGTTCTTCGTCACGTTCTTCAGGTAAGTGGCCCTCCCCTGTCAACTCGCCCGCTCCTCCACCAGAGATACCTGGGCGTTAATGTTGCTGCACTCACCCTTAATGTGTACATACATGTGCCTGTGTTCAACGTGAACGATGGTGATGGATTACCAAAGTTGCTTTCCCCTTTTTATACCAGCCATTTTTGATTCTGCTGTGCCTTGCACAGCCTGACGTACAGTGTAAAAACATTATTTTGTGGCAAACGTGTTAGTAAAATGTGCTATTTGTGTGTGTGTTCGTTTGACCCTCCTGTTAATCACTGTGTTAAGCAATTAACAAATGTTAGAGAAACAGCGTAGCACCACTTCCCCAAATAACCCACAAAATATGTAACGTGATGAACCTCATTATGCAATGCAAGGTTATTTTAAAAGTATGTTTCTGTGAGAAAGAAGCTGTGAGCTCGAGAGTGGAGTAGAGACGTTGAGACAAACTGTGGCGCTCTGGCCTGGACCGGTAAGGGCATCGCAGGACAGCGGGGCCCGTAGGGACTGGGGGCAGTTATATGAAAGCACAGTGCAAGGCAGCCGTGGCTAGTGTGAGATCACCCTTAGTATATGCCTTAAGACACTCCTACAAGAAGTGGAGATGACCTCAGTCATTTGAAGAATTGAAGATATTCTGTTGATGCTATCTTAAACTGCAGCTACATGCTCATGTTTGTATGGCAGCTACTCACTTAAAAGATACATGAGCGTAAAATTCAAAAGAAGCATCGTTAGAATCAGAGTTAATTCCACATTCATAATGTTTGCTTTGCTTTGAAGTCAGGCACATACAGTAACCCCTGTATCGGCTTACTTCTGCAGTTTATGATGCCGTGTTGACTCAGATGTTAAAATGTACGATGGCACGGAGACGGAACTGTTTTTTGCCGTCTTGCACATGAGTTTGCACACATCTTCCTGTGATGTATCTGTTATGTTTGAGTGACTCACCTCTATGTCTTGACTGGAATTTAAAATGAATTTCTGGAGTATTGTTGGCACAGTGATGCGCTACTTTGTAATGATGGAGATGCAGTTTGTTTTGGTTTTTTTCCCTGGCAGGTCTAAAAATGTGCATATGTTCGGCTTGGACGAATCCCCGAGTCTGTGCTCGACTTCTTCAGAAACTGCTGTAATGTGTTATCGATTCAAAAATGAGATGGAACAAAAATTGGATACACAACTGTGTCCTTGCATGCTCGACTGCATGTATGGTATTTCTCTCGAGTACCCAGCGTGCGAGTTTGTGTTTGCGCGCCTCCAACCCAGAGGAGAATTGTAGGACTCTTTTCATGTTTGTGTGCTCGCCACATTGCGTTGAAGAAATTGCCAACTGTTCCGAGTCGTACTGTTTTTATTGATCCGGCAGCCATGTAAAGGAGGATAGATTTGATCAAGCTGCTTTGATGGATCCTTTTTTTATTTTTCTGACCGGCTGTTCGACAACGTGTTTCAGCATCAGCTGAATAAACAGCCTTTCTCTCCTGAGGTTTATTTTGGATGCGTTTGCCATTAAAGGCAGTAGGATGGCATTGTGCACCTCACTTCCTCTGCTTTCACTTAGAAACCCCGCGGTTACTGGATTGTGATGCTGGTACGTTTATTGACATGCGTCAGCATTTGGGTGTTTGCATGTCAGCAAAGCAGCTGTGTGTAGGAAGCAGAGTCACAGCGATTCATAAACAGAACCATCTTCCCGTTGTGCTCCCTATTTCTCTACTCTTCCCCTTTCTGTCTCTCCTTCATTCATCATTTTTTATATTCCCCCGCCTTCCTTCTAGCTGCTCTTTTCTTTTTTCCCTGTCCCCTGCTTTTCTTGTCCCCTGCCTCTTTCTTATCCTCCCCATTTCCCACCTTCCCACCATGTTCTCCTCTGTCTTTCTCCTTTCATGTCTGGCTCTCCCATCTTCCCCTTCTGTTTGCCTCCTTCATTTTTTCCCTCTGTCCCTTGCCTAGTTTTCCCTCGCCTGTCTCCACAGCCCTCCCCACCTTCCCCTGGCTTGTGTTTTTTTTTTTTTTTTTACTCCTAGCCTCCCACCACTCCCTCTGACTTGCTCTTAATCCCACAGCGCTGTCCTTTTTGATGTGTTTTGCCGCCTGCCACTGATTCAGCACAAGATGAGGAGACCTAAAGTTAGCAAGCTCGCAGCAGCCGTGTCCCTGTTTGCTTCCCGTTCTGTGGGTTCTGCATTGTGTACGTTGCGGGGGAGGAGAGGGATGCTAATTAACGTGAAAATTGTTTGCTCTCCTTCACTCAGTCTTTCTCGGTGTCTTAATCTCTCTTTCTTGCTCCTCTCGCTGCCATGTTCCCTGTGGGGACAGATGAAGGTAGTGCCATTCTGTTATCTGCAGTGCCAGCACAGATACCCCCACGAGCGTTCTCCAGCCACAGAGCAGAACAGAAGAGATGCATTAAACATCAGCGTTAACAGCAAACAGATGCATCCACATACTCGCGTCCAGTCTTCCAGCGCTTTCTCACCTTTAGGCTTCCTAGGCTCTTTAAAGCAGACAACCCCCCCCAAACGTTTCAGATCGAGCAGTGTCAGGGTCTTCTCCAACATTTCTGAATAAGTTTAAGCTTTTTTTTCCTTTCATGAATGTTTAACAAATATGAATGTTGTCTCTAGCTGTGCAAATTGAGTGTTTTCTTCCAGGCCTGGAAAAGCCCTGGAGAATGTGAAATTTCACAAAAACTTCTTTTTTTTTTGGAAATGCAATGAAAATGTATTCTCACTTTCTCCCTAGCTGTCATGTTTTTAATTTTAAACTTGGCTGCTGCTAAAGCAAGCAGTCTTTGAAGTAATAGTGACCTGAATGACAAATTTCTTGGCTACCAAACTGGTTGAGTAGAAGAGGCTAAAGAACTGTCACAAAAAAATTTGCAACATTTTAACATTTGCACACGGGAGCACATTTGTCATGGAAACATTAGTGCAGTTTTGGCTTCTTTTTATTTGGAAGTCTGACACTATACATCATATAACCTACATTTCTCACTCCTGCAAAAGGAAAGCAAAAAGTTTTTTTCTTTATACTTTATCTTATATACAAAGGAAACCTTTAGCAAAGGTGTGTACAGAAGTAAGACCCACAGAGGTTACATCTGTGTCTTGGGGAATTGATGGTACTTGAATAGATAATAAGCAAAATGACATAAAACCAGTTTAATATCCTGTTCAGCCAGATGCAGATATTTCAGCGTTAGCACTGAGTCCTACAGCTCGCAGCAGTGTGGGCTAAACAAGAGAGAGATGGTGTTTTGAAGTAACTACAATCTGGCATAAAGAACAAGGTCAAGGCACGGCAATGAAACTGTCAAGTGTTTGAGACAACATTCAACTTGTTTAACCTGCAGTGAGATCGCACTTGTTCTACTCTGGGAGCTGCTTTTTATTTTCGTTCCTGTGGAGACGAGAAAGTAACAGAAGAAAATGTTCTAGAACACTGACTGCACGTCCACCCGGCGCGGTGTTTACTTCTTAAAGAAAAACCAAAAAACTCGACTTAACCTCATAATGGTCAGTGCGGCACTGAGGCCTGATGTCCTAGAAAATTTGGCTCCCCTTGGGGGAGACTACAGACACATCTCTGTTGCTTGACAGCTAATATTAAAATAACTTGGGCTATCTGGTGGGCACCTCTATCCGGCACTGTTTCTTGCATATATTTTAGCACATGGCTGTTCCCAGTGGAGGCTAAAACCCTGGTGCTAAGAGTGCTTTGCTCCCTTCGCTGCATATGAATAAGTTCACGAAGTCACTGAGTGTAGGTATAGCTAATAATCGCTGCTTTGAGCTCATCTTTTGTGTTACAAATAATATTTGAGCGAGCAGACAATCATCGTCGTGTTTAACCTGTTCACATTTTTCTTACTATTGATATCTTAAGTACCTGTCAAATCTAGTAAAATCAACAGCACCTGGCTCCAAATCTAATTTGTTATTGCTTGTTAAGACACACTTATCTTTGGAAAGTGACATTTGGTTCTTTCCATTGGAAATCCGGCTCGAGGTAAACACATTACAAATTTTGTAAATGACAGGAAACCTGGCGTGTTAAGTGGGGCTAATCATGTGTTTCACATATTAAAATATGGTGTTTGCTCTGAAATCACTGCCAGCTATGAGAGCCCCAGTGAAAGGAGGTTTGTGGTGGGTTTCATTGCTGCTTTAATAGCTTAACAAATGCAAGAATTTTCAAACTTGAGCTCTAGAAGGTGTAAAACACTGATACAACCGCCCACTTAGCAACATTAATAGACAAGACTGGCAATATTTGGTATTTTTAATAACAAATTCTTTTATCAGCTTTTGTCTGTGCAGAGTGACGCAAGCTGTTTCTGTCCTACAGACTTGCATTGTTGTCTAAAAATGATTCGGCACAGCAGTGAGTGACATGTTCATATTTATACTGTTACTGTAAAGTCACCTGGACATGTCCTTGTTTTTGTTTTTTAAGTTTAAATTCACCATAAAAGGGGAGAAAGCTGAATGCATGCACAAGGAGAACAAGTAGGGTGGATTCAAACCCAGGACCTTCCTGCTGTGAGGCAACAGCGTTAACCACTGTGCTGCCAAGCTGCCCAATTCATGAAATCATTAATTATAAGTCATTAGTGGTATTTAATCAAATATCTTTATCAATCCACTTTGGTAATGGCACAAAGGCTATTTAATTACTACAGGAATAAAAGCAAAATCATTTCCAATTATCTTGGCACTGCTGGAAACCGCAGTAGTACATCGGCTAGTTAAGGGATGTTTGAGAACGGTAAAGTCTTAGAATTATAAAAGGACAGCTATCATTTCAGTTTGCATGGCCATGCCCCTGTGTATGACTGATTGGTGCCAATGTCTCTCTTCAGGAGGACAACAAACTGCAACAAAGTGTCCGTCAAACCAGTGCAGCTTCGTAAAGCAGCAGGGCAAATGTCTCCAGATAACCTTAACAAATTGCTAGAATGACAAATGCCCTGTTACTGAAAATACTCATTAGAGCACCTAATGCACATCAGCCCACAGCCTGCAGTAGTGTCGTTCAGAGTAAGATTTGCCTTAGAACGTATTGAGAATGACTAATCTGTATCTGCGTGTTAACAAGAAAAGCCGTCTTTGAAAGCACCACAGAAATTCCCAACTTTAAAAATGTTTGCCAACATAACGGTGCAGCAGCAAGGATGACAGATCCACATGGAGCTTATGTGAGTCAGCAACACGGAGTCACCCATGCGACATGTCATGCTCGGAGAGATTAATTATTAATATCGCAAAACACATTTTAAAAATCCCATTTCACCTCACTTTGCAGTGTGTTAGCATGGTTGTGCATTTAAAATGATTAGCGATTTGTTTCTTAACAGAGGGGAAATGTAATTTGCTTGGGACTGAGGCATTAAAAGACTGGGTACCAGCAGGCTGCCCACCCTGGGCCAAGTCTGGGTGGATGTGTGGGTGCTGAATGAATCATGCCACTGCCACCAAGGAGACTTAAATTCTCTCCTGCGAGACAGACGAGTTTGACTGAAAATGCACATCAGAGTGAAGATGAGCTTTCACTCGGGGCTGTTTTTTTTTTTTCTCTCTCTCTTTTTTCTTCCTCTACATCAGAAACGTTATGTCTTTACAGATGTACCTCTGTCAAGTCACCAGCTGACAGCTTCCTTAGGTTTTGTTTGCTTTCCTGGACGAATATCTTAACACTAGAAATCAAAATCAACCAGAAGTAATTCAGAACAACTGCGAGATCTCGACTTTCAGCACTACCACAATCAGCATGCAGCAGCAGAAAGTGGGCAGCAGTGTTATTTGCACCCGCTGACCTTGTTCTAAACCATTTACCTGATTAAAGCAGAGAGGTGATTTGTGTCGTCAATCCCAGGTCTCTTCGGTCAGTATCTCAACCTTGCGTGTCGCACCAGCTCCCACAGTCAACTAACTCTCTCCTGCTCCCTCTGCCCTCCCCGTCGCGCCTTTCCTCTCTTCTGCTGAAGCCGCAGCAATCTAATCTTTGCATTTCACCACTGGCTCTGTGCTGAGCCTGTCCCAGTCGCACACCAGTTTGTCTCTTCTTTCTTCCCTTCTGCTTTTTTCTTATTTTTTCTCCCCCTCCATTGTCAATGCTAAAATAACACTCTTGCCTTTCTTGCACCTAAAGTTCTGTGTTTTCAGTATTCAGTGATCAGTTTTATTAATATTTTATTAATGTTTTGTTTGACGCCATGTGCAAACAAAACAAAACACACCTTTCTTCTTTCATCTCAAGAACTCCTCTAAAATGAAGTGGACCTCAAATGTATGATCCATGCGTGCATGTGTGTTGTAGTCAGCAGCACCTACTTGCACATAATTGGAGTTAAGTGTGTTGATGTATTATTTGATAACTCGTCATATTTCTGTTGTTTCTGTGTTTTTTGGTGGCCAGCGTTTAGCGAGCCACAGAAAGAAATAAAAGCAAGACTATCCTCTTAACTATGGACGCAACCACGCACGCACGCACACTCTCTCTCAGGGTTCTCTTTGTTGGCTCCAGACTTTGATTTGCATATGTTTGCAGCTGGAAGTGGATTGCAGCACATCACAAATGATTCTGTTTTTGTGATCATCATCTCACTATTGAGCCTCTCAAACACATCTGCAGGTTTGGACGCTGGCACAGAAACTCTCAAAGCACGCGCTCAGTCTTTCACACTTAAACACACTCACACGCACTCAGAAGCACTCTTTGTTCATATATGAGGCAGCTGGCTGCTCACTAGCGCTATGTGCCCTCCGAGCTGAGTGATTGTCCTTCAAACCTCACAATGCAACGAGTGGCTGCGCTTTTTGTCTGCTGCGTCTTTAAAGCTTCAGACGGGAGCGCGGATGACTGCACGCGCACGGAGTTGGGTCAATATCATCAAATCCAAATGTCAATTTAAGCTGCAGCCCGTTAACTTAAGACAAATCATTCTCCATTATTATCCTGTGACATTTGTCCTCATTGGCTTCAGTGTGGAGCCCAGAGCATTTCTGTCTTCAGATTCGATCACTGTAATTGGTCGGAAAAGAATGTGACATTGACCCCAACAGGGATATGCACCGTGCAGAGCGTGCACTCGGCTCTCCCTCTGACACATGTTTGTGTTTGTACACAAATGTCCATCTGGATGAGCGTCTCGCGTCGCATTGACAGGACGGGTGATGGATGATTGACAGAAGCACAGATTGTGGAAGAGTCTGCAGTGCAAAAACAGAACTTGGGTCATGCAAACTTTTGAAATTATTGAGCTGAGTAATAAGGCCCTTTATGAATATTCAGCTATATTAATATAGCAGAAATATCCGGGGTCAGATATGTGTCTTTGGACCTCAGTGGGCAAAATCTTTACCCACATGATTTAATAATTTCTCCCTCATTTTCTAACAATGTAGGCGGCGGGCCAAAGGCTGCTTTCTGCTTTAAGTTTGAAAATGAGCGATGGAGTAATTCATTTTTTTCTTTTCTATCGAAACCCTCCAACCAGTCATGTTTTTGAGGAAGAAAAATAATTGTATAAACAAAAATGTTAAACTAATGTCTAGAAAAATAATCAGGCAAACACTAACCATTTCTATACTGCAAACCAATCAAGAGCATTTTCTAGCGTCACTTGAAATGCGCCTTCTAATGACATTAATTCAAATGGAAAGTCACCAAAGGGATCAGACGAAATTAAAGCCCTTCCACTACCAGGTGAGTTGCCTAATTTAATTGAATCTAATTTAATATTAATTCATATTCACATTAATGTTTTATGTTAATACTCAATTCGTTCACATATTTGCATGAATGTAAAAAACTTTTAATGGCAGTTGGAATAGTACAAATTGTAATTTTACCTTAAATGAATTTATGTTTGTTTTGCTGGAAGATGTCATGTTATAGTTTTTACTCATAAATGTAATTTATTTTAAATGTTTTCGTTTTTTTTAAAAACAAATAAGTGCCGCTCTGTACGAGTTTTCATAGTACACCCCATGATTCAGTAGCTGCTTTCTGTATAACTTTATCAATCTCTCACATTACTGTGAGAGATTTAGTCCCAGTGTTTCAGTCTGGTTGATGTTTTCACTTTGATTGTGTGATTGAGACAGCTGGTACAGAGGAGCTCCATTCAGTGACTGCAAAGTGTCGAGGTCCTGCGATTGCAAACCCAAATCTTCACCCCTCCACCACAATGCTCGATAAAGTGACAACACCATACATGGCTCTGTGCAATGCCCAACATTTCCACTTTGTTCTTGTCTGTTCGAACGGGATCTGTCCAGATGTTTTGTAGAGGCCCGTAGAGACTCTTGACTCGTTGGAAGATAGTGGCATTGTGTTAAAGCATCTGAATGCTTCGGAGCCGCACACCACTGAAACTAATGCAGTTATGAACTTGCTAAAAGTTTCTTATGAGCATTTTATTAGCAGCATGCCTGCGACTCCCCCTCTTAATTCCTATGCAAGTAGCAGGGTTGTGCTTAGTTTATCACAGGATTGCACAGAGTTCTGTAAAAACTGTACAGCAATTTAGGTGAAATTGGTATTGATTATTTGCATTACTAGATGGTTCCTGTCTGGTATATCTACCTTGTTTAAAGCTCCTCTCATCTGTTTCCCCAGGCAGTCCTGGAAGGAACAGACCTCCTCTGTCCAGACTCATCTGTTAGGCTGAAAAACGCTCCGGTCCGATGAACAGAATCAACTTTTGGAGATTTACTTGTCTTGATGCACGCTCATCCAGGTGTCAGCTGAGACTGAAAAAGTCACTTGGATGAGTGACGAAACGTTTCTCCCACTGAAAACGCTACGTCTAGATGAACAAAATTGACTTCTGGAGATTCTAATTCTAACTAATATCAAACAGTTAAACAGACTAAGGTTGCTTATATGGGGCGATCGTGGCTCAAGAGTTGGGTGTTCGTCTTGTAATCGGAAGGTTGCCGGTTCGAGCCCCAGCTCGGACAGCCTCGGTCGTTGTGTCCTTGGTCAAGACACTTGCCTTCTGGTGGTGGTCAGAGGGCCCGGTGGCACCAGTGTCGGGCAGCCTCGTCTCTGTCAGTGCAGCTGTGGCTACAATGTAGCTGCCATCACCAGTGTGTGAATGACTGAATGTAGTGTAAAGCACTTTGGGGTCCATAGGGACTGAGTAAAGCACTATACAGATACAGGCCATTTATATACTGTCAAGATGCTGTATGGTCTACATTCTTTTATCAATAAAAGAAAAAAGCAAAAGTGCCTGTATGGTTTTAAACAGTTTGGAAACCAGCTGCTTCCTTGTGTTTCTCTAAACACACACTAACACTGGTTCAGACCCAGTGTTGTGTTTTCCCACAGATTACTTCTTGTGGTGTGCACTGACAGGCAGATTCACTTTCACCCTTTAGGAACACCTGAAAAAGAGAGAGATACTGAACACGCATCCAAACCTGGCCTGTCTGTCCTAAGGGGCCTCCCCCGGCGCTCAGCAGGTGCTGCTGCCTGTGCTGTGCCAGAACCACCCCCCCCACTCTCTCTCCTCTCCGAGCTTTTTAGTCCTCACTTTCTTTCCGTTTCTGGATTTCTGCCTTCTCATATTCTGAACGTGGGCTGCTGCAAAACTGCCTGTTTACCTCACTGCATTACTGTCTTCTCTTCTTCTGTCTGCGTTATCTCCACATTTCTAACCTTCTCTTCATCTTCACCTCTGCCTCCTTTCCTCACAGCATTGTTTTCTTAACTTCTCGCCCCTTCTTCCCACCCCTCTCTTGCTTTCTTAGCGATCTTTGCATCGATATTCATCTAGGCCAGGTCATCAGTGAGGAGCGAGAGCGATACAAGTGTAAGATGCAGCAGATAGAGTGCAAGAAGCACCTTGTGGCAAATCCCTCCTGGTGTGTCTGTGAGAAGCTGAAAGCCCCTCTGCGTCCCATTAATAATAAATCACTGAGATCAGTAGATTTGACTCAAAGCCTCCACTCCTCCTCCTCCTCACCACTTTCCCTCACCTGTAATGAGTTGGGAGGAGGGTACGAGGAATGTGACCGAGGCCACGACACGAGGGAAAAAGTCCCAAGAGGAGGGCAACGTTTTTGTTTGTTTGTTTCTCCTCCCCATCTGATCAGCCTCGTGTCTACCCCCTTCCTCTACGTCTAGCACGTTTGCGTTCAGGGCTGCTTTTTTTCCCATAACAATGAGTTTTGGCAGGGTTATACAAGCAAAAGCAAAAAAGCTCGCAGTACAAAAGATGATGTGGAATTGGAGTTTTCATGCTGCAGGCCTCAGCTCAGGATTGTCTGAAATATAATGCGACTTGTTGAATAGCTCTCATTTCTACAGTTTATTACCTGGTGAGGTTCGATGGTGCAAAAACTCAAACTGCGTAGGTTTTTTCAAAGGAAATCTCTTCCCTTTCCATTAATCAATTTCTAAATCCTATTCCCTAAGAAGATTTTTGTTTTCATCCTTGAGTTTGTCGCTACCACCTTAACCCGAATGACATCTCAGGCAGATGGTACGACACTCCCAAACTTGCATTTAGCAAGTTCTGTGCTTTGGTATTTTCAGTAAATATCAGCCCTCACATTGCAGCCCCAGTGGCCAAACGTACAACATTAAATGATTATTTCCACTGCACGATTAATCATCCTCTTATTGAACTTCCAGTTTCAAAGAAGCACAATTCTAATTAGCTTCACCCTGTCATCATAACAAGCTCTAAGAGATGAAACAATAACTGAGGGTGGCCAGTTTAATTATCAATTAATTAATTAATTCATAATTCGCATTGGGGAAGTCAACAGGGCTGTGTGAAACTGTTATGCTGAGTGAACGGACTCTATGGCAGAACACACAGAAGCGCAGAAAATGCAGGGAGTGCTCTTTATTTACAGTGTCAAACTTGTTTACACGGGATGAGATATGTATGCTGATAAATAAACAGAAGGAAACCAGGGGAGGGGCTGACACGCATGCACCGCCGGTGTGTCAGCATCCCGTGACACACCGCCCCGTCTACCTGTGCTGAAAACAGAAGCAGACCCCGTGACACCACACCAGAGAAACCCCACCAACTCCTAATAGTACCCCCCCCTCAACGGACGGCCCCCGACGCCCTCTGGGCTTATCAGGGTGCCTCCTGTAAAAGTCAGCAATAAGCTCAGGGTCCTCAATAAACGAGGCCCGTACCCCTCCCAGTCCAGAAACAAGTGCAGCCCACGGCTTTGGTTGCATGCTTCTCGTTCTGCTTTCTTAGACCGTATTTGGTTTTGCCCTCGTACCGAAAATAACCGCTGCTTCCATTGTTAGAGCAGAGAGTAAAGAAATGATCTGGAGCTGCACAGATTATACCCAAATTTGTATTCTGTGACATGTTCAGGTCCTCATTTTATTTCAGGTAGGTTAGCCTTTCTTTGAAGGGTCCCATCACCCGCAGCGCTGCAGGGTTTAGTGGCGACAAGTGCATGGCAGAATAGGACCTCTGAGCAACTGCTGATTAGTGTGTGTGGTTCAGCGGACAAAACTTCTCAGTCATAGCGAAAATGAAATGCTGTTTGGCTAGTGAGCAGGTTTCATTTCCCACCCCGGAGTAAAAGCCAGCAGGAGGCAGACTGCAGGATTAGTATTCAGCTGGCTGTGGACAACAGAACCAGTGTGCTGGTGTTTGCCCTGTGGCTGTTGTCTTGCTGTCAGGTTAGCCAATGACACGTCAGAGCTCACCTCTCTGGCCTCAGCAGCCGATGGCTATAATACACTTCGCCTGGCTCTTTTTCCGCTTTCCACTCTGCCACTTAAAATAGACGGCATCCATCTTTTTTTTTTTTACCCGAGACACTCAAGAGCTTTGCACACAGTATTCTTTTTTTGCCAGCGTTTTAGCGTCTCCTGTTATGTCATCAAACTTTGGACTGCCTTATTATGGACTGAGCAGCTAAACTTTTTTAAATTCAAGCTAGAAGTGAGAAAATTCCACATTTCTAAATGGAACAACATTGAAATGTGCTCACGATATTCTCATTTTAGAATGCATTCGAAGGTAAAACTGCGATATAAGTAATCTTTTACTCTAGAATAAATGTCTGTCTGATATTTTTGCCTGAAATTAATCTTGTTTAAAGTAGGAAAAGCATTATTAGCATCCAGAAAATGTGAATAATGGCATGCTGACACTCTTTCTAAACATCTGACATAGGGTGTTTTCCCTCTTCTTGATTTCTTAGTTTGTTGCACATTTTTCATAAAAAAATTTCAGATCATCAAGCAAATTTTAAGTACTAGTACTGGACATTCACTAACATGGTATCAAATATCATAAGAATCCATACCAAATGATCTTTTTAAAACATTTTATTTTATGTTTTTGGAGCTGTAGTTTACAGTCTGTTCCATAAATCACTGTCAGTGTCAGAACAATACTTTCTGCTGTTTTTAAAATTCAACTTAATTACAACTGAATACGATGAGTTTGATGAAACTGGTGATTTTAACCTGAATATTTGGTAAAATGTTGTTAATTAGTTTCGGGTCTTGTTTTAAAGTGACTTTTTGCTCATCGCACTAATTAAATTCAAACGGTTCTGTTTTCGGGAAACTGAAATAATCATTTAATGTGTTTAGAGAGTCAGTATTTTTTCCTTCGTAAACTTTTGAACTTTGATTCAGTCACTTTTCATTACACGTTAGATATCTGAGGAAACTGGATAAAAGAAATCGTACTGGTGAGTTCCAGCTACAAAGTTGATTTAGATCTTTTCCCCATTAGGTATTTTTCAGTAGAGGGAACCTCCCTTGAACATGCCATCAGAGTGATTCTCTTCAACCTGCTTAACCTGGCTAGCTCGGTGCTCTTAAAAAGCTTGAAAATAACCGAGACAGATCTCACAGGAAGTAGCAGTCTGTGCTGATTTGAATTAATCTTGACACAAGAAACAGTAATGTTAATGCAACTGTGTTGTTAGGGCAACATAAACTTCCTTGTACGTAATGTGTATGTGTGCACCGTTGAACCTGAAGGGTGCAGTAATGTAAGTTTGTATCTGTAGCTTAGTAGGGTTAAGTTTACCCCACTATCAGTTGTCTGATGTTTTGTTTTGTTTTGTTTTTCATGTGTTCGGTACTTTGTGTCATTTTGTTAAGGGTATTGCTGGAGTCTGCTACACAAAGGCAAACAGATGCTCCGTTTAGATCACCATCTTCTAACTGTACAGGAATTCGCATAAATATAACCCCCGAAATCCGTAATCCGTTGGCTCAGAGTTGCTTTTATTGAGACGTTAGTGAAGGTGAAGTGCGATCGTCACAGGTGGCTTTGGTGAGGCAGCATCTGCTGGTGAATGCTCTTTTTTATTTTCATTGAAAGTGAGAGATGCTGGTGTGACGTATGGGTTGAGGTGGGAGCTGAAGCTTGACTAACTTTCCCAGCTTCCCTTGCAGAGGTTGAGATCAAATGAAGCACATTTCTCTGTGTCTGTCTCCGTCTGCTTCTTAGTGTTTGTCTCTCCGGTGTTACTTTCGATTCCTTCGGTCTTTGTCTCTTGCTCCATTTTCTCCTCCTTAACTCTAAACTTTGTCCGTTGTTTAGACTTCAGCTTACACTTTCCAATCTGTCTGTGTTTCATGTTGTCTTTCACCATCACTGTCCATTTTCTTCATCATTGTCTTTCCTTCTCTTCTTGTCCTTTGTTTCTCTCTCCTTTTCCCTCCCACCCTGCTGAGCAGGGAAGCCTTTGATGTGAAGCCGATATCTATTCATGCAAGTCATTCATCAGCACCGTGTTGCTTTTAAAGCAATGAGCAGGAAGCCAGATCAATAAGATGGCTGAACGGATGGATCTCTTAAGGGGCTTCTTCAGCCCAGAGAGATAAGGGAATCTTTTTTTTTCTTCTTTTAAAATAAATGGCACTTACAGAGTCACACAGGGTGGGCGGGGGCTCGGATGGGCTCGGATGGGGTCGGGAGCGATGAATGAAGATCTGACGCTTCACAGCCACTATTAAAATAGGCAAAGGCATTTAGATGGAAAAAGTGGTAGAACGTTGGAGAAAACCCTGCGAGGGGTCTGACTGGAAGGCCCTCGTGTCTGAAGAAGTTACGCTTCAATGTGGACTAATTAAATCCACTTCAAAGCCCAGAAAGTTTATTCACAAATATTCTTTATGCAATAAACAATAGAAAAAAAACTACACTTGAGACAATAAAGCATAAATGTATTTATGAAAGTCAAAGCCAGTAGTTTTCAGTCTTTCAGACAGTTAGCTCTGAGCCCATTAATCATTGAGGACTCAGTCTTGTGTTGAATACTGCAGTATATAGAGACCTGGAGGCCGATATACCACGGTATAAACTGGAAACACGGCTTCACTTTGTACTGTTGTGTCTTTTTAAATTAGATGTGACACATAGTGCCATGAAGCTTGCCAGCTTTGTGTCTCTGATAGAAATGCCTTTAGCTAGGACAAAACACCAGAGTATGCTCCTTTTTTTAAAGTTCTAACCTATGTGGACTTTTAAATTGACCCATATATGAAAATAAATTACATGAGACTTAATATTTAATCTCACGTATCTCTTTTCTTAAGGCTAGATGTTTTGTTTTTTTTGTCTTTTTCTCCCGTCCTGGAGGAAACTGTGTCACGAATCACTCATATTTAGGCATTTTGCCATCGTACTTCTGATAGCTTTGACTCAAGATCAGCAAGAGCCGTGACAGGCTGAGAGTGAAGCTGAGTGCTAAAGATGTTGTCCCTGACGTGTTCACGCGCGCGCGCACACGCACACTCACTCCATCTTGTCTAAGTACACGTCTGGAAGCCGGGGAGAGCAGACGCACACACACACTGATGCTAACAAACCATGTCACCCAGACATGTCACCACAATCATCATCACCTCAAGATGTTTTTCTGTAGAGCGTAAATAGCACTAAGCGTTTTGATTCTTTGTATATTTTATTTGTGTGTGTTTGTGTGCGCGTGTGTTGAGGGGGGAGGGCGGTTCTTGAAATCAACCAAGAAAAACACATTATGTGTTCAAGAAAAACATGAAAAACATTTCACAAAGTGCTGAAGAATGAAAGGAAGCGAGTGTAGAGTAAAACAGAACAGAAACATAACAGGATGACAAAGATGGTGCTTGATGCCAACACTTGGAGCTCGAGGGCATAAAATGGAATGGTGTGTGTGTGTGTGTGTGTGTGTGTGTGTGTGTGTGTGTGTGTGTGTGTGTGTGTGTGTGTGTGTGTGTGTGTGTTGTTTAAAGGTATTTAAGCAGAAAATCATCATGTGTGACCACCCTCCTAAACAATCTGAAGAAAAGCGCAAAGTGTACATCCATTTTTTTTTTGCTAACCTTTTGTTTTTTTAGCTTGTTTCTTTTGACGTTTAGCACGATCACTTTGTATCCCGTTAAGAAGTGACATCATCAGCTCTTTTTCTATAGCTGAGAATGTATCGTTTTGATTCTTTTGATCTTGTAAAAAAGGACTAATTCCAGTAAAATGAAAATTTGTGTAACTTTGTCAGCTGCCCATATTTGTCAAGCAGTTTTCCTGGATTTCCAGTACAGATGGAAAAGGCTGCAGTGATGTGTCAAATTGACTTCAAAGGTTGTGCGTATTGTGGCAGATTCATCGCTTATGATAATTAATCTTACCCTTCGAGTTTCAGACCTGTCGCTCTTTAATGCTGTTCAGTGTGGGCTGGCATCACCTTGTTTTATTTTGCTTTATTTTCCTCCCCTACTTGCTGTCAGTTTAAAATGCACACATGTATATGTTTGATGTCAAAAATCTGTTTGTTAATATATTTATCGGTGACAGAAAATAAAACTCGTAGTCAAATACTTCTTTCCTATAAAGTTAACATCAAACCATCCTTATAGCTTTTGATGAGAAGACAAAAGCTTATAGGTTTTGTCTTCTCATCTCTTCATTTATTTTTTTTAATTTATTTTTTTAATATATTTTGGACTCATCTCTTCCTCTGTCTTTTCCACCGTCAGCTGCTTCCTGTCCCTGCTCCTGGTGGCCGCTGTAGTTTGGAAGATCAAACAGAGCTGCTGGGCGTCACGGCGGCGTGAGGTAAGCGTGTGACTCCATGCTTACAATTGATTTTAAGCTGCCACAATCACATCAACTCATCTCTGGTTAAAGTTATTGCTGCTGTAAAAGTTGCTTTTGTGGACTTTCGAGTGGAATAAATATATCAAGTTTGTTTTTGTCCACAATCACAAAGAAGTGTGATTGCATTGATTCTGTCATGCACTATATTGCCAGAAGTATTCCCTCATCCGTCTTCACACACATATAAACTTGAGGGACGTCCCGTTCTTAATCCATAGTTTTATTATGTCGGCCCAACTCTTCTGGGAAGGCTTTCCACGTGGTTTAGAAGAGTGTTTATGGGAATTTCTGGACATTGTTCCAGAAGTGGATTTGTGAGGTCAGAAACTGATGATGGACTGGTTCGTGGTCTCCACTCTTGTGTTGGACTGAGGTCAGGATCCTCTAGAAACTATTCTAGAGGTTGTCAAACCATATCTGTATTGATATACATACTGAGCTGTAAAAATAGATCATGAAGGATACAGGGGAGGTCGTCTTTATAGGGGAAAGAGTTAAAGCAATCGACACTACAGGCAACTTTCAGGCAACGCTAAACTCTTGGCTCCTTCTGGTATTATCAATGTGCACACTAAGTCATTTGAATCACAACAGCCCTGCAACCATTAAGTGTTTGGTTGTTGTTAATGTATTGAGGCAGACATTCATCAGTGGTCTTTCATAAAGCAGCAGGTATTAGCAGTATTATGACTCCAGTATTTAGAGTCATGCTTGCCCCTGTCTCCTCAGGATGCAGAAATAATCAGGAGAGAATATTAAAAGCATCTTGGGTGTAATGCATTTTTAAACTTGACTTGTGTAGTCACTCATATTTCAATTAACCTTGGGTTTTATATCATTATAACATATAACATATCATCACGTGTTGATTGCAATGGTCCTTTTGGTTTAAAGTAACTGCTAAGACTAATGAAAATGTGCAGTCATGCTGCAAGTTACAAGTCATTGCGAAGTCATCAGTGTCCTGTTAAGCAACAAGTAATCTCTACAGTTAGAAGGATTAAATGAATACGTTTTCAAAATCATTGTTAAACATCAGACATATAAATAAACCTTCACTAGCTAGCTGAGGAAGAGTTGGATGGCTTACTAGTTAATTATCAGCAAGAATTCAGATTGCTTTTAACTTGTCACATCTCTCTCTGTAAGCTCGTGTTTGCATGATTAAGACTCAACAAATGCTTAACTAACAGTCTGGCCTGACTAGCTGTTCAGACAGATTGCCAAGCATTGCATTTGCTTTCTGCATGTGGAGTACTAACGCGATGTGAGAAGTATGACAAGTCAGTGCACTTTTTGCATGTTGAATACTGCCTCGCTGGGAAAATGACAAAATGCTTTTTCACGTGTGCTTCCAGAATGGTTTGGACCACCCTTTGAATGAGTGGCTGAAAGGTTGTGTACTGGTGGCACTGTGTTTCTGCATTTTATGTGCGTGTGTGCGAGTGCATATGTGTCAGTGTCTAAGAGCATACATGCTAATGTTGTGCTTAATGTGAACTTTTGGTCTGTGCTTTTTACACTCGTCGTGTCGGTTGAAGTGCCTTTTGCCTGTAACATCGTCCGAAAGTGCTGTAATCAGCCTCACCTATTGTGCCTCTTATCATCCCCCTTTTACCTGCACCCGCTCTGCCCTCTCTTCATCATAAAACCACAGTTGTCCATCTGGACGCTGTACACTCTAACCTTTACACAAAATTAAAAGTGGAACTTTGTTAAGAGGATTGGTGGCCACCTGAAAACTGTGGCCTGTGCTAAACTCCCCAACACCTGAAAAAGCTTGTAGGTTTCACTAAAATGTTTCACTTTTGTAGAATAAACCTGGGCTCATGTCAAAGTGATGGGGAAAATGGACTGCTGCATACCTGCCTGCACAGTTTAAAGTAACCATCAAGGTACACAATGAGGTTTTTAACATTTGTCTTATAATGGGAAGATAAAGGATCCAGAGCACTGTCAATGTATTAACTCACAAAGTCAAATAAATCTGCAAGTCATATGCAAATCAGTGAAATAAAAGTTTATGCTGGGAAAAAATAGACCCCAGTGTCAACATGTGAAGTGCAAACAAGACTGGACCCGAAATTGAGCCTTGTGGCACACCCTAACTAAGAGGGACTATTTTGCATCCAAAGCATAACAGATCAGCTGTCAAATATGGTAGAGGCGATACATGCCTCTACCATATTCCTTTTCGACGTTGGTTGTGTCAGATGATGCCCCCAGGTCAGTTTTAGCTCTTTTTTTGTGTGCTGTAGCAGAATAAGCAGAGATGGCCATCGTGGTAATGCTTTTAATTAATCTGTTAATGAAACTGCAGTAATGTGAAAATGCATAGCTGAAATATAAATTATAAATATAAAATATTTATTTATAGATATAATAAAAGATCGACTTTTTTTGTAATGAGTCGTGACTTGTGATTCAATACATGCAGGTTTTATGTAACGAAAGAAACTAATGTTGAAAATCTCTCCCCATTCACTCAGATGTCACAAATATGACCTTTGAACTTTGGTTTTTTGTAAGAATCTCAGTGTATCACGTCTCCTTTGTACTTCATCATCTGAATACATTTAAAAACCTTGACCAACAGTTATAAAAGCGCTCCCTTAATTTTGAACAGTGACAAGCTTTTAACTTTTTTTTAACTTGTCCATAACTCTGAAAGAGCCATATTATGATGATGTATTTTGCCAGTCATCTATTCATGATAGGTTAACTGGATAAATTATGCCCATTATACAGTACACATTTTTATTAAATGCCAGGTATTCTTGTTATTAATAATTGTTCTTTTCTATTCATCTATATTAGCAGTTAATCTCATTTTTTTTACCACAGTTAAATAACCCTATTACAGATATTTTACCAATCAGTAGTTAATGGAAGATGGTAAACACTATACAGTTGTTTTCTTTTTCTCTCTCTCTCCCCCCAAAACAAAACAAAAAACAAAAAACAACCTCATTATATAAGCCCAAAGCAAAAAAACAACAACAACTTAGTAGTGCTAGTTGTGAAGTCACATTTTGGTAAAATGCTGTGAGATGATACCCCGAGTATCATCTCACCCGAGTCATACTTCGTCTGTGAAGAATCTGCAGGAAAGACGAGCCAATTTATAAAGATAGTTGTTGTTGCCAGGCAGAATCACAAATTTAGCTATGACATCACTGGCTCAGCGGCCTTTTTATAAACCACCCCCCAAAACATTAGTTATATAGTGAGCTCTTCCTAGCACAGATGTCAAGCACAGATGTCAACTGAATTAGGATTGGGAAATGCTCAACAGGTTTGGGATCTAATACCCACCTCTCTACAAAACCACTCAGAATAGTAAGGATAGAAATGTCATTATTATTTGTTTATTTATTTAAATTAAAAATGTTTGGACATGTTCTGTTCACTCGTGGAGTTCACTTTATGCTGCTCATACACACACTCACCATCTCCTAAATTCTTGCCACTTATCTTCATCTAGTGTTCATAAGGAGTATCGTATAAACAAACCAAAGATGACGAATTTCCATCAAATGTGACTTAATCTAGCAGCACAGGCAACCTGCTTTCATGCATGCTAATGTTCCATGTGAACACAGCGTGACACACAATTCACGCAAACAGAAAGCTAATCATGTTTTTCCAAGAGGTCGACTGTCTCCGTTACAGCCGTTCGTTTCCTTGACATCGAGACCGTTCTGTTCTTTTCAGCACTGTCCCTCAAGGCTTGGCTTTCACATTTATCCTTGATTCCTCCATGTTACTTGGTGCTTGCATCAGCTGTACAGTGACACACATTTGCATCTAATTATGCCCACGTTCACCCCACTTAGGCCCGACGCAGTGGAAAGTGGTGGCCGTTGCATTTTATGTGGTCATTGCAGGGTCAGAGGAGTTTAAGCCGATGGCCTCGAGTCCTTTTATTTCCCACCGCTGGCTGCTTGTCATTTGACTTTAAGGAGTTTAAGCTCATTGTGCTGTCACAGGCATTGTAAGTCGCTCGGGATAACGGTGTCAGCGCGAGCCCTATAATGCAAATGTCACTGTGAGACTTTTTCCCCCTTTCTTTTTAAAGATGTGGCTGTTGGCACAGGGATTGAAATCAGCTTTTTTAGAATGACATGTTTGTTGAGTGAAACTGACTTTGAAACGTTACATTTATTCTTAAAAATGTGTTTGTTAAGAAGATTTTTATTAACCCCATCCAAAAACTTTAATAAAAATGTATATTAGGAGATATTAATAGAGGTTATATGTAAAGGTTACAAAAAGGGAACATTTTAGCAGAAACAGAGTATTTCTTTTTATTCTTTAGCATGACAAACTATAATTTCGCAGTTGCAAAATTCAACTTTTTCATTTGGAAGGCATCCAGGTGTTAATTTGGTGCCAGGAGTATTAATGACTCGAGGACTGAAGTTGTTGTTATGTAGGCGTAGGCTGACACCTGCTAAGAATGTCGGTTCCACCTGTTGGTCACTGCGTGTGGCTTGTTTGTGCACGTTTCAAAGTATTGCGATGGATTTCTTTCCTCATGTGTGTCTGCACCCTGCATCTGTTTGCATACATGTGCGTGCTTGCGGTGTGTGGTCTGTAGTGTCTGAATCTAAATCAAAGCCTTCCTTTGAGACCTGACAGTTCCTTTGAAGGAAGCTGGAGCTGCCAGATGGCATTAGATGGACCCCACCACAGCCGGTAACATAGCGGGCTCTGGCATTTTAGTCAGAATAAGCAGTGCTTGAGCAACGCTGTTAATGCAAGTTGATTATTCCTGTGGTAACGTTTTAGCAACAGCAGGACTTAAATGGCTGTAGTTCTAAATTGATTCTCACTTTTATCTTTTTGCGCTATGTCTATATTTACTGTCCTAAAGCTAATCGAAGCGACAGAGTGCTAAAATGAGAGTTACAGTTTTCTCTTTTGAGCGGCCAACAATTACAGCGTCACAGACAGGTTTCAGGCACAGCTTACGCAGGCCTGTGACAGACACAAATGATTAAAGTTGTTTCTTCTCTTTTTTTTCTATTCTTTTAGCAAGCTGGCTAATTAAAGCGAAAATCCAGCAAGCAGATCTATTGAAAGGGTAATATATCATGATGCAAAATACTGTAATAATGGTGCCACTTTCCCCTTCTTTGCCTAAGGACAGAATATCTAATTTCGCTAGATTGTAGCAGAGATTTTAGGCCAGAATGGGAGGGTTGAAAGACAGAATTTTCTGCACCTGGCTGCGTAAGAGTTGAGTCATATGTTCAGAGATGGAGCCCCTTTTGAATGGCATTGTAATGCATATAGAGTGAGCCTTTGATGTTCATTGTCAGTTTTCCCAGTATTCTCTTTTTCACCATCACTGGGATCTCATACAGTTATATTCCCCTGGAGATCCTCCTCCTCCACTGTAGCTTCCCAAAAATATCCTCCTGATGACAAAGTGTGAATTTATCCAACATCCACTGTCGCACTTACTCGGATATATATCACATATAACTTGACATATATTAGACGCGTATTGCACCCTGAGGTATTGACAGAAATGCAGAATGTGATAATGTCCCTGATCATTTGTGCTGTGTTCCACATTTACATTACGCAAGACGCAGGCTGCCTGCAGGAAGAAGGCAGGGAGGGAGCAGGAATGGGATAAATGTCTCCTAGATACCTTCACATATTTATTATCAGCCATTAAGCTGCCCTCCCACTACTACCTCTTCTCAACTATGAAAAAACAAAAAAGGATGTCAGTCAAGGCGTCGAGGCTCAGGCCCCATCATAAAATGAACTGCAGCTGCTAAATAGGCTACAACATTTAAACCTAATATTTTAGCATCAAAGGTTACCTAACTCAGGTTAAACATAAACATATTTTCTTGCTTGAAATGGCCACGGTTTCCCTCATCTCTTTGATGATTCGGTAAGTGGGAAAGTACGCCGTCCACACATGAAAGTCTATTTTTTTAAAAAGCAGATCAGAGACGAGGTCTGAGACCTTAACCAGAGGTGACGATGTGAAAAAGCTATGATCTCTTATGTAAGACTTTTCACTCGTTTTATTGAAGGATATTACCTGTGAGTTGAGATGTGAAAAAGCAACAAATGTGGCATTCAAAATGTATAAGAAAGGTTCAAAACTGTGTGCATAAAGTTTCAGGCGTTCAGATTTTTTGCTTCACATCAAAAGTTTTACCTGAGATACCCAAGAGTGTAGCCGGCTATAATTTTTGCACACCTGTATAGATTTTGACCTTGGGCTTCAGGTAATTACATCCTACAACATTTATGTAAATTTTCATGCAATGATGGCTGTGAGCTAAAGAGTATTTCTAAAGTTTAAATACCTAGCTTAGGTTTAAGTGCCTGTAGTCATCTTAAGCACTTTTATAGTAATGTTCAGAAAAATCTAACGGGATTTGTCAGATTTGTTCCTGATTCCTCTCACACAGTATGTCACGTTTTCACTGAAGCAGTACAAAATTAGGTTAATTTAAAATGAACTGCTGGCAGATAAAACAAGAAAAGTGTGAAGTATAAATAGTTTCAGATTCATTCCTAAACCTTTTCCTTACCTGTCTAGCCTAACATGTGCATAGTTCCCCACCTGACATATTTGCACACTATTAAAGTCTGAAGCACGGCTCGCGTGGGACCTTTCCTTGCCATCTCATGCCAGGCGTGAGGATGAAGAGCCAGCAATAAGGTTGTTAAATGGTTCCCTGGCTGTCTCCTTATGGCTGTGCCCTTAGTCACAGCAAACTGCTGACCCACATTTTTGGGTGGGTGACTTTTTCCACTGGGCCCCCTCCTTTTGCCCTGTCCTCTCCTCTCCGGTCCGCCCCCGTCCATTCCAAACTCTGTTGATGGAGAGAACGGTGACCTTTTACAGACGCCTTCGCTGACTCTGTCTGAAGCTTTCAGCAATCCCTGCGCCTGTGCTGCTTCATGCACTTCAACGTGAGCACACTTGTGTACTCTCTTTCACTTTGTCTTCAGAATTGTGCATGAATACACAAACACACACACTCACCCACACACAGACTTGCAGTATAATTTAACAGAGAGGGACATTTAAGAGGTTAAGGCCACGTAGCACGTTGAATATCAGCAGTCACCCTGCTACTGTACAAACAAAGGACCTCAGAATGTATTGAAAATCCATAAAACCGCTCTATGCAGTTGTCGCTTAGGAAGGAAAATCATTCGTTCATACTTGCTGCAAAGGTAATATATAGGGAGCTTAACAACAAAACACTACTATTGTGGCTACTTTTAATTACATCGTAGTTGTCACACAGTTTAAAAATTACACATCAGTGTTGGCTAAATAAATACTGGCATTCATCACTGTCATTAAAACCATATTAAACTCTATGTAACTTCCCAAATTACCGAGTAGGAATGCTTTGGATGACGGAATGAAATCCCAGATATCACAGTTGTCATTTTTCTTTCAGTGCACTGCATGATTGTGTTTTGTTGTACATGTACCGCAGTGCAGGCTAACAATGAAATACCAACATCATTCCTTAAGAAATATGCATAAAATCTATTCTATTTCTTTGCAGTAAACTAAGGCGGCTTTCTGCATTTTTATGATATAGAACTAGGTTTCTGAACCCAGTCCTGCACATCAAGCAGAACACAAAGGTGTGTGTTGGCAGTTCAGTCTGTAATGAAACTCAGTCTAGTGTACAACATCATCAGGAAGTTTGTAAATTGCATCTCCATAATCAGTCATGCAGTCATTGTTAGAAGCTTTCAAAACAACTCGTTGTTATACATGCGCGGTCACACAAGCCCACAGTCTCAGACACTCACCACCTTCGCTCCACTCTCACCGACTCCTGCGTTGACTCGTACACGCCGGCCTCGCGTGCGAAAAAAGGTCTGCAGCAGATGGTTCGGTGTGAAAGCGCAGTAGATTGGCACATGTATCATTTGAATAGGCAGAAACCTGGAATACAATGAAGATATCAAGGAGCCACGTAGGCTCCACACATCGGTTTTGTTTCCAGAATCATCTGTAATGATAAATCGGATCCTCTCCGCTAGCATGGCAGCTCCCACACATACACACCCAGGCCCAGAAGCAGATGGCTAGATGTGAATGCGGTTCACACATGAGCAAGGAAGAAAGGAAAAAAACAATCTTTCCACCTTTACCTTGCAGCTGTTACCCCTTTACAAAGCACTTCCCGATGATGCTCTGTAATATATTATAATTTTAGAATCATGGGAATGCACTGTAGCTTGGAGCCTCTTCGCTTCTGCACGCCAGGAGCAGTCCACAACGCGATCCAGAGAGTATCTGTGCGCATCCCCTGACGGTGCTTTAATACACAGAGCTTCAACTTAATGTGCCACATGTTTGCATCCAATAATTAGTGTGTAATAAATGAAGACCAAGCTAATAAAACTTAATTATGTACTCTTACACTGTCCACATTACATATGCAGTCTCTGCTGAGGAGAAACATTCAAGTCAGCCATGTAGTTGTAATGTTGGAAAGCAATCAGAAATATCAAAAATATCTTTAAAAACATGAAGTCTGCATCAGAATTTTGCAACTGTGATAAATATTTATTGATTTAAAAATCCAATTTTCTGATATTCACATGTTTAAGCTCTTTTCCCAGATAATCTAGTTGTTAATGTTGTTCCAAACACGTGCGTTACCCCCACAGAAGTTAGAAGTGCAACTCTTCAACGCCAACGTCAACATGAGCGGGCATTCTTGTTTATCTTGCTAATTTTTCATTTGTCCGTCGCTATTATTCACTGCTAATGCTGACAGACTGGAATTATCGCTGTGTTTGAGTGTTTAATATCTGCTCTTTTTGGGACCTTCACAGCACACTGGTTGTGCACAAAGTCGTATTTTTTCTCTAAAAAAAATACAGTTTATTTTATAAATTCTGCATTCCTTTATGAAGCATTGTTGTTCTATTAATCTTAATAGCTGCGTTTTGTATGTGCGAAACTAAATGCATTAATTTGTTAGTGATGTTTTGCACAGTTTGATGATGAATCATCAGGCATTTGGAAAACATGTTTTCTTTCATTTTTGGCAGGAAATCAGCTCCATAAATATTACTTTTCTGTGTGTTGCTCATATTTGTTCCAAGAAATTTGAATCAATCTGTCAAAGTTATGGGTTCACATTTTGTTTGGGGCACATTTAGTCCTGTTTTGCTTATGCTGAGCAGGAGATTATTGAGACACCCTGGGCTGCCTGCTCTCAGTAATTGTGCTCAGCTCATTATTGTTTTGTGGCACCTGTGCAAAAGGTTAGCGGTTTAAGGTGAACAGCCTCTTATCTTGTTCCGCTTCAGCAAGAATATTCATTTCTAATGCTGATGTTGGTGTTTATTATTAAAGTGAAGGCTTTCTCTCATTGAAAACTGAGCTGAAATCTGTTGTAGAGCAGGGCGATATGGCCAAAAATATTTATCACGATATATATTTGAAAAATTGCGATAACGATATAACTGACGATATAATTGATGCGAGACAAAATACAACTCCACAACATTACTAGCGCAAAAAGACAACCTTCCATTTATTTTCACTTAAACAAGAAGCTGGTTTTTATGTACATTAAAGCTTTATAAAAATGTAACAGTGCAAATGCAAATTCCTTGCTTAAAGTTTAACCAAAAGGCATTTCCAGTAGAAATGTGCTGACATATCCTGAGCATAACCATGTATAATATCCACTGAAGTTAAAAAGAGGTTCTTTGCAACATTAAACTGCAGTGTGCAGTACGTATTTTTCGGACCATAAGGTTCACGGGATTATAAGGCACATTAAGCGAAACAAAGCAGTCAGATAAATCAAACTTTATTCAACTCATTCTTCTTGCTTCCTCCACTTCTGTACCATTGATTCATTAATGTTGAATTCTCTGGCAGCTGCTCTATTCCCATGTTGTTGCAGTATATTAATGACTAACCTCGTAATGTGGATGGATTATCTCAGTTGTTCTCCTGACTGAAGTTTGGTCCGTTTACAGCATCCTGCCATGCGATTGCATTTGTCTCTAACTATCAGGAACCCTCACGTTAACTTTTATAAGTGGAAAAGTGTTAGCGTTCATCCTGCAGCTTCACTGTTTATGTTATGCTAACATAGCTGTGTCGCTAGCGGTCACGTAGCACATCATTATATAGAAGCTAGCCCAACTTCAGTAACCCTACAAACGTCACTGCTGTTTAGTTTCCTGTCTTCATTTATGTTGGACGTGATAGCAGAGCTGTACGTTTGAATTTTTTCAGAAATCTCAGTCAGAACATGCAATATCATGCTTAGGTAACTAGCGAAACTAGCGAGCTAACTTCCGCTAGCTTCCTGCTAACGTCTAACGCCGTTAAATGTAATAAATTTTGTTTTCATGGATGCCTGGAAGTTAAACTTCATAGTTACACCTGGTAAAGCAGCAATGCTGATCGTTTTATTAAAGATGAAAGAAATGAGACAGTTTTTAACTCTCAGTGATGCTGCAGTGTTCGTTTGACCTGAAACATACGGAGTTTAGGACCCAGATTACTCCCAGATTTAAGAGCATCTTAGTCCGACAAATACGACAATAACGACGGCTGCTTGCATGTTCTGCAAAAAAATGTGCTTTGTCGTGTATCTGACGGACAAACACCAAACCAGTTCCACATCACTGAAGTTGCACCATTTTTACAAACCAATTCTGGTTCATCTGTTTCACTCAACAATCGGCCATGTGCGTATGAAAACAAAGGCACTGCGCATGCGCGTTTTACTCATATTCTATCGCGATATTTCATTTTCCTATCGTTGCCTAACATTATACCGGTATTACCGTGAACGGTATGATATGGCCCAGCCCTAATCTGTTGTATAAGATGCGGCATCTGTACATCTGGTTTATCCTTTTGAGATATAGCCAGGCTACAGGCCACCAGCTACATCATAGTTTATTATAATATAAAAACAGGTTTGTGGTGAGAATTTTGGAATGAAATGTAAACGCTCCCAAGTTGTAAAAAGATGTTTTTCTGTTGCTGGCAGTGTGGCAGTGTTTAGCTGGAGTTTGATCCAGCTAAACATTATTAGTGCAGGACTAACATAGCCTGGGGACAAGCAGAGATGATTAATAATCAGCTCAGCTTTTTTTATCATCAGCCCAGACATTCAGGATAAATGGAGCAATTTCAGTTCAACTTGGATGAGAACTTTAAAATCCAGCAAACTTGCATCTGTTAAACCCCCCCGCAAGGATCAGGCGGAGGAATTAGCAGCACATCCACAGCTCAACATCTGCATCACTCCTGTAATCCACTGACTTGGTCAATAATGTTTAAAGTGTTTAATTAGCCCGATCAGTAGTTTAACTGGTGGAACCTCCAGTACAGATCACCTGCAGTGCTTTGGAAAAGATCCACTGGTAATGTTTAACCAACAACGACTTTTCAGTTTGTAATTTGGATTCCTCTCTTCATGTGGCAGTAACTGAAATTAAAAGCAGAGGGTTTGGGAACCAAATTATGACAGAGATAAAGGAGAATGGACAAAAAGAAGTCAAGTGAAATTACTTTATTTATTATTTTGGTTTGAACGTGTTTTTACTGTCATGCTGGTCCCCAGCTACTACCTGCTCACTATGGTGCTAACTGGTATTTTATAGGTAATGAAATTCATTTCAGATTAAAGCATTAGGCCACTCCAAAGGCTGATGGAGTGAATAGTGGCTGACCTGAACAGCTCTTTGCAAATGCAGCTTTGCAGTGTAAACTTGACCACCTGAACTTTTTTGTCAGTGGCAGGTTGAAGATTAAAGATTTCTGCTCAGGTAGCTTAGTGTAGAATCATTTCTGTGTAATTTGTGGAGACTCCAAACAGCATAAGCTTTGTGACTTAAACAATAAAGGAGCGAAAGGCCTCCATGTCAATCACTGTGTTCTTGATGAAAGAAAGTCTGTTACGTTGTTTGAACACAGAGGTAGATTAGTATTACTTTTGTGTACCCTTGAAAATGGATTCAACCGTGCCTGCTCTCAGTAAGAATAATTGTGCCCTTGAAGGCAGACTTTTGAGGCCATGGTCATTGTTATGGCTCTGTGGTAGAGTGAAATGCTCTGGGATTGTGCTCCAGAAGTGTATCTCAGCTTTAGGAAATACAGAGGGCATTCTTCATACGACTACTGTAACAATCCTTTGGGTTAAAAATGTCCCCCCCCCCCCTTTATTTCCTTGCTTTTTGGTGTGCACACGAGGAAAAAATTGTCTCTCCTCATGCTACTTCCTCCTGTCTCTGAAAAAACAGAAACACATGTAGTGTGAACAGCTGACATCATAGCAGATTGACACGTGATTCTCCGGGGAGAGTGTCGTGCTCCTGAAACATTAAGGATTGCGTAGGTGATAAATCTACTTTAGTTTAATAGCTCTTTCTGTTGTAAGAGTGTTTGTCTCCTCACCGTTGACTACTAACAGAATGGGGAAAAAAAGAAATAAAAGGCTCTATTTCCCTTCATGTAGCAAACGTAGCCTTGTGAAGACAAAGAAGCCAAAGTTTCACCTTTTCCCTTTTTTTTACAGAATGAAAGCTCATTTCAGCTACAGTGTTGACAGAATTGTGTTGTTTGTCTCGGCTAGTGTTGTCTCGCGTTGTTTGTCTCAGCTGTCAGGGGTGTCCGGTTATCTCACCTTCCAGCAGTTCAGCTGTGGCCATATTCATGCCGGACAAGTTCAGAGAGGGAGAAGGCATCGCCTTGTCTCACTCTCTGCAGAATGCTATTAAGGGGGGGAAACCTGTTCAGTCCTCCCCGCTCCTGCAGTCTGCATCCCTGCTGGAGGTGGGGAGATGGATTGCTCAAGGTGACCCCAACTGGCACACTCTCTGCTCAGCCCGACCGCTCTCATGCCACCATTCTTCACACTTACTCGTTCTCTTCTTTCGTCTCGCACGTTGCCAGTACCCCAGGCGGCATTCTTCAGAGCTGCCTCTAGCAGCTTCTTAGCTGAGAGCCCCCACCCCCGAACCACGTTTTCCCTCTCTGCTGCCGTGCAGCCTTGTGTTTCTCCATGAGCAGATGATGTAAAAGTCCCAGACTAGTCTCCTAGTGGGTTAAAGCTGTAATACTGAGTTATGTTAATTACAGTCATTTACCAGCAAATACAAAAATATCTCCAGACATAACTGGAAACTCTGGAAACTGCTTTTTGAAAAGCAGCGCTGTTCTAGGTTTGTGAGACAGCATAAACATTTAACATCAAAAGGAATTAGGTTATGATAAATAGCATCATACTATAACAAATGCTGCATATGCATATATATATGTCCTGTACCCAATCTCCTCTTTAACAGGTGGGTTTTTGAATGAAACTCTGCACAAACTTTATTACACATACAACTTTTAGCATCCATGTGTCCTTTTTTCACCCCAAACATTTGTTATAAATCCTAATACTTTCAATTTGCCTACATAGATATATATTATGTTCATTCATACCCCTGCAAATGCCATCTAATGTTCTCCACTTGTTTGTTTCACATCTCACATTCAAGGCTCGCTGCCTATACGTAACTGAACAGTGTTGTTTGATTCACCTCTAAATATGGAATAACGGTTCAGAGAAAGCACTGCAGACCTGCCCCTGATCATCTAATCAGAAGACTAACTTGAAACTACTGATAATGAATTTTATACCATACAAGTTATAAACTCTTCACAGAAACAAGTTTGAATCCAACTGCCTGCAGCATGTTTAAAATGAAACGATAGGAAACCAATGTTATTTTTATGGACCTCAAGTAGTAAACTGTTAAAAACATATGCTGTATGTAATGGCTGGCCTGAGCCACTGAGATGTCATTGGATGGTTTCATTGCCTTCAATCTGTCTTTTTGCTTTTATCAGCTTTTCCCCCCCTTATTTAAACCAGGTATGACCATATTTGAATGTGGCTGTAGAGCTGGAGACTTTTAAGCTAATGCTAGCTTGGTTGATTTGAAAGACACTCATATAAATTACTTTGATTTTTAACCCTCTATATCCCAATAGAATTTGATTACAATGCTCCAGTTTCCCAAGAATTTCATAATAGAGGAGAAATCCATTAAATACTTTGAAACTATTGATATGTAAGTCACAAGTTAGCTTTAAGTTAGCTTAATCTGTATATGATAGACTTTCATCACCTCTTTCTCTTTTTCATTCGTCTCCTCTCGTGCTTATTTATTGCACAGTTACTTATTGTTAACAGATCAGACACGCGACCCTTCTGTCTCTGAAAAGCTGACAATGAGCCAATAATAGCAACACCCGCAGCTAGTTCTAAGCTAACGTCATGTCAGCTAGCATAATTGCCAGAGTCGGACCCACTTACCGCTAACAGCAGCTAAATCAGCAGCTCTTACTGACACAGACGTTTAGGTTTTCCTCAATAACTGACCTCCGTATCGTGTCAGCAGTCCATTGCGGGCGAAATGGAGGGAGCCCGTCCATGGTTGTTATAGGGTACTTAAAATGCATTAAATACTAATTTTAATCTTATAGTTTCACGGGGGGGTTTTATCTCCAAAGATAGTTATCTAAAATTTGACTCCTTTTGGGATTTTGTATGCGGAACTGTTTCTTCACAAAGATGTAAAATAAAAATGATTTCTCTTCTATGTTTGACACAAGAGTCTATGCAGATTGACTCGCTTTCAGAGCCAACCTCCGCTGACCATTTGATGAACTACAGGTCTCTGCACCTTTTTGCTCATTCTCTCAATTTTCCAGTCTCAGAGAGTGCTTCTTGGCACATACTTCATAACGTTTTCAACAAGTAATTGACATTATTTTGACTGCACATTATGATGCAGCGAACCGGGGGCGAGCGGACATGTAAGAAAAATCTGTTGTGTGAGTACTGAGGCAGCAACATCAACTGTGCTCTTCCTTAAAGCACTGCAAGGCCTCTGTAGATTAACTAGAGAGATGCTTTAAGATTCTTTGAGAGATGTCTTCCATCTCCTTTTCTCTCCTGAGGTCAATGTTCGCTGCACCACCGCACAGAACAAAAGGCCTACTTCAGAGGTGATCAATCCTGAAGTGAGAGGTGGAGAGAAAGATGAGGGTGAGAGAGGGTAAGGATGAGTCACGGTCACTCAAAGAGGATTATGAGAATATTTAGGAAAACGTACATCCCGCTTAAAGGAAAGGTCTCGTTAATGGGTATCCTCCACATAGTCAATCTAAGACTTTCTTTGCACTTGACAGGATGCGGATTCATCAAAATGTGATGAAAAAGAATCAAGAGCAGAGCTGCAGCGCTGGCAGCCAGCTATCTCTGCAACAGTGTTAGAAGACTCCTGCTTTAGCTGTCCGTGCCAACTCCAGAGCAAATATTAGCTTTGGTTTTTAAAAGGAAAATCACTAGCATGCAAATGATAGACTGTGTGTGCAGAAGTGAAAGAGTACTAATAATACATTTGTGTGTTTGTACAAGTCCTGCATGAGTCCGGGGGCATATTCTGCATTCGTGAACAGATAACGTTTGTTTCTACAGTGTTCGGGTGCAAGCGAATGAATACCAGATCAGTGTGTGTGTGGGTTGACTGAATTGTATTTCAGCAGTGTATTCTGTGTCAGTGCAGATTTTGCCCTCATGTCATTTTCATTTTCTGCGTATGTAGGAAATCTGACTGTTCGTGTGAACACGAGGCTTTTTTGTCTGTCAGTGTTCCCGAGACACTTCTAAATCCTCCTAATCTTAATTCTGCAGAGATGGTGCGTATAATTAGAGTTTGGATCAGTGCCAGTGTCTTATTGCTCACAATATACAGGCTGTCTTAGCATCTCAACCCTACTACATTGTGGTTGACCCCCATTTGATCTAATAACATCTAGCACCCCCTCCCACCCCTCAGCCATCCATCATGGCACTGGTACAAGCCCAGAACCTCTGTCAAAGCGCCACTCCTGCACTTTTTCAATTCTGTTTCATCTTATTACAGGCTGTCTTTGCTTTCTTTACTTTTATCTGTTTCTTCCTCCTGCATCTGTCTCAGCTCCTCCATCTTTGTGCAGTCTTTGTTTTAACCTCCAAGGCACCTCGGTTTACTCTAGTCATCCTAAAGTCAGCAACTTTAATACGTACTGTGGATTCTGAAGTAAGGATGTTCATTAAACAGAGAGCTGTGCGTCACCTCGGATGCTCTCCCCCTCTACAGCACATCTTTGCACAGAGATTGCTGCATCTGTATTAAGGTATAATTTCCTAACATGACACGTCCTGTTTCTATATTGGGAAATCTCTGCTCACCTGTTTCCTGTCTATGCCACTATTCCCGTTCTCTCCCTGAAAGTCACTTCTGCGCACCGACTGCTTCCCCTGTCCCTTCAGTGCGTTGTTGTGTGTGCCATAGCTGTCAGATGATGTGATGTAGTGAAGCTAATCAGATTGCTTTTTCCAGCCATATGGTGTTTTGGTTTGCTTTTAGTCATGTGTTAGGCTATTATTGTGTTGTTCATTTATATTGGTAGTTTTTATTTATGTCTGCTCAAAGTACTTTGTCCTCTGAGCTGAAAGTGCTACAAATAAAATGATTTCATTTCCCTGACAATTTAGCCTTGCGCAGTACAGCATTTCGACATTATAATACTATATTTTTTTTAAGATGCTTTAATTGCTTATGCTGACCACAGACGCTGGCCTCTCATAGGTTAAATATTAGCTGCGATTAAACATTTGCTTACATTTGAACGAGACCTGTTATAATCTGGCCAATTAGCTGCTCTGTTTGCAAACAGTTAAGAACAGAGTTAACGCTGCAGTGCAAAACAAATCCTAATACATAATCAAATCTAACATTCCACGCCAAAAACCACACAAGTTCCCATTTAGTGCCAGCCAAGTTGTAAAGAGATTGGCCAGAGAAAACAAGTCGTGCTGATTTAAATGGTGTACTTGGCTTTATTGATTTGGTTGTTTACTGGTCAAATCTAATATGTAAAAAGAACAGAGGCATGCTGGAGCTGGGCCCGTTGTTACTCAGCCACCTTGATATACTATATTCCCAGAACTGCCAATCCTCTGCTTATACACAGATCAAAAAATATTTTGAACCACACCACTGACAACGATTTGATACAAAAATGTCACATTTGGATTCATCACTGAGTAAGGCCTGTTGCCACTGATTTTCAGTCCAGTTCTTGTGTAATTCTCGGTGTTTCCCTTCGTTAAGAATGGCTTCTTGACAGCTAATGTTCCACTGAGACCACTTCTGTGGAGGCTTTAGTAAACAGTAGATGGATTAACTGAAGGACCACAGTTCATCTGCTGTACAATGTTTTTTGTTTTAGGTCTGCTACTTCTTTTGTCCCCTAGCAGTATGGTTTCCTCAGATTTTTAGAAGGAGACACTGCACACCACGTTCAGATAATAATTGTCAACAAATAGCTCTTTGGAAAACACCTTGCTGATTTGTATGCGTTTTCGTCGTTAGGAAGAAAATACCTAAAAAATTGGTTCATTGCTAAGCTGTCAGTTGCATCTAGACACGGTGCTGGTTCAAACCTCGAGCTAGGTGCATTTTATATTTGAACAATTCATAGGTCAGTATTCCTCTGAAAATGGTCAGGTACAAGGACGGAAGGGAAAATGAGTGGAAAAGTAGCCAGTGTCTGGGGAGGGGGGATTACAAGAAAGTCTAGCTCGTTGGACGGAAAATAAAAAAGAAATGTTGTGTGGCTCAAGACTTTTGCACGTGACTGTATGCATTTTGACAGGTAAACTTGGCTTAGAGCTTTATTTATTGCAGACTTGTATCAAATGCTGCCCCCTTCATTGCAGTAGTCAGTGTTTTGCAGTTTAACAAATTTTTGTGATTTTGGTCCGGTTTCAGCACCTCACCATGAGAGTTCACATGAGCTGTTTCGAACAGATCTGGTGTGTGTGTGGTTCCTTTATCAATTGGTTAAATGCTCTTTCACTGAATCTCAGCCCTTTGATTCTTTTGAAGGTTTCCAATGCTTCCAACACATTAACCTCTTCTTTCCATTTCATATCTCAGGTGTCTTTTCAGTTTCCTTTTCTCTTTTATTTATTTATAATCTGAAAGGCTGTTCCTTTTTGATGGTGCACGCTGTATGAAGCAGTGCAGTTTTTAACAGTATACCAAGCAAACACTAACTTAGGATTATTTGAATGCGATGGACAAAGAGGAGAAGAACATAGACAGTGGGAGGCCAGGAGTGAGGAACAAGGAAGAGTTGGGTAGCAGGAAAAAGGAAAAGAGAGAAAGATGTAGAGGGATCAAAGCCTTCTCCCATGTCAGTATTCACAGCGTGCATCTTCTACCCCCCCACCTCACCACCGGAGAGATGGAACGATGAAGCGAGAGAGAGAAGCAGCAAGTAGCTAACATTCCTGCGTTGCTAAAGAAATCCCCTTGCCCGCTTTCTACTTTCCTTCCTCCCTCCTCTTCTTCCCTCTCCCTCCCCTCCCCCGCATGCCGCTCACTGCAGTTTTCCTTCAGTGATTCCGCAGGATGATTGAGAACTCTCTCTGTATCTGCGTTTCTTCTTCTTCTTCTTTTTTTAAACAGACGCATCAATAAATAAACGGTTTGGTGTAGTGCTCTAAGATGTGCGGCATGTGTACTGTATGTGCATCTGTGATTGTACACAGTGTGTGTGCCTGTGTGTACGTTCTCTGCACTCGAGCGATCTAACACTCCATCCCCTCCATCTCTTCCCAGGGGCAAACACTTTGTACACCTTTGTCTTTCACCTCACTTCACCTCCCTCCTCCTCTACGTTCACTTCACTTCTGCTTCACCAACAGGCTTAAAAATTTCTTTTTAGTCTAATTTCCCTCTTTCTATTCCTCTCCCGCATCCTCCTTTTATTTTTTTTCCTATTGCCCCCTCCCTCCCATATGTGCATGCTCTGCTGACGCGCTCAATCTCTTTGGCACAGTACTGCTCACTTTGAAAATGCTCAAACACAATTCCCTCAGATAGTTTCTGCACGCCCGTGTGTGTGATCGAGCAAATACAAGTGTTTCTGAATCGACAGTTTTGTTCCAGAGATGCAATTACCATCTTTTAACAATATTGGTCAGCCAACAGATTATTTTAAAAACTTCTCCCTATTTGCATGCGAACAATTGTTCAAGTGTCTGTGCAGTGTGAAAAGGGTTTTGCTCACTGGAATCCAAATGCAATTATAGCCCATTTCATTGGTTTCCCTTAGCTTTAAGAAGTGTCTGTCTTTTTAATTCATTAGCCTGCTAATTTAGTCTTTTAGTTCACTCTCATGCCTCTTATTAGTGGTGCTTCTCGCTGTAGCTTTCAGAAAAAGAAAAAAACATCCACAATATATTACAAGAGGAGTACAGAGAAGGAAACAAACCTGGCAACTAGAGAGTGGGGTTAGTGGGAGCACCTAAAAAGCCACACTTCTCATCAAAAGAAGGCTAAAAGAAAGTGAATATTGGACATAAATTCCCTTGCTGGATAGAATCATTGATAGAAACGGAGGGTAAAGTAACTACAGTACTATGGAAAAATCTGTACTTTGCTTTCAAGACACCAGACTCTTGTAGTCTTGAGCAATAGTTCTTCAGGCTTTCTGAAAGTCTTTCAGAGCTTTGCTACTAACAGCTTTTTGCAAAATCATATACATCGTTCCCATTTCTTTTGCTGATTCTATGGAAAATGCCAAAGATAATGTAGTTTGAGAGGGATAATATAATACTTTTTAAATTTGGCATGATGTGCAAATAATGGGGAAACAGGACCTGTGGGGGGACAAAAGAAGAAGTGGTAGGCCAAAAACTTTCTACAGCAGATGAAAAATACATGAAAGCCATATCCTTAAGAAATAGGAAAAGATCTGACGCAGGACCGATTTCTCATCAGAAATTGTTTTTGGAAGGGTGGCTGTCAAGAAGCCATTTGTAATGAAGGGAAACGGGGAAAAGGCTGAGGTATACCAAATAAGACAAAAAATATGATGAAAATCAATGCAAGCAAGTCTTATGGAGTGGGGAATCTAGGTTTGAATCTTTTGTTTCTAATCATAATTGTTAATTGTTGCAGTCGCCTGGACCTCAACATTATTGAGGGAGTGTGGGATCATCTTGACAGTGAATGGAACAAATGACAGCCAACATCCAAGGAGGAGCTTTGAATGTCGTTCAAGAAGCCTGGAGAACTACTCTATTACTGATGACTACTTAAAGAAATTATAAACACAGCTCAACACGGCCTGAAAGAGTTCAGGCTGTGTTGAGAATAAAAGTGGTCATGAGAAATGTTGGTTTTCAAGCTTGTTAGAATTATACAGAATATATCTTTGCTTTCTCACTGCAAGCATTTACCGTTTACTAGCGAAAAATAGAAATGAGGGGTGGTCAGAGGTTTTGTACAATTCTGCATATGTTTAATCACTAGAATATTGATTTTGGCTGGAAAATACTCACTTCTGAGTTAATGTTGTACCCTGCTTTGTCCTACTAACTTACAAGAAATCTAACCAATAACTGTTTAGTTATTGCACCTTGCTTAGTAAATGATTAGTAATAACTGACATGCATCTTGTAAACTGAATTGTTGGTGACCAGCTGATGAATAATTGTTTCCGTACTTGCAGGTCTTACACTCATCCTAGTGCCTGTTGCTTTACTCAGTTGTCCCTTTGGAATGAAATTCCCTCTGTGTGCTTGAGATAATTCATTTGCAGCTGAGAAAATACGCACACATACATGACTGCTCATGTGCACGTATCTCCAACCTGTCTGCATCCATGCCTGTGCGTGCCCACCTCTGTGCACTCATCCTATAACTAGGTTTATATATGCATAGTTTTCTCTTCCATAGTCAGATATTGCTCCCATCCACACACACACACTAACTGCCCTGCAGAAAACTAAGAGCCAATTTAAGAAGTAAGCGACTTGCACTGTAACTCCTCTGGCGTCTGGTTATCTTTGGAGTGCTGAGTGTTTGCTGTACAGCGGCTGCCTACTCGCAGCACATAATAAGATTTCAGCAAATTATATCTTCTATAGGACTCCTTCCTGGATGGGTATTCTGCATATTCTGCTTTCTGCTTAACCTGATTATAGGTTAGAGAGGGGGGCATGGGACAAAAAAACAATCAAAAAACCCCCAACAAAAAAAAGGGGAAACTCTTCAGAGGTCAGAGAAAATAGATTTAGGTGGAGGATCAAAATGAATAATTTTTAAAAAAATGTATCAAATGTAATTAGATTCAGTTTTATTTATATAGCTTCAAATCCCAACAATAGTTGCCTAATAGTTACCTTATATTGTAATAACTTAAATAGAGAGACTAATCGAGAGAAAACTCCTAGCTATGAGCAAACACATAGCAACAGTGGGAAGGAAAAACTTTTAACAAGAAGAATCCTCCGGCAGAACCAGAGCAGTGGAAGATGACACAAAAGACACGATTTGGAAGAACAAAATTATGCCAATAGTCCATTAAGGGTCTGTATACATTGACAGTACTACTTTTTGGTCATCATTTGAGCTCGGTGACAGTAATGAAGTCATAAAACCACAATTCTTGCAGCTCACAGATCAAGTCTTTGTTAGTCATTAGCAAAACAAGTGCAAATACAAAGCAAAGCAGTGAAGACTGAATATTACTTTCATCATGTCAAAACATAATTAAAGCTCGTTCATTTAAAAGATTAAAAAAAAAAAAACCCTGAATATTTCAGATGATGATTGGTGAATACTTTTGTTTTGACAAAAACTGGTCATACAAACTGCCCTCTTAAACCCTAACTAAGCTTTAATAGTCTATTTCTAAAGGATATTTTTTTAAAATTCTATTTTCCAACAAAATGTGTTTTAAATCTGAATTGATTAAACTTGTAGAAGTCTGATTGTCCTTGAACACGAGCCTTTTGTCCCTGCTGTCATTCTCAAATTTAGATAAAAATCCTTTGAGTTGCAGCAGCTCATTGCTCAGTAGTGAGGGCCATAAATTGTGCAAAGTTCCCAGGGGTACAATAGAAAATTCTAATTGTGAATATAATAATAAAACCACATAATTTGAGCTAAATGTGAATTTTTAAACAAAGGTTACCTGCATCTTAGACATGAGACCAGGGTGTTTGCAGGTAGGTTGAGGGAGGTGGACTGAATAAAGTTTGTTTACTGCAACATTCATATGCTCCTCCATCTGCTTTTTATCCAGTAAATCAATTCTGCTGCTTTGTGCTGTTCAAGGTGTGCTGTGCTTATGAAAAAGGATGTTGTCTGCATGCAGATTCTCACTTTCTCTGCATGCTGTTTACTACGCAGATCCAGACTATGATGTTGCTGCCTGGTTCAGCCAGTTGCATCAGTATGAATGATGTTGATTCAGAATGCAGAACTACTTTAAGTGTGAGAGCAGGGGGGTATTACATTTTTAACTTGGCCATGTTTGATTAGCTTTAAGTAGTTGATGCACACTCATTAGCCACTCTCTTAGGCACACCTTGCTAGTACCATGCTAGAACCCTTTTGCTTTCAGAACTCCCTTCATGCTTCATGGCACAGATTCAACAAATTGCTGGGAACATTCCTCAGAGGTTTTGGTCCATATTCACATGATGGCATCATATATTTACTGCAGATTTGTCAGCTGCACATCCATGATTCGCCATACCCTGAAGGTGTTCTTAGCTGACACAATCTGCTTCAAGGTTTCTCTTGTTGTGCATTCAGGGATGCTGGTCTGCATAACTCTGTTATATTCAGTGGTTATTTGAGTTACTGCTGCCTTCTTACCAGCCCTAAGCAGTCTGACCATTCTCCCTTGACTTCTTGTATCAACAAGGCATTTTCACTGCCACTCACTAGATGGTTTCTTTTTTTGGACCTTACTCTACAAACCCTAAAGATGGTGGTGTGGGGAAAATCCCAGCAGATCAGCACTTTCTGAAATATTTGGAGCGGCCTGTGTTGCACCAACAACCACGCCACGTTCAAAGTCACTTTTATCATCTTTCTTCCTTGTTCTGATGCCCGATTTGAACTTGAGCAGGTCATCTTAACCATGTCTACAGTATATGCCTAAATGTTGTGAGTCAATGCCGTGTGACTGGTTTACTAGACATTTGCATTAACAAGAACATATAAAGTGGCCAGTGAGTGTACAGTATGGCTGCAACTAACAATTATTGTGATAGTTGACTGATCAATGATATGAGTGTATTGCAGTTACATGAATATGACACTGTGGACCCCACACAGTGTTCAGGTGACTGCTTTTCATTTTTATTTCACACACAGAAATGTTACTTTGTGGTTTGGCAACAAGGTCTTTTCCAGGCAGTCAGCTTTGCAGCTGCACACTCCAAGCTCTCTCATCTCAGGTCACTAAAAGGAAGGAGACCTCGTTAGCACAATCATCTCCACCTGCCCCATCAGCCTGCACTGGCCTTGAGCCTGCTGCAGAGCCAGAGACCACACCCTTGTCACAGACATTTCAACTAATTTTTACAGTAAACATCATCGATTATGGCAGCCCTAGTGTATAATAGAATTGATTTTTTTTTTTCTATTTGTGGAGTTTGCAGAGGTTTGTTAAAACAAGGAGCTCTGGTTTCTCCCACCATTGACAGAACACTGTTGGATAATGCTTTCTATGTTAGCCAGAAGACACTCTCACTAATCTCAAGAACAACAATCGCAAAACAAAAAAAAACAACACGCGCACACACTCTAAATTAAATGGCTAATTGGCACACAGTTGGCTCTGTTAACAACAATACATGGTTATCATGAGGGAAATATAGTGTCATTCACTCCTTAATGGGCTGTCTCTCATTGGTTTAGGTAATTTTTTCCATCGCTCACTGATTTGTCGCCAATAATGGGATCACATTCTCTTCATTCTAATTAAACCTAAAATGTTCCCATTTCAAAGACAAAATTTCTAGCTGGACTTGTGCAGCTGTCAGGAAATACCTCTAAATATTACCTGCACTTCAGAAGGCATCGAGTATGAGTAAAGAAGCTGTGTGACCCTCGCTCATCCTGAAACTCTGTCACAACGAGCAGATGAGAGGACAAAATTGGTGCAACCGTCAAAATGCGTCCCCATCCGTCCATTTTCAGAACCGCCTATCCAGTTCAGCGTTGCGGGGGGCGGAGCCTATCACAACTCTCAGCCGCTGGATCAGCTGCTCACCTTTTTAATCTATAATCATTCTTCTTTATCTTCCATCTCTGCTCTAGTTGCTTGACCAACATACACTTATAGGCTAAACTCAGGTTTTCTACACAGGACAAAGTAGTTGTTGTGTTTGTTTTACTGCGCTGCACAGTTTTACATCTATTGCAAACTGAGATGTCCACAGTGAATATAATCCAGGTCTGAGCTGAAGCGAGTATTGCCTTCAGCTGTTTTGTAGTCATTCCTTGCGAGTATATTTAATACCTGCAGCTTCACACTGAAGCAGGATGAGTCTCCAAACACAACAGCAGAAGTGATTTTAATATTCCCTTTTTTACAAATAAATTATCCCCAGCATGGGGACAGGATAAATGAGAATCTAATAGAAAATTATTTTTCTTTTTTTGTAACATCTTAGACAGATAAGCTGTGACTGTGTCTCACTGTTCAGATCTACCCCCTGGCCCAATCCCTTTTTGTCCCCCATAAACCCCCCACCAGAGCAGCCAAAGGTTCGCCATCGAGCCCCGCCCTCAACAGAGCAATCGAGGTCACATTGCCCAGCCCCGCCCCCCTTAGTTCCTCCTTACCACCTTCATGCTCTGTCTCCGCAGTCTGATGTGTGAGGTGTGGAGGGTCCGGGCTGCGAGGATTATGGCAGTGGTGACTTTTCCCAGGAGAAGCTGGGACCCTGTTTACTAGAAGGTTTTAAAATCTCTGTACTTTCAGGTGACAGAAGGAGTCATGTGGCCTGGTCAAAACACAGAGAGCTGCACTCTAAAAGACCTTTAAACATAGTAAACATACCTTGTGTGCCACAGACTGCTCCCAAACACGAGGGGACAAGTAATGCCTCTAAAACACTTAAGTTGGCTTTATTAAATGTTAGATCTTTAGCTGGGAAAACATTTTTAATTAATGATTTAATCACCGAGCACAGCCTTGATTTTATGTTTTTAACTGAAACTTGGTTGGACCAAAGTAACAGTGGAGCTGTTCTCATCGAGACGACCCCTCCTAACTACAGTTTTATCAGTGAGGCCAGGGTGAGCAGGAGAGGAGGAGGGGTTGCTGTCTTATTTAATGAATCATTTCAATGTAAGCAGCTATCTCCTGGAAGTTTTCAGTCTTTTGAATATGTGGCTTTACAGCCGAAGGCCCCATCCAAAGTTGTGTTTCTTAATGTTTACAGGCCTCCCAAACACTGCACAGACTTTGTTAATGACCTCAGTGAACTGCTGTCTGTGGTCTGTGTTGATTTCGACTGTGTAATTATTGTTGGGGATTTTAACATCCATGTGGACAACCCTCAGGACAAAGGGACTAAAGACCTGAGTAACACTCTGGGCAACTTTGGGCTGACTCAGCATGTAACAGAGGCCACACATAATAGAGGACACACTCTTGACCTACTGATCTCCAAGGGCCTGAGCATTTCAGAGGTTACTGTGTCTGATGTGGGCCTGTCTGATCATTACTGTGTTTTCTTTGAAAGTAAAATCTCAGCCCACACAAATATATCAACAGCAGTGATCACAAAACGGTGTATAACTGAACACAGTAGTGAGATCTTTAACCAGGTCTTCCCATTAACACCTGACCTGTCCAGAGGGTCAGTCAATGAGCTCGTCAATAGCTTCAATGCTAACATGTTAAATGTAATGGACACTATTGCTCCCATTAAGGTGAAGGTTATCTCTGGAAGGAAGAAGTCTCCATGGAGAAACTCCACACTGGTGAAAAATGGAAAAAAGAGAGTGTAGGAAAGCTGAGCGCAGATGGAGAAAAACAAACCTCCAGGTTCATTATGACATCTATAAAGAGAAACTTCACAATTATAATTTACAACTGAGGA
The DNA here is from genome assembly GCF_051167445.1 of Perissodus microlepis. NCBI lineage: Eukaryota > Metazoa > Chordata > Actinopteri > Cichliformes > Cichlidae > Perissodus > Perissodus microlepis. The sequence continues at coordinate 29,471,155 of NC_140479.1, read as the reverse complement.
GTGCAAGGAGGTCCTACTTCTCTGACATCATCACCAAAAACAGTCATAATGCTCGGGTCTTATTTTCTACAGTTGACAGGCTAACAAACCCTCCTGTGTCAGTGGCAGCTGAACTTCATTCAACCATGGCCTGCAATGACTTCGCCAAATTCTTCACAGAAAAAATCCAAAAGATTAGACAAGCAATTGGTACATCAACAGCAGATTCAGGATATGTACTGTGTCCACCGAAAAACTGTTTAAACACCATGAAACAGTTTGACCCTGTTAACAGCAAAGACCTGGAGGACATCTTAGGTCAGCTGAACTCCTCCTCCTGCTGTTTAGATGTCCTGCCAACAAGCTTTTTCAAAAAGGTCTCAAAGACTTTGGAGTCAGACCTGTTACAGATCGTCTGCTTTTCTTTAATGTCAGCTGTGTTTCCAGAACCACTAAAAACTGCTGTAATCAAACCTATACTGAAAAAGGACAATCTTGACAAGACACAAATGAACAACTACAGGCTGATCTCAAATCTCCCATTTTTAAGTAAGATCATTGAAAAAGCAGTTTCTCACCAGCTCAATTACTTCTTAAACAGAATAACTGCTATGATGCCTTCCAGTCAGGTTTTAGACAGAACCACAGCACTGAAACCGCTCTGACCAAAGTGTTTAATGACACATGTCTGAATACAGACAGTGGAAAAATGTCAGTCTTAGTTTTACTGGATCTCAGTGCAGCATTTGATACAGCTGACCACAACATATTACTCAAACGACTGGAGGACTGGACAGGTCTTTCAGGAACTGTACTAAACTGGTTCAAAACATACTTAGAAAACAGGAAATACTTTGTATCAACAGGTAACTTCACATCTGAGCAGACAAGCATCACATGTGGAGTTCCCCAAGGTTCCATCTTGGGACCCCTTCTGTTTAACATTTACATGCTCCCACTGGCACAGATGATAAAGAACAACAAAATAAACTATCACAGCTATGCAGATGACACACAAATATATATCACAATGTCACCAGGAGACCGAGGCCCTGTACAGGCTCTTGGTAAATGCATTGAGGAAATTAATGACTGGTTGTGCCACAATTTTCTCCAGCTAAACAAAAACAAAACTGACGTAATAGTCTTTGGTGCCAAAGAAAAACGATTACAGGTCACCAGAGAACTTCAATCTATACACCTAAAAACCACAAACCAGGCGAGAAATTTGGGTGTAGTGATGGATGCAGACCTACACTTAGAAAAACACATTAAGACAATAACAAAGTCAGCTTACTGTCACCTCAAGAATATATCAAGGATAAAAGATCTGATGTCTCAACAGGACCTGGAAAAACTAGTCCATGCATTCATCTTTAGCAGGCTGGATTACTGTAACAGCATCTTTACAGGTCTACCTAAAAAATCAGTCAGACAACTACAGCTCATTCAGAACTCTGCTGCTCGAGTCCTCACTAAGACCAAAAAAGTGGACCACATCAGTCCAGCTCTGAGGTCTTTACACTGGCTGCCTGTCCGTCAGAGGACAGACTTTAAAGTTCTGATGCTGGTCTATAAAGCTCTGAATGGTTTAGGACCAAAATACATCAGTGACCTCCTGACCCAGGATGAACCTTCCAGGTCCCTCAGGTCATCTGGATCCGGTCTTTTATCAGTTCCCAGAGTCAGAACCAGACACGGAGAAGCTGCATTCAGCTTTTATGCTCCATATATCTGGAACAAACTCCCAGAAAGCCTCAGATCAGCTGAAACACTCAGTTTATTTAAATCCAGGTTGAAGACTCACCTGTTCTCAGCGGCATTTGAATAAAGCACCAAATCCACACTTTTAAGGTTAAATTTCAAAACGTACATTTTAACTACTGATTTTATCTATTGTTCTGATTTTATCTGTTTTGTTTGTTTGTTTGTTAATTAGTTAGTTTGTTTGTCTGCTTGTTTTAATCAATTTTAAATCATGCTTTTTATTTGTTTTTGTTTCTAATGTCTCTGTAAAGCACTTTGAATCACCTTGTTGTTGAATTGTGCTATACAAATAAACTTGCCTTGCCTTAAATTATTCACATTTTTGATTTAGCATTTTATTTCTTTTTAGAAATTTGATCCATTTACCAAATCCAGAATATTTTCCTACCTTTAATTTTTTATTCCTGTTACAGTTTGACAGCAGGTTACAAGAGCCATGCCATTATTGCGATCAGCCACATTAAAAACACTTGCCTAATATTGTGTACATGATTTAATGATTGTTTTTTGCAAAAAAAAGGAAGCGAGAAAACAAAAGTGAATCTGCCTGTCACTGCTCATAATGTGCACAGGCATCTGCACCTGTAACACGCCTAAACACACGTGGTGAAATGTGAAAAATTCTGCACCTCTCCGCATGTTGCGTCGCCACGGACCCCGCCATTCATCACACCCACAAAGGCTACATATTTTGGCTCTCAGATGTTTCACACAGCGTGATATCTAATCATGACAAATCGCGACTCGGCACAATGAGTTGCTCGTTTGTGTTCTCATTTGTTCTTGCGCTGTGGCTGCTGCAGTGGCAGTGAAGAGTGGGAAAACTAAGACTGGGCACATCAGATGCTTAAGCCTGTTCTTTTTATTTGTGTTCATGGTAACGAGGCAACTATCTGCTTTTGTGTTTGGATTCATGCATACTTTATGGGCGTCAGTCTGCGATCATACGGCACACCATTTCTATTTATAGGATCTGCTTGCAGTTTAGCTTGTCATGATTGATTTGGTTTCTTTCTGTTAGAGCTGCCAGCTTTTTATAAACCCCCCTCCTCGATGCAGTACCTCCTCCATAAAATGTCCTTTTATTACCGCCTTTTGTTAAGCAGTTTAATGTTTTTACTAATTTGCTAATATGCAAACTTCCTGTTGCCAGAACTATTTTTAAGTTCTCTTAACAAAGCTGTTTGATAACTCGTATGATAAACGAGCTGCGCCAACACTGTCGATTCATAAAACGTGAATGACCGTGTGGGCAGTTGGGAAATGTGAGGGAAAAAAAGGAAAACGATGAGTCATTCATGAAGGCAGGATCCAGGTAACTGTTAGGTTGTGTCTATCAGATGAGATTAAACCGTCTGCAGTCATTTCACAGAGTACTTCTGAAAAAGCACATGTTCTCACCATATGGTGTGTGTGTGTGTGTGTGTGTTTGCACTCATTTGTGTTACATATTAAACTGAGTTTTTTAATACGTACCAGCTAATTTTTTTATGACAAACTAAACATTTGTAAAACCTGTTATAATAATACAAAATGACAAGAAATTTTTTTTGTCAAAAACAGACTTATGAACTCAATGGGAAAAAAACACAAAGATGAGAAAATTGCACTTCTTTTTCTTCTTTGATGCATTTCTTAAGACTTGTCACAATTGTGTAACCTTTCTGTTCATTCGTCAGCTGCTCCCTGACTGACTGTAAATGTTACATGAGAAAGATATATTACGGAGGTGTGTCTTTTTAATATAAAGTTAGCAGTAGGCGACGGTTTGAAATGGGCTTTTTCATAAATATTTGAAACCCTGGCTCTGTAAAATGTTAATAAAGGAGAAAATCTACTTGCTAGTTTTTGTAAAGCTCACTTATTAGCATCTTGTCTTGTTTTTTGTGTTGCGTATAATAACTTTGGAAAGTGGAAATAGGACAGGTTATGGTTTATTGGGGGATTAATTGCTACAATATTTCCAGGCTGCAAGTCACAGCTTCCTACTTTCTTTCTGCTCGTCTTCAATTGAGAAGCTACCTGTGATAAGACGGATACAAGAAAATAGACAGTAAAACACGAGCTGTGGGGTAGGTGATGGGTTGAGAAACTCAACATGACAGAATCAGTGGAGCTGTTGTTTCTTTCTTTAGGTAACTGATTCCTGGTTAGAGCTAAAAAATTAAGTAGAGAGTAGGACATTGTTAGTCTCATTTATTAAATGGCATATGCTAATATTTCCAAATTTTTTTTTTTTACCATTTTAAGATAAAACTATTACCTTATAAGATGCAGCTCTCTCCCCCCCCCCCCCCCCCCCCCCCCCCCCCAAAAAAAAAAAAAAAGCTCCTCCTAGCCCAGCTGTTTGGATATGGGCACGCATCCACAGACGCATACGAGAATTTAATGAGCTGGCTTGCGCCACAAAGAGAATCCAGGACATTATATTTAGACCCCGTTTTTCTTCATTTGGCTTTACTATACAAAGAAAGAGAGACTTTCCCTCAAGCAATTTCTGTATCCTGTGTTAAGAATCTCATTATAAGGCGTCACATTTAGGGAGAAAACGCTAACAATGCCAATAACGAGAATCAACATCCTCAGAGAGGATGAAAACACTCGGCATATTAATTGAAAGCTGTTGAGGGGTTCACAGAAGGATCAGCATCCTCCTGTCACACCAGCGCCATGTGTGATTTCTACTCTGTGTGCGCTTTCTAGTTGAATCTCAGTCCTGCCCTTTACTTGCACCTTTGGTTTTTTTTTTTTTGAAGAACCCACTGTAATGAGACAGAAGCCAAAGTTCTAACTCCACACACACAAAGCTATGTTGTAGGTGTTTGACTTATTATATCCTGTATATAACAAATACATTTCAAACAAATGTTTTTTTATCATTATTAATATTATTTTGCCTCATTTCTGCCGATGTTGTTCCTGCTCTTACGACAGCTACAGGTGTTTTTCTTTCACTGGTTTTGCTGCCGGGGTTCAGGTCCCGGTTCCTTGACAGTCGAGGCCGTTTGTTTCTGCACTCGTAGCGCTTTGGCTGCTTTGACAGTCGAAGACATGGGTGCATCACCTTGTTTACTGTTGTCTCTGGCTTTCCTCAACCTCTTGATCTGTATCTCTCCTTGCTTTGACCTACCTTTCTGCTGCTCACACTCTGCATCTTTCGCACCGCTACACTTCCCATCTTTCACCTTCCCTACTTCCTCTTATTGCAATCCTCCTTATTTCCTTGTCTGCTCTCATTCTTTAGCTTCTGTTTCTTGTCCCTTTTCTCCTCCTATTCCTCATAATCACCTCCCTCCTCCTTTCCCTTTGGCCAAGGTCCATGCTATAAATCAGAAGAAAATGAGCCTGTTCCTCTGTTTTGCAGTGGAGAAAAGTTACTGAAAAAGTTCCTCAACTGCACTTTTAAGGTATTCTACTTGTCAGTGATGGCTACCATCATACAATTTGTGCTTCTGACAACTATACGGGGAAATTTAGAAATGCTTTTCACTACCTGCAGTATTCTGCAGGTTTTACGTATAAATTATACTGAAGGATAACAAAGCTTGTTAGAAACCTTCTAATTGGGCAAACTTTACAAATAGTTTAGGCTACAGGCTTCTTGCCTCATTAAATACATTATATGTCAGTTTAAAGATTTTATAAAATCTGCCTTTGGGTTGAATAGTTCTTAATATTAAAAGTCATTGATCAAATCAGCCTGCGGGTCTGGGTAATAAATTCTTTCCATACTTAAGGATCCACTGATTTAACATTTATATTTACAAATGAATCGATGGATGCAACTCTGATTAAACACAGAATCACGCTGGACAAAAGTTCAGGCCATCCACCAGGCAGCAGACAATTACAGTTAGAAACCAGATGGTGCAATAGTGATGTATTTAAAAGAGGCAGATATTTCTCTCAAAGTCAGTCTTGTTCTTGTATTTGTGTGTGATTGATTAATGTGTCTCCCTGCCTGCTTAATGTTGAAATAAGCTTCTCAGATATTCGTCACATGAACTTTAAAACCTGATTCAGTGTCTGCTGTCACAGACATGTCAGCATTAAGGTGGATGTCACAGTCAATAAAGGTTTAATCCACACTATCTGCCAAATTCAAAGGTGTCACACTCACAGGTGGATGTTCATGAGATAAATGGAGATCAGTCAAACACGCATTGATTGATTTGCAGGACTGTAGGATGGATTACCAGGATTCAATTCAATTCAATTCAATTGGTATAGCACCAAATCACAACAACAGTGGCCTCAAGGTGCTTTATATATACAGGAGATGACTACAAAGTGAAAATAGTTGAATGAATGATTTAGCGTAAAGTCATTGTGCTAACCTTTATTTCACTGCATGGAAGAAAATGAGAACCTCTGTACTGGTTAAATTCAGCTCCATAGTGAAATACTCACAGCTTGGTGAGCAGTGCTAGGGTTAGCTGTTATTTGTTACTGTCGTACCTATGTTTCACCTCAGTGTTTAGATTGACAGTTTCCAATTTTGTATTGCTGGGTGGCTACAATTTGCTCACTGAACAAAACGCACGAACCACTGTTCGAAAAGACCCCCCGAGTGTGAAATCAAACTTCACACAACTAAAGAATACACACAGAGACGTACACAGATCGTGGCTGTTCAACCAAGTGGATACAAATTAAATGAATGGCGGTCAAAGTGGACTTCTCACTCTTTTACTTCAGTGAACGATCTAAATGTTTTCTGCTAGCTGGGTTGTGTGTGTGAAAAGTCATTTTTAAAAATAAAAAAAGCCCACCTCCTGATGGGCAGTTGTCTGGAGAATGGACAGTAGATGGTATTTATCTGTCACTGACCTTCGCATTACTCTCCTTCCTTTTTCTTAGCAACTGCTGAGGGAGATGCAGCAGATGGCCAGCCGGCCTTTTGCCACCATCAACGTCGCCTTGGAGACTGAGGAGGAGCCGCCTGACCTCATAGGAGGAAACGTCAAGGTTAGCGCAACCTTTTCCTTAAAGCAATCAACACAGAACCCCAGAGATCTACTTCTCTTGTCTGGGTTGACGGTTACCGCAGGCAGGGAAGTTCCATCTATCTTTGCCCGTGTCACTCATCTGCCCTCAAGTGGGAGCTCAGTCTTGTGTCTTTTGGCTGCTTTTTTGATTATGCTCAGGGAGAGATATACTGCACGTCATCTGCTTTACGTCAATGTTGGCTCTGAAGAATGTTTTTTTTAAGGAGATCTCATTAGTTTTCAGCAAGCCAAGAAGGCCAAATTGAGCTCTCTTATGAAGAAGAGTTTGAAGTGCCTTACAGGTCTAGTACATCTAATGAGGGTCAATGCAGTGTGCATTTGCCGGGACAGTGCGAGGGTTGGATGATGTTGAATGTGGGCTGCCAATGAGTAACACAGCACATTATACCTGTTATTTCCAGGTTATGTGGGTAGCCTGTGAATTCTAATGGAAATGAATTGAGTTAACCCAGGAGTTAAATACATGCAGACAAAAATACGGTTCTGCTGATTAAGACAGTACTTACATCCCACATTGAGATATTCTTCATTTGATTAAAAAAAATTGACACCTTCTCACGCAAAGTGTTTGCAGACATGAAGATAATGAAACAATTAGGGGGTAACAATAAAATCATAATCTTCCTCTTAGAAAACACACTTGTTTTAGTGCATCAGTGTGTTTGATGGACAAGCAGAAAATAAAGTAGCAAGTTTCCTCGTTCATATTTGGAGTGCAGCATAAAAACTGGTAAAGATTTCATTCGGGAACTACCTTAAAGGCAGTTTTGAGTACTCTGGCAAGTGACTGCACAGCCATTTTTTTGCACATGCATGCACTTCAGCCGTGACAGATACTTATGCTAGAATGCAACCGTCCATTTCAGTTTGACCATCGCTCAGTGGACTTCGGTATAGCGACTTCGGTAGCTCTGTTGCAGAGTCTGTGCGATGTGAGATTGCACCAATTTGTGCCTATATGAGGCCACTGGTAATGATTCAGTGTTTTTACTGTTACCAAAGGGTTGCATCCTGCTACTTGCACACTCTCAAATAACTCAAAGGGCATATTTCCACTAGTGAGATTCCCGCTGATGCAGACCATCTCCTGTTGCATGCTACATGTGGGAACCGAATACTTCAGACAGAGTCGTGACTTGATTATCCTGACGGTTTTTTGAGTGAAAACATCCCCGCCACCCCTCCAAACACACACACAACATTCTGAATTATAGGTACGGTGAAAAGAAATCTGTGTAGAGAGAAAGTGCTGAAAGTAGTAGAAGGGTAGATTTAAACATAAAGGTCAAGGTGAGGTAGAGATGGAGGTTTAGAAGACTTCATTATAGAGAGGAGTTTAACGTGCCGGCAGGAGAAGTCGGAGTGGATTTAAATGCAGATGCCGAGAATAGATGCAGTAGCAGAAAACATTTAAAAGTAGGAATCGTGCACTTATAGAAATTGCAGTTTAGTATACAACGGCACAGAGCCGCAGGCAGGTATACCTGTGACTGTGCGCTTTGTGATGAATGACCCCTGAATGCAGATGCAGCTCAGAATTATAGGACTGTGCAGCAGGCTAGCTCAGGGCCCCTCGGCTCTGACAGGGTCCATGCATCTCAAGGGGCTTGGATCATGAGCACAAGGTTACTTCTAGCAAAGGCTGCGGGGCCCCTCGGGAAGATCAGCAGCTAATCAAACCCCTGCTTGAACAGAAACTATGCCGCCTCTTCACATCTCTGCTCCTCTGTCCTCACTTCTTCTCTCCTCTTCTCATCTTTTCTTTCCTTTAAATATTCCCTTCCCTACTGCCTCCTTCTTCGTCCCTCTTTCTTCTTCTCTCCTTCTTTTAACTTCTTTGTAATTTACCATCTTTTACTGTTTTTTTTTTTCTCTTTTATCTTCATTTTATTCATTTTGCTTTCTTTGCTTTATCATTTGCCCTTTCTTGTCATTTTTTAATGTCCTGTTTTCATCTCTTCTGTTAATCTCGGGCTTTTATTATCTTATTTTGTCTTTCCTTTGTCTGCTCTTCATTGTAATTTCCTTGGTTAGCCTCTTCCACTTTTCTGTTTTATGCCCTCTCTCCCCTTTTAATGCATTCTTGCATTTTCTACATTTTGATTTTTTCCTTTTTTCCCATTTACCCAGCAGTGGTTCTCGTCTCTACTTTTACTCTTTTCTTGTTGGCTTCCATTTGTCATTTCTCTTCTCATGTCATTTATTCAAATCTATTCAGTATATTTTCCCATTTCTTTATTTATATTGCTTCTTCTGTTCTTGTCTTCTTATATTTTTCCTCCAGTTTTGTCCTCCTATCGTCCTCTTTATTTTCACTTTTTTCTCCATTTTGACTCATTCTGTCCTCTGCTTTGTATCTTTTCTTTTTGTCGCTCTTGTGCCCTGTCTGACATCCTTACTTCACTGTAGTGTTCTCCTCTAATTTACTAGATTTTCTATTGGCCTTATCTGTTTTTTTTCCCTTTATTGTGTGTGTTTATGTGCATTCTGTGTGCACTCCTGTGTGTCGCTGTGGCGGAGAAAGAAAAGATGCTGCAGAATCAGACCTCTTCCTGCTCTGCATTACCTTTTCTTCTTCCTGGTCTTTTTTTCCCTGTTTCTTCTATTCTTCCCTGCCTGCTCTCCTCCTCTCCATCAGGGCAGGAGCAGCCCAGGAGCAGAGATCCAATTTAGATCTTCCTCCTCAGCTTTCTGTGCCTTAACCTGCTCAGACAGTGAGTGTGCGCTATCCTATCTCCTCCCAGCTCAGATTGAGCGACTCGGAGCAGGTTCTTCCCCTTGTTTCCATGCTGTTTTATCAGGATGCTACAGTTGTGTATTAAGGCCCACAGTCAGAGTATACGGGAGGCCAGGCGCCGCACAGCAAGCTCAAGATCATTAAAGTTGTTTATAGTCACGATGGGAAGTCCAAACTTGCTCCGCCGATGAGATATATTCACTCAGCTCCTGCCAAATGGAGCCTGCGGTCCCAGCATAGCAGGCAGATGATTACCTTTGTGACGCCTTCTGCTCTGCTTTTATTCATAGATACTGTGTGAAGAGAGGAAATCAGGACATGTGAGGCAAAAAAAAGTGTTTGCTATTCGGAGGGAAAAGTATTGTTTTATCTAACATGTTTATGATATGTCATTCTAAGCTGCAGGTCAGGCGTATTCTACTAATGTTGGTGTCTTTACCTATTAAAACCCTACTAGGAGTAGTGTTTTCTGATCAGAGTGGAGTCTGCCACATTTCAGGCCTGATTATAGGACAAAATGACTGGTTGTGCATCAGAAGTTATTTAGCTACCCTTCAAATAACCTGGAATCTAATGGTCATCGACCCACATCTTTGTTGAGATATACTGAGTTATCAATACTTGCCCTTAAAGGTACAGAGAAGGTCGTCAAATTCTGTCTTAATGAGGCAAAATCAATCAGTGCAGATCAGTGCTCAGTCATTTTTATTTGCTAGGGTTTGTTTTTGGTATTTTCTTTATGAAAGACAAGATATTCATTGTGTACCTCATTTTTAGGTCCTTTCTGTATTTCATTGTGAAATGGAAAAAAAAGGACCTTTCCTCCCAGATTCAATTACAATTACATGCAATTACACATTTTTGATGTCTGAGGTTATATTTCCTGAGGTGTTTTATGTTGTTTTGTCAGTAATCAGTGTTTCTGTTCTGGCACTTATGTAAAAACCAACAAACAGAAATGGGCTGAAAGATGAGGGAGCACTAGAAGAAAAGTATGTGCCTTTTGTTTGTTTTGGCCAGCACATTAGATACCTCGGTTTGTTTGAGCTTGTGCGTGCGTTTGTATTAAAGATGACAGCCATTGTTCTCTTCCGCTGTCTTTAGTCTTCAAATAAAATTAGCATGCGGTTGGCATTACTGCACATACACTTCACTGACAACTGGGGTTGCGCTCTCTGTAATGTGATTTCACATCAGTCTTGTTTTAGTTGGAGTTAAGGCTTGCTCAAATGTAAAGTACTGTGCAGAAGTCTTGACCCGCCCCTCATTTCTTTATGTTTTGCTGCCAAGGAGCCAGATGTTCATGTAATATGTTTTTGCAGGTGGTCTAGAGTTGTAATTCTCCAGGCTTTCAGAAGGTATTTCAAATTGCTTCTTTGGATATTGGCTGCTTTTTCATTCATTTTCAGTTTAGTCCTTGCACCTTGCACATTTTCAGAGTTTGTTTAGGCCACTTAACACCGACAATGTGGATCGAGCAAAAAAAAACAAAAAAAAGGCATCTAATTCATGGTGTATCTTTAGAAAATCTAAACTGGATCTTTAAATATAAACATAACACTCCCTGATAAGCATGAAATTGTGATTCTCAAAGCACTGTTAGCCAAAAATGTTGGTATGGCTACTTTAGATGACAAAAATAAGAAATCCAGCAAAGACGTGACACAGGACCTGAGAGTTGATCCATCTACTGTTTGCCAAATGAAGTTAAATAGCGAGAAAAGGCTGAGGTACTCTAAATTAGACCAGAACTGGACTGAAAATTAGTGGCAACAGATCCTATACTTGCATGTTTTGGTTCAAATTCAAATTTAAACCAAATTTAAACTTGGTTCATGTATGTATGGAGGAGGTCAGCAGTGAGGTACATCAGTGAGTGTCTACAGCCATCTGTAAAACACAGTGGAGGCTGTATCATGGTTTGGGGCTGCATTTCAGCCAGGGATGCTGGGAATCTTTTTGAGTTATGAATGCTGAAAAAAAAACATCCAAATTGGCTCCACCAAGCAATATTTATTTTTCTGGATGACAATGATCTGACTGTAAGTGCAGTAAAAGCATTTTTTGGAAACACAGAATGGAACATTATCAGTCACGGATTGTACTTGAACATTTTTGAAGCTCAGTGGGATCAACTTGACAGAGAACCGAACAAAAGGCATCCAAAGTTCAAAGAAGAGCTTTGAATGTCCATCAAGATTTTTTTCTATTTACTCATTTTCATTGTGGTCTAATATTAAAACCAGTTTGGTGATTTGAAAACATGTAAATGTTACACTGGGAACGGGGCAGGTATTTTAATTAGTATACTTACATGCTTTTTCCATTTATAATTGCATATTTCAGTAAATTGCTGCACATATTGCCTATTTGCCCAGCAAAACGTAAAGAAATATGTGTGGTTGGAGGCTTTTGCACAGTACCTCACTTATATAAACTTCTCTGGAGGATTTAGTTCAAATCCATCACCATATGTTGCCATTACAGGGTGCCAAATGATTTTTGGTGGAAAGAAACCAACTCACTAAAAACTCAAAGTTGGCTCAGTGGTGCGGCTGTACCTGGTGAGTCACCACAACAGGGAGACTGGCTTGCTCTTGTTGCTGCTAGGGGAAAACTGTCCCCTGGCTGCTGCTAAAGTAGAAACGAATGCAGTGGATGAAAGCGGAGCAGCATGCGGCTGCTTTGTATGCCCACATCAATGTGCACGTATGTGTGTTTTTGTGTGTGTGTGGGCAATTCTTCCTGCTGGGCTAATTACTGGAGGTAATTTAACAAAACCTTTTGCCGCTCTGTCTGGCCACTCTAGATAACTCTCCAGAGTGGCGGCTGGTGAGGGAGGTTGAGCAAGGGGGAGCCGGCGGAGTTGGGGGAGAGCGCTTCAACACCATATAACAAAGGCATCTGCTGGGGAATGTTATTAACATGCAGCTTCTGAAGAAGACCACAGAAAAAGACACCTCCTTTGGGGAACATCTTAGGCAAAGACAAAGCACGCTCAAAGAGTGTGAAAGGATGGATAATTGAATTTTTCAAGGTGTTGTTTTTTTGATCCCCCCCCCCATCCCTTAATTTCTGCATAGGACAAAATAAAATGTATGTTGTGGAAGATAAATTAGGTGTGTTTGTTTGTTTTGGGGTTTTGGGTTTTTCCTGTTTTGTTTTTCTCAAAAATAGAAAGTGAAGCACCTGCCTAGTAGCGTCAAGTTGAAATTGAGGTTGTACACTGGATGCAGTGCTGATGAACACCGCAATTGACAATGAAACAAGGCCTGTTGAAATCAAAATGATCCCATTGTCACATCTCACATCAGTCTGATAGCGAGTCTCTTCCAATACCACACTTATTCGCAGTGCCTACTCCCTCTTCGGTCTGAGTATGAGATACTGGTGTTATAAAATGAGAAACGACACGAAAACAAGTCACAACCCAAGAGCAGCTCGCAGCTGCTGCGGTGGAAATTGGACTTGGACTCTAAGCTGTGAAATTAAAAGCTGCCAGTCTTTTTCTTCTTTCTTTTTTTGTTTATTTATTTTTACACAGAATACAGATGTGCTCGAGTCATCACGGCGCCACTTATTTTTCAGTTGTAAAAATATTGGATGAGAAATCCATTCTGCCCGAGGCGAAAACAGGCCCGTGGACTGGAGCAAACCCAGCCTAGTTGAAGTGCTTCTGGCATGGCCAAAATAATTGTTTCATCTTTTCTTGTACCAAGGCATCGAAGAGCAAACTTAGCCAAGTGTGGTATTGCTCTACCTTATGTTGTATTGGTTGTCAGTTGTCGGTATTTTTATTCCCATTTTTTTAGCAATCCGTGTCAGCAGAATATAATGATGTTCTGGCACCGTGATTTTGAAAATGGGAAGAAATGATCCTTATAGTGAGTGCTTTGTTGTCTTATCTCGTTATTGAGTCATCACTCATTTATCACACAAAGCTGTAAGGGATATTAAGGTTGGGGTTTTTTTCTTCTTCTCTTTGTTGCCTTGGGGGAAAATATTGGCTTTTACTTTAATCAAATGAAAAATAGGATGCTTTTATCTGGTTCTCTGCCACCTCTCTTGTGAGTCTTTAATTTTGCTTTTCTAAAGTGCCTTTGGAGCGCTATAGACACCTCTGACTGCGTCCCACAGCAACCTTCACAAAAAGTAAATTAATGTGTACTTCATTTAAATCTATTTTTTTTTCGTTCTCTGTAAAAACCTTAATTGGATATTTTCTTTTTCTATTACCATCATCATCATCATCATCATCAGTATTATTATTATTATTATTATTTGGCTTTGTTGTGTTTGTTAAAGTTTTTCTTGAGGCCAAATACAGTGTTTGAGGTGCTCCAGAGAATTGATAGTAATCAAAGTGAGACCTGATTTGTATTTATTTATTTCAAAAATCAGAACACTAGCTGACAAGGTCATCATACACATGCATTAAACATGATATCTGTGCTGTGAATTCGTCTGTATTTGCCATTGAAATCCACTCTTAGAGAAGGACTCGTGCTTTTTTCTATTCTTGCTCAGCCTCTGTTTTCGTGAACTCACTGAAAGGAAAGAGAGAAAGAGCTGTGCCTATCAATAGTGTAATATGTGTAAGGGGAATTCCTTGAAGATAAACTGATTGGTTCACACGTGTCATTTCAGACACGAGTGTCAGAAACTTGACAGCTTGCACAGTTTAGCAGCCTCGTGTCTCACATGGGATGAAGAGTAGCACACTTACAGTTTCCCCAGTAACCACAGATGTTGGGAGGCAAGACTGTTTAAGAGTTTCGGAAATAATTTTTTTCACGTTTAGTGAGGCATTTAGTGCTCGTTTGTAAGAAAAATCTTATTAAATGCAAACATATAAAAGGGCTGCGTTATGTGATTGCTGTGGTAGCCCTCAGATGTCAAACACACAGAAAACAACAGTAAACAACAGAAATGGAATAAAACACAAAGAAAATGTTAAAGATACACAAAAGATGAATAAAACACAGGAAGTTGGATAAAACACAAAGTACATAAAAACAAAAACACTACAGTAGTTTTGGGGAGACAATAGCGTCACTGAACAGCTGTGAAAGTGGCATAAACCAAAACATGCAAAGTATTGCACTGAGACGTGTTTAAAAAAAGCAGAGAGAGAGAAAGCGCAGGTCATGTTTCTATTCATATAATACTACATATTATATACTACAGTAGATTTTTGTTATTAGCTGTTACCTTGTCACTTCTACAGCTGTTACGTCACATTATCGTCTCCCAAAAACACTTTGCTTGTCTTTTGTGAGATTTTTCAGCATTTTTTTCTATTTGTTGGTGTAGTGCATTTGACCTTTCAGGGCCACCGTAGATGTCAGTGTAAACACTTTGATTTACTGCAAACAAATTCGAGCATGGTCAGAATGTTTCATTTGTGGTCTTTTTGATTGCTTTGTTGAAAACATGTTAAAAAAAACATGTTTTGTGAAAACATGGCTGTTTTGGTTGACACTGACTTTCTTCTTTGGAACAGTTTTGTTTGTTTGTGTTTATTATATTTCAAATAATTACACGTCATTCAGTGTTTACATGTTCTTTTACAACTTGGGGTTGATGTTGAAATGTGACAGTGAGCACCAACGAGGCAAGCGATTTAAAAGACAAACAAATAGCAAAAGCGAGGGAGTGAAAGAGTGTTTTTTTTCCTTTTTAATAGAGAACATTACATGGAAGAAGGAGCTCTGTCTTCTCCGTGATAAGCTGTTGTGAAGTTTTCCCTTGTCTGGGTCAGAGGTCATGAAGGAGACGCTGTGGCACTCTATATGGATTGTAAAGCATAAACTCTCCGTGATTTTAGCCTTTTAAAAATATCTTTACAAGAGTGGGGTGGAGGCGAAGAAGGAGGCTGAAGGAGAAGAGAATGCAAAACAAAGCAGTGACCCATCCTATTATCTTTGGGCCTCTTTGTCTACATTAGTCAGATTAATTTCTCAAAGCCGTGCCTCTGTTACAGTAATTTATTTATTGCATGTCAGAGTTGAGAAGCAGGCCACAGCTTTAGTGTCTGGGAATTTATTTGCTGCTGCTGGTTCGACTGCAGTGTTTCCAGAGGGCACATCCATCCCACTTTGCCCCCCCCCCCCCCATCAGTTCTCAGGAAGGGCTTTAATGCTGTGTGTGTGTAAATGTGAGAGGAGAAAGTGTTGCGAGCTCTTATATACACACATTTGGTGTTATGCACACGCAGCACAAAGTGTAAAGCCAGTTTTTCTGTTTAGCCAGTTGTTATATGAACATAGGCTTTGGCTGAATGCATCTTGGAATACTAACTTATTTCTTGCATTAAATGGTGTAATTTTTAGAGGTGCATTTTGCTGGACAAAAATAGTAAAAATGACTGTTAAATGTAAGAGAAAGTTTGCAAGCAGGCCGCCATGTTGGTTTTTGCCCAAAATCTAGGAGCAGGGTTTGCATTTGCATGGTTGCACGAGGCCGTATCTGTTACGACACCGCCCTAGTGGCCTGTCCATCAAGCGTCCAGTGCTGCGAAGCATTGCGATCTCTTGCGTGCTAGAACCCCGTCTTGGGACATCTCCCATAAGAGGGTACAGCTGTGTGAAAATGTTACGGGAGTGCCAGAGTGTCCTACCCAGTCAAATTGCAGTCATTGCTTTTAGAGAAAAACTGATATGATGGTTTATCCATGCATGAGGCCGACGTGTAAAATCACCAGCACATTTATTGAGTGTCTGGAAGGCATGATGGTATCCACTAAGGCGTACTGTATACAGTGCACATAACGGGGCATAAAATGCCCTTCTCTGTCAGGTTGTACCTGAGCACGGCCAATTGCACAGGCACACCTCCGAAAGCACACGTGCCATAAACAGACAGACACACATGTGTGCGGGCATAAACAAATACAGACTCCCTTCTGTTACAGCACCAGCTGAACTGAATCCCTACTCAGACACACACACACACATACATACAGACACCCAGAGGCATCCAGGTCTTTGTGCCACTTCCCTAGCTACCTGCGAGACAGCCTGTGTATCCTGCTGGTATGAAAGGTAAGCCTCAGAGAGACGGAGCAGAGAATAAATGTGTAAAATGGGTCAGAGCCTGAATATCATTACTGCCCTGCTCCCCATGTGTATACTTACTGTGCCTGTGTGTGTGTGTGTGTGTGTGTGAGAGAGAGACAAGCTGTGATGAATTTGTGAGTGAAAAGGCAAAATGAGTGTGTGCCTAGTGCTGTATGTGCGTGCGTGTGTCACTTTAGCTGCATTCCCACTCGGGGAGTTAAACTCAACTCTCCAGAGTATAAAGGCTGCCATGGGAAGGATCTCAACTTGTCTGTTTTGGAAGGTTTTGAGCACATTGAGAGGCAGTGTCAGTAGTGTGTGAAGCCATGCCATGGCCCAATTTTTGTCCGGCTCAGGAATTCAAAACACAAAGCCAGAGAGACACAGGAAGTTATCTGTATGCAGGCAAGATGGTGGCGTTCTCCATATCCATATCCTCTGTCGAGGTAAAACTATAAATATTGTACGAGGCTAGCATCAGCAGCAGATCCAGACAGTGTTTACAGGGTGGAGGGGGGGGGGACTCATCCCCCACATATGGATGAGTCGCTGCTAAAAAGGAGATATTGGTATTAGAGAGTCAGGCGTGTCAGACGGCCTGCAGCGACCGGAGCGCACTGCCGACCCAAATCTCCATTCAGGCGTCTTCGCTTGATAGCCACTCATTGCCAACGCTGCACACATGCGGCATTGTCATGAAATTGTGCTCAGTTGGGGATTTTGAAGGTTGGAGGGGTGGGCAATTTGTGCCTGCAGATCAGTAGTTGCATCTCAGCACGGGATAGAAAGGTGGGTTTTTTGTGTTTCTGTGCATGTTGCTGACACAAACAAGAACAGTAACAGTAAAGCCTCTGTTATCCACGGCTTTGAAAATGGTGTGTGTTCACCAGGATTTGAGAGCCTTGTGATGTATACTTTTTTCTTCTTTTCCCATTTTCTTTCCACAGTCCGTCCCAAAACCCATCGCCCTCGAGCCTTGCTTTGGCAACAAAGCCGCCGTGCTCTCCATCTTTGTACGGTTACCCAGGGGCACCGGCGGAATCCCTCCTCCAGGACAGTCTGGTAAGACGCAGCCTTTAAAATCCTTCACTTGTTTTTCTTTCCTGACTTGTTTGTTTGATTGAGCCTCACTTTTTTACATCATCTTTCCTTGATCTGACTTCCTCCCCCCTCTGTTATGTGCTGTAGCTTTGGTCTTAGTCGGTCCATGACAATTTTGAGCCTTTCAGTCTTTTTTCAACGTGGTTCACTTCCTCTTTCTTTTGTTATCCAACACTGACTTTGGTGTGTGTGCGTATACAGCCTCCAGTGTATACGCACACACACCAGCTCCAGTTTTAAGAAAATGAAACTGGTGATCTTGATTCTTAATCTATAGATTAGTTACATTTTTATTTAATATTTGTACAGGATAAACCTGCAAAATGCTTCCAAGTTAATGCATTTAATATACATGGATAAAAAATAATTGAGAGCTCACGCATCTATTTTTTCCCCCCAGGCCTATATATGTAAATAAAAAAAAATTAGGATGCAAGGACCAGATTTGGGTTTTGGTGGGAGGGAAAAAAGCACTATCAGCATTTAGGAACAGAGCACAGTGAGAAGATGACATAAAAATGAGGAATT
This sequence comes from Perissodus microlepis, assembly GCF_051167445.1. NCBI lineage: Eukaryota > Metazoa > Chordata > Actinopteri > Cichliformes > Cichlidae > Perissodus > Perissodus microlepis. Next base: position 29,452,976 of record NC_140479.1, on the reverse strand, counting down.
TAGAGATTTCTTGCTGTTCCTTTTTCAAAATATAGGAAGGAGAGAATATTTAGCACGCAAACTGATTTGTGACGTGCTATTTGCACTGATATTTAACGCTGGAAAAAAGCATGTATTGCGCCCTGTATTAGCTCACTTGCGGCAGCAAAACCTTCCAGCCACTCTTTAGTTTTTAGCAGTTGGAGAAAGGAGAGAACGGAGGGATCGCGATGTGGATTTTGGACCCCATCCTGAAAATAATCAAGCCTTGGATGGACGTCAGTCTGGTCAATACCTTTACGTTAACAAACTTAAAAAACAAACCAACATTAAACCTTAAATTTAATTACACTCAAATTGAACCATTGTGATTTCAGGACCATGGAGAGCACTCAAGGTTTCACAGTGATCTCATGAGCTCTACTTGACCACATGACTGATTTTAGTGGTGGACCTACTCAAATTCAGCTGCGTGCACTTTGGACCAGTCGCCAGCCTCTCACGGGGCATTCGCACTCTCATTCACACCTATGTGCAATTTAGAATCACCAATTAACCCGACCTCACTAGCTGCCTGTTTCTGGACATCAGCTGACTGTGCCTGTGTTTGGAAAACAGCACAACAGTTGTAAATTACTCGCAGAACCAACCACACCTCTGAGTGCTACTTGGGGATTGTGTGATTTTTAGTCTCAGCAAAATCATGCACATCCATCTCGACAGTGGTCTAACATGTTTACAGTAATTACTTTATGTAGCACCATCGTTTTGATGTGGATGTATTAATTTTTAAAAACGCTGCAGCTTGAAAGCAGCAGTGCTATTCCTGGTTTTCCTCAGTTACTGCTCTTCACTCCCTCCTTCTTTTTCCTCTTCCTGTGGCGAAATGAAGACTGCTTGTAGCTTTCCTACCTTCATCTACTTGGTGTGTTAGGAAGCATACTGCAGCTATATCCATGCAGACTCATTCTGTGCTTGATTCCTCTCTATCCTCTTCTCATCCTCGTTGCTTTAAAGTCCAATCTAGTGTTTTTCCTGTTTCCCTCTGCTCCCTTCTTTCCCTTCCTCCTCCTTTTTTTTTGCCCAACTTCTGACTGCACTGAGAATTGAGTCCATTACTTTCTTTCATCCTCTGCTCTGTCACTTGCTGTCTTTACATTCCCACCCATGCTTCATCTGTTTTCCTTATCTTTCTTTTCAAGATCCTCTGATAAGACCCAAGTGCTGCTTCCCTTACCTTTTCTTAGTTTTTCTTTCCTGCTGTCTTTCTTTTACTGTCTCAATAATTCAACTCGCCTTTCTTTCAGTATTTTGTTCCTCCTCTGTGTTGTATAGCTCTTTGCCTCCCACAGTTGCAGTCCCCAGACCATCAGCATGCCTAAGGCCCTTATTAATTACCACATTGTCCTTTTGTCATAACAAAACTGCCGCGGCTCTCGATGGAGCTTTCCCTTGGGCAGCTTTTATTGAGACCATGTTAGCCGTGTTCCTCCCATCTCCTCGTGCCCTGGGGGGGGGGGTCTACTGTTCGTTATAATGCTTTTAACTTGTTCCCCATCTGGCCGTGTTGCTATCAGATCTTTAAACTGCTTTCAGTTTTTCAGCATCCCAGCCTCACAGCACTCTGTAGCTCATTTCATAGCAACCAAAAGGATATCACCACCACAGATTATCACTGATTTCTATCTTCGGCTCATTTAGGTGATTTGAGCCATCCTGCTTTTTTTTTTTTCTTTTTCAATCAGTAAGAAACTAGTAGTATCTGTATGATTTCTCAGCATGCGATCCCTAGCGCAGCCGCTTTCTCTTTTTATGCCTTCAGTGTTTACTTGATTGCAGTAAATGCATCTAATATTGGTGATAAATGGAGTTTACTGGTATTTCATGGCTCAGAGAATGTTATTAAATGTTGATGAAGTGTGGTGTAAGTTAATGATTGCCAGCTCTGCACGTTTGTGTACGTGGTTGTGAGTTGGAAGTTGTGTGTTTTACTTTCCACACATCAGCAGCTTTCCCCACATTACAGTTACTGCATTAAGAGTCAGCCTCATATTGCAAGTGTAGCCTAATTAATGCTGGGTTTTTGAGACTGTTACCAGTGCATACATTTCAGTGTCTTAATTTTTTTTCTTAATTATAAACGATCTCCTCACCATTTTAACATGGCTTAGCATTTAACTTCTCTCCATCTAATTTAACTTATATGCATCGATTTCCTTATTTATGGGTCAGTTTCTACTTTAAACTTGATCATTTATCCTCATTCCCAGCTCCACATTTGTATTCTTGGAGGTTAAAAGTGCTAACATCACAGTTTATCCTCTGTCTTAAAGGTCACACTGTGTTTTTTAGTTTTTTTAAGTTGTCTTCTGATTGGCTGCCTCTCGCAAAAACAAAAAAAAAAGCTCTGTGCTTGACGTGATCATATTCAGGGGTGCACATAAGTGGAGCGCAGGTGCACATGCGCTGTTATTTTGACAGCGCATGTGCACCCCTGATCATATTACATCATCCCTTGTCTTTTGTGGAGCAGTGTGATTATTTGCACATGTTTGAAACTTTGGACATGTTTTATATGTTATACAAAGTTCACAGGTTGATATGACAGAAAATAAGGAAAAGCGTAATAAAAGTAATTCATGTTTGTAGTTTTATATCTTTTACTTTAACTAAATGAGTCCTCCTGTGTGTGTGCAGGTTTGGCCGTGGCCAGCGCGCTGGTCGATGTATCTCAGCAGATGTGTGTGGGGTACAAGGAGAAGTCTGGCGGACTGAGGAACCGTAAACAGCAGCCCACAGCACAGCCATCCACCTGCATCTGACTGCATCCCCTGTCCTCTTCTACCATCCCAACACCAAAAGCTCTCCCATCAGCCTCCCCCACCCTCCCCTCGCCTCAGCCCCATCCTTCAGAGACTCCCACCAGCTCCGTTCTGGCAGGGAGAGGTGCATGCTGGGACGCAGGACTTGAACGTTTTGGTAAAGGGGGTCGAGACATCTGGCAGACTGCAGCCTCAGAGGTCTCCCCCTTCCTTTCCTCCTACAGGAACTTTGATGCTTGGAGTCCCCTCGAACTGATCGACAGAAACTAGACACAGAGAGGGGGGAGGGAGGGAGGAAGGAAGGAAGGGACAGAGCAGGTGCTGACCCCTCCCCTCCCCCTCAATGAAACATTTTACATTTGTCGACACCACCTCGTTAGTCGAGGCGGCCACGGCTTGCTGCTAGAAGAGATCCTTGTCTCGTAGTTTTTGACAAAACAAAAAAGCAAAACAAAAAAAATCCAGAGACTTTGCGACCGTCTATGTTCGCATTTTATTTAAGTTATTGTTGTTCTTTCTTTTGATTGTGTTATTTCAGAGGCAGGAACAAAACTGGAGACGCTCAGTTGGACATGCACACACAAAAACGCATAACACACACTTCAGCAAGCCCTTGTACCCATTTGTAGCCCATTGTCACCTGCTGTCATGTTCACAGCTCAGCACTGAGGGCTGTTGTCACTGGAGTCCTGCACAGTTTGGCCTCCGAGCAAGCTAACAGCATGTTCAGTCTTCCTTTAATGAGGATCCACTGTAGGAGGTTGCCTGTGTAGCCAGAGCCCATTTAAAGAGTGTGTGACATTTCAATCGGCCTATGTGTCTTCTCCCGCTGCCCACTCTTGCGGCCTGTCTGGAGCTTCGTCTCTCTGTCTCTGGCCATTTGGCTGCCGAGCCGTTCGCCGCACGAGGCAAGACCGCTGCAATGCCTCACCCGTGCTGGCCGGCTGGCTGCTGGATCGCCAGTGCAATTGAAACTTTTCCAGCTAATTACTCTTCCAGTTCTAATGAAAGCCAATGGCAGTATGCAAGACTCACACACACACACACACAGAGCTAGTAGTAGTGGTGGGGTGGGGGGAGACCTCTGGCAATTAAAAATTGTCCTCGAAACCATTGTGACACAGGCTTCCTATAGATCACGTGACTCTGATTGACTGAAGTGATTTGGCTGATGTTAGTGACCGCTGCCAGGGCAACTGTTGAGCTCTGAGACTGTTGCCTAAGAAATCCATACCTTCTAATTACTGCTCTCATTTCCCGAAATGCAATGCATCCCTCCTACCCCCGGGATACCAGCATCTCCGCCGCTCTTATTGTGCCATTCGATTGCGATTGTTCCACATCTGTGATCTATCTACAACCGCCCAATTAGCCCATACAGCAGCGACGTCTGTGCCCTTATTGATGCGGCTACAGTGGAGCTGCTAAACCCCAGCGTTTAAATGGTAAAGTGCAGTGTTTTTTACTTTTGTTAGCAGCCAGAATGCATGAGTCAGTGCCTGTTTCTTTAAGAGCATCGTTTTTTAAAAATGGACTTTTGAATTGGCCTCCATGTCACAGAAGACCCTGGTTATTTATTCTGAAAGAAAAAAAATTGTCTCTTGAAATTATGTTGTCGTCTGGTCCCTCAGCTGCTTTTCCCTGCACTTGACTACAGTCTACATCTAAAATATCGGTCCTGCTTTTAAAGCAGCATTACTTCAAGTGGGAAAATGAGGGAAAATGCAGAATAAAAAACCCCAAGGCAAACACAGAAAAACTGAGATTGGTAGATTAAAACAGAGCTGTCACAACTAAAGCATCAAATTTGGGTTTGTGCCATTTTTTGCTGTAGTTTTTCTTTCTTTGTTCACATTTACAGGATATAAGTTGTACACTGCAGCACTTTGAAGCCTATGACACATTTGTTGGTGTATCAACCTATAGGAAATATGGTGCGTCTCCTGCAGTCTCGTAAGGTTGTAAACTTCCCGCTCTCTGGGAAGTGCAGCAATAGAACAATTTAATAGTTTGCATTCTACCCTAAAGAGCTCGTTGTGTTTAGTTCCTGGCTCTCACATGTGCTCAGCATACTAGAACTTCACACCGCCTGGTTAAAGGGCACACTTTTAGCACTGGGAAAAGGTCAGAACAGAAAGCATGAACAAAGCTGACATTCTGTAATTATAGAGTGCCGTGTGCGCTCGTGACTCCGCTTGGCGAGCGTCACGGCGCGGAGAAGCCGGCTCCGTTCGTGCTCGTGCTTTGAGGAATCAAAGTGCTTCACCTGCAGTCTTTATCAATTTTCCTCTGCTAGAATAAAGGGTTTGTTTTTTTACCCAACATGGGTAGTTTGATGTTTTGTTGGGTTGTTTTTACAGAATAAAATAATATTAATTATTATTATTTATATTAAGCTGAGGCTCTGGATGTTGTAGGGCGTTTTGGTAATAACCAACTATTATTACATGAATGTGATGATCACAAAGAGTCCTTCTGAGTTCCACAGAGTATTTTTATTTAGTACTTTTTCAGTCCCTTTGAAAACACCTACCACCCTGTCTCAGAATGAAGGAGTTCTTTCACCTCCAACCATTTGAAGGTGGAGTTCAGTTCAAGAAACTCTGATAAAATGTGCTGTGTTGGCCATTGGAAGAAGAAAATTACGCTTTGTGTGAGATTTGGCTTAAAAGTGAGACTTTACCATAAACTGTGAGGCAAAAGTGTGGCAGAGACACGACAGACACGCAGCTCGCAAACTCCCATTAACCGCCATCAAAGGTGGCGATGTGCTCCCAACACTAAAATGCCTGAACGGTACATGAACTACATCTGTCTTTCCTCTGCAGCGTCAGCAGCTCTGAGATCTGCCAGCACCTTTGCGTTTTTGATTTCTCTGCAGGTTAACGTTTTCACTCCGCAGCAGGCCTGTTTCTGTTTAACATAAAACACTAGCTGTTCACGATGCTCAATCGCTTTACTGAACTCTCCAGTGACAAAACCTACAACGGCAGTCGTTTTCATCATTGCAAATATGATTTTGTTGCATTGACTCTCTCCAAACGAGTGTGGTGTACAACTGCTTCGACTGTACTGCAGTAATAATTTCATAACGATTGTTTGTTTTGTTTTCTATAAATGAATGTAAAATCTGTGCAGCCAAGGTAAATCTGTAAACTGTAACTCACCGGGGACGGTTTGTCGCCACTTTCTTTCTTTGGCCGTGGGTGACAGGGCGGTGCGGTGGTTAATGCAGACGGCAGAGGAACTGTGGGATGATGGGTTCAGACCATTAAAGAGCGAGTTGTCACTTTGAAGTTTTTTTTTTCCTTTTTTAAGAAAGACACTGAGCTTGTAAAGAAGATGTGAGCTCTGCATGCCCAGTCAGCCCACTGTGATCTTCTTCTGCTTGATGGTTCAAACGACACGGATCCTGTGCCGGATACTGATGTCTTTGAGATAATGTTGAATGTTTGTGTTTTTGTCTTTAACCTCTGTGCTATGATTGGCTTAAGAAACTCAAACGAGACTAAAGTTTTTCCAGATTTTTGACATGTATATGAAACCTGTTTATCTGTAAACATGTTTGTTGTCAGCAGCCTCACACCGGACTCCTACACAAGTCCCAAGCATTCAGCAATTAGATAAATTTAGAAGTAATATTGCAGTTTCAACATTTATCCAGGGCAGTTCATCCCTGGTCCACCCACACGGCTGTTTTCATTAATTTTGTTTTGCCGATCAGGCGTCTTCTCAGGACTGTGTTGGCGTGTACAGACTCAGAGTTGTGCATTTGCACCTGTTAGGACAGGACTGACTTACAGCTTAATGGTAGGGCTGGACAGTATGACCTGATATCTAAAGCATGTCATTACTTTTATCACGTTAATAATAAATGTAACGACATGTTTCATGTATCATTAGAGCACGATGCCTCATTCTTGGTCTTGGCTAATTGCAGTTTGTCGGGTTCATAATTCTGGGCTTGTGGCCCAGACTGTATGCTGTAATTGGATAAATTTGGCCTGTGCGCGCATTCAAAGCATATTTAGCTCTACAGAACTTGAAGAGAAGTCCATTCAGCCAACTAATGCTTTAAAAGCCCTACTTAGTGTGCTTCAGCCATGCCGAGCAGCAAACGCATTTGCACTCAGCAGGGTGAAGCTACGCCCAGCTGCAGCTACTGTTGTCCAGTTAGGTCGCCCCATGATAACCTCATCTCCCCCCAATGATGACTGATGGACAAAAAGGTCTTGCTGTTTTCATCTCAGCTACATTGTGGCTACGTATACGGGTATTTTTGAAAACGGAGATTTTCCGTTTTTGTTTAAAAAAATAATCCCGTCCACACGTAAATGCAAAATTGAAGGAAAACGCTGCTAGGAACATGCCAAAGCAACAGGTGGCGATATATTCCTAACCGTGTAGAAATGTTGGCCAATCAGAAGTCTAGAAGCCTGGGTGGGAAATAGTAAACAAAGATTGCGCATAGAAGCAGAACTGAGTCCTATGTGTGTAGGGACAGTGTGTATATGCAAGCATTTAAACACTGCAGAGAGTAAAATTAACAGTATTTTGTCTAAGTCCACCATGGCAGAAATTCATTTCACCGAAACAAAAACGTGGCACACAGTGTGACGTCAAAATAGGCGCACATCTTTGACGCTGCATTTTCTCCGTTTTCCTCGTCCACACATAAATGCAAAAACAAAGTTTCCGAAAATATCCACCCTGGCAGGCGTTTTTAAAAACCTCCGTTTTCAGTGACCGAAAACGCCGTTTACGTGTGGATGAAAGGTGCAAACGCATAGAAAAATCTGCGTTTTCAAAAATACCCGTGTACGTGTGGACGTAGCCTGTATCTTATAAATGAACAACTAATAACTATTTTTTGAGATTAGCCACTTTTTGTGGTCTTCTGTCTGCATTTAGTCGCCTTTCGTTAGTGTTAAAAGCACCACCTTGGATTTTTAGTCGGTATTCCTCAGATGCATCACATGTACCTTTGACGGCTTGCAAACATACTGAAGGATTTTACTTTTTCTTTTGCAAAGCCAAATTTTAAAGGTGCAATATGTAGAACACCTTACTCTAGGGTGGCAGAGGGAAGGTCAGTGTTTTTGCATTAGCATTAGCGTTAGCAGCTAGTTTGGATCCTAAGCAGCCTTGTTTTTGTTTCTTAGTTTCACAATGAGGCACAAACAGTGCTCATGTCTGCCGTCTGCTGCTCAAAGTTCCCGATCTTCAGTGTCCGTATAAAAGAAAAGTTTTTTTTTTGTTTTTTTTCTCTGATGCTGTGCCGAGTGCAGACTGGATACTTTAGTGCAAAGTGCAATTGTGTAAAAGTACGGGTCAGTGTTGGCAGGTTAGCATGCCAAATTCGGTAGATATGTGTGATGTATACACTTCTTTGGAATAATTAAATCTATACATATTGCACCTTTAAATGTGCTAACCTGCACGGCATGTTTTTGCTCTGATGCATTGCTGCTTTTTTTTCTTTTGTTTTTCCCCAGTGGATTAGCATCAAATCACTGGGACGGACGTGTTTGTGTACAATTTAAAAAAAAAAAAAAAAAAAAAAAAAAAAAAATTGCTGATGCGTAGCATTAATGATAAAAAAAAAAAAACCCTACAGGGTACCTTTAAACATGGCTCATGATGGAAATCGATTGCGTCCTGCAGTCGATGCTTTACAGAAAGTTTTCCACCTGTAGACCAGTGGGGATGGAGCTACTCTGGTGTCTGTGCAATTAGGATAAGCTAGCAGTCATTTAAGCGCAAAACTGGAAACTGTACTCAAAAAATGTTATGTATTTGTAGCGGAAAATTTTCAAGTGTAAATACAAAACGTGATCATTCAAATTTCTGCTAAAATAATTTTTGGCAGCAACAGGAAAAATATTTAACCATCCCAGATTAAAACCAGTCAAACATAACCGTCCTTTCAAATTACTAAGAAACATACCTGCACATTCATTTTCGTCCCCTCTCATTTAGACTTTTGGAGTCACATTTTAATCAAACCCTTTACTTGGAATATAATAGTTTGAATCTATCTGTAAGGCATTTATTGTAAAGCATCTATGGGGGAAAAGGGCCTGCATTTGCTAATTTAGTCTTGCCATCCTTAAATAGTAAATGATTATACCTCTACAGAGCTGGAAGATGGCCTCAGTGTGCCCTATTTTGTTTGGTGGATTAGTATTAAATATTGCTTGGAGGAAGGTTGTAAAGCTGCAGGAAAACTGCTTTTTGTTTTCAACGGTCAAACGTGGAATCACTGGCTTTTTTTCCTCGCTATGATGTGTTGAGGAATCTGTGCCAGCATGGCGGGAACGGTGGTGGATGCATGAGAATATATATGAAATGCCTTTTTTTAAAAAGTCAGAAATCCAGCTCCAGTATGTGTCCTGTGTTTTTTGTAAGACCAAATTGATGCGACAAATCAAAACCTAAGAGCACAATACACTCCGTTTTAACGTCAACGTGGGCAGGCCGAAGCTAAATCTGTTGACTTTCTCCCCTTGGTCTAAACGCGTTAAAGCCCAGCCCTGTTGGTAAACATGAACTTTAGCGTGGGCACTCTGCTGATGTCGCATTACGAGATTCCTGGATCCTAAAGTTCAGATTTTCCAGCCGATTACCTCCCGCTACCATTCGGTGTTACCAGGGTGTGAAGTGCTCCTGAGCAGCTCAAAATATCTCAGAGGGAGTGTGGAAGTTTGCAAAGGGAAACGTTTAAAGCGTGTACACTGTCACTGCCCTGTTTACCTGTCCATTTTTTTTTTTGGTTTTTGATTCGAATAGATGGGCAGCTTTCTCTATTTTGCTCTGCTTTCCACGCCTCAAACTTTACTAGGGTAACACTGAAACTTTACAGTGGCCTTATTTCACTTTATTAATCTCTGTATTCGCTGGTAGAAATGTACAGCAGATACATGTTCATGAAGTGTGTTTAGTAACTGGAAACGTTCCTAATATTCACAAGTAGACACTAGCAGCATTAACCTGTACTTAAAATGCTGTAACACCTAGGTTAAAGCATCTGAATAAGGTCATTGTAAATTCAGGCATTACCCCCTCTAGTTTTTGCTCCTCCTTCCTTTTTGTATAGAGGCATTATATATCTTGAGGAAGTAGGCTGTTAATATGTATAATTTAGCAGTTGCTTTTCTTTTGTAAATAATGAGAAAGTATTGTGAATGATATTTGTTGAATGGTTTAAAAAAATCATTTATGGCGAACCTCTCTCGGCTTTTAAAAATGTGACTACAGTGCATATTTTGTATGTAAGACAGCAGAGTAGGATGAACAAGCATTACTAGAAGCTGATGACAACTACATGTAAAACTTGAGGATAATAGCTTACTGACCTTGTAATTATTGATGTACATAAAAGAATGACAGAACAGTTTTTTGTCTATTATTAAATGTGGAAATCCAGCCATTGCTGTTTGTCTCGATATCTACGAATAATTAATTTTGGAATTCTCCTGCAACGCTTATTTGAATGTGCTCGTTCGGTGCCAGAGGGATGGTGCTTCAGACTGTGCACAAATTCGGCTAAGATGTCTTTCAAGTAAGTACACTCAACTTGAAACGATTGTCTTTGATGCTGTAATTCCAAAACAAGCCCCTTTTGCATCCCCTAGAGGATGTAATGTTCGCCTCGCAATGAAAGGAGCCGGTATTGAAAAATGTATGTTTACAGCAGGATGAATTTAAAAGCAGTGGAAAATATGACAAATCAGCTTAGGGATGGATCAGAGTGAAGGCGGGGTTCCTCCTGTGCTGTAAAATTACAAAATTCCATCTCCACTCCTGTTCTAAGTTCTGAAATTTTAAAATACTTTCCTACCTGCTGCTTAATACGGGGTTTGCAACGTTATATTTGAACACACTACAACACTTCTTTTGATTACAGTAGAGGCAACGCACAGCGCTGTTTATATGGAAAACCAAACGCAGCATATCGACACAAACACCTCGTACCAACTGTCGAGCACGGTGGTGGATGGATGACGATTTGGGTTTGTTTAGCAGCCACAGGTTCTTGGCACCTTGCAGTCATTTTGTCAACAATGAGCTCCTCTGTATACCAAAGTATTCAGACGTGAGGCCATCTGTCTGACAGCTAAAGCTTGGCCCAACCACTATCATGCAATGATCCCAAGCACAGCAGCAGATCTACAACAGAATGGCTGAAAAAGAAATGAATCAAGTTGTTCAAATGGCCAAAGTCCAGACTTTAACCTGATTGAAGTGCTGTGGCAGGACTGTAGGAGAGCTGTGCATCAACAAATGCACGCGAACGGCAAAGTTCACCGTTGTAAACAAAAGTAGGTCAAAATTCCTCTGCAGTGATGCAGGAGTTTGGAAAAGTCATACAGAAAACAATTCAAGGTATCGGTGCAAAAAGATGGTTTTAAAAAATGTATGTTAGTGCTGTGCAATACTGTAAATGTTGGTATTGATCCAATACCAAGTAAACACAGGACCACTGTAGCCAACACATAACCTAAAGACGGTTTGTGGGCTTCACTTACTGAAGTTAGAGGATAGAAACAAAGTATTAATCCTACCGTGCTAGTATTGCTCCAGCGTTGGTATTGATACTATAGATCAGGGGTCCCCAATCCCAGTCCACGAGGGCCGGTGTCCCTGCAGGTTTTAGATCTCACCCTGGGTCAACACACCTGAATCACATGATTAGTTCATTACCAGGCCTCTGGAGAACTGAAGACATGTTGAGAAGGTCATTTATCCATGTAAATCAGCTGTGATGGATCAAAGACACATCTAAAACCTGCAGGGACACCGGCCCTCGTGGACTGGGATTGGGGACCCCTGCTATAGATATTTGAATCGATCCACAGGTTTTCCAATAGTTGGTTCTCAAGTTTGGCTTATGTTTTTAAAATAATAAATAAATAACGACACGGTGTCAAATGTCTCGTGGTGTTTGTTTCAGGTTGTCATTTTAAGGTTAATGCTGCCCTGGATTGTAAAATATTCCCCTGTTAGGTAAAAGCTTAGAGTTGACAGGAGCCATGCTTTCTTTTTACCATGTCTGTACGTTGTAAGACAACATATGCTGGTTAACCACAGCACAATACTTGTCCTGAACAAAAGCAAGCACAATTTTAAATTGAGATTAAGCCAATTTTGTCCTCTTTCACACAGGGTGAGTCTCTTTGAGATAAGACTTCGGGTTTTTGAATGAAATCCCACAGAATACAAAGTGCACTGACCAGAACTTCAACTGACTCAAGGTTTGGATGCTAGGTACTTCTATTACTTCAATACATGGAATATATTTAAGATTGTACATGCATAATGTATAAAGAATAAAAGAACAATTTTTATAAGTTGTCAACTGATTTTTTTTTTTTGAATAATTCTGATGGCTTCTGGCACTTTGGGACTGTTGCTAGTGGACAGAGGGCATCTATAATGCTCGGTGATCCATCGGGCTTTTTAAAATATAGCACCATCATCATTTGACTTGAACGCAGACCTTGAGTTACAGCGTAAAACTCCAAAAATAGGTGCATGTTCTGGAGAGCCTGGTGTGTTTAGGAACACAAGAAAAGGTAAATAAATCTGAATTTATTTGTTTATTTTAACAAACAACCTTTGTTCCGCAGACAGTGCAGAAAATCTGGTTGTGTGCTGTATTTATTGGCAAGGTGGGATTCACCCTGAAAAGAAACCTCCCAAAAGGTCGCACTAATGATTTCACATGGCTAGGATTTCCAGTTACAGCAGGATCATCGGACCTCACCCAACTCCAAATCAGGACTTCGTCAGCTCCCAGAAGAGGGGACTTTGGAGCTTCGAAGCAGCTAATATAAAAACCTGCAATACCCACTAAGCCTGTGGAAATGTGGTGAATGCATTCGTGCCTGTGCAAACCAAATAATCGGGGTGAAGTCGGCTTCCTATTAATAAACAATGTGTTCCATAAGTCATCGTGGCAAGAACTTGGTTGGAGAAACAAGCTATACCTCCAGGCATTGTTAACGACTCCAACACTTACTCAGGTGCACAAATGCATCATAATGTAGCTCTCGGTGGGACAAGACCTGGTAATAAAGTGACCACTTTACAATTAAAGGACAGATTTCAGTGCTTGAAAATACTTGAGCATGGCATATAATGTGCATGTTGCATGCTCTGTCCTATTAGTTGGAGGTAAAGGGGGCTCTGAGGTGGTAGTGCAGACTGATAATGACCTACAGGCAGTACACCTTGACCAGTTGTTGAGGCAGAGCTGCCACTGACAGGATGATGAACCTGTATCCCAAACACACAGTAATTTAAAGATGGGAACTTTTTCGCTGTTTTTCAGCCTGTAATGCAACAGGTTTTTTTTAGATAACGTGTAAGATGTGCATATGTGCATTTGTGTTTGTCAGCGTGCATTTATCTATCAGTCCTTTCTGAAGTGGTTGGATTTGGAGCATTTTTTCCCTTCAGTTTGTTTCTTTCATGCAAGAATATTCCGTTTTCCTGGAAAGATGACTTTAGTACACAGCTCGCGCATCCTCTCGCAAATTAAAGTGAGATATTCGTGTTTTAAAGGTTGTGTCTGTAGCGCTGTCTGAGTAGTAATGTACAGTATGCTGTATGTTCCTCCCTGCTTCTGCTTTGTGATGTGCTTTGGCTTTTAACAGCGTTTACTCACCTTTTCTCCAGATAACGAGTCCTCGTCCCTTTGCTAAATCACTGGAAATATTCCAACATTCTCCGCAAGCATCGCCAATCATTTCCAAATGAAATTACAAAGCAACACAGCACGCGCTGTGATAATAAACCTATGATACAAACGGCAGGAATGTCCAATCAGCCTACTTTACCGCAAATCAGACCCCCACTGCGCCGCCTTGTCAGTAATTTGGTGGAGAGCCAGTTGAAGTCCAGTCTGGCCCAGGTGGCCTGGTCCATTTTTATTTCCTTTCACTTCCACCCTCTGCTGCTATTTGCTTTAAAAAGACAGAGAACATTAAGTGCCTTGTGGCCTATTAACAGTAAGCTGCAACAGAAATCCACAATACGTGTTTGAAGAAGTGTTTGAGTTTTTAAATCTAACCTGTTCTCAGAGTCCATGGTGTGCTGGTATTTGCACTCAAAGCTAAGGAATAAAAGAAGGCACCATGTAAATGATAAAATCATTAATGCAGCGAACCAAGCAAGGCTGAAAGAGCGAACTAAAGGCCACTGCGCCACTTTTTCATTATTTTTCCTTTGACAGTTTGGATTTTCTCCTACTTTCTTATAAAAAATAAATGAGCCTGAGGGGGGTTGTTCATCAGTTTCAGCTGCTTTGCTGTTAATGACATTAACAGCAGGGGCACTAGAGGGGTAACAGTGGGACGACCTCAAAAGCTGTGGTTTTGCAGGTGAAAAAATTGACATTTTTTCTGACTGTAGTACATCATGGCTCATCAATCAGTGCCAAAAGATCTGCTGTGTCTCCCAGCACAGTCTCAAGAGCATGGAGAAGATTCCAGCAGACAGGGCCGCAGAAGGTCCTTAACTCATGATGAGCTACAAAATGACCTCCAGCAGGACACCGATGCTGATGTCTCCAAAATGATCAGAAACAGACTTGGTGGCTCGACAGTGAGCCCGATTGGCATTTGCCACAACATAGAAGAATTAGGGCCCCCACGGGCCCCTTCTGCCCTTCTGCTTTTCTCACCAGTTAACCTAACCAACTAGATGTCTTTGGACTGTGGGAGGGAGCCCATGCAGATGTGCAAACATGGAAACTTCACACAGAAAGATCCTGGACAGATGGTGGAATCGAGCCCAAGAACCATCCTGTTTTAAGGCGGTGCTAGACACTACCCGTAGGTATTGGTGTGAAGTCCTTTTCAGACCTTCTCAGAGGAACCCAGGAAGAACCCAGGACCCACTGCACCAGTGTCAGACTACACTGGTGCAGTGGGTCCTGGGTTCCTCCTGGTGCACAGCATTGCCTGGCCCCATGTGGCAAAAGTAAGCAGGCACTAGTAACTGGAATTGCAAAGAAAATCCATCATAACAGCCTTTCATGTCACTCTGCTCCATAAACTTCGACTTATTGTAACACAGATTTGTTACTGTTCCTAGTCTTGACTTGTTTTACTTGTTTAGGTGTCACGATGTCTGTCTGTGGGTTAAAAGTGTCGCTTTAGAAAGACAAAAAGTTTTCCCCACGTTCAGTTGTCAGATTGTGATCCACCCCTCCCATCTGCTGCTTCAAGTAAGACAAAAACAAATGTTGAGAATTATTATTTGTAAATACACTTTTCCCCGGGCCTGTTTTCAAATAATCACTCCTATTTTTAATGTCGCGGTTGATGTTTCCAAGCCCTCGAGGTAAGCGGCGGCAGGAGAGGCTGAGTGTCGCTGAGCTGCTGTGTTCTCACCAGCAATTATTCATCACCAGTCTTTCTCCATCTCTCCTTTATTCTTTCTCTCCCTTTAATCTCTGTGTCTGCCACTCCCTCCCTCCCTCTCACTCACTTCATGTCTCCTTTTGTTGCCATCTCTCACTCTCCTCTTTTCACTTCCTTCCTGATCTGTTTTTTTTTCTTTTTTGAGTCATGGCCCATCTTCATGTTTCTTCCTTTCCCCCCTCATGTGTTGTTCATCCACTCTTCTCATTTAACCCATTTTTTTGCTTGTTTTTTTTGCTGTTGCCACCCCCTTTTTAGATGCAGACGTTCCATGTCCCTTATTTTGTGTCCCTTTCCTCTTCTCATCTATTTCTGTCTTTGATCCCTCAACTTTTTCCTCTCTCCTTCTTTTCCTTTCTTCTTTCCATACTCCTCCTTTCTATTTTCTTCTCTTTCATCTCCACATTCCCTGCATCTTTCTCCCCATTTCCCCTTCTTTCCCAGTTCCATTCGTCTCTCTCTTCTCCTCTGTCCTCTTTTTTCATTCCTCCCATATTCCCTTTCACACACAGATCCCTCGTCTCATCTTTCACATCCTTCCCCTTTTTGTTTGTCTTTCCCCTCCCTTCCTTTCTCCTTCTCTTCTCATGTCTGTCTCCCCTCCTTTTTGCTGTCCATCTTTCTTTGATTCTTTCCCTTCCTAATTATTTTCCTCCATACACCACACACTTATGTTCATCTGTCATTTCTCAACTCTCCTGCTCATATCTCCTCTTTCCCTGATTGCTGGCACCCCTCTTTGCTTTGATGCTCCTTTCTTCTCGCTTTTCTCTAATCTTTCCTTCCCTTAAATCCTTTCCTCGCTCTCTCTCTCTTTTTTTTTATCTCCTTTTCAGTTTCTCTCACTCTTCCCCCTCTTCCTCCCACTACCTTCCTTCCTGTCATCTCACCTTTCCATCTCTCTCTTTCTCTCTCTCACCTACTCTTGTTTTTAATCCCTGTCACGTCTGTTCTCCTCGTTGTTTCGGTCTTCTCTTGCCTCTCTCTTAATCCTTTTTTTCTCGTTGTCCTCTTTTGCCGTTCCCTCTCTGATTTATTTCTATTTATTCCTTCTCTTTTCTCCCTCTTTCGCTTCCTAAATGTTCCCAGTCCCACTCACTTAATTCCTTTCTCTCTTCTATTCTCCAATGCACCTCCTTTCTGCCCCCCTATCTATTCATCTCTCACTCTGTTTCTCTTCTCCCTCCCTCCCTCTCCTTCCCTACCTTTCTCTCCCCTCTACCTGCTCCGACCCTGTTCTCTCTCCGCCCGAGGAGCTCCTATACGGTGTAAACAGATGATTAGGTGCTGTCCTTTGATTCCAAGTCTTTGACTAAATCCATCCTGATCATTATGACAGGCTGCACACTCTGCTCTGTAGCAGCTGGATGATAATAAGACTTTTTATCATCCAGACTTTTCCTCTCGTTCTTTTTTCCTCCTTCACATTACAGCAATGCTGTTTATGAAACCATCCTCCCCTCTCCTCCTCCTCCCTCTCCTCCTCATCATCATCTGAGTCTAATTCCGAGTAAGCAGATATTGTTTGCAGACTTTACATGCGTCTGCCCATTTTCGGGTCATCCAGACTTTATTGCTTTCATCAAACAGTCTAATGTAATTATCTTTCCTCAGGTTTGATTCGGCTGGTTTTTCAGCAGAGCTGTCAGGGACAATAACGTCTGGGGGGGGGGAAGAAAAAAAAAATCCTCCCGTCGTGTTTCAAATTTGCTGAACAAAGGTTACACGGTGAGATGGAATTCTCAGAAATGCTGCATTTGTGTTTTTCAGTCACAGACGTCTTTTTTCCCCTTCTTCTCGTGTGTCGTTCTGACACATTATGACAATTAGTAAATGTTTCTCAGGGACGTTTCTTCCATCAGTCCGTCTTTAGTTTCCTTCTTTATGCTGGCTTGTCAGATTCTGACTGATGCTGATACCCACCCTCCCCCTGCACCCTCTTGTTATGTTAAAGGACTTCTCTCATTAACAATCTGCAGTAAATCCATCATGTGAGGAAAATCCCTGTTTGCTCATGCGCTGTAGCTCCCAAACAAAAGGCCTTTAATATGATAGCTTGTCCAAGATGTTACCAGTATCGCAAAATGCCTGTAAAGTAATATGTCTGCAACAGTGGATGAGAGGAATTTTCTAAGATCTGTGACGTCTGGTTGGTAAAATTTGCCCTTTGTGATATGACAGAAAAACCTACACATAACAGCAGCTACAAGCAGAAATGTGTCATCATGAAATGAGTAGAAACAACTCTGTGACCAGTGGGAAGCAGCTCACGTTGATCATGGGCTTGTTTGTCTTTATGATGCTGTTTTGTCTTGTAACTAATATGCTGAAAGTGTTTGGAAGTGTCTGCGTATGCACATGCCTCAAGCAAACAAACTTTTTAATGTGGAAAAATTGCAAAAATTCGAAATAAACATAGCTCTCCACCTTCAAAGCCTTCTTCCCTACAATGCCTCCACATTACTGGTTCAATAGGGTTTAAAATGGTAAGTAGCAGCCAGGTCCTGCTAATCAAAAGCACTTGATTAATTGCTTATCAGCAAGTGTGAGCGCTTCTGTAAAAGAAGATGTTTTGACACATTTCTGGACTGAAGCATTCAGGTTTGCGTCAGCACAACGCTCCAATCTTCACTAGATCTTCATCCTGAGCTCAGACTTTGCAACGCTCAGAAACTGCAAAAACCCCAAACTTACATCTCAGACTCTACAGGCCTCAGTTAGCACGTTGCATGTTAAAGTTCATGTTCAAGTATGGCTTATTTTTGAAATATGGCAAGGAGAAACACTCTCCTCTTTAAAAAGAATCTGCCAACACAGTTTACTTCAAGTACCTCAAGTATCTCAAGTACTTCAAAAGTAGAGATGTTCGGTCAACATGCATTGCACCACATTTGGTGAAAACACAGCATATCAGCACAAACATCCTACGGTAATTTTCAACACAGTAGGAGAGAAGTAATGGTTTGGACTCGTTTTGCAGCCACAGGTCCTGAGCACCTTATAGTCACTGAGTTGACCATGTATATTAAAGTAATCTAAAGTCACATGTGAGGCCTTCCGTCTGACAGAAATTGTGTCTTACAATGATCCTGAGCACAGCAGCTAATCTACAGCAGAATGTCTGGAGTAAAAGAATGAAGGTCAAAGCCCAGACTTCAACTGATTTAGATGTGTCCTTGATCCAACACAGCTGATTTAAATGGCTAAATTAGCTCCTCAACATGTCTTGAAGTTCTCCAGATGCCTGGTAATGAACTAATCATTTGATTCAGGTGTGGTGACCCAGGGTGAGATCTGAAACCTGCAGGACACCGGCTCTTGAGGACTAACGTTCCCTACCTCTGGTATAGATGAATGTTTGCAAACTTCAGTAAACTAAACAGTGGGCCAAAATTCATCCACAATGATGTGAGACACTGAAAGCCGTACTAAAGAAAGAGGCTCAACCTGAAGTGTTTATGCTGAAAGATGCTTCTAGAATCTTTTGAATGACATTTTGACAGGACTCAAAACAGGATATGAAGCCACCTCTCCCTGGTGAAAGTCCTATACAGCAGCTTCTGAGACAGACCTGTCTGAACCACGTGAGCCATCATTATTAGAAATATAAATCAGTGACTTCAACAGAAGCAAGATTTTGACTATTTTGATATTTCATTATGGATTTTATGGTCCAGTGGCAACAAATTAACAGCTTGCTGACCTCCGATTTAAGAGAATCTGTTTCTTCACTCAGCATTTAGTTTGTTTTGAGCCTATTTTGATCTCTTTAAATGTAATAATTCTACAGTTGAGTTTAAGTAGCCATAAAGTGTCACAAGTCAGTAAACACTCAGATATTTGTTTCTGAACTTCAGAAGTCAGTTTAGGACGTCGTGCAGTACTTGGCTGCCGTTGGTGGTCAGAATTTTAGCTTTTTATCATCCTTCAGCACTAGCAGCAGCAGCCACAGAACTAACAGCTCCAGTATGTGGGACAGCAGGAGGTCTGTCCCACATAGCTGTTGACCCAAAACATGGAGAACGGCGCCAATTACAGCCGCAATATGCAAAGCACAGGTGGCGCACACGTGCAGCTGGAGTCTCAATTAGGAAGGATGATGGGCTAAGTCTTTTTCTTTAGCCAAACAGCAACTTTCAGAAGATGTTGTGAGGTGATTTCTAGTTATATTTGGCTACTGTCAGGCTTTTTTTGTGTGTGGATTGCTGATTTTCCAAAAACCACAGCATTGAGTGTTTCTGTGGCGATTTCCAGCTGCAGTGTGCCTCACCTCAGCTGCCTCACAAACACATCCTTGCATTATAGCCTTAAGGTATAGAGTAGTTTAGAAGAAACACCAATTTGCTCTAGGTTTATTTACACCAGGGGTCTCATTTATTAAAGTTTCCTGATGCTCAAGTTTGGGCTCAAAGTTGTGCTTTGTAAAGTTTTCATGTCAGAATTAGCTCCTTGGTGATTTTCTCTGACATATCAAAAGCAAAACTTTGGATAAAATCCTTTTTTATTTTTACTCAAGGTATGAATTTTATAGACATCATATATATGGTATTCACCATGTAGTATATACACTGTACTATAACATCTTTACAAATCACGCCCTGTGTGTGATGAAACATGGATTTTTAACTGGATGCTAAGGGGGAATACAGAGAGCTGAACTCAGATCGAGGTCAACAGTCACATCTTGTCAAGGGACCCAGAAATTTCTAGACAGGTGAAAAAAAGTCTCTCCCCCCTTTTACAAGAAAGTGGTCAGAATTCACCTCCATTTACAATGTCATCTTTATTTCTGGAAGTGACACATGTCACATCAGGGATTCTGCCAGCGCAGACGAACAGGGAGCAGGTTGGTCGGTCACCTCACGGCACCGCGATGCACGCTGACTGATAAAACACAGGACAAATCAAAACAGGGCGCTCAGCTGGTGACACATCATGATATGAGACAGAGGCTTTGTGCAAACCAACGGGGCCCTCAGACTCGCTGATGTGTCGAAACGTACATAGATGAAGGTGATTTTTCTTATGCGAAAACAAAAGTGCCAGTTCACCCAAACGACAAAACAAACACACCACTTGAATGCAGAGAGGTGATTTCTTGTGTGAGCACTGGGCACATCTTTTTATCCTCTGCAAACTCCACAGGAATGTGTCCTTCCATCAGCAGTTAGTCGTCATTAGTTACTGTGGATAATCCCAGATTAAAACAACACCAAACAGATACATTTTCTGTTTGTTGCTCCATTTCCACTGAATTCATTAACGGGGCCTCTGCATATATAATATATAATTATACGACTTTTTTTTACAAAACATTTTGCTAATTTGAAGAATAAAAACACATTTTAATTTAACTTAATTGTTAATGTAACGTTTACTGATACTTAGTTAATCATATTCCACTAAAACAGGAACTTTTGAGTTATAGTAAATGCTTCCTCAGTAGGACACTTTACATTAGTAGGACTCCTTCACTGACAGTTTGACTACCTGTCTTTAGGGAAAGGGCTGCAAGGCAGCTTTACCAAAATCCATTTATATACTGCTTATTCACAATCCATGGGAGGGTTCTTCTCAGTGAATCCCAAGCTGCTAAAGCGCCAATTGACATGCTCTGTGAGATCTGCCCATCTATAAGATATTTTTGGCTTCTAGTTCATCTTTAAGAAATCAGTAAAAGCAGCAAATAGTTTTTTAACCATTAATAAATCCACTGTAGTACAGTTTGAGTACCTATATCTTTCTCTGAAACTGCTGTCGGCAACACAATGTTTAGCATATTGGGGAGAGAAATGTCTGATGACTGTGCACGAGCTTTTAAGCATTTTCTGTTTGAGCTGACTTTTACCAGAAACTGCCTTCTAAAGTCTTTGTACCCTAACTGCTCGGCTGTAAACAACTGGCAAACATACCGACCAGCTGGTAAATGCAGTGAAGAATTTCACTGCATTTGCTTATAAACACATTTCCTTAAGAGCCACAATATCCCTAAATGACAATTATATGTAATTTAAATTAAAACGTCTTCCAGGGGCCAGACTATACTAGGTATACTTTTAATAATGTAATGCAGATGATATTTCACCCAACACCCTCTTTTACCCTCATAGTAAACGTTTTTGAAAACATCTAGAAAAACAGAAAATGAAGACATGTTTGTAAAAGTAGAGTTATCGCAGAGCTGTTATACTGGATTGAAATGGATTTTGACAGGTATCCATAACGAACCGACCAGTGAGTATTCTCTTCTAAAAGCTGCGAAAATAAAACCAAAACCGAGCATCGCATTAATTCTGGCAGACCGCTAAGTCGAGCTCAGCTAGTAATCCTGGCTGCAGTGCCTCTGCAAGCCGCTTTGCAACACACCTCCACTGCAGCTCCTCCTTTACTTCCCGCCTTCTGGCTATTCAAAGCTACACACCTGAAGGGCAGGGATGTGTGCTGTCCCTGCTTTAAGCTAAGTGCATATAAATGGGCTGCACTATTTTCACTAAAGCGGTCTTCTATATATCCATGTGATTTTTTGAGAGTGAGAATATTTGTGATTTGAGTGAACTGGTTCTTTAAGATAGTACAACTGTTTCCCCACACCTGTTAAAACACACTGAAATGACATGAGCATCACTTGTGTCCTCGTAGAATTCGCCCGGCAAAGTAGAACGTCCTTATCTGGAGTTTCTTAGGTCCATCATTTCCTCATCGCAGCTGATTTTCATTGTGTAAAAATCAGCATTGTTTAGCAATGCAGGTGAATAAACTGTATTCTATGGCAGTACTGAAGGTTGTCCCTACACCCCGCAATATATTTCTACTCTCGAGCGCCTCCTGTAGACATGTCCGCTCCACCACGCAGAGCTGTGCTTTTACAGTGCAAATTCTTCACCGTCCCACGCTGAACGTAGATTCCCTGCAGGTAGCAGGCGAGTTACTGCTTCCATCCCACAAAGACAGATGCATCCAACCATCCATTCAAATGTCCACCGACTAAAGCCAACCGTATCCCTCTTTACCAGCAAAGCACGAATGGTCCCAAACTTGTCAATACACATCTGTGTTTTCTGCAACAAAGTCCACTTACTTTTGAAAAAATATAAACTTGTCTCAACCTCTTTCCACTTCACATGATTGTGCCTTTTTTAAAGTTCTATAAAAGGAACAGATCCAAGATATTTTGTAGGCCTTCACACTTAAAGCTTAATGAATGACTATATGAAGAGTCCCCTTCCAAAGTGAGGTATCCACCATTTGAAAAAACATGTACAAAGTACATTAAAGTAGGTCCTTGTGTGATGACATAATACACTTCTATCTTCTTTGAATGTTAAATTTTAAACTTAAATTTCGTATTTTAGATATATTTATATATATTTATATATTCTTTGTTTTGGAAATGAACTCTTCATACCTGAAACACAGAGCACGACAACGATCAAAGAATTTTCACTGCGATTTGACTCAATGTGCTTCCATCTAACATCCCAGGTAGCAAAACAACAGTTAGAAATTTAAAATGTGCGTTTCGAAGAAATAAAGAGCGAAGCTGAGCACACACACACACACACACACACACACACACACACACTCCAGCTTAAATTTCGTGTAACACGTTATCACAGTTCATCTGCGAGAAAAGTCTTAACATTGAGTATTTTTCTTTTACATCAAGGAATGTTCAAGAACAAAAGAAAAGAAAACAATTGTGCTGTTTCATATGTATATATTTAAGAGTTTTCCTCCACTGGGTCATCAGTGTCTTTTGCTGTACACCTTCTGATCTCGCTGGCCGTTTTCACCGTTTGGATGTTATTTTCAGATGAAGTGAAGTCTGCTTATATGTGTGTGTGTGTTGTGTGGAAAAGTTTATGTTTGGGCAGGTGTGAAGCAGGGAATGAGTTGTGTACTTCCTCTTGATCCCCTCCCCCCTCCCATGGCACTGTAGTGGTACACACTCAGGTGGTCTTCGCAAGGGTGTGGGCTGCACAACACATCTGCTCTCAGTCATGATTCACAAATAGAGATTAAGTGATTTTTGTGACAGAAAGGGAGAGGGGAGTAGGGTAAGACGAAGCTGACCCTTTCCCTCACCGTCACGTGACACATACAAAATGGCTGTTTTTAGGCTGTGTTTTTTTCATCTGGTGCCCCAACCCCTCCCCCTTGGATCTTGACATTTGTCTTTGGAGGCCGGGCAAACCGAGGCCTCTTACAGACTGGAGAGCAGGAAGAACAGCAAGCCCAGGCTGAGCAGCGGCATGGAGAGGCAGACGGGCTCAGCTCCGTGGTCCAAAAGGCCCGGAGAGGGAAGAGTGGAGTCGCCGTCATCGTCCCACAATCTGTCGTTCTCATTTACCTGAAAGAAAACATGTAAACCTGTGTCTGAAGCATCCATTTATGTTTAACAGGAATACAACAAAATCTGTTGAAACATATCTTCAGCAATTTTATGACCAACTATGTGGTTATAATGGCCAAATTTTCCACATCCACAGTTGAAAAATAAGATAAGCAATGCCAAGGACATAGCCACTTATCAACCTGATGCAATTTCACAGCAAGAGATGGCTTTTTTTTGGCTGCAGACGTATTCAGAGTAAACTCTTCAATCATCAGCATCATTTTTTCCCCTTCATTCTCTTGATATTCTCCTTGAGCTTGTGTGGGTTCCCTCCGGCTTCCTCCCACAGTCCACAGACATGCATGTTAGGCTGATTGGTGATTCTAAATTGGCTGTGGGTGGAAATGTGAGCGTGTGTCTGTCTCTCTGCGTTAGCCCTGTGATATACTCGGCACCCGATCCACGAATACCCAGCCTTATGACAGCACACATTAAATCCAAGCCCCACCGTGACCCTGAAACAAATAACTCATCTTGGGGTAAAATACTATTACATTTAAATTAAACAAGTTTTAACCTTTCAACATCCATCAGGCCATTAGTGAGCTTATAACAGATAAACTGTGTCACCAATATGTATGAAACTATGTATTAAAAAGAAATTGGATAATGAAATCACAACTTCCTACTTGAAAATGAGCATTTTGAATTTAATCAAACAAACAAACAGGATGAAAATGCGTCAATCAAAATATTTAATTAGAAATTGCGTGTTTTCCCCCCACTCCTACCTCTCGTACCTCATTTGTGAGGTACTAAAGACTGGAGCTGTATTGCTTGACAGTTTAAAAACAATGTGACAGGATATTGTTTGGTCATATCTGCTGTTACGACTCTGAGGCAGCTGTCCAGAATTAATTTACAGATTCAATTAACTTTGACTGGTGTCAAGTCAGTCGTATGTTATCCAAACCTCATTTGACATTCGACTATCAGGTGACAAAACGTTTATGTTCAACAGAGTCTCTTTACCGTACTGTTAGCTCTGCTGCGGTGAAAGGATGATACCGACTGTTGAAACAATTGCATGTGGGGCACACGGTTCAGAGGACTCGGGGCAAAAAGATATAATTTGGGTTTTGGCCATTTTTCTGCAGCTTTTCCCCTGGAACTAAGTAAGTGGCCTACTTAGCTTGTCAAGTTTATTTATATCTGTTGCCAGACTGTCAATTATGTTATCAGCATTATTTTTTTGGGTTCCTATTTGGAGCATAATGCATGGAACAAATTTCTTTTCCCTGATGTAAATTACATAATTTATAAATTTCTCCTCATTATTAAAATCTGCAATACTGTGTGCATGTTTAATGCAAAACAGGCTGTTCACATTAAAATTTATGTCCAACAGAATTCAGTAGTTGTTTGCTTTATGACTGCATTGTATGGGCTTTGTTAATGGGGTTTACAGAACCTGGTAATGGTGTGAATGAAGAAGCAGTTTCTGTATGTTCAGGCTGATGGTGTACACACAGCACGAAAGGAAAACCATCCTGGACACTCCAAAGCCAGCGACAACTCAAACCTCACAGTTATGTGCTCCTTGGATGGTCGGATTTCTAGAGCTGGAAAGTCATTCTGCTGTGTTTGTGTGCTATACAGTTGGTATGTAAAAACAACAATGGGTATCTACAGACTTTTTTAAACTCATAAGTCTTTAAAAAACATACAGTGATTCAGTCATGATATCCTTCAATTTTAAGTTTCACATATCAGGACATAATAAAAATCAGCTGGTCCTTAGCATGTTCTGAAATTGTCTGAATACAAACTAAGAAAAACAGCACAGGACACATTACACTGTTACTGTTTATTCAACAAAAACTAAACCCCAAAAATCTGCTTGAATCAGTCAAATAACTTATTTTTTTCTGTATGACTTTTTCAGTCTCCCACATGATTGCAGAGGGATTTTGGCCTAATCTTCGTTGCTACTTCCCACAATAGCACAACAAACAGGGTGAAGTCTTTCACATTGCAACATGTTTTTCTTTCTCAGCTATTCTTTTGCAGATTTGCTGCTATGCTCGGTGTCATTGTCTTGTTGCATGACCAAATTTGGACCAATGTTTAGCTATAAATTTAACTAACCTTAGCATTCAGAGGAGTTCAGGTCTTACTATGCGGCTGCAAAATAAACCCAAATCACGCCCACTCCACCACCGTGCTTTACTGATGGCACAAGGTGTTTTTCCTGATGTGCTGTATATACATCTCCTCTGTGGTTTCTTCAGATGCAACTTTGCAAACCTAAGCTGTGCTGTGTTCATAATTTGTACTTGTTCAGTCTTTTTCTAGTTTTACTGTCACAAACTTCAACATCTGACATGCTAACTGAGGGCTGTAGAGTACGAGATGAGTAGAGAATGAACACTGCTTCTCCAAGACCAATGCTGTCACTCAAATGGTTAGGGGGTGAGGGGAAAAGAGAAAATAAAGAAAGCGTAGCAAGATAAGAAAAACAGACTAGGGAGAATAGAAAAATTCAATGACACACTGTGTTTCTGTGGAAACACTTGGAGAGTAAAAAGTGGTGAGTGGAATTAATCAAGTGCATTTGATTAGCAGCACTAGCTTCTACTTACTCTTTAATTCCTATGGAAACAGTAAAGGTGTACTTAGATTTCCACGCACTGCTTTTGTATTTTTCCCTCAGTTTTTGTTAAATAATTAAGGACATTTTGTAATACTTCATGTGTTATTGTTCATCTGAAGTTGTGTTTACTAAATGATGATTTTACCAGTCGATTTTTTTAGTCTTATTAACTAAAACCTTGATGTACTTTCCTTTTTTTCACCATGGCTGACCTGTTTGTCAGGATTAATGCTATTAAATGTTTTTATCTATGTGGAAGTGAAAAATGTATCAACAAAGAATTACCAATTAACCAAATGTTTGTTTTAATCTGACATGTTCTTGCACTTTCTGAGTTTCATTTTGTTTTAGTTGCAAATTAGTTTTTTTTTGTTTTTTTTTACTAATTCCTAAACAACATTACATTTCAAAAAATGTCTTTTTGACATATTTTAAGAACATAATTATTTAGGTATAGATACTTTGATTCACATTACTTTTTGCACACTATGTCATCCGTAGGTTTGGTATTTTGTGCTCCAGTTTCATTTGTTTACCTTTGTTTAAATCAATTTATATCATTTACTCTCCGTGTGTTCTTTTGTTTTGCTTTTTGCTTGGCTATGTGCTCAATCGATCTAATGACAACACTGCAATCAATAAAGTTAAAGCGAATGTTAAAGATGCTTTAGTTCACTCGTACCCCCTGGTTAGTCTCCGCTGAGCTGGAGAGCCCGGTTAGTGTATTGACTTAATGAGTCAATAAAGCACATATAATATAGAAACCGCAGCATGAGCATGCTTTATCTTTTATTGGGCTCATATTTCCTGCAAAACTTCATATTTAGACATTAAAAATATCTTTACTCAGTGCCAGTTACTATCAGCAGCCAAATTTCAGGCATATAGGGGAAAGGGGCAGTTTTTCCAGAGATTCTGTTAAGTAAAAGCAAGCACACAAGTGAGTTTAAAAGGCAAAGAAAAGCTTCTTGATTTTTGTTCTTGATGCCTCTTGACCCACTGAGGACACCTAGAATTTAGACGCTCAAATAAAGAAGTGAATTTTCTGCACAAGATGCCAAATAAACTCTCTTCATCTCAACTTCTCTGTGACCCGGTGCTGTGTAAATTATCCAGACTGTGTAAATCTCATCCATCTGTCGCTCCCACTAAGTTAAAACAAACAATTAAAGATATCTGTGGCTTTATGACCCGACTCTCGGAGAGGCCGTCTCCATTAGCGCGTGTGTTTGGAGAAGGCCGTACATCATATTTTCAGTCTTCCCTCTCGTCTCACCTGAGTAGGTATCTGTGCTCGCAGAATGTTCTGCTCTGTTTCCATAGCGATGCCCGGGGCAGTGGTTGCCAAGTGTGGGCTATGGTTGTCCGTTGCTGGACTGGACACTCCAGGCTGACTGGCGCCCGTTTTCACATCCGATCCGTTTCCAAAGGCCTGAATGGCATTTTCTGGAACAAAAGAGCAGCCGCAGATACACTGACACGACTGGAAGCTTAATAGATACATTCATGCTGAAAAATCAGGAGACTTTGATCATTTTTACATGAGTCATCACCTCAAGTGTTCTTTTGCTTTTTTCTCCTGCATAACTCTTTTGATTGTGATTGTCCACTTTACAACTACGTACAAGAGGCCCAAAATTGCAAGGTGGTCAACTTTGCATTGTGACTCATCAGGCTTGTTGAGCTGAAGCATTAATTTCACCCTGGATTTGGCAGTTCAACACACAAAAAAGAAAGAAGAAGCAGCTACCACACACAGGAAGGAAAACCTTAGTAGTTTAGAAAGAAACGTGTAAAATGTCCCTAAATAAGCAGTGAATGCTTCAGCCACGGTTCAGTTTTCAAATTTACACATCTTGGTTCTGTGCTGGGTCACCAGTGTAAGGAGCTACCTGTGTTATTCACACCTGGGGAATCAGTTTCAGTATGTTATTCCTCAGGCGATAAAAAAAGCAAACTTGTGCTCTGTCTGCTCTTAAACAAGACAGAAAGAAAGAACGTGTGAGCCAAAACTCACATTTTTATGTAAGAGACGTAAACAAACTATGGAAAAATGCCTGAGATACAGATGGAGGCTTTGGTTTTAATTACATCAATCTGTGAGGCAAGGGCTCCAGCAAGTCAGATGTAATGCAGGAACATATAACAGCAAAATGAGAACTATAATTATGTTATAAAATAATAATTAATTAATTCCCTGCAAGCATGCCTGGTTGCTAAGTCTCTTAGCTACCACTTTGCTATTCTAGTGTACTGGTTTTCCTGCTGGTTTTCTCCAAAATAAAGATGTATCCATAAATCTCACAATATTCACTGTTTATTATAAGGAAATCATTGCAAAATAAATAAATAATGTGTTGCTACTGGTTGCAGTGCAGGTTTGCAAGGCCAAAAAGTATCCACACTACACAATTATCACCTTGGTAAAGCTGTTCGTGTGAGACAGCTGACTAAAAAAGAAGGGACTGGTAGTTAGGAAGTTATGGTGCGTGTAAGTGAAACTGACAGTTAGGAACAAATTATGGTGCATGTGGAGAGAACGGTGGTTAAGTATGAGGCAAAAAATACCGTGTCTGTGAGAAGGAGTCGTATTATGTAGAAAATAGCCGGAGAAGCTGAATGTAAGGCAGATCTTGAGCAGCAGTGCATAATAAGAGTTGTGCTTGTGTCTTCTAATAAGTGTAATAATCACCTTTGTTGTTCTGGGACTGGATATATAAATGATGTAAGTGCACAAAAAAGACACATGCATGTTCTTTCTACCACACAAAGTATTTATGACAGAAACAGTGTGCAGACTACACACACAAGTCAGATCGCACACATGCTTTTTCGAGAGAGTCAGGTCTGAAAGTCTGGAACTAGAAATTTAAAACAGAATTTAACATGAAAATTAAACAAACAAGTATTCAGGGCTTGAGTTTCTTATATATATTATTTTTATACTTGCAAACACACTTACTTATATTAATATGCTTAATTTATCCACGTGGACTTCACTGCAAAGAATTTAGTGTTCACTAAATTGTATGAGGCCACTGTTGTTATCATTATTATTGGTAACTGCGACACTATAAATAGCTGAAGCCATACTTAATGCTTCCCTTGTGTGAACGGACGTACTTTTTAGCCTCTCTTTTGTAGCACTCATTTGTTTTCTCTGAATTTACACAGACTTGCACATCTTCTTTATTGTTTTCATTGCTGTGTTTTATAACTTGTGGCACAAACAATCCAAATAATAGGCAGACGGAGTCTCTACATTTATTTTGAGGCCAGAGATGGGAGTGGAAATGAGGCTTGTGCACAGAATGCATATGCACATGTGACCCCAAGTGTCTGGAGGACTGAAAACACCTCCTGCAGCAATGGTTGGAACCAGCTAGGAGTTGTCTTAGCTTGAATGGTGCGGCTGTGTGTGTTGAATTCATTGAGAGAAAATTTGATTTACAGCATTTTTCTTTGTTGACTCAACGTTTCTGCTTCATATACATTTTGAGTTTTTTGATTCTCCTTCCAAACATATACCAGCTCCAACTTTTTGGTTTCACTTAATCAGGCATCTTAAGCAACAACCCAGAGCCTTAAATCCTTCTGAGTTGTACTTAACAACGGATCTAGTCCTGGAACTAGAAGTCCTATATGCTTTGTCTAAATTCATGCCTTGTGCAATGTATAATCAAGACGGACTTTATATGTACAATGTTTGATTTTATGCACAGTGATTGATTTTAAAGTAAGGTCAAATTAGACAAAATTATGCAGCAGGATTTTCATATTTTCCAGTGCTTTCATTCACTCAGTAAAAACCAAGGACATACACTCTCAGACTCTCTCAACCTGGCAGGATTCTCTCTTTAGTAAAATAAGAGCACCACACAGGGTCATGGGCGGTGGAGCGCCAACGCACACAAACCATCACAATACATGCTGAAAGTGCTCCACTGCAGTACTACAAGTGAAATGTGGAAATGAATCTCATTGTGAAATGTTAGAAATAGATGAGTGTGTTAGACGGTGGGGTTTTAATGCACAAACTGATTGGACAACATTTGTTTTTAATAAAGGACACACCTGTTGTGACTTGTATGACAATGTTATGAAAGAGCAGAGGGGTAGTTGTTGATTAGTAAGAACAGGAGGGTTCATTGATTGGCATGGGTGGTTACTGGCCCCGCACTTAACACTTGAGAGGAGAACGAAGGGCCAACGCTGTGCAAAGTTTCTCTATACGGCATAATTAAACTTGCCTCAGTCCCACTTGAGAATACACTGAAGTGCAGCGTCCTCTGCATACGGCATCGCAAGTTGGGAATGTGAAGTAATGACTAAACACAGAATAGCAGCTGAGTCATAACATCCAATCACCACACAGTGGTGAGGTTAAATAGGTTTTTATGCGTTAGCCGGCAGCAACAGTGAGCAATTATGTTTAACAAAAGCACAAAAAAGAAAAGTAAAAAGGTCTTTGATGCTTTTTTGTCTTATCGACCACCAAAAGCACTTTACAATTCAAACCATCCTCGCCCACAAAGTGATTTGATTTCATATTATCTTTATCAGTATGGGGGTTTGGTATCGTGCCCCAAAGATTTCCGATTACAGGATGACCCAAATGTTTTTGTCATCCACTGACACCACCACCACCAGCTTGTGTCAGTTCAAATGCAGATTTGATCAAAATTGTAATGGTAGCATTTTCTTATAGCTGTAAGCTTTTAAAGTGTGTTTGATAGATGGTTGGGATTCTGAAGTACTGTATATTTATTTGTACTGTATAAATGTCGAATGTCACACAGCGTTTTTAACTAGCTCACATTAAGTGGAACATTTAACATCTGAAGAGCCAGATACTGGATGTTAACATCACGTTTTCAGCGACTTCAGACGTGAGAAGTTATCCATCCAGCAAAGAAAAGATGCTGAAAATGATGCGCTAACAATCATAATGTTTAAAACGGGAAATGCGAAGGTTTTTTTAGTGTCATTAAACACAGCAGGTCTTAAAACATTATGTCCCTTAATGTGTTGGTTGGTTGAAAAGGGAGACTCAGTATAGGCACAATGCCACCTCTATACAGCTCTAGCATGCAAAAGATTCTGACTGTCCAAAGCCTAAATCAGCTCCTCATGCAGCAAACAATGAGTCATAATACTATCAGAATCTAAGATTTAGATACAGATTTACATGAATTGCATAAATGAATTTTCATTTTTTAAAACCAGCAGGAAAAAAAAATCTATGAAAGACCCGACACGTGACCTGAGAGATGCATCTGGCCTTTCAGTTAATCTATTATTTGCTAAAGCACCATCAGAAAAGGTCTCAGTGGAAGGATGGCAAATGCAGATATGTTAAATTACACAAGAACTGTACTGAAAATCAGTGGAAACAGGTCGTCAATATGCAAGGAGGAGGCCAGGAAGGTGCAACTCCAAAACATGGTGGAGGCTCTGTCATGGTTTATGGCGACATTCAACCAGTGGTGTTGGTAATTTTGTCAACAAGTGATTGAATTATTACTGCAGAAAAAGTATCACCACCCTGTATCCACTATATAATACCTGGAAAACATCAAATCTTGAGAGCACCGTGTATAAATTAATACCTGTAAACTTCAATAAGTGAAGCAATGCTGTAAAGAAGAGTGAGCCACAAAGATAAACTGATAAAAATATCAATTACTTCAAAAAACGACTTCAAGTTAGTAGTACTAAAGGTGCTTCTACAAGCTACTGAGTCACGGGGTGTACTTAGTTTGACAGAGGGCTATGGAGTCGTGTGAAAACGTACTTTTCCACACAAATATACAAATGTGTACTTCCACAGACTACTGCCTGCCATCCATTGTCATTAAAATCTCTTGTCGGCAAATTTATAATGACTAGAAAAATTTTGAGCTCTTTTTCTCTTTTCGCAGGAGCATAGGAAACAGATGTTCAAATTTGGATGTAATTCAATCAAACAGATGCTGTTGATATTTCTGTTTGAATACTCGAGTGATTGAAACAGATAACATTTCCTACCTTCACTGTCTACCAGAAGTATGCAGTAAAATTACAGGCGCGTAAAATACAGACAGAAATGTTTGGTTAGCAGAGCGTTGACACAGAGCAGGACGGTGGAGAAAGTCAGAGAAGGCAGACATGGATACTGGACTATGAACTGGTTTCCTTTAATGTATTTAAGACCCTCAAAAATCTGTCACCTTTCTGTAAAGGTTTGACAAAATGATCACTGATTATTTAAAAGGACCATAAGAAGCCTGTGACTGCGAGGAATATCACATTATATTTCCTGTGTACAATTTACTGTCTGCTGGATTTATAAGGAAACTCATTACATCAAGTTGTTGGATTTATAGCAACCAGAATGAATTATGACCATATAATGAATTAATATTCTATAGGCATTCATTCTCATTTGGCTA
This sequence comes from Perissodus microlepis, assembly GCF_051167445.1. NCBI lineage: Eukaryota > Metazoa > Chordata > Actinopteri > Cichliformes > Cichlidae > Perissodus > Perissodus microlepis. Next base: position 29,420,328 of record NC_140479.1, on the reverse strand, counting down.
ATGGGTTACTCAGCAGCAATTACGTTTTCATGAAAGTCACTTCAATTATAATATGCTCAAAATAAAGACATGACTGTCAGATCCATCAATTAATAACCATAGCTTATACTGTAAGATGAATGTGAGCATGAGACATGAAAAACCCTCATTTTCCAGCTGTTCCTGAGGGGGAAAAAACCCAGAAGCGACTCACTGAATTTCAGTGATGTGAATTCAGAGTCTTCAGCGGAGTATCAGCGTGTGACGCACAGACATTGATTTCTCACAGGATCATAAACAAATTGATCGTTCCTCCTGAGATAGTTTGTCTCTGCAAATAAAATTCTGCAGCAGTCAATGCAGAGCCTTGACTTGAGCATCAGCATCGAGCACTGGAGTTGCTGGAAGGGTGACCTGCTTGTTCCTTTAGCCCTGCAGCTAATTAGGGAATGCATGTTGCAACAGAATCTCAATGAATTGACAGTGAGAAGAAATCAAATACTGATCCCATTTGAGGCTATATATACATATATGGCTGTGGACTACCATACTAATGGTGCTGTGGGTCATTAGCATCGGTAGGACAGGTGGGAAAGTGTGCCAGTGCGCTCAAAGTGTGCAGTTAGGGTTCGGCAGCGCACAGCAATTCCATGGCAGGGTGACGGATGAGAGAAGCGAAGGATGCAACTCCAGCTGCTCGCCACCATGCCTCACCACCCGCCATCACGCAGAGATGAAGTGCCAATTGATATCTTTAGTGGTAAGCTGTTGTGACAGTTTCTTTGTAAATGTTTGGCCACGGCTGTTTAAGCACAGCCATCTCTTCCACTTTTAAGTTTCCTCCTGAGGGCTTTTTTTCCTCTTTTACTGACTTCACAGGTTCCCTGGGGCATTAATGCACAGCCCATCCTATGCATGCCCCGGTTCTGTCCCCAAACTCCCCAACGTATTGTTGGCCACCCTCACTTTTCCCTGTTATAATACCAATTCAAGTTCCAGAAAAGATTTTACATAATTGCAGAAATAAAATTAGCTTCACCTCCATCTGTCCTCTCTTTTTTTCCCCTGCCACGCACAGAATGAAGAGGTCCAGAGCTGCTGCTCTGCATAGTGATGCGACTATTACTGCCGTGATGAGGAAGTAAGGTGGGGTGACAGCTGTTTTTAAAACCTGACTGAGCTCGCTCCATACAGGGAAGGCTTTTTTCCCCAGCGGTTTCCCCCTCCCCTGTCTGCAAACAACTGTATTCTTCCCTGCCACTATTCTCTCTGTCCGCCTCATTAGTTCGGAGGCAGGAAACCAAATTAGGCTCAATTACAAAGTCATCAAAGGCCATCTGAAGTCCTGTCTCAGCAAGCAGGCCCCAGCACAAGGGCGGGGTTGTGCGCAAAATAACGGTGGATTCAGCTGCAAGAAATTTACACACAAAAAAGACAAGGAGGATTTATTTAACCGATGATGATGATGACGATGTCACTGTCCATTTGTAAAACTGAACGATCACTGAAGACAGGAGAGTCTTCCCCTGTACTCAAAACGAATAACAATTCTTTACACGCTGTGATTATACAAGAAACATGGGAGAAAGCAAACAATGAGGAACTCTCCCAGGGCGCATTCATTTCCCCGATTATTGGATCCAATCCAAACTCACTTTGTCAATTCATTACGGACACTTTCTCCCCCCAAAAAAGAGGTGTTGTCTGCCCGAGTATTAGAAGAGCAACTAAATTCCAGCTGAGATGAGTGTGACATGCACTGCTGGTCCTTTCCCATTAGAAACTTGTTAATCCTTATCATCACATGTAGAATGTTTGACTTCAGCCGTTCACTCAAGCTGTTTCCACTTTTGGCCAAGATGCAGGAAAATGAGGCCAGTGACTCTAAGCTCTGTTTTTCTGGGTCTTTAAGGAGCTTACTGTAAACAGCACACGGGAGCTGCCATAGCAAGTCTAACTCCTGACTGCAGGATACCCGTGAGGAGTTTCACTGGACAGCAAGACATCCATCAGCCAGGTCTTACCTGCAATCTAATTCATTCTATGGAGAATTGGTAACTTTGAGTTTTAAAGCGAGATTTTAATAAAGGGCAACATGGTGGCACGGTGGTTAGCACAGTTCAATTCCACCATCAGGCCGGGGTCTTTCTGTGTGGAGTTTGCATGTTCTCCCCGGGTATTCTGGCTTCCTCCCACAGTCCAAAGACATGCAGTTAGTGGGGATAGGTTCATTGGAAACACTTAATTGCCCATAGGAGTGAATGTGGGAGCCCTGCGACAGACTGGCGACCTGTCCAGGGTGTACCCTGCCTCTTGCCCTAAGACAGCTGAGACAGGCTCCCTAAAAAAGATAAGCAGAAGCAAATGGACGGATTTTAATAAATATCCAAAGGCCTGTTTTTTAAAACTACTGAGCCACAGTGTACATTGTTTTCTGTTAACAAGGTTTGTTTGAATCTTCATACTTTGTCTTATTAAGCATCCAAAATTGCAGAGTTACTTGGTGAACATCTGCTGACTCTGGGTCTACTGCTGTATAGCTTTTTATACACATCATGGTTATATTAATTGTTTCTGGGAATCGTCAGCTGGTCAAGCAGAGTTTGAAAAGTTTGAAAAAATTGTGACAGAAATACTACCCCCCCCCCCCCCCCCCCAATCTAGCGTATGGCTCATCTCACTATCTTTGACCAGCTATTAAATCCTTTTATTATTCCCTGACATGAAAAATCAAGTGTGTATTTCTGCTTTATTGTCCAGTGTAAAGAATAAACAGGTGTGTGGAAAGCTGTGCAGTCTGAAACGAGTTCATTTGCAGGCTTTAATCATAGGTGTTGATGTAAATTTCACACTTAAGACCAAAAGCCAGGAAATATAGAGCAATCGTGTGAAGGCAGACGAGCAGAGGGTGAGATGCTGCAGTAACAGCAGCACAGTTAACAAGCCGACATCATCGGATCACTCGTGGCAGGGTTTGTGTTGCTGTAGTGTTAAATCAGTGGTAAGAGGCCGTTTGTCTGACATCTGATGAGAGTTTGGTACTTGGCTGTTCTGTCACAGTTGAACATATGTATAAACTGACCCTGAATATCAGTTGCAGTTTTCTTTGTAGTGTCACTACAGTCACACAGTCCAACGTCTGGCGTCTGTGGTTTGTCACTGATGTTGTTATTCACGCTGACAGCTTTGTAAGAACATGTCTGCTTTTGTTGTTAGAAAAAATATAATAACCCCAAATAAATCCCAGTGTGTGTGTGTGTGTGTGTGTGTGTGTGAGACACCAGCAGCTACAGTTTGCATTACTTTGTCACGAATGTCATTCTTCTGTCACTGGTGCCATCATTCATTCGGAGGGATGATCCCGTATCATCATAGCCGTTTTGTTGTCGTTGCTGGATGAATAAAAGATTACACCGGATTGGTGGATAATTCTAACGTAACACCAGCTGCAGTTTATCAGCAGAATGCACTGCAATTAAGAAAACATGCTATTATTGTTATGTTTGTTTTCTGGCGTGATAAAACTCCCTGCGAGTTGCATAAACAAACATATGTGATATTTGTGTTAACCCATTACTTTGTGCCACCAGCTGTAGTGTTTCATTAGTGTCACTGGCCTACCGCTGCCATAATTCACAGTGCTGTTTATCTGACAGTTTAATTGTGAAAATAAATAAATGACTATTGACTGAACCAATAACAAGGGGGAAGGAGCGGCTTTTTACTTTGTCACTGATGTGTCACTAGAACGAGCTTTCCCAAGAATCCTTTTCAAACACGGTAAAAGCAAAGTGATGTTTAGCAGCACAATTGAGGGTAATAATCTAACAATAATTTCCACTATTAAAGGCTGGATGATTCAGATTTTATGTTTGAAAATAACCAGGAATGACTCACAAATTTAAGAGGACCAAAAAAAAAACAAAAACCCTTGTTATTCTTACAGGTGCCAAATTTACAATATAAAAATTCTCAGAGATTAAAGTCACAAATTTGTGAGAACAAACAAATTACAAATTACATGTACAGCACAGTAGTAGTGCATATTTTTTTCTAGTAAACCTACAAATTAAGACTTTAAATTTGTTTTTCTCCCCAAAATATTACTCTTCTAGAAAAGAAAATCACACAATTACGCAGCCATAATTTGATGACACAACTTTTGGCAGGTTGCTATTTCTGATCCAAATTGCCACATTTTTATATAAAATTTTGAATTGTGCTCTGCACCATAAAAGTAGCTCTGGTCTGCTGGTTGGCTGCAGTTTGAAAGGCCCATTTGTTTTAAGTCCCAAAGAAGGAGCGGGCAGTGGATAATAGCTGGCAGTGTGTTACCAAGTTAATGGTCAATTTTAAATGGACCATCCAACAGAAAAGTAAATGCATTATCAGAACTGCCGATGCCGATCATATTAACATGATAGCGTCACACAATTTCATCATCAGATCTCAGCTCTATTGGACTGACAACTGGTGACCATCTATTTGAATACAGTGAACTCATTGTCATGTTCAGGAATGTCTTTATTGGTACATTGTGTTCATAAGGGGATGGACATGATCAGCAGCAGTACTCAGGTACACTATGGGATTTTGATTGGCACTAAGTCACCTAAAGTGTGCCAAGAAGTTATTCACCAGATCATTACACCACCAGTAGCAAGAACCACGGATACATAGCAGGATGGATCCATGTGTTCCTGCTGTTTAAACCAGATTCTGACCCCACCACGTGAATATCGTCACAGAAATTAAGACTCAGACCAGCAAACATTTTCCGTGCGTCTATTGTTCGGGTTTGGTGAGCCTGAGCAAATTATAGCTTCAGTTACCCTTTCTCTGCTGACAGCAATAACACCCAGTGTAGTTTTCTACTGCGGTAGGCGATCTGTTTCAAGGTTTTACCAGTTGTGCATTCAGAGATATATATCCTGGTTGAAACACCTAGTTATTTGAGTTATTGTAGCTTTCCTATCAGCTTGAAATAGTCTTCTCTGACCTCTAGCATCAACAGGGCATTTTCACCCAGAGAACTAACTCTGACTAGATACCTTCTCGTTTTCAGACCATTTTCTTTAAACCCTATACATCATTGGGTGGGCAAATCCCTGTCGATCAGCAGATTCTGAAACACTCAGCCTGACCAGCCTGTCTGGCACCGACAACCATGTCATGTTCAAAATCACTCAAAATCATCATTCTGATACTCAGTTTGAACTTCAGCAGGTCATCTTGACATTGCAGCAACTCAAAGTGTTGAGTTGCTGCAATGTGATTGGCTAATCTGATATTTGTTTTTAAGGGCCGTAAGAGGTGTACCCAGTAAAGTGTATATTTTCACTTCAACACAGTTCAAGTGAAAACGCAAGTAAGTAAGTAAGTAAGTAAAATAATGACCACCCCTCTGTCTGCTCTGTTTCTCATCTATGTACAAAACAGCCTGACTCCCGTGTGGGTTGCAGAACATCAAAGGGATTTTTGCACCACAATAAAAGCGTCACAGATTATTCTGTTCACAACTAGACTTTCTTAATTCTCGCACTTGCTCTGGTTCTTAGTCTGGGTTGTAATTGCTTCTCTGTTGCCAGAGGTCTCTCTCTCTCTCTTTCTCTCTGCAGTTGTTACTTACTCAGGCAGATGTTGTCATGGAAAAAAGTGAGAAAGTCGCTGCATTGTTCCCTGTGGTTGCCACTCGCTGCGCAGGAGCACCAGGGTCCCACATTGGAGGTGGAGTTGTCAAGGTAGTTGGGAGTTATTGTGCTTCCTGTTGAGGGCAGGAGAGGTGGAAAACAACACATTTCTGTATGTTTACAGGCGTACTGAGCCAACACATCTCCTCACATTACTATCTTTACGATGCAGTGATTGAATCTGACCTTAAGCGAGCTCGCATAAAAAGGAAGCTATATCTTTGATTTAGCCGAACTGTGTGGAATATTTAACATCTTTTTTGTTATTCAAGCTATTCCACCCGTCTCCCCGTGCTACACTCTGCTCGTAAGCGCCTCATAAAAACTGCAGTTTCCAAAGAAAACCCCCCAAAAAGTTGTCTGACTGAGAAGTTTGATGTCATTCGAGCTGAATTCTGGCTGATTTAATCTTGTTACCCTTAGCCTGATTATGACCTTACTCTGATTACAATAATCAAATAAAGGCATTTACATGGCAATTTCTATCGTCCTGGCATTGCCCTAATCATGTTAAGACTGAGTTATTAGTGCGTATGTAAATGTATTCATTGAGAGGGAAAGTGAGAGGAATTTAAAAAGAGGAATGGATGAAAACGGAGTGAATGCGCACGGGGACGCAGACGGGCAGGTTAGTTAGTGCCGCAGCCTGACACCAGCTGGGACCGAGTCAGGCAAAGAAATCTTACTGTATTATGTCTCGGTTTGAAAATAGCAAACACACAGCTAAAAATACTCTGTCTGTGTAACTGGTGATTATTCAAAAATGTGATTTTCATCGTGGGTGAATTTATCATACATACAGTGCATCGCTGCTAGCTTATCCTCTTGATCTCTTGCAACCTTCCTACTTTGTTGATGGTACAACAGATCCAAGCGTCCAAGTACCGCAGCAGTTGTTTAGGTTTTCTTTTACACTTATGAACTCCCCAAACATGCGCATCCACCACATGCGCCAGCCTGGCAAACTCTGATAAGAGCAGCGGCCTGAGACACAAAATTCAGGCGCCGTCAGATTCTTTCTTTTCATTTTGAATCTTTTCAACCGTTCAGTGGGAAATGATTGGAAAGTCATTCCCCGGGAAGCCTTCTAGTTTGTATTTTTTAAAAAGGGTGAGGATAAAATCGCTGCACTTCGAGGCAGTGTGGCAAAACAAAACAAAAAAAAGTTCTGATTTACCTCTATTGATTTTTCTGGGACTTCCAAACAACAGCACCTCAGAGTTTCACTTCGTCTTGAGTTGTCTACAATGGCCAATCTGTGCTGCACAGCTTTCTGTCTCTGTCTTCCTTTATCTGTCTACTTCACTTTCCAACAACCCCCCCCCCACACCCTTCTTTTTGCAGTACTTCACTTGGGTATTGTTGTCCAATAATGACATGTTTGAACTGAGTGCTTTTTAACAACCTTTTGTGCATTATGTGATCCTTTGTTAAGTTTTTATCCGAAGCACAATAGGCCGTGTTCTGCGCCTCTACCCAGTCCCGCTCATTGTCACGTCAGGGATAATTCTCTCAAAACAGCGGTCAATAGTTGTAATTGCACTACTTATAATGCCAACGATTTGGCTGGGCACGCTGTAGCCACATTAATCAGCACTTCATCGATTCCTAAAGCGCGCTCCTCATCACAATCCTTGATTCATTCTTTTGAGCCCTGTTCAGCGCACTTGGCTGCTCTTGGCCTTCCTCCCTCGAAAATCTTTTGTTCCCAATCTATCACCGAAGGTGGGCGAGCCGGAGGTGGTGCAGAAAGATTTAGTTCTTACCTATCAGGCCGGTGTATGCGAGCAGACATTGCCCGTAGTTCTCCTGCTTGCAGCCACTGGCACTCTGCTCGGAGGGCTGGCAATCATGCTGGAACTGTGCCCAGCGAGACCTGTGGGAGCAATAACATGCCATCCATCATTTACTTGTGCTTGGCTGCTGCACACATCATGTCAATGAGTGGTGGCCAGCGCTGGTGCTTTCTCTCATCTAACCCCAGAATGTGGGTTTGAAAACCACCACGCTCATCTACCTGCTTGTGCTCCCGTAACAACTCCCTCTGCCCTTCAAGATCTCCCGCTCTACAGCACTTCAACCCTACTCCAGTCACCCATGGTGACATTCATCCCCCTTTATTCTTTCTTTCTTTTTTTTCCTTCTCCCTGGCAGTCGTCTCTTGGAAAGCTGCCAGGCTGTAAAGAGTCAATGAGGGGCAAAGATAGGCCTTAGCTCTGCTCTCTTAATACTGTGGGTGCTGTCTGGCAGGCCTGGCCACGAGGAGATTAGACAAATATGGATCTTTCATATAAATACTTCCTCCCACAGCAGCTTTGCCTTCCTGCCTTACCTTTCCTGCCAGCCGCACAGACATCCAACCTCATCACCGTCATCGTGCGAGGCTATCGAGGCCATCATATTGCATCATTGGCCCCCGCCGACTGGCATTTGCGACGGGATCCCCTCAGGGCACCACAACTCTCCACTTTGCCCTCATTTGTCATGTCATTGTAATGATGTGCGTAAAACTCATAGGCTGTGCGCTAAGTGAAGGCATCCTCCGCAGGCAGCCAGTTAATGCCGGCTGACTGGTGCACGATTGGTGGGCCGTGCAGGGGCCTTGAGATGCTCTATCCGTCGGGGCGGCAGTGGAGAATAATGCCTGATCGATAGCCGTGACAGATGAAGCCCTTTGTCTTCCTGACATTTGAAGAGGAACTAGATTAAATGCTGGCGACCATTTGCTGTCAGTAAGAGGAGGCTGACTGGATGCTTCTGAGAACTCCGTGTTCCTGGGAGAAACACACCCTATGAATCCTAATGACCTCATAAGGCATTGTTAGTTTTCTGACTGGACGCTTTACAACCCATTTAAATTTGAATGAAATCCTTTGGTAGTCACATACATGGGGACATAAACGCCGAATAACTAAGCTTTCTCAGATGACTCACCATGCGAGGAGGGTCACTTTTTCTACAAACTATTTTCTGATCCTGACGATGTCTTCACTGCTGATAATAAACATTTTTCCAAGCAACTTGCCAGGAAAACCCCAGTGAGAAAGACTGTTTCAATAATGACTATTTCACATGGCTGCTTCACTCGGAAAATGAATGCAGAATTTAATTGAGCTAATTAAACACAGTTAATGAGTATAACAATTGCATTAATTAAACACAACTGACTAATTAAATCTAAATGAACATATCACCCTAGCCAGACATATCTTCCAAGATATACACGACGCTATTTATTGTCCTGAGGGAAAGTCAGCGAGCGAGGCCACCATCAACAGAGCACTTCAAATTAAACCAGACAGCGGTGACGATGACGCCACATCTTGTACTCGGTCAGAAAAAATAAATCAACTTGACACAACTTGCAACTTAGCTTGTCACCTGTCAGCAAACTCGTCAGCTTAGTCACTAATGGGACAGTAAACCCTTACAGTTTACACTCAACACCTCGTGTACTCTGGCAAAGGCGGTGAATAAAGCATGGCTCTGTTCCCTCAGTCGTCAATAAGACTGGCTGTTATTGCTCAGTGTTGACCAAATGCACCAACTGTAGAGGTAGTTATGAAGTAAACTGTAGTCGGAATCAAACTTGGCGAGCCTGTTTTCGTCCAATATTCCGTCGTCTGTGCGCCTTTTGCCCGTCTTTATCTTTTTGCCTTTTATTGGCCGCTCTCAGTTATTGCTTTTTCTTTGGAACTCTGCCTAGACAACCGGCATCCTGGAGTTACCTCTTCACTGCTGACATTGCGACTGGTGTTTTGCAGCCGCCATTTAATAAAGCTGCCAGTTGAGAACCTATAAAGGGTCTGTTTGTCAAACTGGAGACTCTGACGTGCCTTTGTTCTTGCTCAGTTTTCCCACCACAGCCTCTCGCTTGTCTTTTCTAGTAAGAGCCAGTTTTTCCAGTTATGTAAAGGGAACATTATACATCGTTATGTGAGTTGTTTTTTTTACTGGGTTCATTACTTGTTTGTTTGGGTATCATGACACTAACTGAAACCACAGCAGGTGATGTTTTCGGCACCCAACTAGAAGATGATAATGGCTTTTTTCTTATAATAATCAATTAGCCTTTTAACAGGATACAGTTGCGTTCGGCTAACTGAGCAGGGATAGTTGCATCTATGTCCATGCTGCACTGAAAACACTGAAGGATTTCCATGAATCTCCAATTGTTCTTTACCATACGTCTGTTCAATTCAGTTATATCATAAATCTAAACAAAAGTGGCTTCCTTCAAAAACAAAGACCTCCCTAAGTAGCCCCAAACCTTTTGAGCAGTACAATAAATCAGGTGTTACTTTATCCTATTTTAACTGTCTTGTTTTCTTTTTAGGTGAGTGGTTGAAGGTTGTCTTTAACCACACTGCAAATTTGGCTTCAAACTTTCACTGATTTAACCCCTCCACCACCTCGACATCCACCCGTCCGCTCCACACCCTCAGATTTCTGCATGCAACACTTTTTCTGGGTGCACTGGCCTTGGAGCCTAAACACCAAACTTTAATTATATTGATGCTAATGATCATAAATAATAAAACTGCTCTATGTCTGCTTGATGTGTGTGGGGGGACTGTTTGCTAACACTTTAGCAAATCTCTTTTATGTGCAGCTTGTCTTTCAGCTAGTGGTCAAAAATTAATGGCTACAATTTCCATGTAAGAAACTACCGGTCGCATTATTCTTCTCATGTCCTCGCTCGGTTACTGTGTGATTGTTATGTTATTCAGGAGCCCAGGCGTTTAAAATGAATCCAGCTTTAAAATTTTCAGCGTAAAAAGCAGAAAGTCAAAGAGAAAAAAAAAAAGCTGGTGTTAAAAGCGTACGACAAGGCAAGAGCCTCCTCAAGAGCCGGCAGATCAAAGAAGATCTGCGATGTGTCAGTAACCTCAGGCGAGTGTTTACCAACAAGTTTAACAAAAGAGCTCGATAAGCTGATACAGTCTTTAAAGCCTGTTTCTCCATTTAAGTGGGAGTTTACTTTCAGCTTCTACACGTCAGATAACATTTATCTCAGTTTTAAGTCTTTGAGCATCATTTTAAGGAACGGGCACCTTCTGAATCAGTCCGTGTTTCCGTTGTCCTGGATTAGTTATTTCAAGTGTTCTGAATAAGCGTCTGAGCAGGATGTGATAACCATGACATGAAACATTTAACAAAGTGATTTTACTTTTAGGTCAAAATATGGAAAAAGACCTTTTGTGAGCCTTTAATAGAAGCTGCAGCTGCTGAAAATAATTCTCAGTTTAGTGAGAAAAGTGACGTCAACTCTAGAAATTATGTGTGAAATGTTTTTAGCAGGAGGCAGCATGTAAGACCAGATTTCTTTCTTTCACATTTCTACCTGCACACATAGTCTGCCTTGCAGATCCGCAGCTGAGCCAAACAGTTGGGCTTTTCCTTGTCTTCGTAGGAGCAGGACGGCACGATGGTTTGCCTGCGGCGCTCTGCGCAGGCCGTGTCGGTGCAGGGACAGAACAGCAGCTCATTGGTGTATTCAGGGGGGACGCGGTCGAAGAACTTCCTCAGCGCCTTGTTGCACTTTGCTCGATTGCACGGCCCCGAGCGGGCAGACGGCTGGATGCAGGAGGAGACGTACTCCGTACGAAGCTTCTGACACGTCTCATCTATGTTACACGCCTTGGCAGCGTCCAGGCAGCGGTTCACTGTCGTCACTTCAGACTCTGAAAGGAAGAAAGAAGACACAAGTGAGCAGCAGAAAGGCTTACATCCTCGTGTGCAGAAAATCAAATCTCAAGCAATGTTTACAAATGATTTGAAGCACTAATTGGAGTTAGGATCGACTCGCCGGCCCTCACCTCTACACTCGGATGCAGAGTTGCATTTACAAGTGCAAAAAAACCCCAAACAAAACAAAACAAAACAAAACAAAACAAACAAAAAAACCCCAAACAAAACAAAACAAAACAAAAAAACAAAAAAACAACAAAAAAACAAAACAAAACAAAATAAAACAACACATGTCTTGAAGAAGAAAATAAACCAAAATGATGATTGTATGTAATAGGCCTCCCTGTAATGAATAGAACATGAATGGTGTCTAAATGTTGTATGAGTGCGGGCACTGGATGTGTTTCAGCCAAGGCCTAATGGCTGAATATTTCATTCTGCTGGGTTAATGCAGAGTGGCAGTGCTGAAAAAGCTGCTCCTCCATCTCTCCAGCCGCACAACAAGGCCTGTAATTACTGTTCCTTCCCCCCTTCATCCATCTATCCATCTCTCCAGCACTCCCTCCCTACATCTGGGCCCATTCCTCACTCACCTGACTCCCTCCTTCCCTCGCCGCAATCCTCCCTCGCTATGTGCCTGCCACCCACGATGCCGCTATCGCCCCCACTCCATCTGTCTCGTCCCTTCCCCTGCTTAGCTCTCTCTCCCATCCTTTCTTCCTCAACTTTGTCCATCTCTGCCTCCCTCAGTGCCCATGCTCCTGCTGACTTCTCGAGTAATGAGCCACCTTCTGTGGAGGCAGTGGAAACCCCTTTCATAAGCACCTTTTTTTCCCCATTGTATTATTTCCCAATCCATCATTATATGTGTGCGTGTGTGTTTTTTTTCCCAAGCGACCTTCCAGTCAATACGGCCATGATGACGCTCAGCTCCTCTGGCAGATAGTGCTGCTCATTAGTTTGTAAAGTGCCTGTAGTTGCGTCTCCTGGTGAGTTTGACTCTCACCAAGCTGTCATATAAAATATGAATGGCCTCAGAGAGAAGGCAAACAACCCATCGCAAAGCACAGGTTATTCCCAGCTTAACCAAGTAGCCAGCGGAGGGCAAGGGTGGAGTGCAGGTTGGAAAACTGGATCCAGTGTCTGCATACTTGGGGAGGAGAATATTCCCACACGCTTGAGTGTGAAATCCTTCACGCCATGGTTTTGTAACCTGTTATTTATTCAAAGGAGGCCCGCTGAGCATGCAGCACACTTATGTGTCATGCACTCGCATCCATAAGTTACCCACGGCCCGGCGCTGCCACCAGGCCGACTGTAGATTGAGCACACCGAGGATTATTATCCAGTCTCACACCAGATTCTGTAATGTTCAGGATTACGCGTCTAAATTTTAATTACGTGGTGCCAGTCTCTCTGTGTTTGGACAGTGACACATTCAGCTGTTTTGGCACCATCCTTCTAGCACAATGGATTTGAAAAATAGAAAGCAACTGAGCGTACCTAAGCCTTAAAGGAAAACTCCAGCATTTGTCTATGAAAATCAAAAAAATGTGTGTCCAAAAAAAGAAAAGGAAAAAAAAACACAATCGCAAACTGCATGCTTGAAAAAGTGACGTGGAAATGTCTGTAGTTTAAAGGATGTGAAAGAAAGAGTGGATTATGCTACGTGAAACTTCTCAACTGTTTTTGTTCTGCGGTGAGCTTTCTCGCTTTCTCTCCCTTTAAAGCCACCAGTGTCTCTGAACGTGGTCAGATCCTTATTACACAAACATCCCACAAACAGAAGCCTTTTTAAAGACCACCTTGAAATATTACACAGTATAACAATGCCTGTTCAGTTGATCTGGATGGAAACACAACACAAGCATTTTCTTCTTACCTTTGCTAAGGAGGTTATGTTTTTTGGTAGCGTATGAGTGCTTGCATGTCACTTTCTGTAAACATAATAGCTCAATTCACTCACTGGGCCCACGTCCTCATTTTAGACTTGACAGCATTTTAGTGGTAAAGGTGAACGCTTGGACATGAATTGAGCTGCGGTTTGGGGAAGGCCTCGAAGCTCCCAGGCCTGGCAGATCCACATGTACTAAATAGAAGTGAAGAAGTTAAAGAATTGAAAGGGGAGGGAGGGAGGGGCATGTAAACGAGAATGACAGCTTGCAGAACTGGGAGCACGTAGATGAGAGCCGGAGGGAGCGTGTTTGGAGGCGTGGTCCCGCTCCTGAAATTCCGATACATAATCTCCAAAAAGTTTATAATGGATTCTGATAAAACTTTGTAGGGGTGTAGAGTGGGGTCATATTAACAAGCCATTCAACTTTGGCGTAAATCCACCAACGTCTTCAAGGTCAACTTAAGGATTTATTGGTGGAAAACAGACAAAAAGCCTCATAACTTAGAAACTATGATTCTCACAGATGAGGTGTGTAATGTCAACACATAGAAAGTACCATATAAAGATTTAAAATAACATGCCACATTTGATCTCTGACCTTCAAGGTCTTTAGATTGATCTGGAGGTCAGAGTGATAAGAATCCTATTTACAGTATTTACACATAGATTTGTATTAACAATAAATAGGTATATAGGGAATATAGGGATTCTGAAACTCTGACCTCTTCTCTCTTCGTCGAGGTCAAATAAGGTCAAACTTTAATAAAATGTCTTTTACTTTGAAAACTGTGTTTAAACGTCTTCTGCTTTGTGTATATTGGCAGGATTTAGGAAATGATACCGGTGTACGGGGATTCACACTATAGTTAGCATCCAAATATCAGGTCAAATTTGACCTCTGACCTCAGTTTTACATTTCCCATTTCTTTCAAGTTGACCCCAAAATGTGTTTATATCTTTAAAGAAACCTTTGTCAAGACACAGAGAATGAGCTGCCTTGTTAGTAAGAAATATCCTGTATTATAATAGTATATAATAGGCTCAAGGTATTCATGTCCAGTTATTTACAAATCACTGCCTGTTATCCATTACCTACTCCTACATAATGTTTAATAATCAAAGTAATCATCTGTCACGCCTGTGATCTCAGAGTGCTTCTTGTTCCATTTTGTATCTAAAAGGCTGACTGACTTTACAAAGCTTGTGACAAACTTGAAGCTTCACTGTGAGGACAAAAGGACTGTTCACACTCGGGTCAACGACGCATTAAAAAAAGTTTCTTTCTTGTTGCCCTACATCTGCTGCGCTTCAACAGAAAGCCTTTTCTCAGCATCACCGAGTTGACTTTAGTTAACTGATTAATTGTTAAAGGGTGAACTGTTCTGTTATTTGAATACTTTGCTAAATATGATGAGCTGGGACTCTGACTTGCATCTTCAAAAAGGGTCATTACTCTGTCTGAGGAGCAATGCTATAAGGGCGGAAAAACATCCATTAATCACGTCTTTGTTGTTTTGGCAGTTGACTTGTCGAGATGCACGGCACGGATGTCAACTATGACCCCTTGTGGAGGTACTGGAGCGAGATTTACCAGAAGGCGGTTACAGTGCGGGCCTGGTGCTGTTGTAATTCACGTCAGCCCAGAATGAGAGGTTTCGTTTTAAAAAAGCAGCATATGTATGTGATCACGCGTAAAAGGTGACAAGCACTAAACCTGAATTGTTTGGTATTTCTTATGGTTTTTGTGTGCATTTCTTTACAGTCTTTACAGATGCAAACACAGTTTTGTGCAAACAGGTGAGCGCGGTTTATCCAATTTGCCTAATCTGTGATCTCACTAAATTATGCACAACAAGCCCGAAGAAAATGAATTGGTTAAGGAGATGAAGGTGAATGTTACAGCATGCACTATGCATTTCTGGGAGCCATGAATGGTGCTGAGCTGATATCGCCACTATAATGCACTGCTGAGATCCTTAGTGGGTTTGAAAAAAGCTGGCTGGGATGTTGTGGGAAGATCCTTGAAAATGAGAGAAGCTGTGCAGAGTAGCTCTGCTGTGGGGGAGTACATGTCTGGTTACAGTATAGATTTGATACTTTTTTTTACTTTATACAAGTCACTGCATTCACAGGAGGTAGTAATTATTTAGTATAGTGTTCTTATAATCTTAAACCAGCTTGTATGCTCTGTGGTCTGCACTCTAAAGCTCCATTTAGAGGAAAAGCCATGCTCTGCATCTCTGTATTCAGTTGCATTGTTACCTGTTACATAACCTGAATTTACCTTTAAGGCTGTTATGCAAACTATGGCCTGAACTGCCCTCATCTCACCGTTAAATGCTTTCCCATCCATGAAAAGAGGATGTACAGTTTACCAGTGTCAACTTGCATTAGTTCAGGTTTGGAAACATGAAATTGGTATTTGACACTGATCCCTCATTGGTATTACCGGATGCCAAAATATAGAACTACCTTTAAATCCCATGATAAATACAATAAATATTACAGCTTGTGGGAAGAAGAAACCTCCTGTGGCACAGAGTGCTTCCACTCCACTCCTCACCTCACCTTACCTCTGTACATGACTAAAGTGTACACGCCACATACCTAAATAGTACAAAATTGTGTAAAAACATAGAGACTTCTAATATTTATATTAATGTACTGGGCTCAAAAGAATTAAAGTAACACTTGAAAAATACATCAGATCTCAATGGGAAACAAAAATCATGCCAGATATCAATATTGATATGGACTGAGTTAGGAACAAAAGAACGCCACATCGGTTAAATGAAATGGAAACTATCAAAGCAAGGAAGTTTAGTTTGCCAAAATTTTATTGCAGCAACTCAAAACTGTACTCAGTAGTTTGTTTGGCCCCCACATGCATGCCTAACAATGTCAGAGCATGCTCCTAATGAAACAATGGATGGTGTCCTGTGGGATCTCCTCCCAGATCTGGATCAGGACATCACTGAGCTCTCTGAACACTCTGAGGGGTAACCTGGATGGACAGAAACATAAAGTCTCTGGAGGTTTCTTCATCCTCCAGTAGCTTCCTGCATACTTTTGCCACATGAGGCCGGGCAATGTCATTCCTGATGAGGGAATCAGGACCCACTGCACCAGTGTAGCGTCTGACAGTTTCATCCTAATACCTGATGGCAGTCAGGGTGCTGTTGACTAACCTGTAGAGGTTAGTCAAACGTTCCCTCTGGCTTCGTCAGACCCTTTCACATCTGTCACATGTGCTCAGGCTGAACCTGCTCTCATCTGTGAAAAGCACAGGACACCAGTGGTGAATCTTCTACTCTCTGGCAAATGCCAATCAGACACCACCGTGCTGAGCAGTGAGCACAGGGCCCACTAGAGGACGCTGGGCCTTCAGGTCACCCTCATGAAGTCTTTTTCTGATTGTTTGGTCAGAGGCATTCACATCAGTGTCCTGCTGGAGGTCATTTTGTAGCTCTGTCAGTGCTAATCCTGTTCTTTCTTGCACAAAGGAGCAGATACCGGTCTTGGTAATGGGTTAAGGACCTTCTACGTCCCTGTCTAGCTCTCCTAGATTAACTGCCTGCCTGCTGGAATCTAGTCCATGCTCTTGAGACTGTGCTGGGAGACACAGCAGATGGCACATATTGATGTGTCATCCTGGAAGGGTTGGACTACCTGTGTAACCTCTGTAAGGGCCAGGTATCACCTCAAGCTAACAGCAGTGACACTGAGTCTAGCCAAAATGCAAAACTAGTTTAAAAAAAAGAGTCAGATTTTGTGGGTTGTCTCATTGTTGCCACTCTAGTTCACCTCTTGTTAATGTCATTAACACCAAAGCAGTGGAAACTGATTAACAATCCCCTCTGCTACTTAACTGACCACATCAATATCACAAAGGTTTAATAGATTTGATGCTGGACTTTGATTAAAACGTGTTCCTTTTACTCAGCAGTGCATATTTAACATTTCTAACATGTGCTTATTTTGTGGTGGTAATTTTTAAACCCACCAATTTTCCTTTTGTTTCTTCTTCTTTCAAGACAATTTGGTTCATTTTCTCGTTGACCTGTTGGGTTTATGCTGGAAAAGGTGCATTAGGTTCTTCCTGATAGTATATCATGACAACTATCATTATACTCTGCTGTAATGCATGAATACCTTCCATAGAAATCACTTCATTTCAGTCATTACTTAAGATTCACAGACTCTCTGAGTATAACTGTTGTCAGAAAAACACAAAACACTTAACTTCACGTCCTCTGCAGTGGAAAAAAGCAACTTGTCAGTTTTGTGCAGCCTCTGTCTTTTCCATTCCTCCAGAAGAAAACAAAGTGTTTTTTATATGAGTCAACAGCTCTGCCATTTTCTTTTTCTCGCCTCCTCTGTCTCTTTCTCCATGTAACCTCTTTTCTTTTCTTCTGTTTCTGTCGTTACTTCACACTCTGGCTTTCCGCAGCTTTGCTGCTTCCAGCTGCATTAAGTAAATAGGTAATTAATCTGTGCCTTGGGGGCTAACAGCAGCACATACCAACCCTGCAGCTTGCCCACAGGCTCGGAGGCAAGACAGAAGCAAAGTGAGACTGTTACTCATCAAATGCTTCACAAAACCACCTGCATATCTGCTCTGTCAAAACAACGGAGAATCACAACATGATCTGTTATTACTCTGACACGTAGTATAGTATAACCCACTTAGCCTTTTTTTGTTCTTAAAAATAGATACTTAACTTACTTAAATGACTTTTTCCCCCCCTGGCCAGGCAGTAACTGCTCATTTCATTACCTGCAGCGATGGAGGCCAGACGAACGTAGTCAGTGCCCCTCTCCTCTGGTTCATATGGGTAGCTCTCCACCAGGCTGAGTCCTGCCAACACAGAGGAAAGAGAGTAGTTAGCTAAATGGCTTTTCTTCTTTTTAAAATGTAGATTTCATTTTTGCAAAATCCTAAATCCCAGCGTGTAACACTGTTGAAGGATGTAGTGTTACTCATAAAAGCTATAGATGTGCACAAAGCTGCAAAACATGCAAACCCCTCACATTTGTGTAAATTACCACAGGCTATTAGAAATGAGCTAGTTACAGAAGTTGCTAGAAAATCAACCACACAGTGCTCAACAACTTTATTAGACCATCACACAATGTAAGGCTTAATGCCATAGCTCAGCTGCCCTGAATTATATTTAAATGGAAAATTTCAATGAAAATAGTAAAAAGGCAACATGACAAAATCTCATGTTTACAAAAGAAGGATTTTCTTGTAGTGTGATGCTTGCAACACGGACTGTAAAAAAATGTATTATGGTTTAGAAACATTCTTCAGCCGATTCAAAAGCAGGACATCATGAAAGCAGTCAGGCACAGAGAAAAAAAAGAGATTTAAGACCCATGAAAGATAACAACAAGCTAAAAATTCAAATCAAAGGTAAACAGACAAATAAAAAACTCTAAAAGAATAAAATAGGGTAAATGGAACAGGGAAAACAAGGAAAGGACACAAGGAAGGAAAGAGACAAAGTTGAGACAGGACTATAGGTGCAGATGAGTAGTACAAAATTCACTTAGGATGGTTCGGGAGGAGGCCCCGGGGCAGACCCAGGACATGCTGGAGACATTATATCTCTCGACTGGCCTGGGAACGCCTTGGTGGAGGCTGTTTTGTGAGAGGAGGTGGCTGGGGAGAGGGAGGTCTGGGCTTCTCTGCTTAGGCTGCTTGACCTGGCCCCGGATAAGCGGAAGAAGGTGGATGGATGGATGGATGGATGGATGGGTTCTTAACTCAGTGAAGTGACTCATAAGTGCAACTAGTCCAAATAATTTTTGGATTCTGTCATCTGTGGAATGTAAAGTCTCTCAAAGATCCAGAGAAACCAGCTAGAAATCTTCACACAAGGAGAAAAAGGAGCAAATCTTTGAATAACTGTGATCTTCAGATCCTTGTGTGAAGATTCTTTAGTAGATGGTAAATGGTAAATGGCCTGTATTTGTATAGTGCTTTACTATATCTTAGATATCGCTGCATGGACTCAGGAACATTTTTGGAAACATCTGTCACTGAGCACAGATTACTGCTGCTTCCACAAGTTAAAACCATAAAGTGAAAACAACAACAATCGTGTTTTACCACATCTGGTCGGATGAGTCTTGATTTCTGCTGTGACACTGGAACCGTAGGATCAGATGTTGGCCTAAAGGACATGGTAACCTTTGGCTGAAAATCTAATCAGTGGTTCAGGTTGCTGTTGGTGGTGTAATGGTTTTATTGGCCCACTTTAGACATCTTTAGCATCGTTCACGTGCCACCTAAGTATTCCTGCTGACCCTGACTGTGCCATGTCACAAAGGTCAAATTGTCTTAATCTGATTATCTGATGAAGAGTGACCAGATCTCAGTCCAGTAGAGCAGTGATTCCCAACCACTGTGCGTGCCGTGGAAGATTACCTGGTTCCACCTGATAAGCACTCTAAGTGACTGGCGTAATGTGCAAAGCAATTACATTCTCTTCCACTAGAGGGCAGTACAACTACCTGCTCTAATTAAATGGGTTGCCAACTGCCAGTTGCATAATAGCAATACCTAAATATTTGAAAAGAAAAAGTAGCCAATCTGTCCTGGGTCCTGAAGAAAATTCCAACCCAGATGAAGGCCCTAGCATGAGTAGTGGTCAGAAGAAAGCAAAGAAGGTACACTGGGGACCAGTGTTGGTCAAGTTACTTGAAAAAAGTAATCAGTAACTAATTACTGATTACTTCCCCCAAAAAGTAATCCCGTTACTTTACTGATTACTTATTTTCAAAAGTAATTAATTACTTAATTACTTAGTTACTTTTTAAAAACACGATTTACAACCTGAATAGGTGATAAAGCGATAGATCTTTCAGCCCAATTCTACTTTTTCTGCACAATCCATCATACAAAATGTAATCAAATGGAAAAGTCTCTTTTTAAAACTTGTTTTATTAGTTTTAACCTTTTAACTTTATGCATCAAGCAAAAATTAAATTATATGCACCATTCTCTGACTGGAAGAAATTAGTTTAACATTTAAACCTATTTTCTGCACATTCCAGCACATAAAATAATTTTTTTGTGTGTGTTTACACTCAGTCTTTCAAATAGATGCAAGTAAAACACAGCAGAAAATAAATAAAATCAAAGACTCAGCGGTCCTTTTGCTCTATTTTCACCTGTAAAGCAGGAGTGGGGTAGGCGGAGGTTTACCCTGGTGCAGGTGAGCTGCAGCGGTCAGTGGTTGCGCACTCGGTGCTTGTTTAGGGGTTTTTTTCGCTGTAAAAAGAAGTTTTCTTCCCACGCACAACAGACACTGATGTTTTTGTCACTTTTTATGGAATCAAACTCAAAGTAAGGTCAGTACTTCCACGCTTTAAACGCTGCACGCTCATACTCTCTCCTCGATATATGATCCATTGTTGATCTGCACACAGCTGTTGTCACGAACGTCGCACTTGCTTACGTCACTGTCATGAGACATTCTCGCAAAAAAATCACGGTTTTAGTAACGCGGTAACGCAGCGTTCCTACGGGAAAGTAACAGTAATCTAATTACCGTTTTTGCAATAGTAATCCCTTACTTTACTCGTTACTTGAAAAAAGTAATCAGATTACAGTAACGCGTTACAAGTAACGCGTTACAAGTAACGCGTTACTGCCCATCTCTGCTGGGGACAAACTGATCCAATTCCGCTATGCCTGGTGGCAGGGAAAAATGCTTTTTTGTGACACTTGGTGGTGTGCTGTGTGACTTTTCTAATGTGAAATAAGTGCCATGGCTCCAAAAGGTTGGGAAACACTGCAGTAGAGCATGTTTGGGACATGGTGGAACTGGAGGTTCATATCATGTGCAGCTGAAAGACCTGCAGGAACTGCGTGATGCCATCATGTCAATATGGTTTCAAATCTGTGAGGAATGTTTCCAGCACCTTGTTGAATCGATTTAAGGCACTTCTGAGGGTAAAAGTCGGTCCAATCGCATACTAGCAAGGTGTTCCTGGTGAATTAAGTGGGTAACCGTAACAGAAGTTCATATATCTATCTATGACATAAAATGTTATTGATGTTTAAATAGCGATGAAGCGATGTTTAAATATAAAGTACATGCAGTTAGAAAAAGAAATATTTATTATTAGTTCTGAACTTGAAATGTAATGAATAAATATTTATTGGGGAGGAACAACTGCTGTAGATAAACTGATGTTTTAGTAATGTTTGGTTGACCAACACTCCATTACATAAAATGCACCACAGAGGCGTGGTTGCTTGAAAGCATGCGTGTTGTTTTGTCTACGTGTTGCATGAAATTGACCTCATAAATGTTTTCTACAGACACTGATTGGTTTATATTTACATTGTTGTCAGCTTTGTTCTAGAGTTGAGCTTTTTCCATTTGATCTGAATGTAAAAGCATACGCATTTTACAGGGCCTCTGGATTTTTATGGTGTTATTTTTGTGCCACTATTCTGAGCGCACGTAAAAAAAATGTGCAAGTACAAGTGTTGCATTTTGAGGAGAAATTTATTTTGAGCGAAGAAAAGCTAAATTTGAGTGAACAAAATTCATTGCTGCGTTTTTGCTATTATCAATACACACACACACAATGCTCAGTTTTCGACACAATAATGACTCTTTTCATTTCAGCCTGGAATCTACTGTCAAGCCATCTGGAGGTGGAAGTCTAATTCATGTGTACTGGGTGGCACACACTTGATAATCGCAGTGACATGATACCCCGACTTCTGCCCGCCTCTTTTAATGCTACTCAACTGAAGGAAATCCAGTTAGAGAAACTGTCCTCAAAAAATGGTTTCAAAAGTATCATAAAGTTCCACATTTAGTATGATTCAAAGCAATACGTTTTAAGTAGCATGGTCTACATAATCAATAGTTCACTGTAACTATATATAGTTACAAGGATATTAATAATGAATAATAAAATAATGATTAAATTCACAGTTTTTGAAACAGATTCTGAGTCCTAATCTGGATCCTGGTCCACCTACTGGTGACCTTGGGACTAATGCAAATCTTACCATGCAGCACAGATTGATGCAGACTCCAGTAGATACTCAGGCAGTTCTTCTCCTTCTTCATGCCTCGTTTACATTGGCAGCCATGCAGAGGGGTGGACAGAAGTGCCGTCATGGCGTTCTCACACTGGTTTCGCGCCCCGGGCCCCAGTTTCACGCTGCCGTCCCCTGCCACACACTGCCTGAGGGTGCGCAGTCGCGGGCTACAGGTGTCATCGCTGGAACAGGTGTCACCAGCACGCAGACAGTCCCTCCCACCCACAGACAGGGCCATACGTGGGATTCCTGTGAGACAAGGGAGAGGACAGGTTAGAGTCGTGATGGATTCTCGAGAGAGAGACGTGTAATCTGTTTTGTCTTTGTTATTTTTTTCACGTACTGACAGTTGTATTAACCAGTTTTTGCTTTGCTAATCGGAGGTTATCAAAGGTGGAAACGCATCAGACAAAAGACTTTGACTTACTTACTTTGAGGTTAGAGAGTTAACAGACAAAAGGTCAACCAACATATTTTGCCCTCCTGTTTATACAGGTGTAGCTACTATCCCCGTGTTTGTTTAATTATTGATCTCATTGGCTCATTTTCTGTACTCCCCGACAAAGCTGTTTTGCTACTTTGTGAATGCATTACTTTCAAATTAAAAGCTAATTTAGTACGCACTCGCAACAGAGGATGACCTTCAGTCTTTAGTATGAGTGAAGCTCCTGATAAAAGTCCACTTGTGCCTGTGTCCCATAATGTGAAACTTGTTGGCACAATATCATGAGGGATAATCAAAAAATGTTCACGGCTAATTTGTGCGCTAGAGTAGTTAAAGCTCTCCAGACTTACAGTGGGGATTCATAACGTTTTATATGCTCCCCCCGTGATGAGAGAGCTCACTTTGACGTGCGTAGCTGATGGGTTTGCTCCTTTAAGCAAATCAAAACAAACTGCTGTAAATAAATGCGAAGTATTTATGACTCGCTGGTTCATCTCTAAGACAAAGCAATTGAGCTGAATTTAATAATTGGATTACATTTTCGCATCCCTCGTCAGCAGCCATCAAACACGGTCAACGATTCCTCTTGCCAGTGAAAAAAACAACAAAAAAAATTACATTCATAAACCTGAGGGGTGCGCTATGTTATTCATGAATGCATACACATGTCACATGAAATCCATCTGGTGCCACTGACTAGGTTTTGATGAAACTTGTATCTCACCA
This sequence comes from Perissodus microlepis, assembly GCF_051167445.1. Classification (NCBI taxonomy): domain Eukaryota; kingdom Metazoa; phylum Chordata; class Actinopteri; order Cichliformes; family Cichlidae; genus Perissodus; species Perissodus microlepis. Next base: position 29,396,827 of record NC_140479.1, on the reverse strand, counting down.
ATACATTCTGACGTGTTCTAAATTACACTGAAGCGTTTCAGCTCCAGTCAAAACAAAGTGTCATATTTGTTACAGATTGGCCCAGAGAGGAGCTGTATTAGTTGTGGGGGGACAACATTTTTACCGTCTGCCTTTTTATTTCATGTGGCACTAATAACATGCAAGCTTTATTCCCCTAAGGACAATATTTATTTCCAGCTGTCTAAGAGTTCCTGCTTAATATTAAAAATATACAGTGCATGTAACATTAAATGAAACATCTTATTATTAGAGTAAAAAAAGAAAAGAAAAGCTAGAAGTGAGTGAAAAATGCTAAAAAATAAAGAGCTAAATAAGAGTGTACAGTGGTGATAGCCCGTTTTTGCCTCTAATTGGGCTCATTAATGAAAGGATCAGTAATTTATTTTTGCCATGTAAACTATCTTAAGCTGCAAATGCTAATGTTTGTCTGCTGACAATGCAAATTTGCAGAGGAACAACAGGATATGAGGTTAGACATCTCCACTGTCTTATGCAAATAGTTAATTATTATCATGCTAACTGCTAACACGGATGTCATAAGTTTGTCAGGCTCGTAAGCAAAAGTACTGCGAGAGCTGAAACTTTCAATTGGACGATGGTGCAAGGAAACTTAAGAGTACAGCACCAAATTCTTTAGCAATCAATCAAATAGTTTTATTTTATTCATGTCACCATGGCGACTGAAGAGGAGAATGACAGATGTCGAGATTCAGATTCCCAAAGATTGGACCACAGTAATGTAGTGACCAACAATGCCACCTCAACACTTTCTGCAAAAAAAATAAAAAAAAAAAGACTTAAAATATTGTCTTTTAGTGACATTTTGTGTCTTTATTTCATAGCTGCAGAGAAGAAAGGGAAATGTAAGGAGAGAAAGTGGCGCATATTGAAGTAACTGAACCTGGGACTTGCTGAATTTGTGCTCTAGCCACACTGCTTCGGGGTTTCTCCACAAAAGTTCATTTTTAACTGTTGTGGATATCCTGAAGTTTTAAACACTGCATACATGTCAGCCTGGATTTTGGTGAAAAGCATCTAAAACATCTCGATGCACCGAGAACACTTGAATTTTAGGGAATGGTGCAGCTATAAAATATCAACTTTTCATGTTTGCATACACCAAAGTGAAAATTTAAGGCCTAAATGAGACATACAGGCCAGTTACAGCTTAATAAATTTTAATTCCATCTCACTAACTGTGGGTTAGTTTTAGACTAACCCACAAAACTGTCAGAATTGCTCATCCCTGTTTGACTCAGACTGTCACTCTCCCTGGATGGATCTCGGGGGTCGATTCAGATAAAACAAAAGGTTACAACTTCTTTGGCTGAAGCCTTCCACACTCGTGGAGAAAATGGGTTAACTGCCACGTGCCCGTCTGGATACGTCTCAACTGTGCCGAGGAATCAGCTAATCCAGCGGCGGCCTGTCAATAAAAAACGTAGACAGCGAGGCAAGAAGCTTGTTGCTATGGGTTTTGGATGTTTGTGGATGCTGCTGAGAGAAAGCATCTGCCACTCAAGTGAAGAGCTCATTTTTGCTGAGGTCTTGACAGGCAGAACTTATTGTGCCAAACAACAACAACAACAACAACAACAACAACAACAACAAAAGAACCCACCTCCCTCCTCACCAAATCAGTTATTTCACTATAGAATCTTAAAATCTGATTTATCTTATGTAACACACGGGGCGGTGGGGAGAGAAAAAAAAGAACTGCAGGGTGAGATAATGTCATCGTTTTTGATGCAAATCAGCTCTGCTCGAGAGTTTTCTTGGATCAAAAGATGGTACCTAGGAAAGTGGAGGAATCTGCCTTATGTCAAGATGTTTCACTCGCTCTAAGAAACCCCTAAAAAGTCAGATTCGCATTGGAAACGCGCAACATTACCTCATCCCCGTGGCGATATTCCTTCACTGGAGGTGAGGAGAAACAATATTTAAACACATTTGGAGTTGCTTCGCTTTGCTTCTCTCACGCGAGTGCGTTTGAACTGCAGGTGAGGGCTGGATTCGTGGGTGGTGCGTGCGTGTGTGTTTGTGTGGCTGTGTGTGGGTGTTCTGGTTTAGAAGGTGGAGCAGAGAGGAAACTTAAAGCAGAGTTTTCCTTGCAATTGGTTTCAAGTATGGTGGGGGCGGTTGGGGGTGGGGGAGAGCTCCTGTGAGCAGTGGCAGTGCGAATCTTATTAAACTGCAACTAATCCAGTGTGGAGAGAGGTTTGATATTTGTCTGAGGAATTAAGCAGCACTCCAGATTGCCAGAGATAACGGTTTGCCTGGAAACAGAGCCGCGGTGCACCGGCAGTTCAAAGACAGACAGTCAAAACCAATTAGGAGAAATCAGTTGCCTTGTCATTCAAATTCGTTCCATCCTATATCCCTTCCTGTTTACCCCACCGAGGTAAATAAACTATTTGGGCACCCTCTCTCTCTCTCTCTCTCTCTGCTTTTTTGTTTCTCTTCCTGCTTTTCCACTGATTCCCTCTTTCACGCCATGCTTTCCCCACATTCTTCCTGTCATGGCCCCCTACCCGGCTTGCGCTAAAACACACCTGGTACAGTTCAAGGAGAAGATTCTGAAATCAGAGAAACATTTTAGTAAATAAACGTTTTTTTTTATGGAAAGAAAATGAAGAAGCAGACAAACACAACACTGAATTCGCTTGTCATTCCTGTGATGTCGGGCCAATTTGACTTTATTCTTAGAGCCGGAAACAAAAACCGACACGAAGAATTAACAATGTTTTTTTTTTTTGACAGGGAAAGCATGGAAGTGCTCACATTAGCAATAAGGGGGGGAAAATGATCGTGTTTTAAATGGCGGCACAGTGGACCACGACTTGAAAACAACCGTGGAAAGCACGTCACGTGTCAATTCACAGTGCAAAGAATGAATCACTGCCATCAGCCGCTAGCCAGTATCCTTTAAAAATCTATGAGCTCCATCAAAAGCGTCGCGTTCTCTTATGTCACATGAAGGGAGCTGAGAAATGCTTAATAACTGACGTCCATGATTATGATTAAAGGGTGTGGAGGACAGCCAAGCCAATAATAAAATGATGTAGTATTCAAAACATGCTGTGCGCTTGAACCAGAATCATGTTAGGATTTCCTAATGAGAGAATCCGAGTAGAGACCACTCGCTGTCTGTTACAGGGGAAGGAATCCTTTTTAATTTCCCTGTGCTCTGAGCTTTTTACATCTTCTAATTTTGTTTTTCCATCTTCAGGTTTTTCATTTTCTTCTTTTTTATTTATTTATTTTTTCTAGAAATACAGTGTTTGATCTGCAGTTGAGCTGCAGTTCCTTAAATAGCTTAGAGGCTCCAAAAGGTTAGTTCCCATAGAATCTGGTGTTAAAGTGACTAAGTTCAGAGAGAAAAATTAGTTTATGCGGTACAAGACATGTTCACAATCTCAGTAGCTAATAGTCTTTATAACATGTGATTTCTGTATAACTCACTAAGTTCGGGGTGTAGCTCCTTTGGCTGACAGGAGTCCTCACACAGGTAGCTATCAGGCAGAAAATCAGGATGAAAGTGGACATAAAGCTGCGGCTTCCACAGACAGAGTTACAAATATAATGGATGATATCATGTTGTATATGCTCATCCTTTTGCAAAGTGCAACACTACAGTCGCGAATCTAGTCACATACATCGCTCAAGTGTGATTTTGACACCTTCCACACGCAGTCTTCAAATCCTGAAGGTTTCGTGGGCTCCTTCTGTGAACTCTGAGCTTTAGTTCTTTCTATAAATTTTCAGGGCAGGTGATTGGCTGGGCCATTCTAGCAGCTTTATTTTCTTTCTCTGAAACCAAATGAAAGAGTTTCCTTGGTTGTGTGTTTGGGATCATCGCCTTGCTGAAACATCCACCCTCTTTTCAGCTTCATCATCCTGGCAGATGACAGCAGATTTTTTTTATTGAGAATGTCTCAAAACATTTTTCCGTTTATTCCTCCTTCAATTACACAAAGAGTGCCAGTGCCTTATACTTAAAAACAGCCCCACCTCCAAACTTCACTGGTGGTCTGGTGTTTTTGGGGTGATATGCAGTGCCTTTTGACCTCCAAACATGGTGCTCAGATTATATGTCACAGGCTTGTCTAAATGTTGTGCTTCACCATGCTTTATCTTCAGAAATGGAGTTTTGCCTTGTACCTGCTGATTTCAGGTGTTTTTGTAGCTCTCCACAAGAGGTTCTTGGCTCTTGGACAACTCTTCTTATAATGTTTTTATCTCTTCTGTCTGAAATCTTGTAGGGAGCACCTGGTCGTGGCTGGTTTTTGGTGAAATAATGTTCTTTCTACTTCTGGATTATGGTCCCATATGTGCTCAATGGAACCGTCAGTAGTTCAGAAATTCTTCTGTAATCAATCTCAATATACAATCAACATTTTTGCTCGAGCTCACTAGTTTTACTCATCATGAGATGTTTCTTGTGTGACACCTTTTATAGGCTGTCAGTCGGGACTGAACCAGCTGATATGAATTTGCACTCATTGGCAGGATTGCTTTCTAATTACTGACAGATTCTGGCTGGTGTCATGACTTTCCATGCCTTTTTGCACCTCCTGTTCTTCATGTGTTCAATACTTTTCTCCCCTTGTCATTGCACATTACTTAATTTATGGACATTATGGTTTGATTTCTTTGCATGTGTGGATTGGATGGGTTTTTACTGTCATCTGGTAAGAACTGTATGCCAATAACACCTTTACAAATATATTTTAAATTGCTAACGTGTTCAATAATTATTTTATCTGCAGTGTGTTGTGTGTACTCGTTGTACTATGAATAATCCAGTATCATAACTGGCAAAAAGTTCTGTATAAAAGCCTCTCCCCTCATCCTCTGCTATAGCAGAATGAGATGGACCATCGACTAACTTCCAGCCTTTAAAAAGCACTTATGTTAATAGAAATGCCAGTGCTAGCTAGCTAACAGCCATTTTCATTTTTTACAATAACTGCATTGTGTTTAACTTCACACAGCTCTACCCTATGGAAGCTCAAGCACTAGTATGTGAGCAGTCTACTAACACAAGTGTCTGAATGAAGATACTGTAGCCATCAAAAACATTAGTGAAGCTTTAGCTGCCATATACAGCTTGCTGGAAAAACATCAATGATGGAAAAACAAGTCAGCTGCTGTCAGTGCTGCTGCTGTTCCAAAATAGTGATATAAAGCAATAAGACTTATTGGTGCCACACTTGTGGGCCATGAAAGTAAATAGACATTGTGTATGAAACTTAATTTATCTTATTGAACTTGCCCAAGAGGTAGCAAAAAAAGCTTTCTTTACATACTGTTTAGAAAGACTATTCCCAATATCACCATATAAAAAACCCCACCAAAAACAACTGCCCAGTCTTTAACTCAGTATAAAGCAAGCATTCCACTCTTTGCTAAATGTTCCAGCTACAAGTTTCAAACACTGACGTAACAAAGATCTGGACCTGTAACTGATGACTGAAGTTTGTTTTCTCTATTTGAGCTGATGCAGTCTCCATGCTGCTTGTAGTTTTTTTCTTCTTCGTCTGATTTGACTAGAAAAAAATATCTTTTGCTTCATCAGTCGCGCTACAGCTGAGTAACTTGCTATAAGACAATATCATGAATCTTATTAAGGATAACAGCCTCTTGAATTGTTTGGTAAATCTTTGACAGCACTACCAAGGGACAATGCTTTTGTTATTGTATTGTAGCTCCCTATTAGCTAACCGTGCCTCCCTGAACACTTTTTAACCGAGATGACTCACAGTGTCTGCTGGGGCTTTTCTGCTCTGTTGTTGCTCTTTTTTTCACAGCTACTAATAATGCCCTCTCTCCTCCCCACCAGTTCTGCCAAAAATGCAATATTCTTCCCATAAATGCATGGACACGTCAGTGTCAAAGATCCAACATGCTTGCATTAATGTCCGCATAGCAGTAAAAAACCCCCCAAAAGAATATAAGCATGTTAGCATAATTTTAGTTTGTATTAAGTTCTCCCTGCACAACAACTTGCAATGCATGATGAAATTTAGAGACGATCCAAAGTACTCTGGCTATGTTGCAGAATACTAATGCTCTTCCCAGATTCCTCAGTGACTAATCCATCCCAAAGAATGTCAATATTATTCCACAGCTGTTTCAGAAAAAAACATGCAAATGAAAGTTGGGCATTTTTGCTCTTTTTTCTCTATTTTTCTGTCTTCTTTGAATTCAAATCTGTATCATTTACCCAGAAAGTATACGGAAAAAAGTAGCAAAAAAAAAAATCCATTTTTTCCAGTGAGAAAGTAACTTTACCCCTTTAATATAAAGATCATGCTTTTTGCCAAGACATTTATGTTTTGCAAGATAATATTAAATTGATTTTAGACTGAGCTTCAGTGATAGGAATGATGTGAAAGAATTTAATTATTATTATGCTAAAGTTAGATTACAAGATCAGAGTTTGAAAAGATATGGAAAAAAGGCTCAGTACTTCAAAAAGTACTGATACTAATATTATAATAATGAATGTGGGTTTTTATTTAAATATGAATTACAGATACAGCATGAGAGAAATGGTAAATGGTAAATGGTCTGTATTTGTATAGCGCTTTATTAGTCCCTAAGGACCCCAAAGCGCTTTACACATCCAGTCATCCACCCATTCATCCACCCATTCACACACATTCACACAGAGAAGAATAATATGTAATAGAATTGACAGCGTTTGGCACTTTAAGGTAGGAATCAAGCAAACTGTTGAAGCCCAGTGGTAGACTTGAGCATTTTACCTGTTTTCCCTCAACCACATTTCAGGGTAAATGTATTTGCTCTTACATGGAAAGTCTGAAGTGTCCAGGTCCAAGCCAGCTGAGCAAACTCAGTCTGTTGATGATGAGGACTATGTGATTCTGTGAAAATCCCCAGAAAAGCCAGACAGTGTTTGTCAACTACTTTTTCTGTAGGTGGCCAAACAGAAGAAATGAAAGCAATGGTAAGTTATTTTGTTTTTAGAAGTCTTCTTTTTGAAAGGCCAGTACAAAAAATTGGGGGTGACTTTTAAAAAAAGGTAATAGAGCAAAGGTGAGTTTTGGAGAACTGAGGACTGAGCAGCAAATTCAGCTGTAGACAGTGTGAGGTCTTTGTGGGAGAGCAAAGAATCTCCATTCCCTTTTCCCACACAAAGTTTTTAGATGTCCAGTGTTGGTCAGTATTTTTTTTTTTTCGATGGATCTGAAAAAGTGAATCCTTGGACTACTGAGTGTTTGGTCCAAATTGGCTGTTCAGCCACTAGAGAAGTGATGCCAAGTTCAAAGACTATCTTATGCTGAATCCTTTCCAGCTATGATAACCAACTTACAACACCAGGGAGACCACTTAGTTAAACAGCAAAAACAACACATTTAAGCTCTTATTGTTTACGATTCTTTGGGGATTTTATATCAGAATTGTGCCTCTTGTTAAGTCTACACAGAAATCTACAAGTACAGTCAGACAGAGAAGAAAATAATGCCTCGTCCTTGTTAGTCCTTGTTGGTCCTGTCCTAAGCCTGGATAAATGGGAGGGTTGCAGGAAGGGTGTCTGGTGTAATAATCAGCCCCAAACCAAAAACTTTTAACCTAACAAGATTATTGTAATTGGGAGAACAACAAAACTGGAGTTGCCAGAACTAAATCTAGCTAAAATCAACAACAGTCAAAACTTGAGAAAACTCAAAAAGCTACCTTTATATTGAGTTTTCTCAACTTTACAGACTAAAAGGTATGTTAAATACAGTCTCTTATATATCCCAAATCTATTCACCAAAACTTTGATATTCCCCATATCCCTGATCGTCGCTCTAGAGTGCGACCAATTTGGTCGAAAATACGACCAAATTTTTCAGTGGTGCGACTAAAAAAAAATATTTGGTTGCACCTGTGCGACCAACTGTTCAGGTAGCAAAAAAAAAAAAAAAAAAAAAAATCTGCAACCTTCCCTGTGGTCAACAACAGACACACATTATGCCCCTATCGTGGACTAAACCAATCAGAGATAGTAAGGGGCGGGACCTCTCTGATTGGCCGTGGTCCAGTTGAAAGTGCAGGTGGAAGTGGGAGGTGAGTAGCTTGAATAAAGCGATATCAATTCATTAAATCCTGAATCGACTTTTAAATATAACTGTGTTTTGCCAGAAACGCCAGATTCTCAGATCAAAGCTCACAAAACCATTTCAACAACAACCAAACAGCAAATGAGAGCAGGTACACGGATTCCACACAAAGACGGAAACACAGAACGGACCCGACGCATCAGAATCAACTTTGTCTTTCTCGGCTTTCTCACCCGACGGCCCGTAGACGGACACGCTGTCGGAGCTTAGCGATTCTGATGCGTCCGGTCCGTGCAGTGTTTACGTCTTTTTGCGCTGATTCTGAGCTGCAGGTTTTGTCTCTCTCCAACCAAAATTCACCGAGCCAGCAGCAAAAGAAGCAGCAAACTGCGCTTCACATTTGATCAATGTCGTCATGAGTTTTGCTGTTATGCTTCCACACTATTAAAATCACACTCCACGCACAGCTAGCTCTCTTTCTCTCTCTCTGTACTTCAAGAACAGTTTCCCGTCTCCGATCTCTGTTTTCTGTATTATTCATTCGCTTATTACCCACCAGTCTACCGTTGTTTACAGCGCCGTTGGCTGCTGTCTTTTTCTTGTCTTTTTTTCACTTAAATGACCTCGGACAAGAAAGCCTATTTTTCTGTTGTTCAATACTGAAGAAATTTAAACTTTATATGCAGAACATTGTAGAATATTTTTAAGGTTATCTGCTATAAAAAGCCAGACCAGGAAAATCTCCTTCATGTTTTTCTGTGTTTTATTCTCAGTTACTTTCACACAAAGGCATCTGCTGCGATGTTCACAATTCTGATGAAGTCAGTACTGATAAATGATCAGAATTATAATGACTGTCTGAGGCTAAGTTGAATCGAATCGGGACTTTGAAAACCGGAATCGAACGGATTATAGAAATCAGTGATGATACCCAGCCCTAGTGAGCAGCCTAGGCACGACAGAAGTGGATGTAGCTGTAATAGGAAAAGAACTATTGCTAACTTTTCTGTTAAGTTAAGGCCTGATCCTTCTGAAATTCATAGCCAGTGCTCTGACACGGTGTCATCAATCTTTGAATGCTGAAAAAGCACAGTGTATCCAGAAAAACACATTATATTATATAAATTATTATAAAATTTGTGTGCGCCTAACTTTTGTGCCGGTACGCCTAACTTTTTAAAGTTAGGCGTACCGGTACGCCCATGGCAAAAAGTTAGTCTAGAGCCCTGCTGATTCTTCTCAGTCCTCCAGCAGCCTGTTTTGGTAGCTATTTGAATACGATTTGCATCATTCATGACAGCCTGCTCTAACTGGCAAGTGGTGTCGCTCCAAGTTATCCTTCAGCCAATCAGAATACTGCCTAATAAATAATGGAAATTCCCCCACATCATTTGCAATGCTGCAAGTAATAGCTTCAACTGCAAAGGTAAGACTATGTGGCACTCGATGAACCAGAGTTTGATCCTAAGCGGGAAAGGGAAAATTAGAATGATCAGACTTATTTCTTTCAACTGAAATAGAAGTTGCATTCATAACTAGCTGATAACAAAGGGAAGATTAGTCCATCCTAGCATGAATATTTATCCTATGAAAAACTATAGAATGAATTTCTAGCTGTTGATCAACCAACAATATTATACGTCCAATGCTCTATCCATCAAATAACGTGGATAACCTCACCTCATCACCTCAGTCCACCAAATATTTCAAGCCAAAGTCATAAGCAGGAGTGTGTTGTGGAAAGTGCCAATGATCCTGTGCACACAATAGCTGTCAACAAGACATCCTATGTTTTTTGTTTGTTTGTTAAGTTAATGTGCTGCTCGGGAAGAAGAAGCCGAACATGCTTGTTCAGCTTCTTCTTGTTCATGTTGATTGAGAAAGCCTGGTACAAAGAAGGAACTTATGTTAAGTCCAACAGATGTTCTGTTGCAGACCACGATGCTGGTAGAAAAATACTCTTAAAATGATGTCAGCTCGTGAGTAAAATGCCGAGAGAGGACAGATTGAACAGACAGTGTTTTCTTGAAGTGGATATTTTTTGTAGTGCCAGGAAATCCATGAAGTGTCAGTCCAGATGTAATTGTTGCCAATTTTCTCAGTTAGAGAGCAATCTGGGGAAATAAGGCTATTTGTTTCATCTTTTGTCTGGGTGCTGTCTTCTGACCTTACAATCCTTACTGCTTTTTGGCTTTAACACTTGTAGACTTTACTGTGGATTGCTGTAACATATGGAATGTTGGGACAGAACCTTATTTCTACAAATAAAATAAAAAATACAGATAAAATACTTATAAGTATAATTACTCGGAGCAATTTTTGCTTTTAATGTTTCGCTCTCACAGTCCAAATTTCAAGTGAACTCTAAACACCCTACGAGGTTGCTGACAAGAGGTACATGTGAAGATGATCTTGGGGGGTTATGAGCAACAGATTGTGAGAACTTTTGACCACATCATTTATTGTTATGAATAAAACATTTGAGAGAAAGGCATATTAGTAGACTACTTGGTGCAGAAGTACCAGTCATTCTTTTGGCACCTTCTGGACAATTCAAGGAAGTTGTCCCTGGGATTTTTGTAAGCCTGTCTACTGTTAGTTTGCTGCCACTGATGAGCATAGTAACTGTTATGAAATAATTATTCCCATATTTTTTCCATTTCTAATGGCTTTGTTTTTTTCCCAAGCAGGGACTTTTCTTGTTCAACGACATCCACTGTTCTGATGATCAGTTCTTGCCACATGTGGCTAAAAGCCTGGATTTCATCCCTTTTATAAAGTGATAGAATGGCTGTCTAGAAAATCTCAGAAGGCGCCTGAAAGACAACCTCAACAGTCTTCCCGAACACCTGCCGCACCAAGGTTTTACAATTCCTTATCTGCCCTGAGTGCTAAAGCAAAGCTCAGGAAGCATCGGTCTCCGTCAGAGCTGCTGTTGTTCTTGGGTTCCCATTTATAACAAGCCCCAAACACTTTCTGAGCACAGCACAGGCAAAGTCAAGAGTTTCCAAAAGAAATTTTATTATGACACCCTGTCTCCAACCTCTGTCTGTGAAAAACAAAAAGATGCTTTGCACATTTGGTGTGGTTCATGATCAGTATGGATGGGAATCCATAGGCAGAGGTATTACAGTCTACCCTGTTGCCGTTATTTTTCTTCCTTGCATCCACCTTTCAATGCTTCTCTATTATAACTATTGTTCCCACTGGCATTTGGCACATTTTAAGGCGATATAATGTTGCTTTCTTACATAAAGGTTTTCATATTTCTCTAATGATATTTTTATTCTCATGAACTGCTATATCCTCACCGTCCTCCAGAGACAAGGTGCTATAAAGTCTGATTGGAGCACAGGAGGAAGCATTAAAGAAAAGAAAAAACCCTATGTTCTCTCACTTTCTAAATACACATGCCAAAATAGCTGCACTCCCCTCCTCCTTCCTGCATCATCGCCTATCTCTTCTTCTTTTTGTTATAAGAACACATGAAGCTGTGAATACACACAGACACCGAAATGAACAGAGCTGCTGTTTCTCCGCTTGCACACACACACACTATGTGCAGATTGCAAATAAACATCAAACACAGCACACTCGTACCCAGTCTCTTGTGTGTTGCACACAACCGAACATTCTTATTATCGTTTCATTTTTTTGCTTCTTCTTCTGTTTTTTTTTCATGCACAGAAAAATGAAACGTCACAGCCAAAATACACAAATACGCCTCGGTGTTCCTCACATGCCCTGAACATGCTCTCCGCTGATACCTCACCTCTTCGCTTCATCTCCCCGGGACACCCTACGTCTGCATTAACTAGGGTCGAGCCAGAAAACATAGTTGTGTGTGTGTGCGCACATGTTGCTACCTGTCTGCATCCACAGTTTTGTTGCTGAGGATTACAAATGCGCCTCTTTCCTGTCAGCATCCTCCTTGCGTTTTTCTGTTTACAGCATTTTTGTGCGAGCACGCTCTTACACAAACATTTGTGTAAAAATTGTTTTTTTGTCTTTTTGTGCAGGTGGAAATAATTTTATTGTTTGAGTTAATCCCAAGTGGGCAGAACAACAGAAACAAAGCTTCTCCGATGCTTTGTTCAGAGTAACTTGAGAGAGAGAGAGAAGCAGGGAACTACTTATTAATTTTTTTAAAACATTTTTTTTTTTTTACCAAAGGCTCATCATTTATCATCTTGTGGGGCCATCAGGTTAATTAACAAGGTTACCTAGGCAGCCCAAGGCTAGTGTGTCTTGCTCTTGCGTTGAAGCATCGGTGCCAGTGCACTGATTATCTGAACCAGATTTTTACAAGGCTTGAAAATTCATTTTATCCACATGAGGAATTTCATCTGCAATTAGCTTTTGCTTCTTACATAGTTCATTTATGCCTTGGCTGCTCTGACCATGTTATGTCACATCCTGGTTTGCAAATTAACAGATCCAAATGAACAAATTAAAGGAGAAAAAGAGAAATTGGGAAATACATCATGAACATAGGTGCGTCTATGCAGGGCATTAACACTTACTGACTAGTTTAAAGAAAATTGGATTAAAAACAATCTATGGCTTTTGCACAAGTCTAGTAAAGGTCTGCCTGCACTGCTTTATATTTCAGCTCTTCGTGCAATTCTATTCGTTTCATCACTCCTGCTTCGGTTCTGTTGTCGTCTCCCAGATCCAATAATCTTCTGTGAATCAGTCCCCTTTTCTTTAGGACTCAATGATATTCTTTGACTCTGCCTTCCAGACTCTCCTTCACATCTCCACCTGATCCCAGACACCATATTTCCTGTCTTTGTTGGGAGTGCCACTCTGCCACGATGCTTCATTAGAATCTGACCTTAAAATCCTTCATTGTTCAAACTTGGTACCGCAGTAAAAACGTTACCATACGTGTGTGTCACATGTAAAGCATAAAGAAATATTTCCTCAAATGAGAACACACACAAAAACACACTTAAAGGGTTCCCAGACTGGGAAACAGCTTAATGGAAAAAAAAGATGTCACAGCATATAGCTTCCTATATGTGTGTGCATAGCTGCCATGCTGACCCCTGTCTGGCGTCAAAAGTGCCTTATAATGGGCTTCTGAGTGTCAGAACTGGACCATGAAAGACCATGAAAGAAGATGCAATGAATCATATTTTCTTTTACATCCATCATCAGGTGAGATGGCGGCACGGCAGTGTAAAGCTCTCGGCAATGTTCTGCTGCAAAGCCTTAAGCCCTGGCATTCATGCTGATGATCCTTTGACACGTGCCTCCTCCTCCTGCAGACCACAGACGTCATTCTTGATGACAGCAGTGGGCAAGATAGCAGGATAATGCACCCTGCCACATAAACTGCTCAAGAGTAGTTTGAAAAACATCACATAGTGTTTACGTCTGTGGGATGTGCGAGGAAAACAAGCCCATTCCCTGGTGGCCCACCTCACAACTTCCAAGACTTGAAAGATCTGCTGAACCTTGTTGCTGGGACACTTTAAGAGGTCTTGTGGAGCTGAAGCCTTAACATGTCAGAACAATTTTAATGGCAATTTCCGTTCCCCCTGTCAGTGTTTTTAAATATATATTGTGACAAATTTGCTAAAGGGTGGATTATTTTAGGAGGGAAGGGTGTTGTTAATCAACAAACATAAGACCTCATAAAAAAAAATCTCTTTCATCTGTGTGGAAAAACAACAAGCTAACCACTTTTAGGAACCAATACAACACTACCTGTGTCAAACAAAAATAATGATGATGGGACACTCATTACTGGTGATGATGAGAGCAAAACAAAACAAGAGACTCAACATTCTCAAGGAGCAATCAGCCAACGTGAACGCAATAACAAAGCGGTAGTCTGATTGTCACGGCAATTTCTCGTGTTCTATTGCCCCCTGAGAAAGCACCTTTGATAACAATGAGTGAGTAGTTACGAGGTAACGCGTGTGTCATTGGTATAAAAGCACTATTTTCAAATGTCAGAAGCACCGTTTGAGGCCATGCTGGAAATGCTACTCCCACACTTAATGATGTAGCATAGTAAATATTCTGACCCAATAAACCCTGAGCTGCACTTGGCAATCCTTTAAAGCTGGGTCTTTTCATCTAATGTGTTGCTTATCAGTACCCTGCCACGTCGCTCATGTGGGCAATAGGCAGCTTATTTTGTGTATCTCTGTTGGTTTGTGTTGTGTGAGGCACTTAGAAGCAATAGAAGCACCCCCCCCCCCCCCAACCCCCCCAAAACAAAACAAAACAGACAGCAATTGTACAGTGCCACCATCTTTTAATCACAAAAATTCAATTCCTCTCAGTCCGACACGTCCTTGTTGATAGGATGATATGCCCTGGTGCGCTGTCCATGGTGCTGAACCTGGTGCTCACACAAACAAGGCTCTTGAAAAATGTAGCCACTCAGTGCTTCCTATGCGTAGCTTAAGCATTCACTTCAGCATGTGCAAAATTCCTCAGTAGCAAGGTGGCCAAATGCTATCAGCTCTGCTCGTCTGTAATGTCTATTGTAAGGGACAGTGTTAATTTAACAGCATAACACACATATTTGAGTCTAAAAAGTCCCAGATTGAGGACTTAATTTTTGTCATTTGTTGCTCATGTGGTATTGAAAATGGAATTTTTCACAGTACTTTCAAGCTGTGACAACCCTATTCCTCAATTAAAGGAACATGCGATACACTGAACAAAACTAACACAAACCCAGCCAGTTTCAGACAAAGTTTCTTTCTGAAAGTCTGCAAAGCTTCTGTAATGCCATGCATTGTGTTTTTTAAGTAGTACATATAAGATGGAAAAAAAGGGATAGTCAGATAATCAGGCAGGCAGACTGTGATTTAAAGGTATTAACATTCCAGCAGCAGGCTTAACATTAGTCCCAGTGACTACACACTGCACTCACTAGCGTAGTACTCAGAACTGGCATTGTATTCACCATCGTTTGAGCCAGTTTGAGTTGAGAGTGTTGGTATAAACGTCCCAGTGGTTCTTCACTTCTGCTGTGTGCATGTTACTATTTACTGCTGTTCCCACCCATACCACAAAGACGAGCCTGGCCATTTTTCGTGTGATAGGTCTGACTATGTGTGACGGGCTAGTTAGTAGGTTAGGGTTCATATCCTTTTAATTCATGTTCACCAATAATTTAAGATACAGTACACAGTAGCAGATCAGTTCAGTTACTCGCTATTGAAAATAGCCATTAGTCAGTACTTACGGAGAGCCATAAGTGCCAAAATGAATGAAGTAAATACATTATTAAATAACTAATAAGTTATTAAACAACTCCTTAAATATGTCATTAATCATTGAACATCGGAAATTAATGAATAAATAATTGATTACATTGCTTAAATAAAATGAACTGATTTTTAATTTATTATCCATATATTCAATTAATTGATTACTTTTATTAATTGATGGCACATTTGATTAATTATTTAATGATGTATTTATTTAATTCATTTTGGCACTTGTGACCCTCCATAATTACTAACTAGTAGCATGTTACCAGCCAAAGTTGCATGTAATCTGCGAGTCCTGGCTTTTAGTTTCAGGATCTGAGGGATTTTATTTTTTTGTATTCAGTCACTTTTTGTGCCTCACCAACCTTCTGCATTAGTGTGCAATCTTCCATTACACGCTACAAAATAATTATATTTGAAAGTTGCAGATCTTCGTGCCTGGTGTGAAATGGATTTAATACTCCCTGCTGCAGGCTCGAAAATGACTGAGTACATATAGATGTCGGCTTGTGAGTGCTGTGTTTCACTTTTAAATTCAGTGCAACTGACGGAGTATGCCGTGTGTGTGTGTGTTCGTTCACGTAGCTGGTCGTGTTTAGCTTTTCTGTCTGATTTTTGTATAAAGTGAGTGCCTGCCCCTGCCTGTACATGTGCCTGGGTCAGATAAGGTAACGCAGCGAGGACACACTGATTGCAGGGACGGGCTGTGACTGCATCACCGACCCCCAATTATAACTTCTACAAAGAGCTCTCCAAACGTATATTTTAACCTGCAGGGTAAAGGTCAGCAGACAATTAAAATCAGAGAAAAAAAAGAGTTTTGGACGAGTGGAAAAACTAACCTTGAAACTGGCAAATGGATCTATTGCACAGTGAAAAATGGTTTTGAGCCATTTTGATGGTGGCGTCATTACTGAGTTATCGTTTCCGTTCTCTTATGGGCCAAGAATCTACTCTGCATTAATTACTGATTGTGGATGCCCGCTAATTAACAATGTCATTCCAAAAGATAAAAATAGGAAGGGCTTTTGATGTAAGCACTTGGCAAAGGCTCTGTGGTCGCACACACTCCTTGGGACATGACCCGTGATGAGGAAGGTGGTGAGCTGATATTTCATTATGGAAGGCAGCAGATTAAAAGACGCACCGATGACTCTGGCGTCCCCTTATCTAAGGTAGGAGAGCGTTGTGTTCCATATGAGATCAGCATGAAATGATAATGTGTATTGACAGATTGTGCTTCTGTCTCACTCCAGCTACCTTATGCTCTGTTACACTTTCAGGGCAATATCATTCTGCATGAGCAGATCATCATTTTGAATCTCATGGCAGCATCCAATGGAATAGCTTTGAGCTTTGGCTGGATTTGATGTCTCTCTGGAAGAGTGACTTTGAAATAGAATTTTGGACAATTTTAACTCTGCTTTTTTCCCCCTTTTTTTCAACTAGTGCTAGTGATGTCAGTATTGTCCTGCAAATGTAGTCCAGTGAGTGGAGTCGCAGTATTAATGCGGTCCTTGTCACGTCAAGGAGAGCTTTCTCAGTTTAGGTCTGTGGTCACGAGTTTGGAGCCTGAGGCATCTTTTTAATGAGGAGGGACACTGTGAGAGGGGCAAGCTGACCTGATACAAGCCTGGACCCAGCCAATACTTTGTCCTGCTAGTCTGTATGTGCACACTCACAAGGAGCGCAGACACAGAAACCCACAGACACGAATAATGCACGAGCCCCACAGAGACAGATCAAGTCAGACACAAATGACTAGCTAGGCTCTCTTTGTGTCAGAAGCAATTTGAAGTGCCTGTTGTAGACTGCCAGGTCTGGAACACACACAGAAGCTTCTCCATGTTCACTCATAAAAAACACGCTGAGGGCTTCCATCTGCACCGGGGCTTCATCCACAAATTGCTTGTTGCGAGGGCAAAAAAGACCATTTTGTGAACAGTTAAGGTACAGCACGAGACATTAAATGCTTCAACTAAAATAAATACAGGGAGTGCAGAATTATTAGGCAAATGAGTATTTTGTCCACACCATCCTCTTCATGCATGTTGTCTTACTCCAAGCTGTATAGGCTCAAAAGCCTACTACCAATTAAGCATATTAGGTGATGTGCATCTCTGTAATGAGAAGGGGTGTGGTCTAATGACATCAACACCCTATATCAGGTGTGCATAATTATTAGGCAACGTCCTTTCCTTTGGCAAAATGGGTCAAAGGAAGGACTTGACAGGCTCAGAAAAGTCAAAAATAGTGAGATATCTTGCAGAGGGATGCAGCAGTCTCAAAATTGCAAAGCTTCTGAAGCGTGATCATCGAACAATCAAGCGTTTCATTCAAAATAGTCAACAGGGTCGCAAGAAGCGTGTGGAAAAACCAAGGCGCCAAATAACTGCCCATGAACTGAGAAAAGTCAAGCGTGCAGCTGCCAAGATGCCACTTGTCACCAGTTTGGCCATATTTCAGAGCTGCAACATCACTGGAGTGCCCAAAAGCACAAGGTGTGCAATACTCAGAGACATGGCCAAGGTAAGAAAGGCTGAAAGACGACCACCACTGAACAAGACACACAAGCTGAAACGTCAAGACTGGGCCAAGAAATATCTCAAGACTGGTTTTTCTAAGGTTTTATGGACTGATGAAATGAGAGTGAGTCTTGATGGGCCAGATGGATGGGCCCGTGGCTGGATTGGTAAAGGGCAGAGAGCTCCAGTCCGACTCAGACGCCAGCAAGGTGGAGGTGGAGTACTGGTTTGGGCTGGTATCATCAAAGATGAGCTTGTGGGGCCTTTTGGGGTTGAGGATGGAGTCAAGCTCAACTCCCAGTCCTACTGCCAGTTTCTGGAAGACACCTTCTTCAAGCAGTGGTACAGGAAGAAGTCTGCATCCTTCAAGAAAAACATGATTTTCATGCAGGACAATGCTCCATCACACGCGTCCAAGTACTCCACAGCGTGGCTGGCAAGAAAGGGTATAAAAGAAGAAAAACTAATGACATGGCCTCCTTGTTCACCTGATCTGAACCCCATTGAGAACCTGTGGTCCATCATCAAATGTGAGATTTACAAGGAGGGAAAACAGTACACCTCTCTGAACAGTGTCTGGGAGGCTGTGGTTGCTGCTGCACGCAATGTTGATGGTGAACAGATCAAAACACTGACAGAATCCATGGATGGCAGGCTTTTGAGTGTCCTTGCAAAGAAAGGTGGCTATATTGGTCGCTGATTTGTTTTTGTTTTGTTTTTGAATGTCAGAAATGTATATTTGTGAATGTGGAGATGTTATATTGGTTTCACTGGTAAAAATAAATCATTGAAATGGGTATATATTTGTTTTTTGTTCAGTTGCCTAATAATTCTGCACAGTAATAGTCACCTGCACACACAGATATCCCCCTAAAATAGCTAAAACTAAAAACAAACTAAAAACTACTTCCAAAAACATTCAGCTTTGATATTAATGAGTTTTTTGGGTTCATTGAGAACATGGTTGTTGTTCAATAATAAAATTATTCCTCAAAAATACAACTTGCCTAATAATTCTGCACTCCCTGTATAGTGGTTTAAATAGAAAGTACACTCATGTTGCACGGTCCCCGTGGAGGAAAGTTCCCCTCTCTTTTCTTGTTACACGGGTAATTTGTTGCTACTGATATGATTAGCTGATTAATTGGTTTACCTAATCAAACGCTAAATATTAATCAAGGCGGTTTCAATAACTGATTAATCATTCCTGCGCTTCCACAAGCAAAGGCATCAAACATTTGGTCGTTGTAGTATCCAAAGTGGAAGATTGTTCCTGTTCCTGCGTTACAGCGCTGTAAACTGAATCCCTTTGAACTTTGACCTGATGTTTACCTAAAGAAAATGAGGTTATTTTGAAGTTATTATTTTTTGTGCCCATATCAGGGCTAAATTTAAATAGAAAAATAAATAGAGATGGCAAGCGTGTCAGGTCCCATATGTGTAATGTTACATACAGGATTGATTAGTTCAGGCTTTTGTTTGCAGCAATTTTAATCTATTGGGAAACAAACAAAATGATCTGGGCAATCAAGGCTACGTACATATGAAGAACACTGCAGCAAAAGCACAAAACAAAAACCCTCCAATAATTAACTACTATATTCCTGCCCATGTAATTAAAAAGAAAAATGTGGCTACCCAGTCTCTCCTGTCCAGTTAGAGAGCTAATTTGAAGACTCTAAAGTAAGCGCATTTAAAATGTGTTACAGAGTATATTTTTCCAACCATGCTTAAGACACCTGGAGTGTGAATGAATTTGGATGACAGCCTTTAAATCTGTGCCCATAACAGACAACATGCTCTGTGGAAGTGCACAGTGAAACTCAGACCAAAGCAGTGCTAACGATATTCACTGGAGCAGCGTTTGCTGTCGCTGTTGTGACAAAATCCTCTCTTATGGATCGAATAATGATGAAACTCCCTCTGTCAGGCGAGGTAACAGCTCCCTTGGCCTGAGTGCTGTGCTCTAACTATTCACTAGCAGGAGAGAAACGGGTCCACGCTGACTCGACACGCAGCACAGGAGAGGAATTGGAAGTGAGCTCTTTCTTGGCTCGGAGGTGAGTGTGTAGGTGGCGCAGAGCTGCTGCTGTAGCTTAAGTCAGGCAGGGCACAGCATGCAGAGCTGCCTTACTTTACTCAGAGCCTATGAAAAGTCTTGTTTCCCAATCAAATGTGTGCTTTTGAAAAAAAAGGCAGCAAAATTGTAGAAGTGCATTTAAGGAACTCCAGTAAAAAGTCTGCGCTTTTCTCTTTTAACATCAACTTCCTGTATAGCAGCCCTGCTGTATATATTTTCTGCGGCACTTGGCTTGTTTTATTGGCCCTTATGTGACGTCCCATAAACTATTACCGTATATCAAGGTGTGCTGTGGTTGTCTGCAGACACTGGTACATTGTTGCTGTCTGAAAACTGAACGTTTCTGATGTCATCATCATCTTCATGTTTTGACTGAAATGTGGATCGGACTGAGAAACTAAGGGACTTGTCACACCCGTACAATTTATATGTCACAAAGTAGACCCACCTCAAAGCCCAATTCTGTTATCCTCCTTGTCTGATCCTATTGAGATCAATAATTTACAAAATGAGCCACATGTTGTATTAAGACTAGTGAGCTAATGAAACCATAGACTCATAAGGAAAGTGTTTATTGAAGTTACGAAGAAAGTGTTGTTTTCCCATAGACTATACAACCAGACTCCTTTTGGACACCAGGGATCTTAAACACTCACTATGTGTTTTTACAGCACCCTGCATTTAATCATTAGTTATTATTCATCTCTGGCTCTCTTCCACACCATGTCTTTTGTCCTGTCATCCCAAACCTGTTGTGGCAGATAACCGCTCCTCCAGAGCCTGGTTCTGCCGGATGTGTCTTCCTGTTAAAAGGGAGTTTTTCCTTCCCATAGTTGCTAAGTGCTTGCTCATAGAGGGGTCATGTGATTGTTGTGGTTTTCAATCAAATACTGTAGTACTCTACTACTACTCTTGAAGTGACTAGTGTTGTTATTTGGGACTAAATGAATACAACTAAATTGAATTTGATTTGCACCTGATGGCCATTACATAAGTACATGTTTATTGCACGGTTGCATCAGCTTCACTTTTCAGACAAGGAATCTGTGTCCATCTTTTATATACAGTCTGGTAGAACTGGGACTTAAAATATGCATATGTAACACTTTTTAGTTTTTTAATCCATTTAGTGTTAAATAATTCTTATTTTTAGTAGTTAGTTAGTTGCTTATGTTTTCTACAAGATGACTTAATTTCCTGCTTAAGTTTTGTCTTTTTGAAATTATTTGGATATTATTAAGTAAAGTTTATAAAACTGGACAAAAAGCAAGATAGGTTTATTATTATTATAATAATATATGAACGAAGAAATAAGGTTTGTTTCACTAACTTGCATATGAAACACTTAAGCAGCAACAGTATGTAATCTGCGGAGCAGCTGTGCACATATATCAAGTGAGCTTTTAAGAGCACTGGTAGTGCTGGCTTTGCTCTGGAAAACAGTTTGGTGTTTGTCAGGATCTGTGTTGAGTCAGCGATCCACTAACTGCAAAAACACTTGTATTCAGCGATTACTGTCGTGTCTTTACGCATTACAATGTCTTATTTTATCATTTATATTTTATGCTTGTATTTAAAGTCCTTTCACACCCACTCGGTGCTTTCAAATTCCAGCTGATCTGTCTTTGATGTTGAATTACCGTAAAGATGTGGGGGTTTAATACCCAGTTCCCGTGCGGTTTACAAGAACACTTTTGCCAAAACATCCTCTTTAGTGTATAACAGTGATTGGGAACTTTTGGACAGATAAACGTAGCACGAGAGAAAACACCTGTTATTTGGTGGTAAACGGTTGTTAGAAGAATTAAAGCAGAAACATTAGGTTTTAACAACTCAATGCACATTTGATCCTTTCATAGATGAGTACAAATAACTCTTATGCCCTTTTCTTTTTTTAATCTTCCACCCAAATATGACCCCAAACTCTCCGCTATGAAAACCCTCATTGAGTCAATCATTTCCTTCTGTTTAAACAGTAAAGATTGCCTTCTGTACACCACAAACAGATAAAACTTTGATTATCTTTTCTATTGTGAATGCAGCTTTAGTTTATGTATGCAGATGCCTCATGGAAGCAATTCACGAGCTTGGAATTACGAGGTCCCATCTGCATGCGGAGGAGCTCTGCCATTACCAAGAGCGGAAAAAAAAGGAGTTTTGCACGTGAATGTTTTAATCGTAAGTGGATATTTTCATCCTGGGTCTCTTTTTGCTGGACTTTGCCAAGGGGACATAGAAGACCAAGCCAGAAATAAAATACTTCAGCTCTTTTCCAAAGAAGAGGACAAAAACTAGAAAAGTAAATATTTCATTTTAAAGAGTAAATTAATGTGAAAATTGAACCTTTAACGTCCCTTGTGAATATCAATTTTTAAATTCATATCACAATGAGGAATCAATTTTGAATAAAATGCCAGCTGCCTCACGACGGCTCAGTGGGAAAGGCAGATTGGATCAAGCTCTGGCTCCGAGGTGAAGTAAGAAAGCGGAACCCTGGACACCGACACCCTCTCCCACATCGACTCCTCTGTGCTGTGTGTCAACACAGAGAGCAGACTGGAGGCGATTATCCCACAGAGCCAAGCTGTGCTTGTGTTGTTTAGCAAGGTCTGCAGTTTCGATTCTCTGTTACGAAGCTGTCTGTGTTTTTATTTTATTTTATTGACCCTTATAAGCCCCCCTTATTTTCTGCATGTATAGGTTTGTAAAAAATGATTAAACTATGTCTCACGGAGGAATTGACAAATCATAACTCCAAAGGAACACACACACACACACACACACACACACACACACACACACACACACACACAAAGACTGTTTCTATATTCCTGTATTCACTCTTCTTGGCCACTCTGCATACTTCACTCTTCATAGCCCGTAAGTAAAGTAGATCTCGGGGTGGAAATATGTGAGGATTAACGACTCCAAGGGTTTGAATGCCATATTTAATGCTTTAGATTTCTCTGATGTTTTAGCCTGTAGCCTTTGTGTTGCATCGTAAGAGGCCAGCAGTTATTGCTCATGCAGTGACAATGGATAAACAGACAAAAGTTACATGGATTCTTTTTTTTTTTTTTTTACAGCTGCAGGAAATGCACGAGTCTGCTTGATATGAGGAAGGAGCTGAGGTTATAAGAAGCTGCTTTAATATTCCTGCACGGATTACTGACACCGCCGGAGAAATAAGGATAACAAGGATGTCGGTGATATGGGCCGTTGTTGCTGCTCTACTTTCTCTGTCACTTATGTTATCCAACGTGATCAAAATTACGTCAATCAAGATTACATCTTTACTTAAGCCTAAAAAACTATCTGTTTTTGTTGACACTTCTTAAAATGTGTGATCTGTCACTCTGCCTTTCCAGCTGTCTATTGTGAATCCCCCCCCCCCCCTTGTCACCCTTGCTCAGGGTGTCTCATCCAAAGTCTCTATCAGCCATCTACGGACTCCAGGGTCCAGTCACTATCTCTTACTTTTATCTGGGACTCGGTTTTATGATGTCGCTTCTCATCAGAATCTGCCAAACAAACTTCATTTCTGCATCTTCATATTTTTTTTAAACAAATTTAGCTCTTTTCTTCCAACCGATCTCTCTCTCTCCTCCTTGAACGCCTGAATGCTCTATTGTGTGTGTTTTTGCTGCCATAGTATTTCCATATATAACCACATATTACTAGCACATACAGCATACAGAGGAAGAGTCTGGGGGCTGTGATCCTGCTGTGCTCATACATAACACAAGAGAGCTGCTGTATAAGAATTTGTTTAGTTTTTTTTTTTCACAAAAAGGAAATATAGAGCTATATTGGCCTGCTCGCTGTGACAAATGTTCTCCATTTATTGTGGAAACTATATGAAGAACAGTGGTTTTTCATAAGAGCTTATCTTTGAGACCAAACATTTTGTGTAATAGTGGAGGCAAACTTTCTGAAAAAGTGTAGACAAAGGCTTTGTGCCGCCATGCATTTTTTTCTTGCAAAGTATATTAGAACCTTTGCACTTTCAGCTCCAATGGAAAATAACTGATTTAATGCACTTAATTTACAAGAGTGAGTAGGGAAGTCTGATAAAATGTTCCCAAAAGATTTGACTGAAATAAGCTCTTAAAAGTGCTCCATGCATGTTTATTTATTTATCTTCCCCCTCACACATACACACATGCACACATGCACATCCCAGCCCCAGAAAGGATGTTAGTTGCCGCTGACCCGAATAAAGCTTAAAGTTAATATTTTTACTATGAGGCCATGCCATGGGCTTATTCAAAGGAGTCCCATGGGCAAGCAACTTTTTCTACACTTATATAATTCAGGGATATGTAACTTCGATCTAAATGGTCAGAGGCAAACGTTGTGGTGAGATTGTGCTGAGCAGAAAATGGCTCGAGCGTGTGTGTATCTTTACAGCCCCTGAACCGACATGCGTTTAACTCATATAGATTTATACATGATGTAATGTCCCTGTAATAAGCATTTGTAGTGCTGAGGTGCCATTCTGTATGGCATTTCAGATCATTTTACATCAGGCGCTTAAATTGAAAAGGTTGGGCAAGGTTTGTGTCCTGGTGTTCATGTCACAGAGGCTGCCATTCCACATGAACGGGCATGTGGACTCTCTGCCGTTGGGACTCTGTCAGTTTTGTTTGGCTTTGACTATCTGTGCAATTTGGGATATAGAAAGGTATTTTTAAGTTAACCATGAACATAAAGGAAAAGTAGTATATGATCATAGGCAAATGAATTAGTTCAAATTGTCCTCTTGATACTTACAAGTTACTATGTAGCTTGCGAGTATCATGTATATATCATTCTGTTGCTAAGTTCTGTACACGAACGAAGTGGAAGAAATACCACAGGCCTGGCAAAAGTCACCTGTACAGTTGGTTGATTGATTGCTATGGTTGATGATTTTTGCTAGTAAAAACAACAGTGATTCAAATTTTGAGCCTCGCTACATACCTGCGAATTTCACGTAGACTTCAGATTAGCTTAAGAACAGTGCATAGAGGGCTTTATAGAATGAGTTTCATTGCTGAACAGCTGCATCCAAGCCTTACATCACCAAGCATAATGCAAAGTGTCAGATGCAGTAGTGTAGTACTGGTCTATAGAGCAGTGAAGATGTGTTTTCTGAAGTGACGAATCGTGCTTCTCTGTCTGGCAATTGGATGGAAGTGTTCAAGTTTGACGGCTGGTAGGAGAACCATGCTTGTCTGACTGCACTGTGCCAAGTGTAAGGTTGGTGGACGGATATTTTAGTGTAGGGTTTTTTTTTCAGGAGTTGCGCTTGGTCCCTTAGTTCCAGTAAAAAAAAAAAACCCTTAATGCTTCACCCTGCCAAGACATTTTGGACAATTTCATGCTTTGCGGGAGTAGTTTAGGGATGACCCCTTTCTGTTCCAACATGACTGCACACTAGTGCACAAAGTAAGGTGCATAAAGACATGCATGAGTGAGTTTGGTGTGGAAGAACTTGACTGGCCTGCACAGAGTCCTGACCTCAACCCAACAGAACACCTTTAGCATGAATTAGAGCAGAGACTGTAAGCTAGTCCTTTTTGTTGAACATCAGTATCTGATGCACATTGGTGAGTGCCCCATAAACACACCCATAAACATTGTGGAAAGCCTTCCCAGATGACTTGAAGCTTTTATAGCTGGAAAAGATGGGTCAACATCATCTTAAACCCTATGGATTAAGAATAAGATGTCACTCAAGTTTCTATGTGTGTGAAGACAGATGAGAGAATACTACTTAGAAAACAAAGCAATATGTATATTTTATATATTTCAGATTGCCTGAAAATTAAACAGTGTTAAACTGTATTACTGACCGGCTCTTTCCTTCACACAAACTTTGAAAGCAGAATCAAAGTTTCCATCAAGCAGGCGTAAGGAGCCTTAACACAACAACAGCAAACACAGAAAGATTATTTACAGAGAGAAAAAGCTGAGAAAAGAAATAAAGAAAGAGCAATTTCATTCTTTTTTTTCCAAGACGAGAAAATGTTCAGCCTGCTTGAGTTTTGTGATGATTTCAAACACCCGAGCACAGTTTAGAAACTTAAATCTTTGTCACTCTGGAAATTTTAGGAGCGAAAACTGATTGAAGTTCCTTGAATTTTTATGGGCACGGAACTTTTACGGATACTCAGGGAAGAGCACGCAGAAAATGTTATCAGTTTCACCCCTATGGGTTTTCAGGAAAGCTCAAAATAAATGTGATGAATGTGATGCAGCGAGAGTCCATTGACCGCAGCCTGCAGCAAAACAGGTTTTTACAGTGAGGAGGAAGTAAACCGGCATCACTTACTGTCCCCGAAATAGCAGGAATAAAATTGCCCCATTTAGAATGCATGGATGTTCAATATCAACAATCATTCTCTTGTTTAAAATCGTTTTCCAATACAGGGTCGTAAATACCGACACTGTCACCCTCCCCCCTTCTCTCCTTGACACAAAGCAATATCGACTGTGAGCTATCGACCCCGACTTGGTCCCAAATCTGAGCAGGAGACAGACTTGTGCTCCTGCCAAAGCAATTAAAACCCCGGCTAGACCTTCGATGCTTTGTCTTTACAGGCCAGGATATTGATACAAACACCAGAAAAAGTTCATTAAAAAAGATGCAACAAGACAGTGAGAGTAAAGAGTCTAAATCACACACAGAGACGCTTCTTAAGAGCTCACTATCTTGTCTTGAGAACGAGCCAAGATACTGCCGCAGGGCACTTCGGTTTAGAAGCGTGCACTCAAACGCTGTACTGTGAGTTTAATATCAATCAAGCCACAGCACATGTTTGATGCCTCCTGGGATTTTTAGCTGCTGTTTTATCTATGACTGATTTAAACTGCTACGTCTGAGGCAACATTAAAAACATGCAGAATTATTGTTCGCATGTTTCAGTCACCTGACATCACAGACGAACCTACAGAGGCCATGAACAGGGACCTCTGGAACTAGTTTTCATAGCGTATTGATCTGTGTTGTCCCTATGATATGGACTCCTGGGAGCCACAGGCTCATTAATCAGGCTGACACTTGGAGTGACACACGGGGCTGAGGCAGCAGCACCGCAGCACTGGGGCGCCACTATGAACACCTTTTCTTCTTTCTCCCCCTTGTCTTAATTTTTCCAGAAGCCTGTGAGCTGGAAGAAATGCCGATGTTGTAAATGGATACATGTCTCCGAATACTGCAAACCCCGTGCACTCTCCTCTCTCTTGTTTCACTACTGCTAACACCCTCAAGTACCTCTACCCTTTTTTGCACAAAGCCGATATAAAGAATTTAAAAGTTTATTCAACCCCATAAATAAAAAAAAGAAATTAACAACACTGTGCATGCTTCTGTATTCATTTCTTTATGGGCGTTTACAGCATCACACTCAGAGATGGGCAGTAACGCGTTACTTGTAACGCGTTACTGTAATCTGATTACTTTTTTCAAGTAACGAGTAAAGTAAGGGATTACTATTGCAAAAACAGTAATTAGATTACCGTTACTTTCCCGTAGGAACGCTGCGTTACTGCGTTACTAAAACCGTGATTTTTTTGCGAGAATGTCTCATGACAGTGACGTAAGCGAGTGCGACGTTCGTGACAACAGCTGTGTGCAGATCAACAATGGATCATATATCGAGTACGGAGAGAGTATGAGCGTGCAGCGTTTAAAGCGTGGAAGCACTGACCTTACTTTGAGTTTGATTCCATAAAAAGTGACAAAAACATTAGTGGGAAGAAAACTTCTTTTTACACCGAAAAAACCCCTAAACAAGCTCCGAGTGCGCAACGACGTAATAGGAAACTCACAGAGAAACTCGCGGATTCTTCCACTGACCGCTGCGCCACACTGGCACCAGGGTAAACCTCCGCCTACCCCACTCCTGCTTTACAGGTGAAAATAGAGCAACAGGACCGCTGAGTCTTTGATTTTATTTACTTTCTGCTGTGTTTTACTTGCATCTATTTGAAAGACTGAGTGTAAACACAAAAAATATTTTATTTTATGTGCTGGAATGTGCAGAAAATAGGTTTAAATGTTAAACTAATTTATTCAAGTCAGAGAATGGTGCATGTAATTAAATTTTTGCTTGATGCATAAAGTTAAAAGATTAAAACTAATAAAACAAGTTTTAAAAAGAGACTTTTCCATTTGATTACATTTTGTATGATGGATTATGCAGAAAAAGTAGAATTGGGCTGAAAGATCTATCGCTTTATCACCTATTCAGGTTGTAAATCGTGTTTTTAAAAAGTAACTAAGTAACTAAGTAATTAATTACTTTTGAAAATAAGTAATCAGTAAAGTAACGGGATTACTTTTTTGGGGAAGTAATCAGTAATTAGTTACTGATTACTTTTTTCAAGTAACTTGACCAACACTGATCACACTTAAATATTGATACAGTGTTAATAAGTTTATCAGGACTGGATGCCGTTTTCTCTAAGAGCAGATCAAGTCTGAATCAAGATCAGTTTTATTATATCCTGCAAGTAAATCTTGCAAAAGCCTATTTCTTTATGAACCATCTGGAAAATTGTTATGCAGCAAAGTTGAAACTGGCTTGCACCAGTTCACATGCACAGTAAAGGCATTAAAGGATGGACGAACGTAAGCCACGTCATGTATGAAACTGAGACACAGTAGTTATAGCTGTAGAAGATCACCACATTTGCAGTTATAATTTTGCACATCTAATTTGCACTCAGTGGTAGCATTCACTTTCAATGCAGTGCAACAGACAGAATTTGCATTCTGTCACAGATGTCACTGCTGACCCCATCCCCACTTCAACCAAATAGAAACTGCCTCTTAGTGTCTGCAGATGCCGATGGTGACGATGCCACAGTGCTTACAGTGTCCCAGCCACACTGCCTCTTGAACTTAGAGGCCAGACTAAAGAATAAGGACAAAGTATTAAAAGAATCTTCTGTAAACATCAGCATGAATCTATATTTTCTAACTGGAACTTCACCAGCAAAGAGCGACCTCAAATATAATTTAACAATGTTTACTGAAAGAGAATGGCAGGAGTGAGCAAAGATCTAGGCTAGAGACTGTGATTTGGGGAAGGACTCAGTGAGAACCCGGGCCAGACAGCACCCCTGGGATTAACAAGAGGAAGTGAGAAACTGAGAAAGGGGGAGGGTGGGGCATGAAAACAAGAACAAACTGGCATGTAGGACAGGAAGGCATTTATAGACGCCCAACTGGAAGTGTGTGCAATGTTGTCCTGCTCCTGAAATTCTCGTTTCTGGTCATTTATTTTGAACTGGTTTCATTTCCTACAACATTAAAGACATTGAATTCACTTTTTATCCTATTTTCAACACGTGATAAAACTGCATCTTATGTTTGTTGTATGTGGAAACTGGCCTACTACAAACAGAAATGCTGTATATTAGCTAAGCTGCTGTTTGATAAAAACATGAAAGTAAATTATGTTCAGATGAATGCTGCAGAGATTAAAACCCACACATGCATGTAGTCCCGATGTACATCACACTCACAGTTGGAATACGGTAGTTTATTGCTTATCTGTGCTTTTCTAATCTGTGAGCCACCAAAAATCAAAAGGAGCAAAGCCAAGATGAAGGTGAGGATTTCTCCCATATAAACCTGCAAGATGAGGACAGCTATGGTTGCTAGGAGACAAATGACAAATCCCTCTGCATGTAGCTTTTTGTGTCTATAACACCCTTTTTTCTAGTCATCCCACACCCACACACATGCATATACAGGTGTACGTATACAATCTGCCTGATATTACCAGATGCCATCCTCAATCTTCCACCATCTCCCGTCCGACCATCATCCTTTTTGCATTTTATTCATTTTTATTTGTTCTCTGTCATTTCTTCTCCTTTTGTGAAGCGCTTTGGGACAAACCTGGTTGTTAAAAGCACTTTATAAATAGATTTGACTTGACTTGATTCTGCGAGGGAGTCACCGATATGATGGAACATTGTTGGCTGTCACCACCGAGAGGCAGCTAGAGAGGGAAGTTTGGAAACCATCCGCGTACTTTTGACAACTGTGAAAAAGCCCAAGAAGCAGCCACGTAACAATGTCGAGTGTACCGCAAATCAGAAGTTAGAGGACAATATAAGCAAAGATTGAGGGCTAAAGAGTTGCATGAAGTTTGATGTAGATCTAATGAATACACAGTGAAGCTAAATAGCCCTCCTTAAAGCCTTCTTTCCAAGTACAGAGTAACTCGGTGATAACTGATGATGACTAAAATGTAAATAAAGACTTGTTAAGCGAAATAGATAGACATTAACTCCAACAGTGCGTATGTTTATTTGGAACAGGCCTAAAAAACTGTTGAGCCATAATTAGGGTTGGAAAATTCACAGGAAAAGGAATGAAGTTTCATGCTGTGCTAATTATGTTTATCTTATTGGCATAATTACTTTTAATACCTCCTGGTTTAAAAGAAAGAAAGAAAGAAACAGGCATATCTAAATCCCTGGTAGAAAAGCATCACAGTGGAATGACTCCATTCGGAATCTCTTGAGAGAAACGTCATTATAAACAATCGCGATCTTGCTTGTTTATTTCTACCCATCTGCAGCACAATGGGGTCCTGCAATGCAGAGACCATGCAGAGCCACGAAAATGCAAGTCTAAAATAGGCTGTTTTGTGCTTATTGATGCCGCGTCATGTTTCATCCCCTTTCCCCATCTGTTTACAATATGACAACGAGAAGATTGTGTTCTGCTATGGTATCCGGCACATCATGATTCACTGAATCACAATCTAGCAGAATCTATTGGATTTTAGCTAAAAATCCTCCCCTCAAGAAATGTACAGATTTTATGCATCACAAGGCAGCGCACAGGCTTTTTTCTTTTCTTTTTCTTTTTGTGAGTCAGCCTGGAACAGCGTTATTACTGACCTGAGATTGAGTACATCTCAAAATTGCTGCACAACAGATAAACAGAGTTTGGTTGGTGGGCAAATAAGTAACTGGTGGTTTTGGCCCCAGAATTGACAAAGTTACGGTTTGCACTCTTTACTCTGCTGATAGTGCAGACAGCACAGAGAGAGCAATTTTGTTGAAAGGAAAAGGCAACGATGAAGAAGTAAAATGACTTGCTGGTACACTCATAAAGCTCATGCGTGGTCTGTTTAAAGTTTATGCTGTTTTCTTCTCCACTTAAGCCACACCGCTGTCTGTATATTTACAGATTCGGATCCCCACAGATGAAGTTATTGTTGGAGGATACTTTTAGAGCTGACAACTCTAACGCTGAACAATAAGGCTAATACTATCAATGCACCGTGGTCCACAGACAGGGTAAGAAATTCTCAAAGGACTGAGAAATGTACTTACAAATTACAATAAGAAAGCATATGATAATACCGGGCTCTGAAATGATACACTGTTATACTGGTTTACTTCAGAGAGGGTTGACGCTTCAATAGACAATATTCCCAAACCAATGAATGTAATTATTAAAATATCTGGGGTACATAATACTATCTGATATGAACATTAGCATGTTAAATGCAGTACATAATTGTCACGGGCTGGGGGATCGGCGAGACGCTGATCGGCCTTTTTCTTTCTTTTCTCTCTCTCGCGCTCTCTCTCTCCTCCTCTCTGTCGCCGGGGCGGAACTCATTGTGGGTTCACGCCGTTGGCCCACGCCCACAGAAAAGAACACACCTGATGCCCATCAAGGTGAACGGCATTTAAGCCAGGAGGTGACTGCTGTTCTTCGCTGGATCGTTGTCTACCACGTGTGTCAAGTGTGAAGAAAGGAACTGCAGTCGTGTATGTGGAGAGTTGGAGAGCGATCCCCCTTGGATTTGCCTGGAGCCCCGTCCCTCACATTGTTGTATATAGCACTGCCCGGCACTCTCTGTATATTCACCTGGTGAACTCTGTAAATAAATCCTTGTGTTCAGCTGATTCAGGAGTCCCGCGTTTGAGTCCCCTGCATTGAACCTTAACAATAGTATATAGTATATAGTATATATATATTAGGGGTGCAACAATACTCATATTGATATTGAACCGTTCGATACAGTGCTTTCGGTTCGGTACACATATGTATCGAACAATACAAAATTTTTAATTTATTTTATCAACTTTTCTTCTGATGATGCTGTCTGTGTTGAGCGCTCAGTGGATCTGCGTTCCACTACTCCGCCTAGGCTGCACTGTCGAGCGCAGAGCCACTGAGCGCAGCGCAAGCTAGCGAGACAGAAGCTAAGCTCGTTGCAACATGGCAACTGCCTCAGCGCTAGCCGAAATTGAACCTCCCCCACCCTCATTCAGATCTGGCGTTTGGAACTATTTTGGTTTTCATGTGAAGGATGACCCTGATGGTAAGCGCATCATGGACAAAAGTAAACCTGTATATCAGATGTGCCACGCAATGCTCAATTACATTGGTGGGACTGTGGATGCTCAGTGGGGTTAAACTCAGTAGAAAGTTCAGGACAATCCTTGACCTTTTTTTGTCTTCGAGTACCTCTTCCAAAGGTGAGGTCATTTGGACGCTTAATTTGGTGCAGGTGTCCCAGCACAGAAGACTTTACCACATCGTATATACCCATGGCTGTATTTTTCTTTGTGTTTGATCTATGTATGCAGGTATCATTCTCTCTTGTTTGTCTCCTTACATACATGCTTATGTTACTCGGATCATCGGTAAATAGGACTTTGAGTCAGCCACTGTAAAATGCTGGTATGTCTGAGGCTTTGTTCCCTCCTGAGAATTGGTTTAGAGGAGACACCGCTTATCCCCTGAGAGCACAAAGTCTGCTTATCCCCAGAGACAGGCCCTTCTTTTCACAGGACTCTTAATTGGAGTGTTGCTATCTTCAAAAAGCAAATTCTGCACCAAAGTTGTTTTTCTATCTCTCAGTGAACGAAGCTTGATGTATTGATCTTCTGATAGGGCGGTCACTTTTTGCTTGCCTGATTGTGCTTTGGATACAACTGATCCACTTTCCACAAGATGTTTCAGAGATCCATCCACTGCCCCCTAAGAAACCTTCAGTCTAGCCACAGGTTCACACTGCAGAAAGCCTTTCTTTACTCACAAAATCAATTTGACGCATGATACTTCTGCTGAATGCCAAAGCCATGTTTACCACTACAACAATGTCATTTAGTACACAAAGTTCTGCTGAAAATTTGAAACACAAGTTAAAAATGGTTAACAGGTTTTTTTACATATCAAAAAATATTTAGATACAGCTTCCTGTAGAATTGGCAAAATTATCTTTGAATAGAATAACTATTAAAACCAAACAAACAAGCAGATGATAAAACAAGATGATGATAAACACCTGTCAACTAATCTGATTGATTATACTGAGTTTTGCTATTAATGGTAAGAAAGGGGCATTATAAGGGAAAAGCTTTTCCAGAGGTGATATATACAGTGCTGCCTCTAAACCTGTGTTACAGTGTTAAGGCTGGAAAAAGAAAGTACATCCATATTAGGTGAGAGTCTTATGCACACTGACAGGAAAAGGATTAGCTAGGTTGCTCGAGGACATCTTTGACCTTTTGGTGATGTGACAGTCTCTCTGATCTACCGGTAGTCAAGTAAGTTCACCATTTTAGACAAGAGCATCTAAGTTGGCTGATTTTTTTTTTTTTTGAAAAGACAGCACTTTGTTTTTTGGGGTTGCAAGCAAAAAAGTTTCTGCTCAACAGGAACTCCTTGTGAGGCGTTTCCCATGGGCTCTAGACAAACACACGGAGGCTTCCCACAGCAAGTATGCAGAGTCCTGATGAATAATGCAAATTAACTGAGCCTTTGCGTCACAACACCTTTTCTTAGAATACTAATTAGCCTAACAGCGAAATATTAGATTCCCGTGTATCTCATGTGAGATGCTTATCTTAACCCTAGTGCGCCATACAATTGTGTACACGGACTGGTTGTTTGTGCTCATTTCACATCACCCTTAGGACTCAGAAAAGTCCACTTTGAGTGACCCCTGATGCCAAAGTGCCAATAGGCCTGGGGTCCCCATTGCCTTCCACTGCATTTCAGGACAAACCCTTATCAGAGTAGCTTAGTTCCATGAGTAAACATATTTACAAACTTGCGCTCTCTCGTGAAATTTACTCCTCTCATTTCCCACGACTGGTAAACATGTTTTCTCAGCTAAGACACTTCACGTCTCCTCATTTGCTCGCTAGGAAAACACGTACAGGTAATTTTTTGATGCATAGCCTCATACTTATCTGGAAGCATGGCCCCAGTATTATGAACACATGTCACTTTGTGTTGCCGTCATAGTTAGGCTAGGAGAAAACACACTATGTTCTCTTTAAAACTGGGAGTGCCACACTTGACCTTGTCCATTCCAGTTACAGCCTCCCTGCAGCCACCGTAATGCAGCGTGTCTATTGTCATCGGCTTGATAAGACCATAATATGCACATCGAAAACCTGCAGCTGTACTGCATGGAGGTTATATACAGTCACCCATGCAACTCATATATTTTCATCTGGCAAGAACAGAAGTCAGTTAGAAATTAAACATTTAATTATCTTCCTTAGAAAGTGAAAGGGTGTCATTATCAAAGGGATTTAGAAAGGCTGCATTTCAAAAGGGAAGCCTTAATGTTTCCATGTTTGGTACTTGTAAGTAATCTTTTTAGAAACACCAGGGCTTTTTCTTCACTAGAAAAACAGCGTATATGAATTATGTCTGTATTATTCCTATTTACATCAGTTAAATAAAGCAATGTGCTGAGGTCAGCTTTGGATAAACAGGAAATGTCATATTGTTTGTAATCTTTGTTCTTATGTTCCCTCTTCAATTTTTCTTTCCACTGTCACCAATGCTTGTTTATAAGGATTTTTTGAAGTGTTCATATTTGCAGAACAGTAGTGTTTCATGTGGATTGATCATGGTAACAAAGGCTATATTTATGCCTTTATTACCATGATCAACAGCTTGTATGAGCTTGAGGTTGTGAATTCAAACTTGTGCACCTAATTCTTATTTTTTATGTAAGTAAGTAAAGATGTATGATGTACAATCCTTCCCCCAGAACATTTCAAAGAAGGGCACAATATTTTGAAACAGAAATGTGAAATGTATTCAATTCTGATCACGTGTGAAGGTCACACTTATCTGCACCCAGTTGAGAATAGTGTCTCCTGCACTCCACAAACTCCCAGACATGTATCCATAATATCCACAATTCGAATCTGTCAGGTGACCTTTGCTTCATCCCATCATTCTCTCTCTCTCTCCTTTTCATGTTATTTATTGTCATCACTCTAAAGGCTTTCATTGAATGAAGGCAAAATGTGTAAAGATTTTTCAAACTAACCGTATTAAGCAACAAAACTGACATACAGTAGTTAGAGTTGGGGAACCTGAAGAAGCTTGAGGAAACCTTTGTTTTTAGGAATGAAGAGGCC
This sequence comes from Perissodus microlepis, assembly GCF_051167445.1. Lineage (NCBI taxonomy): Eukaryota > Metazoa > Chordata > Actinopteri > Cichliformes > Cichlidae > Perissodus > Perissodus microlepis. The sequence continues at coordinate 29,361,471 of NC_140479.1, read as the reverse complement.
ATAAATCATGGCAGTACTAAAGCCCAAGAGCACATGTACAGACTACACTGTTTACTGCTTGGTCTTTTGAGATTTTATTAATATTATTAATAATAGTATTAGTAGTTATTAACTGTTAAATTTTGATAGCAAAAAAGACAACTGGAGAACATTGTTAGGGCAGCTGTACAGATCACTGAATAATCAGAAGCTGGAAAACCTGCAGGTGTTTAAAATAGCAAAGATAAAGAAAAAAATGTTTTTAAAATGAATACTATTTGCTGTTTTAACATGTTTCTATTTTTTCAAACAATATGAATGTAGTATATAAAATGTGACTGATAAATAAAATATACCTGGTAATTTTAATGTTTTGGGTCACTCTAACCATTGTAACGGTCTTCAGAATCCTTTTATGTTAAACTATCCCGCTGAAGTATTTAGCAATTAAGGGAGATATTTCTCAGGGGTTGGTGGACAGGAAATAGATAATTCATTAATTACATTTTTTTTTAAATTACACTTTTCCACTTGTTTTATAAAGCTACTACTATAAAGCTAGGTTGTGCACTCGGTGGTTAACAATGAGCTCATACCAAATTAAGAGTCCTCATAACTTTGTGTCGACACATAAAACCTTCCTACACTGCGCTTACTGTTCACTGGCTAAATGTAGCGCTGGTCAAATTTAATTTGCCTTCCTTTCAACAGAATACATCATCAACTAAATGAGAAAAGTCATTTGGCCTTGGAGGATGAATTTTAATTAAGGTGTATGGGTAAACTCAAAAAGGTCATCTCTCGCTCTTATCTAATCACACACTTTCACACTCTTTTAAAAGGTGAAAACAGTCCTGCCATTCTAACAGACTTACTTTTTCAAATCTGCATTTCAATTAAATGTCTGTGGTTCACTGGGCAGATGCGTGTATTTAATTAGCTCTGAGCGAAGACAAATGCAACATTTAACAGCCTAATTCACAAGTAGAGGAGATCAAGTGTCTTAGTAACACCTTCCTTATCTTGGCTGGCCAAGTGGTACGATATGATCGATTGTGCTTTGCGTCTGGGATTCCCAAAAGTATTAAAAATGTATTTTAATTCTTTTTCAGCCTAATTCAGTTTAAGTGCCTTAACCTTTATTCATACTGGGAAAGTTTGCCGGGCTCACACACACACACTCCTTCAACAACCACCGGCTTTATATTCATTTGGTTAAAGCTATAAATTCACAAGAGGGTGCCTGCAAAGAGGCTTTTACTGTGGGTATAGAGCACTGTTGGCTCACAGGCACCATGAAAATAGTTGAAGGAAGGGAAAGTGTTAATATTTAAACAGACAGAATTTTCTACCTTTTTAAAATACTGCTGACTACTAAACCCAAGTATTTTCAAAATTAAACTAGCTCCATGTTCTCAGGGACAGAGAGTTTTTTAAGAAAGATCTGAGAAGAATATGTTTGCGGGTAGAGCTCATGCTCGGCTGCAGACCAGAGATGAGTGAGTCTATTTGGGCCTGAGATGAGAAACATTTAGATGTCAAAGTGTAATCATATCTGTTATCAGTGTACCCTGTGCTTTCGACAGCACGAGAAAACGCGACGGCTCAATCTGCAAGCAAGTGCTTGGTGTGTATTGTCAGGAGTTAAGATAAAAGGCAGAAATGATTCCAGGACACATTTGACTATGCTGACATAAAAAGAGAGAAATCGTGGATAAACCCAACATTTCTCACTAAAGTCTGGACAGTCTGGTTGGATTTATGGTATTTCAAACATATTACCCTCCATCTAGTAGGAGGTGAGATCTTCTAAAATATACCTTTTCTGTGCAAGTCACATGGCGCTCTACAGTACCATCTGATGTGATTTATAGTAATACATCTCTGGTCTCTTCATCATCCACTGTGCAATGTCGTCATTCAGTGCCACGTGTATCCAAAGAGCAGTGGGATATAAAACACAATTACAATGGATTTTCACTCTGCGAGTGGAGTCCTTGTTCTTGAATCCGTGTACAGCTCGGCATTAGCCATACAATTGCACAGTTATACCGTTCTGCATTGCATCATGCGCTGCAAAAAACAAAAACCACACAGGAAATTTCCAGCAGATGCTTGTGCTTAGTCCAGAAGAATCCAGCGGGAAAGAAAGGGTGCAGAAATGTGGGGATAAAACACAAAGAATCCAAGGGGACAGGCTCTCTATTACAGACTGCAATGACAGCCGCTCTCTCCTCAGAGCCAAGGAACAAAAAGCTGGTTAGATGCTGCTGTCTGTCGCTTTGTTGCTGCAGTCAGAGAGCTCATCCTTCACAGACATGGATGGAAGGACAGACCGACTCTGTGCAGCTGAGCAGAAATCAATTGTGGACGTTGGTTTGACTGAAAGTCTTTGTTAAAAGTTCCTCCTCTTCGCTCAGAGCTCGACAACCTCAAAATCAAGCGATGCAAGGGGCTCAGACTGCGGCCTCTCGTCTTCCTTAGATGAGGCACATTTTTCAATTATGCACACGAGGGAAGGGAATTAGAGGCCTAATCCCAGCCTAATCCCCAAACAAACAGATCTATGGCCTCCATTTCCAGCAAAGCCACCCTGGCTGCCCTTACTACCCCCACCTCTGTCTAGTTCTGTTAAATCTCTGGCCCTCCACTAACCCGGTCATAGATGGCACTCCTTTCAGCTCTAATAGTTCCTTAAATTGAGCTCTGGAAGCATTAGCCATGTTTGAATAGTACTTTGAATTGCTTTAAACTACCACTTGTGACTCTTCTTAGTTTTTGGCTCGTCATTAAAATGAAAAAGGCTCAAAATGTACTTTTATAATGTAGCTCACCCACTTATAGGTACTAATTTGATGTCCAGGGAGACCTAATTGAATTACTTGCCCCTCTTTAGATTATCTAGTTCATCTCTTTATTCGCAGGTATCTTAGCAGGCATTTGCAGATTCCTTTTCAGCGCTGATCACATTACAATCCTCCAAAAAAAGAGAACCTTTTAAACTGTTCTCATTCATTTTTACTCAGTCAGCATCAATCTGCAGTAAATACCAGTCAGCAGAAACAGTAGTGCCTAGTTCAGGGACAAATTTTTTAATTTTTAACACAGAGCGTGCTAACCATAATCTCATACCGTGGCTGAAAAAATAGAGCTCCTTCTATCACAGATACATCCGATATTGGTCATTATATTTATTAGTTTGTTTATGCTGTCAGCACAGCCAGCAGCACATGTAGCAGACTGTGCAAAGCAGCTCAGCAGGTGGTGTTGCTGAATCAAGCTTGGGTCTTTTAAGTCTGCAAAATGCACATACTGGCCACTCTTGCAGGTACCTTGATAATATCAGGTTATACTTTGGTGCTGGAGAGATTCCTCAGGGATTTTGTTCCATATTAATGTGATAGCATCACTTAGCTGCTGCAGATGTGTTGGCTGCACATCCAAGATGTGAATATCACATTCCACCACATCACAAAGATGAGATCTGGTGAGGCCATTTGAGTATATAATTTTCAAGAAACCAGTTTGAAATGATTTGAGTTTTGTGACATGAAACAGATGATTCAGAAGATGGGCACAGTGTAGGCATAAGGGATGGACGTGGTCAGCAACAACACTCAAACAGACTCTCAGCTGGTACTAACCTGTACTAAGAAAATATCTCCCACATCGTTTCATCCCCAGCAGTAGCCTGAACCACTGACAGAAGGCAGGATAGTGTTGATTATGCCAAATTTGGACACTTATCTGAATGTTGCAGAAAAATAAAGACTCATCAGACCTCACAATATTTTTTGGTCTTCCATTGTCTAATTTTACTAACCCTGTGCTAAGTGAGCTCTTTTGAGCTGGTATGGTCTTCTGTTGCTGTACATCTTTGTCAACATAACATGCTTGTTCAGAGATGCTCTTCTGTATAGTTTGGTTGTAACTAACTGTTATTTGAATGACTGTTGCATTCACATTGAAGCAGTCTGACCTTTGACAACAACAAAGGTCAGAGCATATAGTGCATAGTTTCTATGTTTTTTTTAAGGCCATTGTTTGTAAACCCTGGAAAATCCCAGTAGATTAGCAGTTTCTGAAACACAGATCAGCCTGTTTGGCACCAACAAATGTGTTAGATTCAATATAGTGGCTGGTGAGTATTCATTGCAGAGACGTTAACAGACAGCGATCTGTTAATTTCCACTTGTAAACACATCTTTTACATAGTCTGTGTACACTCTATGTATAAATAATCTTTAAATCAATTTTTAAAAACGACTTATAAACCAGAATAAGCTCTAGCTTACTAAAAGGCAGGGAAAATTAAAGGACCTATCACGATGTGCTGACTGCTATTAGAGTCCAAGGAGAAAATTGCAGAGCCTGTAAAATGCTCAAGGGCTTTCTGTTTTTAATAACCGATCTGTTGTAAATCACATTTAAATCAAAGCCCATTTAATGACATCTTAGACATATATTATCACAACAAATAAAAAAATAAACAACTGACTAATGGTTAACTTAACTTTTTTTTATACTGTTGGTAAGGGACACTACAATGCTATTGTCAATGCACTTTTAAAGCTCTACATCTGTACTACACTGCTGCTATCTTTAAAGAATGGTTATTACACAACTTAAAACTAAGAGGATGCATGTATTTGAGTAAATTACCCATATTAGTTGAATTTGTACTCAACTGTTCACCTAGAATTATTTAAATAAAAATGAATGGTCTCTTTCAAACAACCTTCTGTTTCTCTTTCTTTCTTCTTTGTTTATATATAGAATGTTAACAACAAATACTTATATAAACAATTATCTTGTAGAGTTGAAATGGACACTGTTGATATTGTCTTATGCTGTTGTTATTACTGCTATCTCCATTATTAGGAAACAGTAGACCAGAATTAATTCTCAAAAGTAAAATTGATAAAGTTACTACTATACAATGGAAGCAAACTTCATTGATATTTTCATAGCTAAAATATAAATAATATATGGAGAGGATGTAATGACCATGATGGTGATGACTGTGATACTCAACGGTGGTAACAAAGACTGTATTACTGATGCTTAATATTTACACTACTGTATGTTGTAATTATGACAATGTGATAATTTTATAATTGTAATTGTATGTCACAAATATTTAAATGTACTGCGTAACTACAAAATTTAAAACTCAGATAAGATTGTAGGGGTGGGAGTTAAAAAGCTTGTCTTCATCCCACTCCTTTTCGAGCTAAACTTGTTTTTTTTTTTTTTTTTTTATTGTGTGTGTAATTGTATATTACAATTGTACATTACAATAACTTTATTATTATTCGGTTGCTCGAATAAAGATATTCATTCATTCATTCAATGCTTCCATAGTGTTTTCATTGAACTGTGTACATAAAAGCGAGGAAGTCAAATTAGAGAGTGCTTGGGAGAGAATCAAACATCCCTCTGTCTCACCACTTCATATCTGGCAAATCCTCACACAAAGTGGGGAGGTCTTCCCATTATGATATGGGATTTCAAACACTGCTTGATAACCCAAACGGCTCCTAGGCTGATGCATGCTAACAATTTTAATTTCACAGTATTAAGAATGCTGATGCAATCATTTACTTCTGTGAATTCGATTGGTCATGCACACACTTATCCCGCACAATCCAACAATCTTAAAATGACTTCAATCAGAAATGTGATATCTTATTTACATATTTCAAAACATTTTATGCTCAACCAGTAAATCTCTCCCCATAACCATGCACGTACACCTGATCAATCTGAAACACAAACACACACTCATGCCATAAGCTCTCTCTCTTGTTATGATTCTGTCTATGAGTGATCTACCCAATCCAAAGGTGGTCAGATCGCTTTCATTTCCCTTGACTTGTACAAGCAATCGATTCCACTCAAAGATGAAGGCCGCTGCTCATTGCCCCTGCCAGACTGCTTCTAAGTTCACTTGCCATATCGCTCCATCACCTTCTGAATGCAGATGGGTTCTGGGGTTGTTAGAAGTGAAAAGAGAGACACGGAATGTTTTATCTGTAAAGGTTCAGGCAACACATCATTGTAAAGCCTCTAAAAAGATGTGTCTCCAATTAAAGAACATGCTGTAGTAGGTATCATCCGTAAGTGAGTCATTTAGTCTTTCTAAATCGCAGAGATCAATACTAAAATATATATATATATATATATATATATATATATATATATATATATATATATATATATATATATATATATATATGTACAAAAGACCAAATAGTTTTATGTGAATACAGTTTTTTGAGCTACAAATTGGTAGGTCTGGTTGGGAGATGGTTGTACTTTATACACTTTGTCAAAATCTTCTTAATGGCTGTGAAATATTTACAAGTGAAATAGTCAGAATGTCTTTCTTATTTTGTCCTTCTATGTATAATTTTGCTTTCATGTAGTCTGCAACCTCAATCTGAGTGCTGTGCACTTCACTCTCACAACCAGGTAGCGGGGTTGCCAGAGAAAATTTATTGGCTGGTTTAAAAAACAAAAATCACTACCAACAGTCACTAAACCTATCAACAAAGTTGCTCAGTTGGCAAAAAAGAGGGGTCAGCATAATGATTACTACTTTACGCAACATGTTTGCAGAGCGCTGAAGCTCAGATGGTTCTATATTTTAACACAATTTTAGGAAAAACATTTAACAAAAAACAAATATCCAAATCCCCAAACTGAAAAATCTCCACTTTCTAGGGAACCTATTGGTGAGTTGTTCCCTAGCTGAAGTTGCTTCCAAAGAAGTGAATTTTGTTGCACAAAAAACCTGCTTGCAATTGCTTTGGCTGTTAGCATATTGTGTTGGTCGCCTGTAGGTTGAATGGAAGATTCCAACTTCTCTGCAAACACTCACCAACTACTTGCTGCTAAAGTCAGCTTCTTCCATGCAAACTATGGACGAAAGCAATCACAAGGTTTTTGCTGCAGCCATGTCTTTTTGACTGATTTCACCTAGCAACAGGCAGGAACATCCAGCAACCACTCATCTTGTAAGATATGTTTCCCCTAGCAACCAGAGGTTACCTGGGGTTCACCGACTGTTCTCTAGGCCTGTAGGCAATAACCCTCTTAAAGCAAGAAAAAAATCTACAGCAGGATTATGCGCGCGCACACACACACACACACATTCTCGTTTTGATATCTTAGTGAGGACATAATGCTTTTCCCAGCCGCTTACCTCAACTCTAACTATCAAAAATGAATGCCTAATTCTAACACTTAGCCTAAACCTAATCATAATCTAATCATAACCCTGACACTAAAATCACATTTTGAGTCTCAAAAATGCCTTCAAACTTGTGAGAACAGGCAATTTTGTCCTCACAAGTGGCTGTTGGTCCCCACAAGTATAGTAACATTCCAATTTTTGGTCTCCACAAATATTTCTAAACAAGTACACACACACACGTTTTATTATAGTATGGCGTTAAACCATGTTGCGTTTTGATAACTTTTCAAACTAAAACAAAAGAAACCTTTTAATGGGAATAATTAATATCGTTAAAATAACTTGTGAAAAAATCTATTTGGTTTTACGAACGATATTAAAAAGCAGAGGGTTTTCCACTATTGTACACCCACTCAAAGCCAAAACATTACAATCTCATACTTTTTATAGTAGAGAAGTGATTCAGTCATTGAAGGCAAAAACTTTAGACAATAATTCAGTTTTGTTTTGTTTTTTTTTGTCTTACTTTCTTTTTCTTTCTGTTGAGGAAACTCAATAGAAAAAAAAATAGAACATCTCACAAGTTTGCTTTGTCAATTTTATAATAATAGTTCTTTTAACAAATTTCTCATGTAGTTTGAAAGAGACTTCTCCAGATGGTACACCACCAACTGCACTTGTACTGCAGGTTAAGTTGATGGAGTGTTTAAGAAGATGAAACATTTTATTATTATGAAAAGACAGAGAAATATATCAAAGGAACTTAAGACACTCAATATATTTTGTGAAGGTAAAGTTCAGGGGATATAAGTTCACATTTGGCACAATGGGCTCATATCTCAATAATGTGCAACAGTGTGAATATACAAAGTGAATCACTGCAATGCTGGCTAATGACTTTCTTCCTGATTTCGTGATGATGATAGTGTTTATGAGCTTTAAATCTGCTGTGAGTTCTAACACAATCAGCCTCATCACAGTGTGCGGCGTGTTCTGCTGAAGTTAAGATAAACGATCAGTCCTTATTTTACTGATAAACCCTGCATTCTTCAGAAAGCTTCGGTGCTTGGCTAGATTTATGACCATATTCCAAGAAAATTACTTCCACCTTGTATGCAGGCAGACCTCTACATATCTCAGAAGGGGAAATGAAGTCGGTAGAAGACGGGGTGAGAGTTGAGCAGGCAGTACGTGTCACTATCACTATCAAGCAATCGTCTTGAATTCAGCAGTGTCAGCCATTCAAAAAAAGGGCTTTCTATTCAGGTGAGTTTATCCAGGGTGCTTAGGAATAGATTTTGATAAAGTCATATCCATAGGCTTTTCTTGAATGGCAGAGGATAAAATCATTTAATTAAAGTCTCCAAATAACCAAATTTGGAGTTGCAGTTGCAATTGGAGATACCTTGACAGCAATTCGTTTATTCTTGTAATAGTAAGCCATTTTTCTTGTAAAAATCCCCCCTGATTACAAAGAGGAGGTGACTATTTCTTCCTGTTTTTCTAACTTAGTACCACTTAAAGCCCTCAAAGCCTTCAAAACACTGACATCGCAGTTCGTTTTTCTTGATTCCCAAGCTGCTGGAAGGAAATACCTTAACATCTGTGAATATGAATGACGTAGGCAGGTTTTCATTTAATTTGTTTCAGGGGAACTAATAAAGGATGAGTTTGAAATTAGCTTGACACGTTGCAAGTACATGACATGAAAAAAATTTGCTGCTGTGTCCTCTGAGCAGCACTTCACCAATGCATATGGTACAGATTTGTTTTTGACGTTGTCATGGCATAGCTTTATGTAAGCCATAATTGCTGCATCGGTTAATCATTGCTGACACAGTGTTTTCACATGGGAACAGCAAACATGGAAGAATGAGTGCTGTCAATAAAAACACAGATTTTTATATGAGACGCTGTTATGATATCACATTTGTTTCATCTGCCGTCAAGATGCTGCAGCTTTCAGTTGTAGTTTTTAAAGTCAGCTGCTATTCTAAGAATCGAAGCTAATTCTAGTAACTTATTATAAAAGGCTTTTCATTCAGGGTAAATTACTGTATCTGCCAGGTCAATATTCCATTCTCTTCAAGGCGGTTTTTGCAACACTCTTACAAATTACTAGTTAATGTCAAAGGTTATGACTAGAATCTGAATCAACCAGTCTGTTTGAGCAATCAAACTATTTCTTTGATATCACCCCTGCAGTGGTTTTTAAGCGCTCCTATGGGTGCTCCTTCAGTCATCAAGCAGATTTAGTCTAGGACTACAAAGAGAATGCATGTATTATATATGAGATTGAGACTTTATAGCAGCTGCAATACTGCACGTGGAAGAATTTGTTTTAAAATGATATTTTCATAATAAAAATGTACCTATGCAGATGAGGATCACCCATGCTCTAATTATATTCCCCTGAACAAGCACTGTGCGTGGAATGAGAAATCATTCCTGTCATTTCATTTCTACTTGTACTACTTCTTTATTAGTTCTACTTAATATCCCCAAGGTCATAACATTTGATAGATCATAATGTCAGCAGGGCTGGTCATAAACCTCCCGCTGTCCCTGCGATCCAGCAGCTACAGTCTGCTCACATCACACCTTAATTGACGGGGAGAGGGGCAGACAGCACGCTCAGGCCAAAGCAATCGATTGTGACAAACAAATTAGAAATGAGTTTGAATGATTAAGTTATGTATTGATTTTGATTTAAACATTAACGGCTCGTGTACCCGGCGGGATTAAATGAAAAGACAAAATGTAATTGATGCTTCCTTGTACATATCAATGGGATTTAGTGCCGATGTGAAGGGTTGAGTGAATAAGGTAATACTGCCATTTGATTGTGGCTGGAAGGTCATGGATTATATGGAATAACATAGAATTAGAGGGAGTGTGATTAAAAACATTTTAATTTGATAATTCTTTTTATTAGCCACACTCAGTTGCAGTCAGTTATGTTTAATTCCATTTCCTTTTCAGTTCAATTCAAAGTGCTACTTAATTTCTTTCAGTGCGAGAGGAATTTTTTTCTACTTAGTAACCTCGAGGGAAACAGATTTAAAGAATAAAACCAAGAGAATTTAACTTACTCTTTACTTTTGCTACAAAATGGCCGTAATATATCTGCAAGAGGCTGATAGGGTCCTTGATCAAAACTAATGACTCAATTACTCTGTGCTCGCAGGTGCTGAAAATTCTGGTTTTAAAGCCCACTTCTTGGCTCGCTTTGGTAAAACACCCACGTTACATGAACTGTAACAGAAGTTACACATATTCTCTCTGTGAAGAGGCATGCAAGTTTGATTGCACTTAGATGTGTTGAGCATTTGTATCAACATAAACAACTGAACAGTTTTTAAAAAGAAAACAGAACAAAATTAACATATCACCATATCCCCTGTTTAATCCCCTTTTAAGACCTCTTTAATGCGGATCGATCAGACCACTGCTGGAGGGATCTTGTGCTACTCCCTCTAACAGATTGTTTCCATGCTTTTTCTGTCACTCATAACTCTCAGTTCGTTTTTCCGATATATAAAACAAAAAAGACAGCTACCAACTGAGTTACAAAAGACTTTCAGCATCCGATGTTTCTGATACAGTCCTCGTGGGGGAGGCGCGTCTCTCTTGCTCTCTCTCTCTCTCTACATAAATATATAAAATGTGTACACTATTAAGATAGCTGTTATGCTTATGTCTTCTCTTCTGTTTATGGTTACTTAATAATAGCAACTTTATTACTTTTTATGAAATAATGACCCCAACACACATCACAACAAAGATGGGAAATGCCTCCAACATGCACAAACATTTGACCACAGAGCAATTAATTTGCATGAATGTAATGTCTCTGATATGTTGCTTAGAGATGGTGGTGACTCTCAAAGCGGTGAGGACCCAATGAGAATCAAATTGATGAGTGATATCGACAGTGGAATTGAAATCATTAAATTCTTATCAATTCTCATTTCCATCCCTATTCATTAATTAACATTGCCATTACAAAAAGACATAGACAGTCTATCGATGTCAAGTTGTTTAATTTATTTATGAGACAGTGCCGGCTCACTGTAGGAAGCCAACCAATGACAAGGAAAGGTTACTGTACAGGTATTTCACTGGAAAAACTTTGATTAATCACAGGACTTTCAACAGCTTATTGCAAAACAAAATAAAATGCATTATTTGTAGGATATTTTAATATGCTTAAAAAAAACTATTTAAAAAGTTCCTGTTACCAAATCCACAGTCAGAGTAAACATCCAAAGCTCAACTGCAGATAATATGACAAATTTGAAATTTTACAGTTGTATTTCATTGTTTCAACTTCCTCAAGTGTAATCAAAACAGTTTTGGAAGAGTAACTGAAAATTAGCAGGTACCCTTACATTGACCATTTTTGCCTAATTCTGTATTTTAATCTGGTTCCAGTGAAGAATTTGTGCTCTTGAAACTGACCTAGTAGTGTATGATGAAGATTAGATCCAACCAATACTTTTAAGCATCAGTTTTAGCGCCACAAAATCCATAAAGTTTGTCTAAATTTATTTCTGAAGCAGTTTGGCAGTAGACCAGTGCATGCCTGGTCATTTAGTTTTGCAAAAACAAGCACAGTTTGGACAGATGACCATTTCAAGTCAGCTAAGCATTACTGTGCTTCTCCTGCAAATCGCTGTTGACTCACTTCAGGAACAGCCATATTTAGTTTGTCCACCAATTACTGCACTCCATTTCCCATAAATGTCTAGTGCAAAAAAAAGATTTTGAACCAAGGTAAACAATACACTTGATTTCATGCAAGTAACCACTTTACCCCTGAAATTTAATGACTAATTTCTATCACTTGTCTATTTTACTGAGGAGTTTCTCTGTGCGCATGATTTAAACTTCGGAAATTAATTGCAAAGAAAACCATGTTGGAATGAAGGTAACATGACAATGCAAGAGAAATTAAACAAACAGTGGAGACATAAAATACCAGACTGTGAGTGACTCATCGTGTACAGTGTCTCTGTAACACGTGCACATCTGGAAGAAAAAAATTGATTGGTTAACATTGACTAATGCTTAATTTACAAGTTCAAGTTGCAGTTAAAACAAATTTGAATGTATTTTAGAGCACTGCACCATAAACATGGAAAAAATGTCAACAGCTAAGACATAGACACCAAATGTGAACTATAGAGGGACAATTACTTTTTGAAGGATTTAAAAGAGGAGTTTTAAGTTTTACTAAACATTTATCTTTGTCTGACTCTGTATGAGTCCAAAAACCCTGCATCACAGTCTGGTTTGCCACAGATTCCTGTGATAAGACTTCAGTAACAGATGGTGAATAATCAATTATCTTTTGAGAGATTCCCACAAACATCTTGCTTTGCAATATGGATAAAGGAATCCTACTGCTGTGAGCTGGCAGCAGGTACTATGCTGTGTTACCAGTAAAGTGACTGCCCTCAACTAAAAATAAGTGCTTGATGAATTCCCATTAAAATAGACTCCTTAAACCATGTGTAGGTATATGTGAATACGTGTGTGTGTGTGTGCGTGCGCGTGTGTGTGCATTCCTCAGAGAATTCAGCGACCTGGTTTCCATGAAACATCTGAGCACTGACGCCATCAGCTCACAATAAAATGAAGGTGGTTTGCACAAAGGCTCTTTTGGGAAATCAGATGGGACAGTTTGAGAAATCACTAACAGAGGCAAGATAGGTATATGAAAGAGAAGTAAAGGCCTTAACACAAAGTGACTAGTATACAGTGTTAATAATGTGCACTAATTCTGTCTTGAGACCAGATAGAAAATGCTGAGGAGGTGAGTTACAATGTTTTTGTCTTCTCCGGATACAAAAGACTTTATTACATTATTACTCTCGGCTAGTAAGTCGAAATGAAAAGCTTCATTATCAAAAAAGAAGAAGGAAAATGAAATCTTTAGAAACCCTTATACAGAAACAACCTGTGATTACAGAGAAGACTGTAAAGCAGCTTCCACAGTGGACGTGCGCTTTCTTTTGCAGTCACCAGTGGTTATTTCTACAGACTATCGCTGATCTATGAATAATGTGCTTGAAATGTCATTCACTTTCTATGGTTCCTGGTTGCCATATTGAGATGAATTGCTTCCAGCGTGTACCTCTAAAATCAGCTTTTAGAGGTAGGAAATTATTCAAAGACAGTTGTGTACTACATGCTCAGAAATCTGACATACCTGCAATGACATATGTCTGTGAAGGTTCTCAGTCATCCAGGTCATCGTAGTCAAAGGAGCTTGCAAAGAAAAGCGTCTGGACTTCTTTAAGTTACTTGAAGACGTTTCACCTCTCATCCGTACAGTACATGCTGTACATGTACTGTACATGTACTGTACGTGTACATGCTGTACAGTGCAGCGAGGAATGCCCAGACCTCTACATTGGAGAGACCAAACAGCCACTTCACAAGCGCATGGCACAACACAGAAGAGCCACCTCCACAGGACAAGACTCAGCAGTCCATCTGCATCTTAAGGATAAAGGACACTCTTTCGAGGATGTTCACATTTTGGACAGAGAGGACAGATGGTTTGAAAGAGGAGTGAAAGAAGCCATCTATGTCCACTGTGAGCGACCATCTTTGAACAGAGGCGGGGGTTTACGACACCAACTCTCTGCCATCTATAATCCAGTTTTGAGATCCTCCCCAGATGCCTTAACGCCCACTCACATCCTGGGCCATCTGACCTCAGGAATTCGCATGATAAGGTGGGGCCAGGTTTCACAATGAACACACCCGAAACTCTGGCTGATTGGGACCCACACCCAGTTTCACACCTTGGCTCAGGCGATTAGAGGATCATCAGGGGGTCCTTTTGTCCCTATGTGGGGGGATACTCCCACTAGGTTTATATCTGGGACTCTCCACCATTTGACCTTAGAACTGAAGAAGCTTCTCGGATGAGAGGTGAAACGTCTTCAAGCAACTTAAAGAAGTCCAGACGCTTTTCTTTGCAAGCTCCTTTGCCTGCAGTGACATAGTTAACCTATTTTTTGCAGGTTAACATTTTCTGTCATTAGTTTCTCCTTGATATTTGACCATAAACCAAAAAAAAGAAAAAGAAATTGTCTTTTTTATTTGTTGATAATCATCATTATATGTCCTTATAGTACACCAACTGTTGGCTTCATTGGGTGATGGCCTCCAGTTCGCACTGGAACGGTTCGCAGCCGAGTGTGAAGCAGCGGGAATGAGGATCAGCACCTCCAAATCTGAGGCCATGGCTCTCAGCCGGAAAAGGGTGGAGTGCCCACTCCGGGTCGGGGATGAGTTCCTGCCCCAAGTGGAGGAGTTCAAGTATCTCGGGGTCTTGTTCGCGAGTGATGGGAGAAGGGAGCCGGAGATCGACAGATTGGTGCTGCACCGGTCCGTCGTGGTGAAGAGAGAGAGAGCTCTCAATTTACCGGTCGATCTACGTCCCTACGCTCACCTATGGCCACGAGCTGTGGGTAGTGACCGAAAGAACGAGATCGCGGATACAAGCGGCAGAAATAAGCTTCCTCCGAAGGGTGGCTGGCCTCTCCCTTAGAGATGGGGTGAGAAGTTCAGCCATCCGGGAGGGGCTCAGAGTAGAGCCACTGCTCCTCCACATCGAAAGGAGCCAGCTGAGGTGGTTCGGGCATCTGACAAGGATGCCTCCTGGGTGAGGTGTTCCGGGCATGTCCCACCGGGAGGAGGCCCCGGGGCAGACCAAGGACACACTGGAGAGATTATATCTCTTGGCTGGCCTGGGAACGCCTTGGTGTTCCCCCAGATAAGCTGGAGGAGGTGGCTGGGGAGAGGGAGGTCTGGGCTTCTCTGCTTAGGCTGCTGCCCCCACGACCCGGCCCTGGATAAGCAGAAGAAGATGGATGGATGGATGGATGGATGGATGGATGGATAGTACACCAATTCCCATACTTGTCTGTGTAAAGCAATTATTTTGAGACAGTGCTGATTGTTGTGCTAGCTACAGTTCTTTTGCAAGTTGTTAAGCCCCCTATTTTACATAATACAAAATTGCTCCACAGTGGTAATGACAAATTAATATGGCATAACAACAGCACATCACATTTCACGTCAATGAAAAGCTGCTACGATTTGCTAGGAAACTAGCAGTACCATTGGCATCAGCAGTAATTGTGTATGCTCTTCTTTGTGACTAGAAATTCGGTCAGATGAAAACTATTTAAGGCCAGAACTGAGCGTCAGCGTTAGCATATGCAGCATCAAACCGGCCATCATTTTCCTTGTTATACATACACATTCTGCATACTTGAAGTGCATTGAATGCTGCCATACGCTCAGCGTGAAAACACCAACTGTATGAATTTACATTAAGGAGTGTAAACACTGAAGTGCACACCAGTAACTGCTAAACAGAAAGTGAGTGATCGCAAAAGTTAATCCAAAGTCATCCTGAGGGTGCCATGAATGTCTGTTCTGTATGAAATTTCATGGCAGTGAAGTAGTGGTAAGGAGATATTTTATTGGAGAAATAGTAATGTCAAAGTAATGGCACTAGAGGGAAAGGTGAAAATCAAAGGATGCCCGAAGTCATTTAGATGCATGCTATGGGAACTATGAATGTTTGTGCTAGTTTTTGCTCCGATCCATCCCGGAGATATTGAGATATTTTACGGGCATTCTGACCTGTCTGCAGATGAAAAGTTAGGGGATCACAAAACCCATTAGATTTCAACCTCTGGAAGTCATGGGTGGCTCATATTAAGCCATCAACTAGTTTAGTCTGGAGTGAAATGATGGACAGACAAACAGTGCCATACCTTCAGGCATTAAAATAGAATGTCCAAATGTTTAAAACTATCTTAGTGTTTTTCAAACCTGCTATGTGTGAAACATCTGAGCAATAGCAAAGTTGATTTTTATCTTCAATTTAAAACTACTGTTTTGATGCATGATGTTAGCTGATGACACCAAATGAATGTTAACATTTTAAGGTTTGACCTTTTTTTAAAAAAATAATCAAAGTTAATCCAGCATCACATTATTCCGAGATCAATGATAGTCCGTAGCTTTGCCCACAGCAGGTCAGGAGGATTAATACACAGACAAAAGGTAATTTCACTGGAGTAATTAGTTACTTACCACTATCCCTGCACACCAACAGGGGGGAGGGGGTCAGATTAAAAGCTGCCAGGCAGTTGGTGGATGGCAGCGGGACAAGGAAAAGTGGTGAGCTGTCCGTCTGGGGACATGATGAGGAGTGACACCGTGTGCCAGCAGTGGCAGGCCTGTGAGAGGAGTCAGCGCTGATGCAGGATTTACACTCATCACACACTGAAGTGGCCTGCCATGGACTGCAATGATGACAATGACACAGACCGCTGGCCTGTCAGCTGCAGCTGTGGAGTGAAGGAATCTGTGTATGTGATGCAAGTGTAACATCAGTTACTAATGAGGGACTCTGGACAAATAAATAAATATGGGGCATGTGTGTACATGGATTTTTGCACATAGGTGTGTGTGTGTGTGTATATATATATATATATATATATATATATATATATATATATATATATATAATAAATTATATATATATATAATTTATATATATATAAATTATATAATTACTCATGTTGTCATTTGAAGCTTTTATTTTGGTGAGCTGTCACACTGGATCTACAAAAATTCAGAGTTGGCTTTGAATACAGGCATCCTCTCTCTTACAGCTTAAACTGGGTAATATCTCATAAATGATGGCTTGTAAGGCCGGTGTAATGATGAGGAATATGAAATACTAACAGGCATGTATCATCATAAGCATCAACCAGCTCGAGTGGCTGTGATAAAATATCCTGTAGGTCAGGACTGACTTATCAGATCTTGATTTGGGGGGAGGACATGTCTCGTAAACAATGACGAACGGCATCATGTGCCTTCATACATTATGCTCAGTTTCTGTCTTGAACTGAGTAAACCATTTATTTTTCCAGAAATTTTCTTCTAGGGTGAGTTTGCTGAAAGCACTCATCTGCAACAGCAGCTTGCTTCATATTGACACAGCTGCAGACAGAAGCCTGAGGTGCCACTGAGTACAGTCAAAACTTATGCAAGTGCGAGTTAAATTATTTTCTGCCATCAGTGTGACCTCAGCAAAGGTCACGCTGATGGATAAGTGGATTTTCTTTCTTTTGATACTTTTGATGAATGTCATTTGATAGCATTTGGAGGGCTGCTAATCCTCATTTACAAACCAAACAACTAACTTCCAGAATTACAAGCCATAAAGATATTTCTTCTCATCTACCTTCAAAGGTCATGCTCTGTATTTGATTTTTTCCCATTATGAGGCAACTCTATATGCTGGCACCACAGTTCTGCTAAATTAGTTGCCAGGCAGCTACTTCCAGGACAGGAAGACGGTGATTATTTAGTCTCTCAAGTCGAGGTTTAGTTATCACGATGGGCTGATTGTTAGCATACCTAACAAATTAAGGTTTTAGTAAAGGTTATTGGGTAAATGTTTTCTACTACTTTCAGGCCAGCTTTGGCCTCTGCAAAATAATCAGTGTTTTACGTTGCTTGGTATGTCACTAACACTTTACTGTTGGCACATTGTGGGTGTGAATCCATTTATCAGTCTTTTCCCTTGTTGAAAACAGCCACCTGTCGGGTCAAAGAGAAAATTTGCATCCCAAAAATCTAAAACAATTAGTTAAAAGTTAAAAGCTTCAGAAAGCAGCAGAGTTGAATGTTGATCCTCTTACTTTAAATGTTATCGTGTATTATATTATTAATAAATTACATACCGGTGAGTCATGTTTATTCAAAAGGAATAATTTCTACATTGTACTGCTCAACCACAGCAGCACGAGAAACACGGAAAATCAGATTCAGGTGAGTTGGAAGGAGAATTAGCGCTCACAGGCAGGGCTAGGTCCATTTCAATCTGTTACTGGTAGTTGCTGCAAATCAATAACTTCCTTGCAGGCCTGGCTTCAAGCTGCTGAAGTGTATGAAACTTCACACCTTGGGACCCAAAACTGTGCAAACAGCCTAAAGTAGCACTCCAGAAATGGACATTAATGGGTCTCAATGCTGAAAAGGTGGCAGAAAGTCATAGACTGTGCAAGAGAAATGATTTGAATTGCAAAGGAGATGTAATTACAAATCCAAATGTTTCAAGCATTCAAGCCATTCCCTGCCAGTGTCACTGTCACTTCTTATTTATAATTCCTACCTCTTTGCAATTCAAATCCTTTCCCCCCACACATGATACTCAACACTTAGTATTCTTCTGTTGAAGTGATCATATTTTTTATTTTTTTGTGACGAGACAGAAACAGAGCGAGCGGGTGGAAATGACACTCCTCAGACACACACGCGAGCCATCTGGTCACATACAGTGCATATGTACTGATGAATACATGCATTAAAGATGAAAGGAGATTCATAGGTTTCTGCAGAAGATTACTGTAACTCTGTGCTAGCTGCATATTCAGGCCAGAGATGGAACACCCAGCACAATCAACATGCTGTCAGTTCTCATTTATGCCGTGCAGCATTGTGCTGTTGATTCCACTACGTTAGAACCAGCGACTGTATATACAGTAATTTCAACGAATAGAATTTCACTTACCAGAACTGGAGCACAGAGTTTTTTGGATGGGCTGCACCACGCAGCAACGCACATTATTTGTTAGACAACAGCATTAAAATGCTCCAAACACATCAACATGCCAGACACAGCAATAAAGGTGATCCAGTTCACTAACTCAAATTAGCCGAACTTAAACTAAGCAGACAGCTGTTGCCTATTTCAAACCTGCCACATGCCCAGTAATGCATGTTAAATTATTAGTTGTATTAGATGTGTGACAAATTCACTCACTGTTCCGCTGTCCTGAAAAGGATCTATTACCCAGAGCGAGAGAGGGCCTTGGTCTTTACTATAATGTGCCTAGAAGCGACTGCTGGTACGATTTGCTATTATATGAAAAAAAAAAGAATTTTAAAAAAATGAATTGAATAGTTATGTTGCTAATGTCATGGCAAAAAAAGTAGATTTTGTTCAAATCCATTAATTTTAGAATTGCATATGTTTGTAGTGGTAAAAACTTTTTGTGAAAACAAGAGAGAACACAAAAGTTTCCAGTGAAACCCAGAATTTATTTCATAGTACTGGGATAGTGAGGTTTTTAAGGCAAATTAACCCATTCACGCTTTCATCGCTAAATGGTAAAGACAACTCTTTCACTAAGTGAAATCAACACCCAAATCTAACGCATGAATGTGTCGGCTACAGTAGAGCAAATCGGGCAAGCAAAATGCTGAGATTTATCTTACCGATACTCTTGAGACAAGAATGGTCAGACCGTGACTCTATAGAAAAAGTGCCACGTTTTCAAACACTTGGGTTCGATGGTCAAGCACATCAGTCACAGCCAGTGATTTATTGACTAAAGCTTGGGCTCTGCATTCACCTGAGGATTGTCACTGCTGTCCTTGCATCCCTGAACGGCCACGGTGCAGCAGGATATCCTAGCCCAGGGCAAAAGCCTGGAGGGTTACTGGCCTCCCTTCTGGAGGCAATATAGACAAACGAGAAATGTCTTTTAAATTGCTCTACTTATCACCGTTACTTCCTCTCGCTCATTCAGTCAACTTCTCGCTAACTCTGTTATTTACACACTCATTTATTCACACACACATTGACTGACTTTTTTACTTATAGCTTATTAACTACAAACTCAGTAACTTGTTCTTTACTTTAACTACCTGGACTTACATTCAGGATAGCAACATCACAATACAAGAAAAGTTAGAAGTTGGTGCCAATACTAGTAGAATTACTATCGTCAAGACCCCACGTACTTCAACATGAAGGCTAGCATAAATGGTTGAGTAGCCTGCTAATGTTGCAGTTACATTATGTTAGCTTAAGCATTTAATGTTAGCAATTGCAAACATTGCTAATGTTTCAGCCTGTGGAACACTGTCAGCTGTCACAAAGAAAATGTTAACGTGTATTTCATTGCAAGAAGATTGAGATAACACTTTGGATGTTACTACTGTCAACCTAAACTTAGTGAACTTCAATTCTTTGAGCAAATGTGGATGCTGGTCTTTTAAATGCTTCACCCTGAACGGCTCTTTCTTATGAATGACTTGAAAGACAGATATTTTGACACTTGTCACCATCTTCCATTTGCAGTTTTTTCTATGCTTGTGGACCTTCTTCTAGCATGTAAAGATAGACTAGAACACTTGCTGCCCCTTTCAGTTCTCGAGGTACTGGCACCTCTGTACATATGTTGCCTACAGTTAAGCACGTTACCGCATAAAAAAATCTGATATTTTGGTACTGAATGGTATCATAAGTATTTGTTCAGGTGCAGCAATAATGGTATCCTTTTGAGCAAAAACTCACAAGTTAACCATGAAATGTTAAGTAGTATAATTAAAGGCAACTGCAACTGAAAACACAACAACAAACAATTTGATAAAAGAAAATCTCATCTCTTTGGTGTCTACCCCTGCAGGTTGTTTCAGTGACACGTTGCCTTATTTGTGTTCTAAAAACTAAAAGAGAAGAATACAAATGAATTGGCTTCAAAAGTAGCCATTCTTCCTAGAAACACAACAAAATGGGATCACAATCAACTGTTGTTGTTGTTGTTTTGGTTTATGGCAATGTAAATACAAGCTTTTAAGCCACTGGCAGAAACTTTATAGCAAACATTTTTCATTGGCACCCTGCGTGTCAGAGAATCTTCACCACGTCAAGGGCATTTGACACATTTCAGGAAATGGTTGCGTCTTTTAGTGGCAACTTTTTTTCACCGATATCTATCACGGTGTTTTGAAACAAACGTTTCCCATTGCTAATTCAAGCTGCCTGGAGCCAGTCCACGGGGGATATGGCTGGTTGCTCAGTATGCACCTCTACAGTGTTGCAGGGATTCATAGGGGCCGAAAGATGTGAAAACAGCATGAACAGAAGGCCAGGTCAAGTGTGTGTGTTCTCTCCTGGGTTTGCTATCTCTCATGGGGGTACAGTTTCATTTGTGGCTGTGAATAATGCAGCCTGGTTCCCTCGCTTTGCCAAAGGTCTCTCGATGGGGCATGCCTTGAGATAAGGTCTACATGCATTTACATTCATAGTGCTGCCTGCTTTACGTACGTGACTAGACACACTGGAAGAGGATAAGAATGAAAAAGACATGAAGACTGGAAATGTCCCGGTGGCCTCTAAGTGTTG
Source organism: Perissodus microlepis (assembly GCF_051167445.1). Taxonomy (NCBI): domain Eukaryota; kingdom Metazoa; phylum Chordata; class Actinopteri; order Cichliformes; family Cichlidae; genus Perissodus; species Perissodus microlepis. Next base: position 29,340,052 of record NC_140479.1, on the reverse strand, counting down.
ATATGTTTCTGCGGCAGCGTTATCTCATATGTAACCAGCTGGCGAAAAAACACTCAACTTGTCTTTTCAAATAAAGGAAAAGGACAAAATGCCTTTGAGGCGGAATCGCATTTTGGAATTACTTCCATCTGTGACGTCTCTGTATGGACAGGCTGAAGAAATCATGCATATCAATGTGTCTGTTATTGAAGTTGTGATAAATTGATGAATTCTGTGCTGTAATTATGACTATCCTAATTAAATCAGTCATTTGAGCAGTCATTATTTTGTAACACTATTGAAAATTACGTAATTAAAGATGATTTGACAAGCGGAATAAAACTTCATATCCTTTTTGTTCATTTTACTTTGATTCTTAACAATAGAAAACCATGTTACTGCAGACATAAAGGTAAAGATACTCACTTTTTGTGGTTATCATAGAATTCTGAAATAAACTTGTGGAAGCACTATATCACTTTATCTCCATAGTGTATGACAGCATGCAACTAACCCCAAGGCTGACCTTCTATCCAGCATCACATAATGCCACAATAACTTTAGAGCAGAATGGGATTAATGATGAATGTGCTGTAGAGAGACAGAATCAGGGTTTGAACCAAAGTGCGCCATTGTGATAACGACCTCCATAAAACACAATATGCCCTATCACAACACTTCATCCGTATAGTTGCTACTATAAAATCAGCCAGAGGATTCACACTATATGCAACGTTTTTCCAATTTTTACATTTAAGTTTCAGTGGCTAATTTATATCAGGAGCGGAAGTACAACATTTTTATTGGTGTTATCTGGGCATGAACATGTGTTACATGCTAGAACGTAACCTTTTCAATGGGAGAAATGTTTCGTCACTCATCCAAGTGACTTCTTCAGTCTGAAGAACAGAATCAACCTTTGGGGAGTTCCTTACCTGCATTTGTTTGTAGCAATCTGTCACAAAAGCACATAATTTGTTCCCATTTCTTCTGTAACACAGTTCGACAGATATAAAATAGCACCAACAAGTTAATTCCCAAAAAGCTAAACTCTGTCAGCATGGTGTGCAGTGTGTCCTTAAAAACATTGAGGAAACTGGACAGGTGGAGGACAGACGAAGATAAGGTAGGCCTCTGCAGCAGATAACCAGTATCAGAAAGTCATGTCCTTAAGAAATAGGACAATAAATCAGCAAAGACTTAACACAGGACCTGAGCGATAAATCTGCCCTTTCACGTGATACTGTTTCCAGAAGCCTCGTCCAAAATGGTCTCAGTGGAAGGAAGGAACGAATAGGGAGAAAAGGCTGAGGCATGCAGAATTACACAAGAACATGAGTGCAAATCAGTGGCAACAGGTATCGAGGAGTGATAATTCAAAACAAAAATCTTTGGTTCCAATTGTTGTCAATATATGCAGAGCAGGTCAGGAGAGAGGTACAACAGCAAGTGCCTACAGCATCTGCAAAACATGGTGGAGGCTCTCACACCATGTACTGCAGTGGTGTAACGGCAACACTGCAACAGCTTATGTTATTCATCTTCGTGACAATAATTCCCAACACACTGCCAATGCAGTAGAAACATACAATGGAACACTATCAGTCATGGATTGGCCTCCGCAGAGCCCAGACTTCAACATTACTGAAGCAGCGTGGGAACAAAGCTCTGTCTCTTCCTTAGGTATCTTTATGTCCAACAACAACAGCAGTGCTGTGTTGAGAAATTATAAAAACATTAAGTGACTGCACAATGCTTTCCAATTACTACCTGACAGCTAACCCTTGTACAAATCAAACACACCTTGCCATGCCGCACAATTCACATCGCCATTTTAATCACCTCACCTAGAAACTCCAGCAGGTTGTCCCGCTAAATACACTTATTTTTATAATGAGTGCTATTCAACAACAACATGACAGCTACAGTTACATATTTGAATTTAATGAATGTTTTTGATGATATACAAGTAGTATTGGGTAACCCAGACGGTATCAGTGAAAAAAAACCCCCAAATGCCTGGCTGTTTGATCTTCTTTGTACGACAAATGAAAAGATTTTCCCTTCTCACAAATTTTGCAGAACCAAGCTTATCACCAATTACTTTTGACCGGTTTTATTAACAGATGTTTTTACCATTATGATATGTAGCTTGTGGAATAATGAATACATCGTATCCATCAGGTGTAATCTTGCATTTTGGATAATAATGTCTTTAAAAGATGCTCTTAATAACTAGAAAAATCACAAGTTATAACATTCCTGTGCACAGGGCTACTTCCTGAACTCAAACTCCTTTAAGTAATAAATAGTCATATATTTAACTGGCTCATACATGACTTATTCAAGCTAAAATTTGCTCCTACATCACGCAATCCTTATCTTATCTTTGAAATCTAGTTGAATCGACAAGTCTAACGTGGGTCTGCGTTGACAGTGATGAACAGTCAGGTAAAGACTGGGACAGTCGGAGCCCTGCAGGGAGGCGGGGGGGGCGTTTTATCTGAAAAGATTACTGAAGGCAGCCGTGGCCTCTCTCCTCAGCTGCCAGGGTGCCCTCGCTTTGATCCTAACTCCTTCTGAATGGTAATCACCTGAGAAAAGGTCCCAATTATCTCCCAGAAACTCTCAGATGTACAGTGTCCCTGTCGCTCTCCCACAGCCATGGATTAGACACAGACACAGAGATACAGACAGGGACAGACAGTCTTACATACTGTAGATTCAAGTAATAGCACACGTACTTTATTGCTAAAAATTAACTGACTACATACATTCGCTAACCAGTGACCCAAAAGTTAAATAAATAGGTTCTTTTAAAAAAATGTGTTTGCTTGTTGTCTTACTGGGACTAGAAGGAGTATTACATTTCATCGTTGTTCAGGAGGGAGATTTGTGCAGAATACTTACTTACTAGAAACACTTAAGCTCATCTTATTTACATGTTTTCGCTTATTCGCTACTGAACTATCCAAGAAAATAATTAAAGCAATGAAATTATTTTTAGAAAAACAAACTCCTATGCAAAAACACCCCCACACCTTCAGTTCTAAGACATAACTGTCTTCTCACATTGGAAGTATCTTCAACTGGACTGGACTATCAAGCTGTGCTGTGTTTACCCTGAAGCCAGGTGAAATATACTCCTCTGTGCCTAACCAGGAAATTACATGTTGTTCTCAAATACAAATAATCTCATCAAAGCACAGTGGTTGAAAGCAAAGGCATGGCCAAGCTGATGGGTCTGATCGTGGGTCAGCAGGTGGTTATGTCAGCAGGGGCTGGGAATACATACATAAAATACGGCATCTAATTTTGCAGAGGAGGTCCATAGATGGTGTCAGTGATAGTGGAGGAGAGCATGGTTGATTGAGATAAAAAACCCTCCCTTGCCTTTGAGGGCTGGCTGATTATGATAGGGTAGCAGATCAGAGAAGCTACAGAGAGTAAAATGGATGGGTGGAAGGAGAGATGGGTAGATAAATTGGCACGGCTGGGTAGGTGTGCAGAGACTAGATGGATAGTGTGTGGGCATGGATATAGCTGGGCAGTCACACTTTACATAACAGTACCTTTTCACCGCGGGATCTCAGGATGAGATAGAAACACAATTCCAGTGAGCAAGGAGCTGTGTGATCGGCCGGGTATTTCGCCGTCGATAAACTGTTTTCTTGACAAAACATTACAAATCTCTACACAGCCAAAGGACTCAGAAATATTCAGAGGTTTGCTGCACCATCGCCTGGTACATCGGGGACAAGACTTTTCCCTGAGTCACTTCTCGTAATGTGATTTTCGCCCTTGAAAATGCAATCGTGCCCTTAAAATAAGGCTTGTAGTACACTAATCCCTCCAGTGCGCCTAAGTGCTCCAATGAGATTAAAAAAAAATCTTTTTTTTAATGACCGTGTTAATTAGCCTAGATTTTTCAACAGCATCATGATATAAGCTGTAATGTATCATCATGTAAAATAAAATAAATGAACAATCATACTTTCACTTATGTGTGCAGTGTCTGAATGCTTGGCACCAAATATAATAAATGATTTTTTTAAATTCAAAAAATATATAAGTTGGCTACCTGACTTAGAAACTGTTCATACTGTTTGCAGCACAAACAGTATGAATTTTGATATTAACATATACGTGCCATTTTTATGTTAATGCATGTTATGTATCTAAAACAAAGTTTCAAATATATCAATGGATTTGCCAAAAAGTGCACAAAGCTAAGTTTCTTAAGTAACTTACCTTCTGAGATGAATTCTGGTACCTGTAAAGCTGACTGTCTGTTTAAGTGTGAAATCCTGACAATATGAGCATTGCAATGTCCAGGAGAGCGCTTTGACCGCTAATAATTATTTTTGGTCGTTCTATAACTGACAAACACGTTTTGCCTCTATAAGAAGCTGTGTCTGATAGTGAATAAACTGTATTTAAGATATTGTTTTGTTTTATACAAATTATTTTTCTTCTAGCGAGTCAAAACTGCCCATTATTTTATATAAGAAAATGTCAGTTTCTCACCTTGCAGTTGAAAGTACATCTTTTGTAATGCCTTAAATTTACAGTAGAATCTGCTTTTAATTTCAAATTTATACTAAACTGGGAGCAACAGACTATTAGAAATCATTAAGGAACCACTAACAACTTATTTCTGGACCTGAAGATAATTTAGTGTTGAAAAACTGTTTACACTGTATGAATAATTTATATTTTTGAATATCTTAATAAGGCTGTGTTTGGACTACACAAAACCACGTAGCAAAATGAATGAAAACATTTACATAATTATGAGATGGAATTACTGAAATAAATGTCTAGCAGCCTTCCCAAAAACTGCTGAATGAATGTATATATAGTTTGTATAATGAATACATTATACAAACTATATAAACTATCACTGGAGTTTATCTGTTGAGTAGGTGGTGAGATGAGAGTGAAGACATTTCGGCCTCTGGGCAAATGAGTCATATATCACTCCAGTGTTCTACTCAAAGTTTTAGTGAACCAAGCCCTCAAATGTCATGCCAGGTCTCTCTTGGAAATGAGATTTTTTTTTATCTAATAATAATAAATGTAAATAGATGAGTATGTATGTATGAGTATGGTAACACAACAATGCACTAAAGCAGGTTTTCTGATCATGACTTACTGTTGATATTACAATGACCATATTACCACTTTAAAGGTTCACATGTCAACATTTTTTAAAAAGTGACACTGAATTGTATGATAACAATGTACAAATTCTTTGTTTTAATTATCTTTAAATGTATAAAAAGGTCATCTTAAACCTCAGGTGCTTTAACTTTTCTATTCTAGTTCCCAACTGTGTGACTAAAGTGACTAAATTGCTGGAGTTCCTTCTACAGCAACTATGCACAGCACATTACGTATATTTTGTAAATAGACATATTTATAAGTTTTGCTTGTAATTAAAAACAGGCATAGACAGTTTATAACAACCTACACACAGTAAGTCTGAACCCAGTTCAAACTTTTTTAGAAACTTTAGTAAACTGATTGAGAAACTGATTGAGGATTATAAATCATAAATCCAGCTATATTACAGCCGTCATGCAATTAGAGCACCTTGAAAATCCCTCTTGCTCGCATTACACTGAATACTAAGCAACGTAAGTGCTAGAGAGTGTATAGGTGTGAGAGATAGATGTCTGTCACTGATATAATGAACTGTCAGTTTGCCTTAAACATTCTGCAGTCATCGTCTTATGGGGTGGGCGGGTTCCCTGCGGAGGACGAGTGATGGTGCACAATCTGCATAGCTGGCAGCGCTGGCCTTGTTAGCTGTACCTGACGCCTCGGCTCCTCTATTGTAATTCCCCTCCCTTCAGATCAGGTCATCTCTCCTGCGATTACACCGAGGGCTCGTAAGAATCCTTGGATTCTTATTTACATACCCATGATCATAAAGGCAAATAAAATATTCACAAAACACTCAGTGATCTTATGTTTATGCACAGAGGATCTGTTGCTGCAGATTTATATGTATGCACTTCGGGTAGCGCAAATCCACATATACGTGCTCGCACATTCCTGCGACACAGACCAAGGGCCACTCAGTCACCCAAGCACACACACAAGTTCTGTATTGTGCTCTTTTTATTTTTATCTTCTTTTGACTCCTGGATGCTCTTTTGTTGCGATTATAGTATTGATTTTTAGGTGTTGTAGGGAAACACTCTTTGAGATTCCTGTGTTGGTTACTTTTCCAACAAATAGATACATATGTGCTCGGTAAGCCGGGTTGCTGCTGTGTTATGCTTCTATTTTGCTGAACCCAGCTGTCTGAAACAGGGCACCCCGCCAGAGCACACCTGCCCTCTGAACCCCTGGACAGCAAGGCTAGCACCAATCACAGTCCCTCAGTGCATCATTAGTAAATGGAATGACCTTTACATCAAAATACAAACAACAACTTATTCAGGTCAAGTCCCCTTAAAGGCGTCTGCACTGCGTTGAATTAAAAGCATTGACAGGATGATGGATAATCCACATAAGCAAGCTGGCCCAGACTTAGTCTGCTAACCAGTGCTCTTTGCCTCTGGGTGGAGGTAGACTGCTGGCACGGAGATGCCCTATTTATACAGGAAACAGTGGAAGGAGAGTGAACAGAAACAAAAAGGGAAGGGCTGGATTTGATCACCTTGATGACACTGAAAGCTGGGAAGGGTAGGTATTAATATGAAGAGGACAGTAAAGGCTGTGGTTTTAATAGAGATTTACCACCCCAGTAGAGCACCTGAGCTCCTCCAACAGCCCCAAATGAGCCTCTCTAATTGGACTGATTTGGCTGACCAGTGCAGCCTCTGCTAGCCCACAGCCCTGGAGGAAAGAGAAGAAAAGGGGTAAGGACGGAAGAGGAGGAGGAGATGGTGAGTACGGAGGGAGAGCAGGAGCAGGAGATGCTGTCTGGCTGCAAATGAGCTCAAGTTACAAGAGCCGTTAGCCACCATGTTAAACTGTTCTTCTTATCTTAACTCCAGGAAATGGATCACTAAATTCCTTTGTTTAAATTGGATTCTGGGGCAAGAAATCATTACATGAGAAATGTCTCTCAAGAACACTGCTGCTTTATCCTTAAGTCCTAACGTGGCATGGAACTTATCTCCACAAGTGCTGTTGTCTGGCTTAGAAAACCTGTTGAGAGGCACTGATGCTTTGAAAGAGTTGTTTCAATTCTGCAGTGCAGCTTTGTGAACATTTCATTTCCCTGTTTAACAAAGGTAAAAGATCATAACACTCCACTCTGACAGCATCAAATTGGAAATCCTTTATTCCTGTGAGAAATATTGCATCATGTTTCGCTGAGATTTATTTCAGTTTCTCTGTTTTATTGTTATTTCAAATTAAATTAAATGACAGAGTAAGTCAATTAACCTATTTTGTCTAAAGATTCACTGCTTAAACCAACACCAGAACAGGTGCTGTATTATTGTAGGGTCTACCTTACAATATAAAGTGCCCTGAGGTGACTGTTATTGTGATTTGGTGCTGTACAAACGAAACTGAATTCAATTGAAAATTAAATTACACTAAATAATCCATCAGCAGTGTGACGACTGACTGATTCCCAACTTCCAGTCACATAAAATATACAATGAACATTATATTCTCTTTTTATATAAATTATGTTTGATTGCCATTCTGCAGTCATTGTCAACTTAGATAAATTGGTTAACTTAGTTAACTATCTAAACTTTGGATAACTCATGCTGTATTTAGAAATCAATCTCATAGTAAAGTAAGTTTACTTGTCCCTCTTTATTTTTGCTAGAAGTCTAATAGCTTAATAAAAATCCTTTCAACAGGTGATACTTTCATAATAAAAACACAGTAATGTCACCAATGGGGCTATTTAGCAGGTCACGACTGACTGTATATAGCCACACTGGCAGATCTGTGAGGCTGCTTTGTTTGTTTTGATGGATTTTGGCTGTGACTCAAATTACTGGGCATGAGAAAGCACGACTAAAACAGGTTTAACCCCTGAAGAGGTTAAAAAGCCTACAACAACAACTAGTCCTGTTTTAGACTAGTTACACAGAATTCCCATCCAAACTCGGAATTTGCCATTCATTCATCAGTTCCAGCTAGACTGCACTCACTCACTCTAATCAGGCTTCAGAAACCATAACCGATCCAAATAAATCAGCTGCCAGACTCCTTACTAACTTCCCAAATAGGTCCATATAGCCCAAAAGCTGGCAACTTGTAATCTCAGAATAGGATTTTAAGGCCTAATTTGGGACCTCCCTCTGAATACATCAATGCATGCTTAATATCATATGATTCCAAAGTTGTGGTTAAAAAACACAGTAGCTACCCATTACTATAGGGACGCATTACTTTGGAGTTTCTCACCAGCAGAGATCTGCCAAGTCACGTCTTTATCCTCTTTTTATCCCGTCATCACCGCTCTATAGCTTTATAGTGGGACACAAGTCTTGAGCAATATTTGTAATTCGTTTACTAAATCATAAATTACACTGAAAAAAATGTGCAAATACACATTAACAGGACCGTGGGGCAGGTTTACTCAACTGAATATGAGTAAACCCCAAACCCCAAATACAGGTCTGCATAGTTTTATGGGCGATGTACAAAAGTTGCGCTGTGCAATATATATATCTCAAAATAAGGCACGCTTTTTCTGGTGTCAATTTTGGTGCAATTTGTAGTAAACCGCACGTGGCAAAGGTTGGTTAATTAGTTAGCATGCCTGATTAAAAAAATTCCCCTTAATATATTTTGCATCTTTATGTAAGGAACTCTCAATACATACAATACATATGAAACAGAGTGAGCCGCAACAATCTGCATGGATTCAGGTCACTATGCTCTCTTTGTAAATACCAATAGTTTAGCATTATCATACTTTTTTAATGCAAATTAATTTTCAGTGTTAATTTTTTTCTGGATATTTTTCGATATTTTTAATCATCCGTGGATTTTGACAATTTATGGAAAATCCCATAAACATCCATTAAAATGGATAATATCATGGCTGAAAATGAGCAGAATGTTGTTGTTGTTGTTGTTGTTGTTGTTGTTGTTGTGTGTGTGTGTTTTTACAGAGTATAAAAGGCAGGAAAATTGGGTGATTACAGGGATGACAGTTAAGGCAAAAGAAAGAAAACAAAGAACGTCTACAGGTATTATTAAACTCCATATACTGTAACGCATGTCCCTCGGAGTAAGCATGGATAGACACATTGTTTACAATGGAGTCTTATCTTCTCCACAAGACAGATGACTAACAATGCATCACTCAAGCTTTAGTGAGTAGTATAAGTGTGGGTTGGCCTTGAGGTTATAAAACTTCTATCATTGTCAGGTTACACAATGTGACTTCAAATCAGGGAAGTTTTTGTACCGCTAAAAGTTTGCACACAATTCTGAAATAACAGAGCCCCTTTTTGTCAAAAACTCAAGGAAATGACAGCAGCTTAAATGACACCTACTTGTAGGCAAACTTTCACATTTTGTAGCTTTGTCACTTGTACATCTGAGATGCCATTAGTGAGTTGTTTTGTTTGTGTTTGTTTACTTTAGTGGGTCATTTTTGTTGTCTTGATATCATGCATGTCTATGTTGACATTTTTCCTACTTCAGCTGTCAACAGACTCCACTTACACTAGATGACAGGAAGCAAGAGAGAGTTGCAGCAATGCCCACAGGTTCGTGTGTGTGTTAAAAGACACACACACACACACACACACACACACAAAACCCCTTTAACTAGCTTTGCTTGCAACTTGTACCTGGCAGCTAGCAAACCGCTAAGCACTCTCTTGTATTCATTAGTGGGCCATTTTGTGCCGTCTCTGGCTGAGGGCCTGGCTGAGCTGAATGCGGCTGGCGAGTGACAGGTTGGTGACAAGGCCTTCATCACCATCATGGGCACGGCAAGCCCAAGTCGCGGCATGTCCCAATCCGCTCGGTGTGTGTTGTGCAGCCCAGATCTGTCCCAGCCGTCTCACTGCTTCTCAGCTGTGACTGCGTACCGAATCCAGAGCCAGACATGATAAATATTCCATCTGCTGAGAGGCCGTTTCCCTCCCCTGATCTCTTGCAGAATGAGCCATGAAAAGACCAGGCTGTCTGCTGTCTGTCTCTATGCGTGTGTGTTTTCCTCAGAGTCTTATCACACTGTCTTTAAGTTTGTCAGTCTATCCCATCTATCTCCTCTTCTGGGCACTGTCCATCCTGCTGTTTGTCTCCTCTCTTCATGCCTGTATGTTTGCCTTTCTTTAATCCTGTACACCTATTTGTACATGTGTTTTTGCCCCAAGGGATTTCAGTCTGTCTAGTTTGAATCCACTACATCTACCTTACATATTAGCCAAGGCTTACTGAGATGGAAATGTGAATAACTCTATCTAATATTAGCTTGTTTTAGTGCGTTGAAGAAAAACTCTCTCTGCCATATAACTGCACCTTAACTTTTCTTCACTCCATTATTTTAGTATGCAGCACTTTGAGGGACATGGGAATATTTATTACATCTATATTCATGCTGCTGCTTTGACCTTTGAGGTCTTTTTCTTTGATGGCTTGTCATATTGTTGATCAAAGAATTTAAGTTTATTTGGGTTGGAAAACTCAATGAAAGTCATTGTGGATAAATCTGTCAGCTAAACCGTCTCTGACATGTCCTCTATATGACTTCTTACCCTTTCCTGTTTACCTGTTTGCATGTCCGGTCCGTCTGTACAAGGTGCTCCTTGTCTGTGCTATTTGTCTGTTGCGTTTTGCCCCACTGCCTGCAAACCATGCCCTTATTTCCACAGCATATCTCTGGAAAAGGGCCCTTGCAGCCAACAGGGAAATCTGATGGGGGACTAAAAGTCATTTGGCATTACAAAGACATAGTGGGATGTACAGCATTGCAGGGATACCATATTCCTTCAAGCTGACCACGATGAGTGGATGACCTTAAACGCTTTTAGTATAAATCCTTATGTTCTTCTGGTGCACAACCATTTTCAATGTGACAGAGAGCTTGAGCTTTGATAGTGACTTCTATTTAAATTTTAATGACCATGAGGGCTCAGACTAAGTCCTGGGATGGAGCCGTGGCCCTAACCTGTACTCACACTCCTGATCTTGATGTACTGGAGCTCAAGGAGGAAATGTACTAAAACAAAAGGGGACTCGACTCACTGAGCTGTGGGGGTTACAAAAGTTGATCCAGCAGCCCAAGCTGAACAGATTAGGTATTTCCACAGTCCCCGAGGTTAGCTGGGTTTCACTTGAGCAGCTTTATTGCAAATGAAGATCTCTGCCATTTATAAAGATTGGGTGCCAAGTCTTTTAAAAGAAGAAATAGGTAGTATTTTTACTTTCTGAAATGTCTGTGTAATATCTGCGGCGGGTTAATGAGGTCGGTGAGAATGCTACAAGGTGCAGTGTCAGAGCTTTGTCAGTGCAGCTGCTATTTCTATTCAAATTATGATTAGAAATCCAAAAAGGCTAAATGTTTAGGCTTTTTTGAGGCTCCTTAGTCTACCAGGTACAACCAGTCTATGAGGGGCCAAAATTCATTCTTTACTTCCACTATACTCTTTCATTCACATACATTATTCTCTTGCATACATATATTTTCTTCAGACATGTATGCATTCTCTTCTTACATACATATATTATTTGTGAGATTAAATGCATATTGAATGCATGTAAATGAGAGCAAAATGTAGGAATGCATAAATGAAAATGCATGTATGTTAGAGTCAAAATTTGTAAATATGTACATTAAAATACATGTATAAGAGAGCACAATATTGCAATGTGTGTGTTAAATATGTGTAAACATGAGAATAAAAATATCTAAATATAAAAATTAAAATAAAACTATGTGAGAGGGAAAGTATATGTATGTGAAAGAAGAATATATGTATGTGAGAGTGAAAGAATGAATTTTGGCTTGTACGGCCCCTCATACCAGTCTGTACATTTACTTAGATCTAAACTTTTTATTACGCTACATTAAAAAAATATATACACATGTCATATACATCGTCCTTCTTATAGGTTACTTCGAATGTAATACGAATACTTGACTTTAAAAAATGTTTTTCTACAAGCCAAATATTCATACTAGTGCCATTTCTTACTCAAATGAGACATGGTAAAACTGTAATGCAATACAAGCTGTGAATAAAAATGTTATCTCTACAGGTAGAAAACTGTGTGTTCTAAACCATATGTACTGTAGGCAGTGTGAGTGAAAACAACTATTACCTCTCACACCAATTAACGGGTTTCACAGTCATTTATCTGTTTGTTCAGGTGATGGAAAATTCTTGGCTGGTTTCTTGGTCACTTATCACAAGCACTACTTTCTCTTTTTTGGCTTTTTATGTCATCCAGCCAAAAAATAAAAACAAAGTGGCTTTTCTTCTTCTTTTTCAGCAGCATCCATGCAAGAATGTGTGCCTGAACCCAATTGCGGTTTGTATATAAGCCAATGTAAGTCTACAGTTTTAAGTTCAAGTCAGCAGCTGTCTGTGGACATGTTTTCATATAACTTGGCCTAAACGTTAGCTGATGCCCTGCTATACGAGCGCAAAGGCAAAACTACACATCTAACTCATAGAGATATCAGCATGCCTGAGTGACTTGCTCAATTTCAGCAGTGGAAGAGCATTCGCTTAATGCACTCAGTGCCAATGGGAGGTCTGGTGGCTTAGATTGCCTCCGAGTCGGTGAGAAGACAACAAAAGGTTTTTTTCTAACAAGACGGTGATGTTAATTATTCAACAATGACAAATAAGTGTTCTTTTATGCCCACCATTCCCGCATTTGCCACATAAAACATCAGGGAGATATCATTATATTTTAAATTCACTGTGACGTTGTATCCCCCACGCTGTGCCAAGTGGTAAAAAAGCTTTCATCATATCAGTGTCTCTGTTTCTGTCCAAGTGCCTGTTTGCCTCCATTAAACATAGATCCTGCTGGTTGGTAGCACAAGAGAACAAAAATTAGCTTCTATCTGTGTGTTCCCTTTCAGCTGCGCAACAGTCAAGTATCTGTGGAAAGCACCACTTTTAACTCTGTGCTTTAACTCAGCCCAAAAGTCCTTATACGGCTGAGCAACGAAGAGGACTCCCTTGAGAACATATTTGGAGTGATATTCGAGAATTTTGGTTAATTAACTTTGAAACAATAGAAAGTACGATAAAAGAAAATGTTACCCACAATGTGTTTAACTTTCACATCAATGAGAACATATTTCAAAGGCACACACTCCTATTTATTATCCTATTTTTGTAGAAAGGTCTTTGTTTTTCCTGCAGGGAAAAAACCGTGAAACAAAGTTTGTAGATTTGAGAGGTTTTGTTCCTGACTGGCTACAAAATCTCCTGAGAGGAGCTATTTTCTTCTCTTATTTACCTGTGGGCAATTATTGTGGTTTTGACTATTATTCCTCTCAGTTATTAAGTTTACTCACACACCTAATTTACATGAGTGCTATAAAATAAAAACGAAAGCAATTTTTATGGATTTACCAGAAATTAGAAGACTAGAAAGCTGAAACTGCAAATTCGGCTGTAAAATTTATTTTATCATTGAGGACACTTAGAAACTGCCAGCAGGAGTTGTTACAGAGTTTTTATGTTGTTTCCTGGATTCTTGCAGCAATAAAGACATGTTGTTAAAAACGTAATAAATGAGTAAAGCCTAATCTAAAACAAGGATCAGAATTTTAGCATTAAAAACAGCAGATTAATATGAATATTAATTTGGGGGCTAAGCATATGTGTAGTATTCACCACCATTGAACTGTTCTGCCACAACTATAAGAATCATAATGTTTTCACGAGAATAATAAAAAATTGGGTCACTGGACTTTAATTGTTGATACAGTTTTTGTAGTGATGTATATATCCCATAATGGCTGCAGTTCATCCGTAGTTAAGTGAAGCATGTCTTTCTGCTGTATACCTCATTTGTCAAAATGCTTGGTGTGAAGCATTCACATCTGTTTACTCTTGAGGAGACTGTACAGTTCAATACAAGTTGACAAGTCAACTTAGCTCATGATATCCTGAAATTTTCTCTTGGTAAGGGCTGGAATTGGTGTTAGCTTCTGTTAGTGGCACCATTAGCCACGGTTAGCCTCTGTTAGGGCTCCTTTATCCCCACAGTGTGAACTTTGGCAAATGTATCGTACACCAAAGTTGAAGTTAAAGGTCAAGCTGTTGGGTCATAATTCCCCAACAGCTTGTGTCAGAACAAATGACCAGACATCCTCCAGCTTCTGTCTCTTGAGGGGCACCAGGCAGGGATGCCCACTCTCCCCTTCACTGTTTGCAATTTTTATTGAACCACTAGCAGCAGCAATTAGACAGAATTCAGTAATTAAGGGCATAAAATGCAAGAACGTGGAACATAAAATCAGCCTTTATGCGGATGATGTGTTACTCTTTCTCCAAAACTCACAAACCAATATCTCTGGGGTGATTGAATTGATAAACTCTTTTGCAAGAATATCAGATTACTCAATTAACTGGTCAAAATCTACAGTCCTACCGATTAATTGCTCCCTCCATAATTCCTCTTCTGCACCACTGCAATCGGGAAATATAAAATATTTAGGTATTAATGTTTCTCCCAAGCTTGCAGATCTAACTAAATTAAACCATATCCCACTTTTAAAGAAGGTAGAAGGTGATCTGGCTAGGTGGAAATGTCTACCCATATCACTCATGGGAAGGGTTGCCGCTATAAAAATGATGGTCTTACCAAAAATAAATTATTTATTCTCAATGATCCCAACTAAACCGCCACAAGATTGGTTCAGATCTCTAGATTCATGTATGTCCAAATTCCTTTGGAAAAATAAACCCCCACGTATCAGCTTAAAAACACTACAAAAGACCAAGGATAAAGGAGGATTAGAGCTACCTAACTTTCAGCACTACTTCTTAGCCAACAGGCTTCAGTTTATCTCAGGATGGCTAAAACATACCCTCTTAGATGAACCTTGGCTAGATGTAGAACAAGCACTTTGCAATAATCTAGAGATTTCAGATCTACCATTTATCAGCTCAAACATCCAACGACATGAATGCTTCAAAAGCGTCAACATCAGCTCTTCTCTGACAGCATGGTGGGAGTTTCTAAAATTGACGGAGTCTTCATTAATCCCATGCAAACGTACACCTATCTGGAACAACCCTGACATATTACAAAACAATAATATGATAAACTTTTCAGATTGGAGTGGTAAAGGAATCAAATATTTAGAACATATACTAGAAGGAACAGAATTTATTTCATTTGACGGACTAGTTACACAATATGGGATCAACAAGAAAAGATTTTTAGAATATCAACAAATTAAATCCATAGTAAAAAAGAAATTTAAACCGGGTCAAGTTGAACTACAAACACCACCAAGTGTGGTTCAATTTCTTACTCTTAAAACCCCCAAATTACTATCCAAAATATACAGAATGTTTTCTAAAACAGATGAATCAATATCACTTCCTATTGCAAAATGGGAAGCAGATTTATCTGTTAACTTAGACCAAAACTTCTGGTCTCAGATATATTTAAAAACCTTTCATCTAATCAGAAATCCCAGTCTTCAATTAATTCAATACAAAATACTACACAGAGTGCACTATACAGGTCATCGGATGTTCAAGATGGGCTTTACGTCTACCAACAACTGCTCACACTGTCAAACCAACTCACCGGACAATTATAGCCACGCTCTTTGGTTCTGTCCACCAGTTCAGAAGTTTTGGCGCGAGATATGTGAAGACTTATCGAAGTGTCTGAAATGTAACATTCCAACTTCCCCTTTAGTGTGTTTGTTGGGCAGCTTAGATAATGTCACTACAGAAAAGAATATAGCCCATATGGTTTTCACTGCCCTATGCATAGCCAAGAAAACAGTCCTCATGAACTGGAAAAATAAAAATAATCTTAATTCTAACCAATATAGAAATCATCTATTAGATTACATTAGTCTTGATACAGCCTCTGCCACCACATCAGATCAATTGCTCTGGGCTCCTTTGATCAGCTCCATCACCTAGTGGGGGTGGGGAGTCATAGTTTGGTCCCGCCTTCACTGTTGTGATTGGTGTGGGGGTAGGGACAGGCTTAGGGCGTCGGGGGGTTCCCTGGAGGCATCTTTCTTGGGGGGCTCAACCCGGGGTAGCGGTCATGTCCAATTAGGGGCTCTGTTGGCTCTCAGGTGACGGTTTCCTCGTGGCTGCATGCAGCGGGGCTAGGGGAGGGTCTGTGCTGACGGACGTGGGTTACTGACCTGGTAGCCTGGCTGCCCCTGGGTGGGTCCGGGATGGGCGTGAGCTTCTGGGGGCGCTCCGTCTCTGGGCTGGGGCCCTGGCCAGGCCTCAGGGGCTTGGGTCCTGGTTGGTGTGTTGCCGGGGTTGTGGGCGGGTGGGTGCATGGGGGCCCGGCCCTGGCGCAGGGTGCCGCCGGTGCGTCGAGCCACCTGGGGGGCTCTTCAACTGGTGAGGGAGGTTGTCACATCTTGCAGGAGCTTTCCTCTCTTCGGGAACTCTCTCTGCAGGAGGGGGAGATACAGGAGAGGTGGAGGAAGATCTCAGCCTGGGCGTCTATTGTCTTGTGTAGTCTGGAAGGTGAGTGGATGGTGGGGTGGGTGCAGTTTTCTCTGTGGTGGGGTTGGGTGGGCTGTCCCGGGCTCTGTGGGGCCGGGCGGCGCTGCTGCACTGGGTCCCGGTCTGGATGGGCCTGGGCCCCCTTTCCCTGGCGGGTCGCGGAGTATGGGGGTGCCTACTGGGGTCAGCGGGGGAGCTGGCCCCAGGGAGGGGTCACTTGCCCCTCCCTTCCTTCCCTCCCCATCTCCAGCTGCCTCCGTCTTCCCGCTCCACCACAACCACCCACACATGCAGGGCCTTGGGGTAAAGGTGTGTCACCAGGGTGCAGGGGAGGCACCCCCCCCCCTCTGTCCCCTTCTGGCTGCCTCTGCCTCAATTTTATCCCACAACTTAGACATTCACATTACTCACACTCTCATTACACATACATATAGGATCTTGGGGGTGGGCACGCTACACGGACTCCAAAAGACCATCAGGGTGTACACCTCACCCCTGGCGTCGTTGCCCACCTCTCAATTTTAAATACACGTAGACACTGAGGGCTATCAGGAGGGGCTATGCGCTTACCTGCTGCTCCCTGGCAGGTAGCTCCATGCCCTCCTGGGTTTTAAATGCACCTTAGAACACACATGCATCAACACTACAATGAGCGGGTGGAGGGAGGTTTGGAGTCTTCTCTCACCCCCGTTCTCTGCGGCCTGCTGGAGCAGGGGGGCTAGAAGGAGGAGTTGGCCATCCGACTGTGGTCTGGAATGTGGGGCCTCCCTGCTGCTGCGGAGTCGGGGCGGTCTGCCTCTCCCCACCGCAGGGAAAAGGGTTACACCACCTGGGTCTGGGTGCAGTTCCCCCCTCCAGGGGCAAGGGTACCTAGACCCGGTTCATAGAGTACGCTTGGGGAGTGTGATCGTGTGTACAGCGTCTCTTTATGTTTGTCTCCACGTTGGTTGAGTGTGGAGTAAGTGCATATGAGAGCATGAGGGTGGGAATGGATGTTTGTATCTGTGTGTGCCTGTATGTCTGTGTCTATATGTCAGGTTGGGTATCAGACGCCACCTCTCTGGGGACATCTCAGGCCCTCCAAGGTTTGGAGGCCTATCTCCCCCCACCACCACTTCCCCTGCCAGTGGCAGACGCCCTCAGACATCGGTGCGTTGGTGGTTCTTTGTGTCCGGGGATGGGCGTCCAGGTACACACCGGCTCACTCCTTGGTGGCTGCTTGTCGGGGCCTGGAGCCTGGGGCTCGCTCGGGCCACTTCGGGGGTGGGGTGCCCTCGGCCTCTCAGCCTGGGGCTCGGTCACTCAGGCACAGCTGGCTGCCGGCGGAGCTCACGGGCACGTCACTGCAACCCCCCCTGGCTTCTGCTCCGCGGCTGCTGAGTGACCCCTCATCTGGGACTCTCCTCAGCTCTTTCTGGGACAGTGGCGCGGCTGCCCCTCTGTTGGTCTTCCTTGGTCTCTTGTGTTCTGGGGGCCTCTGGATGTCTGGAGTTTTGATCTCCTCCATACCTGCTTCATGCCCTGGAGGACGGGGCTGTGGCCCCCCCACACCCTCTAGCAGATCATTACATGAAGGAACCTTTTAAAAACAAGCGCGTCCATGCTCACAGGTGTACACACGGGTGCTCACACACACAAACTACACCCCTTTTGGCTCCTACCTCAAAGCACACTGTGTTCTGTTGATCTTATGTGCTGCACAATAATGTTTAATATTTAGTATTTACTGTCATATTCCCATATATCATTGTGATGTTGTTTATTCTATTACTCTTGTTCTCTTCTGCTTGTTTTCTTTTTTCTTTCTCAACAGGTGATCCAGGTGATCGATAGATGCATTTTTTTTTTCTGCCCATTCTGTTGGTTTTTGTTTTTTGCCCTTCTCCCCCGTCCCTCTTCTCAGCTGTTTCTCTTTCCCTCTTTCTTTCTCCCCTTCTTTCCCCCAGTCAAGTCTGTCCCGTATTCAGCAAGTGAAAATAAAATAAACAATAAAAGGTGAATCAAATGGACCATTACGGCAAGGCTGGGATGGTCAATTTGGTAAAGTAAATCCGTTGGGCATCTTTCTTTGCCTTTAGACAATAATTCTGATGGCAAAAGAGCCAAACGGGACAGGCAAAAAAAAAAAAAAAAAAGGTCATATCTGCTGTTGCCAGCCATAAATGGATATGGCTGTGTGATTACATTACCTGTGGTGCACAATGTGAGCAATGTGACAGGTATCGAGGTCTTTACCAAAACTTTCTTAGAAGTGGCTCTAATATTGTCAGACTGAGGCAATTATCTAATAAACTCTAATACAATGTGAGAATGTAATCACACTGTTTATCAGATGTAACGTGTGATTTGCTAATGTTAGCTAGCATAACGTTAGCTTATAACAGCTAACGTTGTTATAGCTGGCTTTTGGCCAGCTCTTCAGGTTCGTATGTTTAATCTGCTAGCAAAATGTAAAAGCGCCAATATCTGGATGAATAACCATATTTACGTATGGTTTCTTTTATTATAGAGTTGATTTCAGTTTGGGAGATGAGGCTTCAGGTGTGGAGGAGGAGGGTAAGGTGAAGATGAGGGAGGAAAGAGCTGATGGAGAAAGAGATAATGGGAAAACAATGCAGAAAATCTAAATATACAAACTTTGTTGGGTCATATACAGTTTAAAAGAGCCATTTGTGTTCTTTAAATTAAAACTAAGTTATAATTGGCACTTTTAAATGATTTGTTAGCTAAATTTAGGTGTTTAGATTGCTAATCAGGTTTACCCTTGAGGGTTACTAGACATTTACTGTTTGATTCTGTATTGTGTGGACAAAGTAACTTAAGCTGTCAAGTACATGTATTTGAGAAAACAGTATTTGCCAATTGTACCAGTACCCCCAAACTGTACTGAAGAGCAAAGTATTTGGAATATATTACATCCACCAATGTAGCAAAACATATAAGGTGAAGTTCAATTCAATCAAGATTCAATCAAAAAATTTAAATTCTTTTCTGTTTTACACACTTTCTGGTTGGTGCTAAGAACAGCACTTCTGATAGTGGCCAAAACGAGCCTTTATGAACTACACTATGCAGCCTTGCAAGCTCCTTGCCTTGGAAGAAGCATTATAAGCCTTCCTTCAATAAGAGTTTCAAGTAGCACGATAACACCCACTCTTACAAAATGTCTGTTAGCAAACAAACAAAACAAATTGTGCACTTTTTTTTCCCTTGCACCGGTAGATAACACGCCTTTGAACGATTTCCAAAATGCATATCTTGCACTTTGGAAGTGAACTCTTCAAGCAGAATATTGTGCATCTGCTGCGTGTAGGCAGCTGAGTTGCAGAGCGTCATCTGTGTTTTCATACTGAAGAATAAGCAGGAAGAGGGTGGAAGACTTCAAAGCAGCTTTTTCGTGCCACCAGAGTATTCCATGGATAATAGACTTAAGGGGAAGATTTATCAAACAGCACACTTGGGGACTCTAATGTGAAACGCGAATATGAGTGAGAGAGAGTTTGAGTGTGGCAAAGATGTGTATAAGTGTGCATGTAGTGTCTGTGTTAAGAGTGTGTGATTTAAGGAGTGTCTCTGTGTTGACAGGCTGTGTGGCTTTTGTGTTTGCATGCATGCTGAGGAATGCGTGTGTGTGCACACTTTCTAGGTGTGATTAAGAGCGAAAGCAGGTTCACGGATGCCATCTTTAGTTCTGAATTTCTGAAGTGAATATGCTAATGAGCGGCCTGCCTGCCCACGCAAACACACACACACGCACATACGCACCATCTCCCTCACAAGCCGTCCACCTACACACAGACTCGGAGTAGGCACCGGGGGCTGCGGGGAATAGCTTATTTATTTAAACCTCTCCTGTTGACTTGCCAACTTTGATACATGTTGAATAATTTCCATCAGCACACAGTCATCATCCAATCCACTGCCCGATCAGTCACACTGAACCATATTGAAAAAGCATTAGGCGTGTACCCATGTCCCACCATCAAGCTACAAATATAAATATTTGAATTGACTTGATGATTAAGCATGGCTGACTGGCTGTGCTCAGTAGAATAATGGCCTAACACATATCAATATTAAGCAGGGGGTCTTTCCTATTACAGCCTCACAGCAAAGTCATTAATTGAGCAGAGTTCATGAAAAATATGCAAATACCCTGTTGACATTCTGATATGTAAATGATGTCACTCTTTTTTTTAAATAATGAAGAGTGCAGATTATGCACTTGCTCGTAGGCCGAGCACCACAAGAGCAGCGCAAAGGAGTTACACTAAGTGTAGGATTTTATTATGAATTCACTACTGGATTAGTGTCATTTGAAAGTCTGCATATATCCAAAAGACAAAAAAAAAGACAATACAATTTCACAGCAACCAATTTCTCAATTTCATCTGTTTCTTGAGACCATATTTCAGTCAAAGGCATTTGATTATTTAAGGGCATTTTCATGCTCATGCTACAGTTGGCGCAGACAATTGTGCTGATGCTCAAGCATGCACGGGCTTTCTGTGCGAAACACGAACACAAGCTGTGACCAACTGTGCAGGCTACATGGAACCTGGCATTTTGTTAGAGGCAGGGTAGACCCAGGAAAAGATGCCAGTGTATCAGTCCAGGGCTACCACACACACACACACACACACACACACACACACACACACACACACACACACACACACACACACACAAATAGACCGGCATTCACATGCCCAACCACATCTATGGCCAATTAACCTAACATGCTCATCTTTGGATGTGGGAGGAAGCTGAAGCACCTGGAGGAAATCTACACAGACACAGGGAGAACATGCAAAAGGAAAAATGATTTCAAGATGTAGCAGCTTGACGTAAAGCCACAGTTATAAAGCCTAAGAAATTATAATGGAAATAAAAGAACTGATCCATACGTAACTTAGAAGATTTAAAAGACATATTAAGAAATTATTAAAATCAACTTCACTTGACAGTTGATCCAGCTTTGCATCATGCCATAACCACAGTATATAAAAAAAGGACCCACAGGGATGCCACCGATTACTTTTGGTACTCTGTATTCTGAAGCTTCAGACATCAGTGGTTTGGCTGCTCCCACACTGGGTTTTTGGAGTCAGAAGCTATGTTTAGTAGCCTGATCACCAAAGTACATCTACAAACAAGTGCAGGTGCAATGTGCAAAAACACATGTTGTCTGTTTAAGAATAAAACCATAATATTTCACTCACCAGAACTGAACCAAATATTTCTTGCACGGTCTATTCTAGACAACAAGTTATAATAATGATAATTAGATAATCCATTAAAAAGGCTCCAAAAGGGACCAATATAAGCACAGTATAGAGGCCCAGTTAATGACTCAAAGTAGTGGAGGTGAGCAGACAGCAGACACTGATCGCCTCCAGCTGGCTGTGTTGGAAACCTGTCAGTCATAGTGCCCAAGCCACTAATTTCAGTATCCAGATGGACGAGTTACAAAAAATAACAAAAAAAACCTCCCACAAAACATTTTATGAGCCAAAGCTCCGGTGGTACCCACTGCCTTTATTTTTCAGCTCTTGGTCATAGCTAAGTGATGTAGCTTAAGATTAACATTGTAGAAAAAAGGTATTCTTATTTTGCAGCACATATTCCAGCTGGGAGGAGCTAAGAGGCAAGGACGAGATGCAAGTGAAGGAAGGGAAGAGAGGCATTAACACAAAGAAAGCATCCTCTCTATGACTTCTACTGAGGTGCACTCGAACATGGAGCAGGGCTCTAAACCTCCTTGATGTCCAACAGTTAAAAACAGCTTTTATATCCAAAGTTTTCCACTTTAAATGTGAGTAAACTTCACACGGTGAGGCTGCAGGGGAGAGGTCAACCATCTCGGGAGGTCTTCTGTGTAAATTCCAGACTTGTGGGGTGTTTGAATCTCTTTCATATGTATATGTAGGAAGAGCTACTGGGAATGTTTATGGAGTGTGCAGTGCTGCAATAGTCTGGATAAAATGTGACACAAAACCAGGCACCGGGAAGCAACAGGAGGTAACCACTCGAAGAACTTCATTACCCATAAATTACAATGCTCTTCTCACATCTCAATTCCCTCTCAGTGGCTGCTTAGAGTAATGATGACAATAAAAGATCCCCTGCTAGTGTCCAACGCTTCAATTTCATCTGGGCAAACGGGATGAGCCTGCGCATCTCAGTGAGGAAGAATGAAACTCGGCTACAATAGCCAGCCTGCAATTTTGCCTGATAAAACTGCCAGTCTGTTATTTGCATAAATACAAATCTCAGAAAGGGTTTAAGGGGGAAGGAAAAATGAGGAAAAGACAATTTGACAGGAAAGAATGGAACATGGGGAAATAGAAAGAAAAGGCACTGAGAGAGGAAGGAAGAGAAAGACAAAGAGGAAGAAGGTGGAGGGGACCAAAGGTGAGAAGAGGAATGATAGCACCAGGCCTTAATTACAGGTCCGTCCCCTGTTCTCCAGGTCAGACCATGATTCACAGCCGATGCTCGAGCAGTTGTGCGTGAGTGTTTGTGTGTCTTCGTCTGTGTGTGTTCTGGTGGGGGTGGGCAACCAGCCACCAGCACAGAAAGCCCATAACCTTATCACTGCTGGGAGGGTCAACGATATGAACTCAAACAACTGTAAATAATATTGTCATTGTGAGGGAACAGAGGGAACAGAGGTAAAAAAGTTGAAGGAGAAAATGGAATAGAGAAAGATGGACACAAGGTTCAAGTGACAGAGAGGGCACAAGATAGAGAAAAAGTTATAGATGGTGAGTAAATACAACTTTATTTCTGCGTGACACCAGAGAGAGACAAAATGCGGCATTTCAGATTGTATCACTGGATGAATGTTCTTACTTTGACCTTCATGGTAACCTTAAATTTGACATCATGCACTAAACTGACTTTACTCTGGCTTCTTAAATTCTCTCACTGGAAAAGTTTTATTAGTTGTTTAAAATGTGACAGCATCCATAGATGAATATTTGAGTGTTAAACTGTAACTTTCAGACTGTTCTGCACAGCAGAGGACAAATTGTACATAAAAGATTGATACAGTATCCATGCATGAAAAGTAAGACCAAGGCAGCAGTGACTTCAACTGGCATGTAAGACACTTCTGACTCCTCTGGTTGCAAAAAGATAGTCTGGAAGAAAATAACCTTAAGGATCTCTTAATCTTAAACATCGTCGTAATGATGTGATGATCAGCTGCTGGATTCAACTCTTACTCAGCTCAACATAATGTAGACTTTTTAAAATTAATTGTCCCGATCGGAAAGGAGGTGTAAAAGTAGTGTATGACTTAAGGTAGGCCTAATCGCATTACTGTGATCACATTACATTCTTCAGTAATGCAGGAATGTAGTGTGTTGCTGTGTTAAACTCAGTGATTACATTACCGTGACAATTATGTTGTTACTTGTGACACAAATGTTCTTCAAATATCTGTACGGATAGCAAAGAAAAATAAAAACATCAAACAAACAAATTTCCTTTTTGTTTGTCCTGGTAGCACATTGTGCAGACTGTGCTGTAATTATAAAACTGAATTTTTTGGTTAATTAACAGAAAAAGAAAACTTGTGGTATTAGATGTAGTACGGCCATGGGAGAAGTTATCATTAGGAGAAGCTGTAAAACTTGTGAAAACTGCAATTAAAAGTCTAAAATGTATGCCCTCCTTCAGTTTCCAGCAGTCCAGTGGGGCAGATGGGTTAGATGGGAGTCTTTGTCGGGCTGATTCTGGCCCGCAGGCTTTAATTTTATTTCTGTTGCATGGAAGCAAAAGAGCACAAGCATCTGCACAGACAGCATGCCAACACAAAGCTAGCAAAGAACCCAGAATCATATTAAAGCTGTCAAAAATCCCAGACCAGAGCCTGAGCCTGATCCTGAACAGGTAATAACGGCAGCGATAAGCAGTCAGCCTTGTGGCATTGCAGCATCCATTTTTATCAATCCTACAGCAGAATCACTGTGGCGATTGCTTTGAAGTCCCTTGGTATTGGCTTTCTGTTATTTTGCCTGTTTTCATCTGTAAATAGAAAAAGATTCTGTGTGTGTCTTCATTAGGATATGGATTTGTGTGGGGAACTGGTAATTTTATGACAATACATTTCATGTCATTTGATAGAGTAACACGAACGTGTCATGAATTG
Organism: Perissodus microlepis; assembly: GCF_051167445.1. NCBI lineage: Eukaryota > Metazoa > Chordata > Actinopteri > Cichliformes > Cichlidae > Perissodus > Perissodus microlepis. Next base: position 29,315,287 of record NC_140479.1, on the reverse strand, counting down.
CAGTGTGGCAGGCAGGAGTTGGACCCAAAATGCAGGCACGAGGTTTAAACACAAAGAACTCAGCTTTATTCACTGGCAGGGGAAAGTCATACAAAAGCAAACTTACCAACTAAACTCACAGTGAGCCACAGGGAGATCCACACAGCATGAGGGACAACACAACACTGACTCAGAGAAACACAGGGTTTAAATACACTGGGAAGTAACGAGGGGAATGAGACACAGAAGGAGAACACAGCTGGGGGAAATCAGAACTGATGAGACAAGGAAGCATAAGCTGAACACACTGAGATCAGATGCGGACTTTCAAAATAAAACAGGAAACACAAACACAAAGACAGACTAAGAGACACGGGCTTAACACAGAGACCTGACTGCATTACAGGGGATACACAGGCATACACAGGCAGAGACGACGGAAAACAGAGGGAGCACAGAATAAACACTGGGAAACCAAAACACAAACGGTCATAATTCATAATATCAAAAATAAGAGTAAAAAAAATCAAAAACACGGGGTCACCGACCCAGAAGAATGACAGAAAGTAAAGTAGCGAGTAGTGTAACGAATTACTGTCTTACTGTAATATGTAACACATTGCTTTTTTTTGAGTAACGATCCCAACATTTCTCCCAGCTGACAAGCTGCTACCATCACCCTTTCATCCTCCGATTGTCTCGTCCAGTTTAAATTCAGCTGAACTAAATTTATAGCCCAAGTTCAACACAGCTGTCTTTTCAAGATCCTTCATATTTTAAAGGTAAGACCCAACCATAACAGACAGAGAACCAGATCAGGCTATTCTCAATGAGTAAGTGTACTCCACCAGGACCAGAGAGTTGGGGAGGGGTAGCCATATGTTCAAATCACCAACATGGTCAATGAAAACACTCACAGTAAGGCTCCCAGTGGGACTTCACCAACCAATGGGTGACAGGTCATCTTTTATACGCAGTCAGTGTATAAGAAACACCATCTTCTGTTATTAAAATAAAGCAGTTACAATGTTTGATATTTGATTACTGTCCTGCTGTATGAAGAAATGTATACGTTATTGTGTGAATGTATTCTTCTTTGGTTCATACACCATTCTTCCACTCTGCTACTCCATACCGGCTTTATCATTTTTATATTACAGCACCGCACATTCTAACAATCCAAGCTGCTTTGTCCCCAACAGTCAACCCAGCACAGGCTTGATGGAAATGGAACCAGAACAGCAGCCATATTTGTCTCCTCTCAGTTAAGCTACCATGAATTGTTGATTACGTTTTAGTAAAATAAAAAACTGATTGACAATTTACAATAATTTTAGATGAAGAGTAGCATGCGGTGAGTACTTTAGAGCCTTTCGTTCATGTCAACAAGGTGAAAAACTGTTTATCAAACGCTGTCCTGTTAATGTAAAACCACTTGAGCCTTATCCGGATCAGTTAATCAGTGAGTGACACTCACAGTGTAGCACAGCAACCAAATGGAAATATAGCAGCACTGACGTGGATAAGATTAAAATCCAACCCTTTAACCCCACTCATCCTTCTTAAACCCTCCTGCAAAAGTACTTTTCGGCACATTTACACTTCTAACAGAAGGCTATGAGTCTTCTTCTTTTTGGGTAGTTTAACATTAACTCTGTTGCAAATTAGGGAAGAAGTGCATAGAGAGGAAAGGGTTGATGGAAAGATTAAGCTTATACTTGGAGAGAGGTTTGGAATTTGGCTCCTATACTGTAAGTTGAAAGAGAAAGATAAAGCGTCTCAAAATATAAGGCAGAAGAGGGGAAGGGTGAGATTAACTGTACTCTAACTTCAGGCAGGGAAGGATAGAGGTACACGTATTATGATATAGTGGAGAAGAAGAGAATTCTTACACAGCACAACCGGAGGGACAATGATAGGAGGATGGACACGCCATTAGAAAAAAAATTGAATATACTATAAACTGTAGCTTTAACTTTAAACTCAAAGATGAATAGCTGTGATATACAGTGAGTAACCATGGTAACGCTGCATGTTGAGCGAAAGAGACTAAACACTGCTTTCACAAGACGCGTACAGTATAAGTTTCGTTTGTGAAAGTGACAAAGAGATTACATTTCCAGAATAGATGCAGTCACAGGAGAGTTAATCTTCATCATGAAACACACCTTAAGCTCCAGAGGTGCTGTGGTGTCTTCAAAACACCACCCACCTCCATCGTTTGTCCTTCAGATGTCTCATCTCTCCACCATCTGACGAGCTACAACTGCAAATCCTCACTCGTTCATAACAGACTGTAGTAAGCCAAGAGATTAAAGGTTTTTAAAATTCTAGCACTTCCACTGTGAGACAGAGTGCAGTATCATACCAGATTAGTCATCATCAGACAAACGCCACAAGTGTAACTGTAATATTTATTTGACCTTTTTCTTTTAAAAAAATTGCATTGCTGGGATCAAACTATTTTTACCTTTTGATTTCATGAAAACTGCATCAGATTAGGCAGTCACTGAGTGATAGATACTAAAGACAGCAGAAACGCGTTACTAATAAATGATCCGGGGCAGACCCAGATCTCTTGGCTGGCCTGGGAACGCTTTGGTGTTCCCCCAGACAAGCTGGAGGAGGTGGACAGGGAGAGGGAGGTCTGGGCTTCTCTGCTTAGTGTGCTGCCCCCGCGACCCGGACCCAGATAAGCAGAAGAAGATGGATGCATGGATTATGCTAGCTGGTAGTGAGGGAGGGGCTTTGAGCCTACGTGTCACAAGGCCGTTTGAAGTTATTCATCAACTGGATGAGGCAAAGATACTATTGGTGGTATCGTTAAGGTTTTAATTTTTAGTATTGATTAGTATCTGAGTACAGTTTTCTTTATCAATCCTTGTGGCCAACTTGGGTGAAACGAGGAACTGAGAATAGCTGACTAAGTGATCTTAGGTTTTCTGGTTTGAGTTCACCGTCGGATGCTGACATCTCTGAGATGAGAGTTTTTGTGCCTTATCCATGAAAAAGATAAGAAGACAAATTGACTAAGCTAATATTAAAAAAAAACCATTAAATTGTTCCAGTGTAGCAGCTGTGTGATGTCACTGAACATCTGTCGCTGTTCTAACATCTGCACATTTATTCGCAGTGAATGTCTCTGAGTTGCGCACCTGCATGTCATTGATATTATTTGGAGAGCAGAGAGTGTATGTGGAGATACAGTATCACCACCAGGCCACCAGGAAATGTCATGATACCGAAAGTGCTCATATGGAGCTTATTTTCCTGTTGTTAGGGTTCTCGTTTGATGCAGTCTGTGAGTAAAAGCACACAAGACAATTGAAAAATCAAGATTCAACACCATAATGTGCATCCATCTCTCAGTGCAGCCAGTCAAAAAAAGATGCAAATACGTGAAACTCTCAGATAGGTTTAACAGAAGTAATCACCATTTTTACCAACCAGAAAAGACAGGTAATGATCCACACATCAAATGTGTTAACCTGAGAACACAGGAACAGCAGGTGAATCTAAACTAGACAGAAATATTGAAAGCAGAGAATATTGTCATAAACAATAACCAACAATGCTATACTGATTCATCTGGAGTTAGTGGATACTATAGTCAAAGGAGCTTCCAAAGAAAAGCGTCTGGACTTCTTTAAGTTACTTGAAGACGTTTCACCTCTCATCCGAGAAGCTTCTTCAGTTCTAAGGTCAAATGGTGGAGAGTCCCAGATATAAACCTAGTGGGAGTATCCCCCCACAGAGGGACAAAAGGACCCCCTGATGATCCTCTAATCGCCTGAGCCAAGGTGTGAAACTGGGTGTGGGTCCCAATCAGCCAGAGTTTCGGGTGTGTTCATTGTGAAACCTGGCCCCACCTTATCATGCGAATTCCTGAGGTCAGATGGCCCAGGATGTGAGTGGGCGTTAAGGCGTCTGGGAAGGGATCTCAAAACTGGATTATAGATGGCAGAGAGTTGGTGTCGTTAAGCCCCGCCTCTGTTCAAAGATGGTCGCTCACAGTGGACATAGATGCTTCTTTCACTCCTCTTTCAAACCATCTGTCCTCTCTGTCCAAAATGTGAACATTGGCATCCTCGAAAGAGTGTCCTTTATCCTTAAGATGCAGATGGACTGCTGAGTCTTGTCCTGTGGAGGTGGCTCTTCTGTGTTGTGCCATGCGCTTGTGAAGTGGCTGTTTGGTCTCTCCGATGTAGAGGTCTGGGCATTCCTCGCTGCACTGTACAGCATACACCACATTGTTAAGTCTGTGTTTTGGCGTTTTGTCTTTCGGGTGAACCAGTTTTTGTCTGAGCGTGTTGCTGGGTCTGAAATGCACCGGGATGTCATGCGTGGAGAAAACTCTCCTAAGTTTTTCTGATACACCGGCTACATAGGGGATGACAATGTTGTTGCGTCTGTCCTTCTTATCCTCCCTCGCTGGTGTCTGATCCTCTTTTCTGTGCCTCTTTGCTGACTTTAAGAACGCCCATTTAGGATAGCCGCACGTTTTGAGTGTGTTCCTTTGCATGTGTCTTCCTTTACATGCATGTGTTCCTTCTTTTTCCCTTCAGGGTTAGAGGGAACATGTTCTGCCCGGTGGTGTAGGGTCCTAATTACTCCAAGTTTGTGTTCCAGAGGGTGATGGGAGTCAAAGAGGAGGTACTGGTCCGTGTGTGTGGGCTTCTGGTAAACTTTGATGTTGAGGTTGCCGTTCTCTTCAATGTGCACAGCGCAGTCCAGGAAAAAGACCAAACAGCCACTTCACAAGCGCATGGCACAACATAGAAGAGCCACCTCCACAGGACAAGACTCAGCAGTCCATCTGCATCTAAAGGTCAAAGGTCACTCTTTCGAGGATGCCAATGTTCACATTTTGGACAGAGAGGACAGATGGTTTGAAAGAGGAGTGAAAGAAGCATCTATGTCCACTGTGAGCGACCATCTTTGAACAGAGGCGGGGGTTTACGACACCAACTCTCTGCCATCTATAATCCAGTTTTGAGATCCCTTCCCAGACGCCTTAACGCCCACTCACATCCTGGGCCATCTGACCTCAGGAATTCGCATGATAAGGTGGGGCCAGGTTTCACAATGAACACACCCGAAACTCTGGCTGATTGGGACCCACACCCAGTTTCACACCTTGGCTCAGGCGATTAGAAGATCATCAGGGGGTCCTTTTGTCCCTCTGTGGGGGGAAACTCCCACTGGGTTTATATCTGGGACTCTCCACCATTTGACCTTAGAACTGAAGAAGCTTCTCGGATGAGAGGTGAAACGTCTTCAAGTAACTTAAAGAAGTCCAGACGCTTTTCTTTGCAAGCTCCTTTGACTATGATGACCTGGATGACTGAGAACCTTCACAGACATAGTGGATACTATAGTTTTCTTTTTTTTAACATGGACTGTGTATAGGTCCATGTGTATAAGTTTATACTGGCTATTTCTTGGGATCTCTGTACCATCTAAAACTCACAGCAGTCTGCTTCTTTGTGTGCTTGTACCTCAAGTCTAAATGGCTCTGCAGGGGGAGGTTTTGTAGACGATCAGCAGACTACTGGCTGGTTTGGGTGGGTAAAACAACTCAGTTGGCTGGATTGAGCCCTCCTTTGCCCATAGCTATTCTATTCTATTCAATTCTATTCTAAATCACAACAACAGTCGCTTCAAGGCACTTTATAATGTAAGGTAAACTGCCTACAGTAACACGAAGCTAGAACAAACTTAGCTTAAAATTATAGCAAAAATGTATTTTTTAGGCTGCTTCATGTTATCCATATGTCTAAGTAAGTAAATTTTTATTTGTAAAGCACCTTTCAAGATAAAAATCACAAAGAGACCACTGAGTCCACAGATCTCAAGAGTCCCAGAGTCTGAGGGCCACCTTCAGTTTTCACCCTCATACGAAGGACAACCGACAAACCTTGATCTCATGACCTCAGGGACCTGCTGTGCATGTATGGATGTAAAAGATCAGTGATGTATGTTGGTGCGGGGATGGTGCCAGTGCAGCTGGATCAGCAGGGGTGCAACATGCAAGTACTTGGATGACTTGGACAGGAGCCTTGCAGCAGCGTTCTGAAAAACCTGCAGACGTTCCAAGGAGGCTTTACATAAATAAGTAAACAAAGAATTACAATAATCCAAACGAGATGCAACAAATGCATGTATGACAATTTCCAATTCAGAGCGTGACACAGAGGGACTCAGCTTAGCAATGTTTCTCAAGTGATAAAAACAGGAGTGAACCAGAGATTTACCATGAGTGTCCAAAGTCAGAGCTACAGAGTCTACACGTTTACCCCATTCACCCCTATTCATCAAGCAAATAAAATTATCCTGTGTAACACCAGTTTCACACTTTGTGTTGGCTCGAATGCAAGAACGTGCTTAATTTATGTAAAATGCATAACTTGCAAAACCATATAAATAAAGTAAAAAACAAAATGAAAATGAAAAATTACATTGAATTGAATTAAAACTGAATCTATTCCATTTAGATACAACAGCTTTAACCATCTGCAGTATAAATATAAATTCCTTGAGCACATATGACTAAGCAGAAAGTGAGACAATTGCATTAAGGTCGATTTATTCGCCTTTCTCCATGCAGGTAACTGTTTCTGGAGGAACGAAAATGCTTGTTTCCTTGTTAACAGCTGTTTCTCTGAACTTTAAACCAAGATGCGTAGTGGATTTCACAGGTCCTACAACACCATGACATGTACTCCTCCTTGGATACATAACCACTTGTGGCATAAGGAGGCTCGATAATCACTACTGCACCTGCTAGATTTTTCAGCAGTCCTCGGGATTATATCCACGGGATACATGTTGGAAAGAAACCAGTAAGGGTGCTTTTTTGTTTCTGTCCAATTTCAGTTACAATTTCATACATCTGAAATAATTACATTATGTCAAAATTTCACACAGAAAAAATTCTTTGTACAGTATCTTTATTTTTTATTTTTTTTATTTTTTTTTTGGGGGGGGGGGGGGGGGGGGTTATGTCAGAAAGAAGGGACAAATGAAAATGAAAAAAATCCAAGACTACCTCCCCATCCATGTCACAAAAAGTACATCTTTGATCTCCCACAGAGTCGTCTGCAATGCTGGATGCCCTTTTAGACTGCGGTGAACACACCGCGTGTGAAGCTTCTGCAGGGTGTAAATTAAAAGCCTTTTTTCTGTAGCAGTGTCACACCATTACTCATTTTGGCAGCTATTTAAAAGTGTGCTTCTGTGATTTATTGTGTATTTTAATGTGTATGATTTATATAGTATGTAGTACTATGCATATACACATGTCTATTAAGATTCTATGCACACTGACTCTGTGTAGTAATGTGCTATTGATGGGAATGTCTGTCCTTACTCATCACAGACACATGTTTCTCAGCTGCAAGAAACTTTACACAATAATGTTCAGATACTAGTGTATAAAAATTATGTATTTATACTGTTTTCAGGCAATTAAAAGTCAACAAATATTCCAAAACCTTATATATTTATATGCAAAGTATGCTAATCACAAACATAACCGCTAGCAAGAGATCAGGAAGCTAGTATTTCCCAAGTTACCGGAGAGGAGACATCCTTGAGAAATACACAGGGTGAAAACTTTTAATTATGACAATCTTCTTTCATGCTCTGCCACCCTATATTTTGCATTAACCTCTTGAATCCCAATGTAAAGGGGGGACGTGATTACACAAGCTGTGCATCAGTTAAACAGATGCCATGAAAAGATTTAAACACACAGTACATAGTCACCTGTTCACCCCGATGGCATGTACGTCGCCAAACAATATCTCTGCTGAAAGCACAGATCTCGGATCCAACCAAAATTCACTGAAGCAGCAGCAAAAAAAGACCAAAATTATGCTTCAATTTTGAAAAATATTAGCATGAATTCTGTCTTACCTTTGCGGTCTCGCTTCCTAAAAAAATCCACCGCAATAAAACCACATTTCCTGCACTGCTCCATCTCCCAGTGTGCTTCAAGAGCAGTTTCCCATCATGAATCACTATTTTCTGCCTTCTTTGCCTGTTTACGCACCAGTAAACTGTTGTGTATTTGTCTGACAAGTACGGCTAATTTTTGCTATTCAATACCTAAGAAATTTCAACTTTTCTGTCTTCCATCCTCAGTTACTTTGATACCGTAGCATCTGCTGTAATGCTTACACCTATTATTAAGTCTCACATGCGTTAGCTTATTTTGATACCAAGATGGTTTACACAGAGTTTGTAATTGTAGAGAAATAATCCATTCTTTTTAGGCCTGTCATTTTCAAGCAGGTACCCCTCTGAGATTTAAAAGGTTAAAAGCAAATTAGCTTACTATTGACATTTTGTTAGCGCTTTGCCTGTGAATACTTAAAGGCATAATCATGTCAGTGGTCATAATTATCAGCAAGATATTTTGCAAATCTGGCTTGAGCAGCAGCCAGCGCACTGCTGCTCATGTTCATGGTTGCAAAGCTTTGTGGTTGTTGGAGATATGTTTGCTTTTCCAGGAAAAATGGTGTCCGTGTTTCATTACCACTTAAATAACTTTCCTGTGTACCAGCATATGCTTAGGACATGTGTAGCTGATATTTTTTCCATGATTATCTTTTCACGGAGAAACACTGTTTTTATTAAAGCTGAACTTATTTTTCAGAACTGTAATGCTATAGGAAAACATGCATAGCCTGCGTACATTTTACAGCATTTCAATAGATCGTTACACAGGGCTGTCGATGAGCCTACCACCAACTCACACATAGCTGCATCCCCAAAGCACCAACCTCGTGAAACACACGATGAAGACTCAGTAGACCTAATTAATAAACAGCACATAGACCACAACTATGGTAAATGGACTGGTTCTTATATTGCGTTCTCCCACTCCCTTTCCTTGGAGCACTCAAAGCACTTTATTCACCTATTGCTTTTTATCAAACACTCAAACTCAAATGAGCGCATCAGGAGCAACTTCATGAGATCAGTATCTTGCCCAAGGATACTTTGGCTGGAGCAGCCAAGGATTGAACCACCATCCTTCCAATTAGTAGATGACCTGGTCTACCTCATCACAATATTGTCCAACCCTATGGCTGTATTGATATTTTGTTCTATTGTACATATACAGTATATCAGTATCTGTGTGGGGTTTTTTTTAAATTACATTTTTTCAGATATGTGGTGCCATGAAAATGTTTTTATTTATTTTCACAAACTTTAATGCAGTGAAAAACCTATCTTGGGAATGTTATAAGTGGTGTCATCACAACCTCACATTTGTGAAGGAGAGCATCTCCAAGTCCGTTGTTTACAAAACTCTCAACCTTGTCTAGAAGCACATGTAGAGGAGAACACAAGAGTGTGCAGTGGTGGTGTGGAGTCACGTGGTGCCTTCTGGTAAGTTTCTAACTATTTAACTATGACCCTAATCATTTTCTGTTTTCAATGCTATTCTAACAGTACACAGCCTTTTCTGTAGTAGTAGTCTCAGTAACCAAGAATACCCACAATGGCCAGAGGATAGTTGTTGTAAGGCTGTAGTTTACTGGAAATAAACTAGCCCTGGCGCTGACAGATATTAATAACATTATCAGAAAAAAGCAAGCAACAAGTCCAGACTCGTTCTTTAGAAGTTGGAATTGTAGAAGAAGTAATAAATCACTAAAGTTATGTGGTGGTTGTGGGGCGGGTGAATTATAACCGTTTGTTAGGAACCAACTCCTGGAATCTCCTGGCAATCAGAGACGAGTTTTTAACACTTAACATTTAAAAAGGCCTAAAGAATATTTTTAGTCTAAGAGGTTTGATTAAAGGCACCTTGGAAGCACGACAGGGAATATATAAAATTCTTAACTTGCTCTCTCCAACCACACTTGCCTGAGTTGAACCTGCAAACTGATAACCACAGATGCACCTGGTTCTTGCATCCAGCTTCTTTGTCGTGATCCATTATATATGTTCCCTCCGAAGCTCTAAAGGGAACATAGTAGGAAGTGAAAAACAATGTGCAGACTGACATAGAGTCCAATTAAGGTTTTTAGATTGTGTTAAATGGAACCGAGTGGAAAAATCAATTATGTGAAATTAGCACTTACTGCTAACTATCATTCTCACTATTAGGAATGCATGTGAGAGCTGAACAGTGGTGAGATGCCCTTTTAAGTGTCAGAAAAGCTTTGTCACAGTGAGATCAAACCCCCACATGGTTTTAAATGAGAAGCAGTGCAGGGGACTGAAGGAAGCTGTAAAAGATCAAATGGTGCTGCAGTAAATATGAAGGAAGGTGAAGATTCACACCCAGAGGCTCTATTGTCATTGTGCTTGATGATGCTGACAGATATAATAGAGTTCTACAAATGTTTAAAAAGCCTCAGCGGGCCATGGCTGCTTTGAAAAATACAAAAAAAAAAAAAAAAGATTTATATAATATATGGTTCTTGGTGCCAGACAGGATGGTCTGAGTATTTTGGAATTTGCTCACCTACTGGGATTTTCCCACAGTACTATCTCCAGGGTGTACACACAATGGACTGAAAAAAAGAGAGCAGCTGTTCTGAGTGGTTGTTTGATGCCAGAGGTCAGAGCAGAACCAGGCTGCTGCTTCAAGCTGAAAGGAAGGCAAAGGTAACTCAAATAACAACTTGTTACAAACCAGAGTGTGCAGAAGAGCATCTCTGAACGCACAAAACTTCAAATGTAAAAACAAATGGGCTACAGCAGCAGAAGACCACACCAGATGTCACTCCTGCCAGCTAACGTGATGGTACAATTACCTGAACTAACCAAAATTGGAAAAACAGAAGAAGTTCTGTCCTGCCTCGTATAAACAGTTTAGGGTGCTGATGGTGGTCTAATAGTATGGGGGATATTTTCTTAAACTCTGCATGTCAACATCTCCCCACACACCAAAAAAAACATTAAATTAACCAGCTGTGATCCCTGTGACTGTTCTTGGTCAGCTTTTTTAATAGTCATTATCTAGACATATGTGTTTGTAATTTGAGGTCATCACATTTTTTATTTTACAATTTTTATATGTTATAATTACAAAAGAGCACCTTTTCAATTTTAATTGCTTTATTTTGTCTCATGAATTTTTGCTTGATGTCCTTTTTTGTTGCTATGATCTTTCGTTAAAGGTCAGTGTTGACCACAGAAAGAGACTTACTGCGACAGTAGTGTCATTTTGGAAAAATCTCTGTGCACAACTGATGGTTAAAAAAACATTTCAGTTCATTCTGATTTTGTTTATAGTATATATGGAATTTGAGTGACTATATGGTTAAAAAAAACATTTGTTTTTGGAGGTTATTCAAACATATCGCGATATGTATCGTGTATCATGATCAGAGATCAGAGGCAGTAACGCATAATCCGATAACTTTTTAAAAGTATTTAGTGAAGTAATGGATTACTATTGCAAAAAAGTAATTAGATTACTGCTACTTTCCCATAAGCATGCTGCGTTACTGCGTTACTAAACCGTGATTTTGTTTGTGAGAGTGTCTCCTGACAATGAGGTACGAACATGCGACGTCCGGCAGCAACAGACGTGTAAACACAAAAGTTATATGGTATTTTATATGCTGGAATATGCAGAAAATACGTTTAAATGTTAAACAAATTTCTTCATGTCAAACACTTTTGCATATAATTTCATTTTTGCTTGATGCAATGTGCATGAAATTAAAAGATTAAAACTAATAAAACAAGTTTTAAAGAGAAAATGATTAAAAAACTACTATGGGAAGGTGTTAGAGTATTACTAGAGTCCACCAGGTAAAAAAACAACAGCCCACTCTCCTAATCTGAGACTTCCCGCTGCTCCAGCTCAGCTTTATTCTCTTCTCTGAGATCTTCTTTCTCCCAGAGTACTGAAAAGAGAAGAAAAAAATCTGAACTGAGGAGGTGAGGAGGTGAGGATGAGGTCCCACCCTCCCTCAGAACTGAGATCTCACCTTGAAAAGGCATCTGCCTCCTTGATCAATCTTTCATTGCTGTCTCCCAGCAGCTGGCCTCTCACCCCGCACGCCACCTCCTCCTCTCTGACTCCATTGCTCTTTGGTATTATACACCTGCCTGCTATACTGAATCACTCAGATGTTCTGTTTACAGATCTACCTGCCATTTTGCTATCTGCTGCGCTCTGTAATAGTGTAGCAACAGATACCTGACCGCTGCTGGAGCAAGCTCAGGAAAGCCATAAAAGAAAACAGCAAACAGCATGCAGATAATGCCCGGTTTTTAGGTTCATGTGGCAGAACCTAAAAACACAGCTCATAAAGTATTCAGCCTCAGTGAGAACAAGTCAGTGAGTGCTGACAGTAACTTTAATGGGATCTGTTTTTGGAAATAAGTTAATTAATCTTGTCCACTTTCTCTCAACTTTCTCTTTCTTCATCTCGCTGTTTCTTTGTGTCCTTTTCACCCTCTGCGTCACCTTTTAATCCTTCTCTCAGCTCTTTCATTTGGTGCTGAATTCACTATTTCAGTGTCCCATCTCCTCTATTTTTGTCTCTGTGCATATCTCTAGTGCATGAAGAATGATGGCCAGTGGGGGATATTTCTCATGGGACTCTGAGCCAAAAAGCCAAAATGTAGTGTTTCATGCATCTTCACACTTTCTTGCCTTTTCCCCGCACCGTTCAACGTACTTTGCATTTTGAAACAATTCAGTTTCTGCCACTGTGCCAGCTGACTTATGGCTTGAGGTTTTACACCAGCTATTTTCAGAGCAGGTGGCCACAATGGGTGTGCTTTCCATTCGCAAGAGCATCGGGAGATGAGGGAATAAACACTGGAAGCTGCATCTTTGTTCGCAAACATTACCTGCTGTTAATGAAAGTCACTGAGCAAAGAGATAAAACTGTACCAGCTACAGGTAACATCTATTTGATGAAGTGTGCAGTGAGGAGAGTGAAATTAATCACACACGAGCTGTTACAAAGAAATGTCCAGATGGGTTTATCAAAGTGAGAAAAAAAAATAAAGGAAGTAAAGCAAAGATCGTGAATAAATATTAAAAAACACACCTTTGAAAAATAAACATTTTTTTTTTCCACTTTTCAGGCTTCATTAAATATAAATAAGTCACATGCGCACACCGTCCTTAACACGTATTGGCTTTACACACATATCGAACGGGAATCTTTTGTCAGTAATTAATGGTGTTGATCTAGTAAAGATTTCCCATGAGGTCAAATACATCTTCATCTCCTCGGGTAAATTGTTTTTCCAGTGTTTTTGTCTGGTAAACATCACCAACAAAACTGATTCCACCAGGGGTAATTACAACAACCGCTGGAAACAAATCAGCATAGCCAGCAGTGAAATGTACTGATTTAACAAACCAGGATATTAAAGCCAGCAGACGTGGATGCAATAAAGCAGTACTAGAGGACAGCTGGAGATTATAGGGCTGAGAAACGGTACCAGTTCATTGCTTTTATTGAGCAATGCACACATAGGCCATTACTGTGGGGTCATTACACAAAATGATTCTGATACAATCCAACATTGTCAATACAAGAGAGCGCGCAAAACAGGTTTTAAAACTCAAAAGGAAGAATCAGACATGAGGAAATACGCATTTGTTTATCTATTTTAGGTTGACACTAGTTCAGCTTTTGCTAACAGTGTCAGTAATGAATTGAGAGAGATGCTGGGCTTAAAGCCACCCCATCCAACAGCTGTGTAAAGCCCTGGTTCGCTAATACCTCTCCACCTTTGCACAGGTTTATGGCCATGGATCAGTAGGCTCAGTAACAAGGCTGACAGAGGCTTCTAACAAGTCAGGAGACAGGCAAACGGATGAACCTGGCAGCTCTTGTCTTCCCAGACAGCAGGGAGGATAAGAAAGTTAGGTATAAATGGGAATCATCCAGTCAAGCGTAGCTGAACATGCTAGCAGATCTCAATGGCCCCTAATAACACGGTTGGGGATTATTGCGACAGTACTCTGGTCAGAGGATTTAATATGCAAAGAGGGAAATTTCAGCTGTCCTGTTAAAGAAAGCGAGGAGTGCATAGGAACATGGCGCCAGATCATAGGATTGACCATAAATGTCGGACATGATCAAGGAGGACAGTCGTGCATTTCTTCCTTAGGTCTCTGCGGCAGCACAAATATAGATGGAAGCAGGAACCATAACAATGTGTGAATAAAGTAGGCCTAAATCATTCTATCTAAATATATCTGGGGATGCTTTCATTGACTGGCAGAACATTTAACTGATACTGAGTCCATGAAAGCATTTCCATTTGCCGTCTGAAACACACAGTGTCAAGCAGCTGTTTTCTGCTGCCTGTCAAAATTAGCTTTTCCCTAAAAAACTAGTTTCCCCTAGTGGAAGGCTCTGCCTTGGTTTGATTCCAGGCCAGCAGAAAAACATAATTTTTAGTTTATGTGGACTATTTAATCACTAAACCATTTCATGCAACAAACTGGGTTGTTAATCTGAGCAGAACACTCACCACAATGCCCTGAACTGAAATTATAAAGAGGGGACTTCAACAGGGGTGGGCGATATAGCCTCAAAATTATATCAAGGCAATTCCAAAAAAGTATGCAATAATGATACATGTGATGAAAAGGAAAATAAAATTCCGAATAATGTTTTATCGGTGATTGTGGCTCACAGGCAGCAGCATTTATTAGTGCAAACCAAATAAGCGGCATGTTCCATCTCTCTTCTCCAAAAAGCTATTTTCATTGATGACAGACAACATGATTCAAATATTGAATCTACTATCACAAGGTGCCAACAGCAGCAGCAGTAATGTAGTCCAATATAGTAGTGACACGGCATTAGTCAATTATAAACACGAACGTAGCATAGGCAATTCAATTCAATTCAAGATTATTTATATAGCGCCAAATCCCAACAGCAGTTGCTTCAAGGTGCATTATATGTATGTAAGGTAAGGACTCCCCCGTGAGCAAGCACTTGGCGATAGTAGGGAGGAAAAACTCCCTTTTACAGGAACAAACCATCCGGCAGAACCAGGCTCAGTAGGGAGCATATATATATATATATATATATATATATATATATTACTTATTTTCGAATGTAATTAGTTGCTTTGTTACTTATTTACTCTTTTAATAACATGATACACAACCTGAATACGTAATAAAGCAATAGACCTTTCAGCCCAATTTTATTTTTTATGCATAATCCAGATATAAATTTGAATCAAGTGGAAAGTCTCTTTTTAAAAATTGTTTTATGAGTTTTAATCTTGATATAATCTTGATATACACACGTCTGTTGCTGCTACGGGCATCCATGTGCTTGCGTCATTGTCATGAGACACTCTCAAAAACAAAATCACGACGGCTTAGTAACGCAGTAATGCAGCGTGCTTATGGGAAAGTAACAGTAATCTAATTACTTTTTTGCAATAGTAATCCCTTATATTACTCGTTACTTGAAAAAGTAATCGGATTACAGTAACATGTTACTGCCCATCTCTGCTCATCACCAGCTACTAGTATCTACTCCTCACATGGCTGGTTGTACTCAGCAGTGTGTGCTTTGATGGAAGGTGTTGCAGTAGCTCCTTTGGCTTGGGAACTAGGCTTTTATATCACAGTTGACCAGTTTTATCACAGATGATGTGACCTAGGGCTGTGCGATATGACCAAAATCTCATATCCCGATATTAAGACATCTATCGTCCGATAACGATATAAATCACAAAAATGTAACATTTTCTGTAATTTCTTTGAATCTCGGGCAGCTCGACTTGCGTAAAGTGTTTCCAGCTGGGCGTCGTGCACCCGGAGTCGAGTGTTTTAACCGATGCATGAAACAATACATTTTTGGACATAAGTTGTAACAGCCTCCGTTTTCTTTGTGAGTATTTATTACACGGCGTGCTGCGGGGAAAAGCCTGTTCTAACGTTTGAGTCTAAGGTTTATTTTTTAGCACCTGGCGGCTCTTTCTGGCTTCTCATCCGTAAATACTCTGCATATTCTTTCACGTGATTGAGTTTATTTTTGAAAAGTCTCAACAGGATCTTGAGCTTTATTGTGAAAGGTTTATGTGGAAAATAAACAAGCGGACACGCGGTGGTTTTACCATCGTTGTTGCTAATGACAACGCATAAAAACAGGCGCTTGTCCGTCCGTAGTGTGGTTATATTAAATATATGAGAAAGAGAGAACTTTAAGAAATTAATATAGCCACTACAGTGACCATCAAAACAGTGAAAAAAAATATTGCCGTAAACATTTATTTTGCGACAACACGAAACAAACGATAGCGTAAAATGAAACGATAGACGTTTTTATATCGTCATCCGATATATATCGTTATATCGAACAGCCCTAATGTGACAATATCAGTATGAAAATTGAAGCCTAAGGTTGTGGCTGAGGCTTGTCCAGAGACTGCAGCTGTATGTCATGTTCTGAATGATTCTTGTCTCTTTATATTGTTAAAAGATTTGACGCCCCAAATCAATTACTAAAAGGAAGTTTCTGGAAAATGAGTGGTAGTGAGCCATGAAGTAAATTTACTGTAAGTTTAAGTTTACTGTAACTGAGTACAAATTTGAGGGACTGTACATCCGCCTTACCTGAGTGTTTGCATTTATGTATAAGATATCTCTACTCCACTGCAACTCAAGTTATTTTTCAAATATTACAATAAAAACATATAAATAAAGATATGTTGTTGAATGGTTAGATTGGTTGCCAGCCTTGCAAGGCTGTTAGTTAGGGGTTTGCTGCCTCAGTTCCATGCCGATGAACAGCTTTTATGTAGTACAGCATTAGCTGTACTAATTTACACCTGCATCCCACCTGAAAAAGCAACTCATTTGATTAATGGAAGCCCTACTGTGCCTTTTGAACTACAGCCATTCCTTGTTGGAGCACACTTCAGATAAGTGAGGAAAATTAAAGAGACCTTTAGAAAACTTCTTTCAGTCCTTAGAGCTATTTTAATATCTGCCTTAACTCCATCAGTGTAAAGTTAGCCAATATTTCCCAACAAGCATTAAACTCAAACTCCAAAACCACACTGTATACTTTATATTAATAAAACTAGCTAAAGGACAAGAAGCTGAACAGTAAAAAGGCAAACATGCTCACAAGTTTGTCTTAACATAATACATCAGTGGAAGGCTGGGACGGGGTTAGCGAACAGACACTCCATTAAGCATTCATGTTATTGACAAACACACCTCGGCATAATGGCATATTGTCTACCATACAATATACACATTCTTGTAAGCAGTCCCTGCTAAATTAGAAAAAGACCGCATGGTTAATACACCAGTGATTATAAAAAAAACCCTCTAATCACTGTATGCAAATACCATCATACTGTGAGTAGCGGGGAGGGTGGATTTATCATTTAACTAATCAAGAGGACCAGCAGAGAACTGCTACAGTCAAGATGTGTGTTCACATATTTCCATATGTTTTCTTCCCTTCACTGGTGTAAAACAGTTCCAGGGAGCAAAGGCAGGCTGTAAATATCCTCAGCATAGTAGTGGTGATTAGCTGCCATCCCCCCTTTTTTTGTTGTATAATTCACTGTTTACGAGCCAAGGTTGCAAATTGATAGCAGCAGAAATTACACCAACATTATTGCTGTACGTGAATAAGTAATAATAAAAACGGGACCGGAGGGGTGACAGTGCCCAGAGATGCCAAGGATCTCATTCATATTGGTTGTCACGACAAGCTGCGCTACAGCCTCAATAAAACCTTCGTAACACCTCATCATCTATCATGGCTCTGGCCCTGGCAGATTCTTGGCTCCGCGTCTTAGGCCAGCCTCTTGGTCTTTTAATGCATTTTGGGCTTTTAGCACCCTCGGCTTGGGAGCGTAGTACTACCTGGCTCCCAGAACACTGGAGTACTGGTACACTGTGTAAGTCCTTAAGCGATATTGATGGGAACTAAAACCTCGTGAACCCTGTGATAGCTGGCGTCCACAGAAGAGTATTCTTCTGTGACTCAATGGCTTTCATCCAATCTAGTGGTTATCAAGATTGGACAGCCTCTTGTTCTGTTCTGTGAACACGTAACCTCGGGGTTGTTCGGGTTGCTGATCAGACATGAGGTCATGGCAGCTGACGGGGGAGGAGGGGCTTTTACTTTATCTGCCACCTTGTAGGAGCTGATGATAACCAACCTGCTATGCTGCTGGCCAAGCTTCACTTTTCGGAAGGCTGTGTCTATTACCTTACTTAGATATCATCAAGCAGTAGCTGAGTAAGTCAAGTGGTTCTGACCTCAGAGGCTATCTCCTCATAATCCTTCATCTTCACGATAGCAGCACTATTAGGTAAAGCAGAAAAAGGCTAAAAAAAGTAGCAGTACTTTAATGGTGTTCAAAAAGTTAAGAATCCTCCAAAAGCTGGGTTTCATGTAGCTACTTGAGCACTGGGGAGAAATCTAATACATGACTCATCTGGGGGATGAATGATGCAGCAGATTATCAAGTAATTGGAATCTGTGAAATGTCACTGGCGTGACGGCGAGTGACCTAAGATCAGTGGCACTAAGGTTGGGTCACACTTCAGTAGCTTCAGTGATCCTCACGCAGCTCAGTAGCGAGGCCTAAAGCCATGCAGGGCAAGGATCCGTGATCACACGGAAAGGCCGATGGGCTGAGTTAAAAGGAACTAAAGATAAGACATGTAGTGACCAAGGGGACAAAGGCGAGCCAGCAGTCATCTGGAAAAGATTTCCAATATTTTCCCCTCACTCTTTTTTTTCTCCTTTCACCTCTCCGTCTCTCCAATCCTTTTCCCTTTGCTCTGTTGTTTGATCTCGTCATGGCCCAAAGTCACCAGGCAGAAGGGTCTTATATTTTATATTCAGTGTTCCACATGAGGGAGCGTGTCATAAAAAAAAGTCTACTCAAAATAAATGAGGCTCTCTGAAGGCAAACGCAGATGATGGTTGAGGCCGAGCCGTCGCTGGCTATCGTAACAGGCATCAGTAATTTGATTTGAAGAAAATCTGTGTGTGTATCTGTAAGTGTGTGTCTGTGGTTTGAGGCAGCAGTGGTGTGGAACTATGGTCTCCCTTTCTTTCACGTACTCCTGCTCCAAAGGCTCAGTCAGATTAAGTCGAGTGTAGGTGTTGACTGCTCTCCCCCACATTAGTAGGTGCTTTCATTGCTTTTACAGTTTGTCAGATTACATTAATTAAAAACAAAAGCTCCTTGTTGACAGACTGTAAAACCACCGACATCCATAACGATAACGTGGAAAAAATATTTTCAGTTTCAAAAGTCGTGAAAATCACTTTAGCGGTAGGCGCTAGTGTTAATTGCCTGGAGAAACTGCAACACTACAAAACAGCTGTGTGAGTGATATTTCTGAGGAACCCTAAGAGCGATGAGGGAGAGCAGCAAATAGCCAGTCTCTAAATGAACCGAGTCTCCTACTCAACAAGCATATAAAAAGAAATCAATATCTCTGTTAACTGTCTATTGTTCTAAACAAGAGACTCCAAAAGCATTAGAGTCTGTATATATTGCCACTGTCATCATCTTTAAAACATGGGCTTTGACTGTGATTGACTGGCAAGCCAACATACACCCACCACCTAATTGCAATTTGCTCAGAGGAAGACAAAGAGAAGCAGCTCTCTTGTCACTGACAGGATGCCGTGAGGGCTGGGGAAATTGAATTCACATCGAGAGGGATTTAATTAGACCACTTTGTACCTTTCATCGCCACAGAATCCTATTTACATTCATTCTTGTGCTACTAAGCTTCCATACCTTAGTTATATTGGTTCAACTAATCTTCAACGTATAATATATTCAAGGCAAAAAGGCAAAAAGATCAGGGTTTCATCTAATCCCTATGCACCATCTAGAATGCAGCAGAATGGCTAATCACAAACTCAAATTCAAGAAAGACACAATCCCCATGATATGTAATATGTCCACTCCCTTGACCATTTATGAGACACTGCAAATCAAGTTTCCGATCCCGCTGGTGAAATGGGTACATGTACCACATGAAACAAGAAGGAAAAGCTACTAATTCCTTATTATATTGTGTGCAGAGTGTCAATCAAGATACTCTAAAATCCCTGCTGACATAAATCTAAAAAAAAAAAAAATAGTATTTAGATGTGCTAGGACAAAAAGACCTTGAAGGCAGGATTTATCAGCTTAGTTAAAGGGAGATGATCCACTGAGCGGAGATAGGA
The DNA here is from genome assembly GCF_051167445.1 of Perissodus microlepis. Classification (NCBI taxonomy): domain Eukaryota; kingdom Metazoa; phylum Chordata; class Actinopteri; order Cichliformes; family Cichlidae; genus Perissodus; species Perissodus microlepis. Next base: position 29,295,116 of record NC_140479.1, on the reverse strand, counting down.
CGGGGTTGCCCCGTCTTATTCTCAGCTTATATGGAGCCTGGCAAAAAGCTGCATATGATTTTCACATGGAATCCATCTCAAGGCCTGCAGGACATAAACGTATTAATATTTTAAAAAGAACAGTTTAACGTGATAAAACTGCCATAAACACAACTCCTTTATTGCTGACACGTTGTGGCCCTGTTTATGCATTCTGCCTAACTCCATTATTTATTGCTAGCCTTGCCATCTTACCGCCCAGCTATCAAAGTTTGTGAAGCTATTTGTGCCCTGTGAAAGGGGTCACTTATGTTGAAGAACCAACAGAGTTTTATGCTTTCCAATCCCAGTCATGCAGATTTACATTTACCCTGCAAAGGAGAGAGTGTGCAAGGGACAGAGAGCAACTGATTGTGGTTAATGAAAATCCCATTAGCCTTACTGATGCCAGACCACCATAACCTACCAGCCAGTGGGCAAACAGCTAGCTAAACATTTTAACATTTTAACACCAATATGGAATATAGTTTAGATACATGTGTGCTAAAAGGCACATTAAGCAGGAATTAGGCACACAGTTAGGCACAAGGACAATATAAGGGAAAGCAAGACCAAATCGAGCTGTTAAAATACGTGTTAAAACAACTAGCTAAAGAAATGACACTGAATCAAATTAAAATAAATATTATTTCAAGGAATCTTGTAAATGCTGTTGTTAAATCTGTCTGTGCACAACCTGCCATGTCTAGTTTCAGACAGCACTATCATGTTTACATTCATTACACACACATGCAAGTAGTTTACGTTCAAGTCTCTAAAAGAAAGGATTAAAAATGAGACACAGTTCCTTTCCTGCAACAGTCACATCCACAAATGTGTAGGCAACAGAATTGTACATTTTCTAAGTGAATGTTTACAGGTTAGCTTGAAAAACCTTTTGTGCTGCAAATACTGTAGCTTCTCCTCATTATCTAATGCACACAAACTTTATCAAATACTATTTTAGTATTTATTGCACTCATTTGTACTAATCACTCAAACACCCCAACTTCAGGTCAACCACAGTGCTAATTTAGAGAGATGACGAACCTATAGAAATAAATTCTACATGAAACTATGCTTCGCCGGAAATACCAACTTCTTCTTCACTTACTAGTATACTTAAATTGTTCCATATCCCTAATATGATTTGCTTGACTATTCACAGGGTCATCCCTGCAAATTGCAGAGTTTTTGCAAGCTGCAGAAAAAGATTGCAGAAAAATACAGATTGTCCTATTTTGAGTTTTTTCCCTCTTTAACAAATATTGAACATTTTTCTGATTTAATTTCCCCCCATCACTCTTTTTTTTTTCCATGTGCACATGTGATGAGTGTAAATCAGCTGGGTGGCCTGCTGCAGACAACAGAGTGGAAACCTTGTAAGAGTGTTGAGTTACAAGCTCTTTCATTAGCCCTCATAAATGCTATTTGGCACACATCTGAGACTGCCTTGTTAGATAGCCTGCAGCAATTTGGCCCATTGCTACACATCCCCATCCTCTTCCACCTCTCCATGGTTTAGTCAGTTGACAGCCTGGCACTGAACCTGATTCCTGAATCTCGATTTCACACTTTTCCTCTATTTCTATCTCGACAGACTGAGCAGAACGCCACCACAGAAACTGAAGCCCTGATTAGAAACCAATTAGCTCCTCAGATCCCGGTGCAGGATATCGTCACGATTCGCCTGCTGCTCTGGATGAAGCAGTCTGCTCTCATTTGCCGGGGGTTCACAGGGAAACGTAAGATGACAAGTGGAAGAGCTACTTCTTTAACACAACCTGAGTTAAATGTGGGCTGTAGTAGGAAAAGATTAATAAAGATTGGTTTTCTTTGGGTACTTGTTTGTGTCTCGCATGTATTTCTTTTTCTTGCTTAGTCGTGGATTGATTACGTTTAAGATCAAATTTCAGTTCAAGTTTCAGCAAAGTTCAAATTTGCTGCTGCTGGGTGAAAGAGTTTTTTTTAAAACATCTTTGATTAGTTGAGTTTGACACCAAACAAACATACCAACCAACCAGAAACCTGGCAGCAGAGGATTCAGCCTTTTGATCATTTCCCCAAACTTTTAACCACTTACAAACTTTCTGTCAGGTTCTAACAAGCGTTATGTTTCAGCACCACAGAGAAATCTACTGACTTTTGGTCTAACTGCACTTGACAGACATTTTATGCTGTTCATTTTTTTTAAAATAACATGTCATTGAATTGCTACACTAATTGACAGGTGATGCTGTAAAGCTGATGTCTATAATAAAGAGGTTCACTCTTATTATGCACTCATGTCCTCTACGGGAAAGCTGGCTGAGTGGTTCAGCGGACACACGGTCGACAGACAGAATAAAAAGATTTAAGACATTTGGGTTCAAGCAGTTTCTGGTATATGTTAAGAAAACGAATGGCTATATACCATACAACTGTGACAATCTATGGTATTAAAGTTATTGAAACCACATGAAACGTACATGTGCACCTTCTTTCACATTACACAGGCTGTCAGACGTGAACAATTTCTGCTATATGAGAAAAAAGAAAATGGCTTCAAGTTTCTAATATATTTGGTAGGAGTGAAAAAACAGAATTACAGCACAGTTTATCATATTTTTTGTATTATTTCAAGACAGGGACAAACATTAGCAAATACTGATATTTGTTAGCTAAATTCAAATATTCTGGAATATTATGAACAAAACGCCTCATCTCATACTGCACCATCCTGAGACAATGTTACCTGAACAAACTTTCACCAAATTGGCTCAACTAAATAACACTGGACACACTTAGCTTGACAAACCTTTCTACTAATTCAGAGCACACTGATGGCTCAGTCACATTAGTAAAAATAGGCCAGCAACCTTCTTACATATACAAAAAAAAAAAGAAGTATTTTTTAATACATTTTGCGACCAACTGCATCTCCAGAGGTTGAAGGTGTCACTTCTGATCTCAAGGCAATTGCACAGGTCGCATAATAGGTGCCAACATTTCTGTAAACAGTTGCAGTCTGATGTGAAGTGACATTTGACATACCATCAATACCTTTGTCAGTCTAAGAGAGACTGACAAAGGTACTGATTCAGTTCAACTGTATTTATATGTGGCACCAAATCACAACAATAGTTACCTCAAGGTGCTTTATATTGTAAGGTAAACAGCCTACAATTTGCAGATACTCGCCACTAAATTAAAAAATGCAAACAGGGGCAAAATGTTTCCATTAGTCTTTAAGCACAGCTTGTTGTTTTCTGCTTATATTGCTATAGGGCAGAAAAGGGTACTGACAAAAAATGTAATAAATAAATAAATTTCTGTTAAATGCGAATTTCAGTCTATGTAGGCAACAATAGATATGTGATTTTCACTAACAAAGTTACAGTTTTCACAGTTAATTGCTGTATGATCAGAAACAGATTACGTGTAATTGTCAACTTGACCTCATTCAGCTGCAGACTGATAGCAGACTGTTTTATAGAAAACATTTTTGGTGACAGCGGATGCTTGACAATCTAATTTTGCAGTTAAATAAATAAAAATATAACTGAAATGAGATAAGTTTATCTTAAACAGATACTAAAAAAAGTTTGAAAAACATTTTAAAAAGGCAATAAATCACAATATGTGTTATGGCAATGTTCATCATATCACAAAATGTTTAGAATCACAATAATATCATATCGTGAGTGAAGCATTGCGATATTATCATATTGTGGTGATTCCCATCTCTTAACATCTCTATTAGTCAGATCCTGGCTTAAGACGCTGGACTGGATATTGGTTGCACAACAGCTCGATCTAGGGACGATTCATTTAGTTCAGTTCGGTTCAGTAGCATGGAGGAAGATGTGTCACAGCGAAACGACAGCAGTTTGGAGATATCAGCTCTAAAACTTAAAACACTTTTAGTTTTTTAAAATCTTTTTTTTAGTTTGGTGTTTGAGTCCCAGTTTCTTCCTCATAGTTGGGATGAAAGTCTATTGGATCAGTACTCAGTGTTGGCAGATAACTTTTGGATCAGGTTGGATCAGTGCACCACCTTGAAAGCAGTTTTCCCACTGACCAAAAAAACAAACAAACAAAAAAACATGCTAAATTGTCCAATTTCCATTTTTGTCAGGTAGAAGAAAGGTAGCCTGCTCCTTTTCCATGCGACAACCATATTCTCTATAGTGTTTATAGTCTGTGCTGTGTTCACACTGGAAAAGTGACAAAAATAAATATGTATGCTCAGTCTTTCAGACAGACACTGGCACAGCATGTATGATTAATGTGTGGGATCATGGGAATGGAAGCTGAGGCCTCATGATAATCAGATATATTCTTGCTGGCCCTGTCTGTGTGAAATGAGAATATGTGAGAATGTTTGAAACGGCTGTCACCTCTCTCAATAAAATTGTGGAGTGATAAGAGCCTCTATAGTATGGGATCGAATAATGGTTTGCACCAGCTGCAATAAGACACTTAAAGTTCCTTATACTTAAATAAGCACTGACAGACACATTTACAGGCTTTAAGTAGTGTGAGCGTTTGATGAAGGGCCTTGGAGTCTTGCTAGCTTGTTTCATTACCACCTCTCATTCTCTCTGCCTTGCCAACTCAACGCCACCCCCTCAAACTAAGGAAAAAAAAAACCTTTTCCTTCTGATTAATTGCAGCCTTTTAGGCTTTCTTACAATCTGCTTGGACCATCCTGCAGCCTTTTCATTACAAACTTACAGAATACAGTGGAAGTAAATGCCATATCCTTTTAGCTCACAAGGGCAGGGTAATTTTCTATGTGGTATAATCATCCCTCGACAAAAGCAAATGGAAATGACAGGGTTTTAATACTAGAAGTCATTTTGGTCTCTACCAAGAGTTTGATTCATTCTATTTCAGGGAATGTTTATCTCCAGTACCTCCATTGCCTGTAACTGCATCCACATACTCTTAAAATCATACTTTTTCTGTCAGAGATAGCAGAGAGCAGTGAGAAAATCATCAAGACAGCTGGCGATAAACGTCAACCATCGATGAAACACACCTACAAGTATCCAAGTGTGTCACTATCACTGAGTCATAATGAGAGTCCCTAAAGCACCCCCCCCCCCCCCCCCCCCCATGTGACTCCAAAGCATTATCACAGCAACTAGACAAATGAAACCAATAAATCACACAAGACAGAGTGAGCATCAAAAATCGTATCTGCAAATGGGAAGATTGAGCGTGCAGATTTGGGAAAGCCATCTCTAAATCTCCACTTTAGGGATGCGGAGCAACAGGTGCTCTGCATGAAAAACAATCGCAAGTGTATAAATAGATTTTGAAGGGCCAGCTGAGTAAATTTGAGGCTTAGAACTGAGCCGATGTGCCGGGAATCCAAAGAGAAAGTCAGTTAGGGTGAGACTCTCTACAGAGACTACGTATCTCCTCTATGTTAGATGCCCAACAACAGCTCCATCCTCACAGAAAAATAAATCCCTGCTCTGGCTGTCACATGGCTTATTCACATTCACATCCTCCTCTCTCTGCTGTGTTTGCTCCTGTAATTTCTCCGACAATATTCTCTCGCTTCTCTCTGTCAGTGGAACTTGAAGGCACAGCGAAGTATCTACAAGTAAGGGAAATCGGGAAACTATGCAATGCCGCGCCAGCTACAGAGACCTGGAGAGAGAGGAGGGTGAGTATGAATTATGCATGTTTCAGGGGCGGGCTTCAGATTTGTCCGAATAAATGCACGCGGGGAAATGACTGCGATATTAGCAGTTACAATGCAAGGTTACTAAACATGAAGGGAGCAAATTATTCATTCCCACCCAAAGCAAAGTGATTAGTTTGAAAAACTGCTGACAGCAACAGTAGGAGTTTGGTTTGTATACACTGGAGGACGTTCAGTGTGTCTGCGTGTGAGACTGAGCGTGGGTTGATAATTAGGAAGCTATTTGCATGGAGTGAAATGTTCAGCTTATCTTCTGTGGAATCTCTTCCACTCTCCCTCTACACTTGAATATTTGTCCTGTGAAACTTTCTAAAAGCTGTGATTATGTTTCCCACAGCTAAACTCTTTACATTTACTCTTCATTACAGGTGTGATAATTAACAACATTACATAACTGTGAATTAAACGGCAACGTGGGTTTTTAGTAACGGTGTTGACGCACTGCAGCTTTTTCCCACAAACTTTTCAAATGTATTTCATCTCTTTACTTTTTTGTTGTTTTTTCATTTAAACAAAACTTTTCGTTAACTGTTTAAGAAACTGGCTGCTGTGCAGAGGTGCTGCACAGAGCTTTGCCCCATCTACATGTGGAATAACCAACAGTCTGTGCTGGTCTTAGCTTAGCCCCATCATGTAAAAGACCATATACATAAAACATCTTTTTAGCAGATCTGAAATTTGATATTGATTGTTGAATTGATTTTTGTTGTTTTTCACACTTCTTACTTTCCTATTCATGCTAAATTTTCAGCCACACAGCATTCAATCTAAGCATCGATGGACAGCGGGCAAGCACAGCCCTAGAGCCTCCAATTAGAGCTGCAACGATCGACGAGCCAGGGACCAGAATTGGATGATGTTCAGTATCCTCAGCCCGGACCATCCAGTCAGCTTCCCATATGTTGAGATGGTCCATTTCATGTATGCAAAAAATCACCCTCACCTAGCCGAATGTGGAAGATTTAAAGAAACTAACAAAGAGTACCAAAGCTAGCACCATCTGGAGCTAAGAACCAGCCGCAAGCCAGCAGTGTCAGTATGAGCAGTAAGGATGGTAAATGGCCTGCATTTGTATAGCGCTTTTCTAGTCCATAGGACCCCAAAGCGCTTTACACTACATTCAGTCATTCACCCATTCACTACATTGTAGCCACAGCTGCCCTGGGGCGCACTGACAGAGGCGAGGCTGCCGGACACAGGTGCCACCGGGCCCTCTGACCACCACCAGTAGGCAAACACGGGGTTAGTATCTTGCCCAAGGATATTTGGCATGCAGCCAGGAGGCAGGCTGGGATCGAACCACCGACCTTCTGATTAGTGGCTGACCTGCTCTGCCACCTGAGCTACAGCCACCCATAGATCACAGGTCAGAACAGTTAAAGAAAAATCTGTTGCACTTGCTTTTGTTTGTTAAGGTCAGACATGTCAGGTAAAGATGGCTGTACAGTAACTCATTTTCATTTAGTTCTTTATACCTCTTTCAAGTGAAGGAGCACTTTATTTTCAGTTGTTTAAGTGAGTGAAGATCCAGTAACTTACTGCAGTTTGGGAGGAATTTCAAGGAAACCAAGAAAATAAAATTGTTGCATTGAAGGTAAGTTGATTTTTTGTTTATATGTGCTGTCAGGCACAGTTTTTAGAAAAAAAAAATCAGACTGCAAAAGAAAAAGAAAAGAAAAAACAGTATCAGTGGGCCACAAAATGGTTATTGGAGCATGTTTGCCTCCTAGTACGTTCAATTCCCATAATTTGTCTGGAAAGGTGGAGAGCAACGCAAACAGCCACCAACGCTGTGCCATAAAAGACCGTTTGGCTGCAGGGCTCACGTTTAGCAACTAGCATGTTTGACAAGCATTTGGTCTAATAAATGTTAATGCACCCATGTATCCCTGCTTGCCTGGGATGAGGGAAGGTACTGTGGAGACCAAACCACCACTAAAAGTAGAAAGAATAACGGGCATGCATTCATCAGAGAGGCACAAACACAACAATAACAGTTTTTCCAATTTTGTGTGCAACTTCAGTCGGCACGGGCACAGTACTAAGTATGTGACTGATTTACTTTTTTGAGCACACATGTTGCTCCCTTTCATTGCTTCTGGGAGACCAATCAGGCAAAGGCTTGAACAGCAGCTGTAGGGTGTTAATAATCTGGGCTAGAATTCTGTCCTCCTACAGCATGGCTTCTTTTCAGCTTTCCTTTTATAGAATTTATTTAATACTGAAACAAAGGCAGTCACTGAATGTAGGGTGTGATGTCCAGAGACCGGTGTAGCCCTCGATATAATGATATAACTGACAGTGGAAATACTATAATGACAATTCTCAAAGAAGGTGGGTAAGTTGTTTACTTCTATTCAGATCTCCTAATAAAAGGCCAACATACATAAGAGGTTCAAGGTGAATTACTACCTTTGACAGCTTTGATACTTAAAGTCTCCACCTCCTCCTTACATTCAGTAATCACACAGATCAGAAAAAGCAGAGGAACCTGTTTCTTTACACAAAACACACTCTCACATGTAGAGACGCTGGACCTGTTGTGCTCATTTCCAGCTCTATTATTTAATCTAAAAGGGTAACTTTTCATAACTGAGAGTTCTTATACGTGCCTGTAACTTCAAAGTCTTTTTAAGGCAACATCTTTTAGACTGATTGCGATTAGCAAAAAATAAATCAATTATAAAAAAGGCAAGACAGCATAAAAACTTATTGTATCTTGCAGTGCTCCTCCTTACGTCCCCATGATCACATTATAATGGCTGTGAATACTAATCTGAGGTAAGGAAGCACTACTTTAAAAAAATCTGTTCAAGTGGACTGGAAAGTTAATCAGTAAATAATTACCAAGCAAGAAATGGAAATCAGCAGGTTTACTTTCAGTAGCCTCAACGCTGTAATTACTTTTGGGAAACTTTGATCTAGAACACTCAAAATATAAAATCAAAATGTGTGTTTTGTTCCAATCAGTGATTTGAAAGGCTGACACGATCAACAACCGTGATTAGCTACAGTACAGAACGGCTGATGGCGTAAACACAGTTAAATATTATCGGTTGCTGTGTTTATTGTGAGACTGTGTGATTATGACAGATCTAATTCCATGCTACAATTTCAGAATCAAACATTTGAACATTTTGTGAGAGTCCCCAGGCCACCTATGTCTGGAAATCAAATGTTACTGAGTGATCACAAGATTGCCGCCACGAAATTAGTAGTGTGTGGCCACAAGATCAAAAAATCATGACCATTTTTTTCTTCTTTCAGATGATCCGTTTTGGGGGTCACCACAGTGGATCATCTGCCTCTATATCACCCGCTGCTTATTCTCCTTCACTACATCTTTTCCTCCTGCCTGGCAGCTCAAAATTCTTTGTCCATTATATGCACCGTCCCTCCTCTTTACATGACCAAACCATCTCAGACTTGTTTCTCCACCTTTGTCTCCAAACTCCTCAACCTAAGCTGTCTCGCTGATGTACTCATTTCTAATCTTCTTCATTCTGGTCATTCCTAATGAAAAGCTCCTTTTTTTTGTCAGCATTAGTGTCTCCAAACCATACATGTCAGCAGGTCTCACTACCGCCTTGTCAAGCTTCTCTTTTACTCTTGCTGCTATCCTTGTGAGACAAATCACCCTGACACTTGTCTACACTCATCCACCCTGCCTGCACTCTCTTCTTCACCTCTCTTGAGCACCATCCATTGCTTTGGATGGCTTCACCTTCACTATATCTCCTTCTTGCATCTTCACCTTTCCACCTGTCTCCCTCCCATTAACACACATATATTCTGTCTCGCTTCTCCTCACTTTCTTCCCTCTTCTCTCCAGAGCATACCTCCACCTCTCCAGGCCCTCTTCCTCCTCCTCACAATGTCAAAGTCCACACAGAGTCTACTGCCTGATCTCATCTATCAAAAACCAGGACCACCAGTTACTAATGTGCTGGAATGAGATAAATGAGTAAACTTAATCAGGGACAAGGCAGTGAGATCTATACTTTGCTCTGTTGTTTACCATCAACGCTTGACGATTATTATTGGGACACTGATTTGCTTTTTAATTAGATTGATGAATTATAAGGACACTGTTTGACAAACACTGTTACATTAGCACTGCAATCAGCAGGTCCCCAGAGAGGGTGCTGTTTCGGCAGGTAGAGGGAGGGAGAAAGGGACAAACCAAAGTGATATCCACATTGGACAATGGCCAAGTCCTTGCTGTTAAAACTAAATAAAACTGTCACGGCATACAAAGCTTAAGTTGATGTTTCATTTATGTTTCTGCACTTTATATGGAGTGTTGACTAGGCCTGTGTTAGACTATGAAAATCTGTCACATGCAATGTCAAGACTGCAAAAATAACATTACTTGTAATTAATAAATATTAAAAAGCATATATTAGCTATACAGTTCCAGTGTCTTTCTGCTTTAACGGGTAATCTACTAGCACAACCACCGACTAACCTACACCCACTGAGCTATTTACAACATGCTTTTGTTGTAGAAGGTCAAACGTTCTCATGCTGCTCATCATTCTTATTGATGAGTTTCAGGCAACTTTCAATATTTTTTAATAGCAGATATTCCTGTTGTGATGAGGAAAATTATTAATTCCCACAAATTACCAACATTTAGCAAATCAATAATATCTTGTGGCTTTGCATTACTTTCAGAAATAGTTTTTTATGTATGCAAATTCTTATCTTATTCTTTTTGTGGAGCTGACTAACACTATGACAGCTACTGTACTAAAAAAGATTCAACTTAATCAGCCATTAGACAAAGCAGGCTGATAAAACAAAGTGCCAGTGGATGGATGCCCTTCCTCTTAATCTGCTGGTTCTGTTTACAGGATGTGACACTGTCCTCCCAGCCAGCCCCTTCACCTTGACACATCTTATCTATAGTTTCCTCCACCGCTGCGAGAATCAGTCGCTACAAACACATGTTAGGCAAAAACATAGCCACTCGAGTTTACCATCATTATTATTTGCCAGCTAAGCACTACCATGTATAAAAGATTAGACCACACAGTATGCTAAGCACTACAAACCCTCTCCCATGTCAGAAATGGCAAGGCAGGGCATGTTCATTTGCTCCACACCACTTAGAGAAGAATAATATGCAGATAAACCTGGTCAACTAATTGCAGTAATGATTGCAAAATGTTCAGAGCTGTGCGGGCAGATAATCAGTGAAGCATCACAAGACTGAGCGGTAAATATGCTAATTTAAAGCCGAAGTAAATAGATGCTTGTTTCTCCCCCCGTCGTTTTTTATGCCGCGAGTTTAGCCCTGCAAAGTTAACAAAATGCAAAAACACAGCACACTAATCTTGCATACATCCACTTCACACAGCACGCTTCGTAAGAGAGAAACATTCATTAGATTGGAAAGATATTAGTACAGCCCTGGACACCACAGGCAGCTTTTAAAGCTCAGGTTTGGCCCAGCAAGTTGTAGAGAAGCATGCTTTTATATGCAAGGGAGCCCCAGGAAAAAAGCTGCATGCAATCCCACATAGCCGATGTGTCCTCTTAAACTGAAAAAAAGAAAAAATCCTCATAAAGTCTGCTGGTTTTCTTAAGTTCAGTTAAGCCAGTCTACGCCTCAGGATTCAAACCAGCCACCTTCCTTCCCCTTTTCTAAGCATAAACTGCTTTTCCTGCCTTTCATCTCCCCTCCGTCTCTCCCTGTGTGGCTGATGGACGGGATCACGAGGCCCCGGCTAAGTGACTCTGCCGTTTTGACACATCTTTTTGACAAGGTGAGAATATCTGCAGAGAAAAGACGAGGAGTGACTATTCCACCGAGCACATATTGCTTCCAGTTACCCACCCTGCTCATATCTTGACTGACAGCAGTGTGGTGACACAGGTTTTACATATGATGGGAAAAGTGAAGGAAGACAGCAAGGGGGGCGGGGGGTATTAGCACCGCTGAAAGTGTTTGTTAAGGATTCATGGTGGTGGAAGCTCTTGTCTAGGACCCGAGTTTCCAGTTCACTCCCAGTGTATAAGGCTGCTGTCAGTGCACCAGGAGTGTGGCTGAAATCACATCTGCAGCAAAAAGGAAATGAACTGCGGGATGGAGAGCTGTCAACACTGAGGCTATAAATCTAACAAACACAAATCCCTCCGTCTGTACATCCTGTTTCCAGCCAGCATTCGTTCTGCAGGAAGTTTTTTTTCCCTCCATATAATATTTTTTTCACAATAGAATGCAATAAAAAAAAACTCAGGGTGTCTACTCTTGCGTTTGGCAAACACAAAACAAAGCTGGCACTGAAACTGACTTGCACCACCTGGCCCAAGTAAGTGTGGAGGAATGGAAAAAAGCTGAGTGTCCATGTGTGCGTGCGTGTGTGCGAGTGTGCGTCTGCAGTGCTGGTGGTCATTGCTCATGATTTCAGCGTTTGATGTGATCACGCACACCCTGTTTGACTGGCTTGTTTCAAGCGTGTGCGCGCTCACACACACTCCTCTCCTGCCACCACGCACGCATGCACGCAAGCAAACCACCACCACGTTGTTTTTTCCTCCCTATTCACGCACTGACAACACAAAGGCAGGTGCACAAGCGCGGAACCCCCCACCACCATGCCCTTTCCTCCAACACGCACGCTCACCGAGCCGTGAGAAGTGGCACATGCGGGCGCGCACGCCAACAGTTTGGCATACACTTGTCTGCATTGGCATTTTCGCAGCGAAGCTGGATAACAGCAGCAGCGGCAGCTTGGTGGCATCTTTATCTTTTCTTTGGTAATCTATCATCACATCCATCTGCCGGTGCTGGGAAACGGTTTAAATACATGGGATGCACAAAGGTGATTTCTGCCCGCAGGGTGGGAAAAAGAAAAAAGAACAAAATAAGACTGCGAAAAAACACAAGCGAGCATCTCTCGAATGGAGAAAATGTGAGCAGCCTGTCAGAGTCCCGCTGTTTCATCACTCCCCAGTCACACATAGGATGTTACTTGCGGGCTTTCTGTGTGGTCTTTAAAAGAAAATCACAATCTCTCCTCTTTTTGTGACCCTGTCGTGCATCCGTGTATCTCATTAACAAACCGGCTTATTCTGCAAAGGGGTTAAAAAAACAAAAGAATGATCTCATGATGCAACTTTGACACAAGCAAGCGAATATGGACCTTTAAAGATCATTCGCACTAAGAAAGACTTAACAAAAGCTAGTAACAACAGAATAATAGAATAAAATAAAATCAAGCCGAATGCGAGCTGCAGTGGGCAGTCACAGGACGGCGCATTGGTTTCGACCACAATCAATTGTTCAAGTGTTGATCAACTTACCGATGAGAGCCAGCTGTAAAAAGTACAGTCCGAGGAAGTCCATTGTGGAGTGCGACATTAATTCAAACGGATGCAATCCTGGGCGAGAGATGATGTGCGGAGAATAAAAGCCCGCTGTTTTTGTTGAAACTGGCACTGAAATTAAGAGCGGAAAAAAAATCGCAGCTATTTCTCAAGTGATGACTGTCCACTTACGCTGACGCCGGAATCCACAACACTGCGTGAAAAAACATTAGCGGACCAGAACATCATTTTCCTTTTTTTTCTTTTTTTTAGCAGGCAAACTTTTATCTTGGAGGGGAAATGGGTTACAGCTGAGCCAGACCAAGACACCGCTACCAAAATCACACCGCGGAGGGAGAAGAAGAAAAAAAAGAAGCAGTTCGGTCTTTACGTGGAACAAATCGTGTGCGTATTGAACATCCCCGTGCGGTTCATCAGCACGTCCTGAGCTGCTGCTTCCTCTCCTCGTCGCCTCCACCTGCGCGCCGTCTGGAAACTGCGGCTGAATCACTGGCGCGCTGCTTTGCGCACTCCGACCCGAGAGTCAGTCCCCGCTGTGATCCTCAGCTCCCAGGCGGGCTGCCGGAGATGCCCAACCCAGCTCGTTTAAAAAATCCAATCTTGACCAAAGTTGAAATAGGACAACTTAAATCGATAGGCTATTTCGTTACTGCCATAAAATGGAAACAACAACCCCGCGTAAAATGGTGCATAGCCTGCATCGGTGGGTAGACCATAACCACACTTTTCTGAAAGTAGGTTATCCCCCCACACGCACATACACACACACACACACACCTCCAAGAAAAAAAAAAAAAAAGAGTAACTACCACAATCAACTTAAACGAGAATCAGTGAGGCAGCTGAGAAAATCTTTTTAAGGGCCCCCACGGAGGCAGAAGGAGCAGCGGTGAAAACAGAGCCAGGCTGACTCACGGTGTCTGTCTCCTAATGGTAAAATGAAGAGACCATCTTGCAGCCAGCGTGAGCTGTTTGAGGCTACCTGCTGTCTAATGTGCTCATGTTGGTCCCTTTTTCTTTCTTTTTTTTTAATAAAAAAAACAAAAAAAACAAAAACAAAAACAGAACAAAGAAAATCTATTTTGATCTGGGTTTTGAGGACAGTGGGTCTGATTGGCGCTTCAGACATGTACTATTATTATTTTTAAGACACAGCCTAGTTTTTTTTTAATCTGAAGGAAATTTGTCACACACCCAAAATCACCGAATTAGACCAGACAAAAGTTACACTCCACAAGTTCTGGAGAATATTCGCACTCTACAGTACATACTGATAGCTGATAGCTTGCCCCCTCCCTCCCTCCCTCCATCCCCGAGCGTCGAAGCCCACATTCTGGATGACAAACAAATTTTTGGGGTTCTCTTCGGGGAGTTGTTTTGCCTCTTCAAGCTTATTTTGCGGCATTTTACAGCATCTCAGGGACACTTTAATCCAAAAAATGTGTCTGTGCAGTATGCAAAAAAAAAAGAAGACTGATACTCGTGGGAAGGATCATGCCCAATGAATAAATATATAAATAAAAATAGAAACACAACCCCATTCTGTTTTTCACTGTTCTACTTTTTCCCCTTAAAGAGAGTGGGCAGTTTGCTCCTCTTAGGATTTGCTTATACGGAGGCTACAGGGAGGGTGAGAAGAAAGATACCGCAGGAGGTGATATGTTTCAAGGAGCATTTATGCTTCGAGGCCAATAGCATGTACCGCTCAGGGACCACAGCAGACTCCGTTGTTGATTTTTCCGCACATTGCTTTTTCCAGTTTTTTTTAAACTATATTTGCTTAAATTCTTCTTTAGCCTGAAGTGAGTTTTAATTGCTTACCGCTCATTGTTTTGTACAAATATACAACACGCTGTAAGTATAAAAATCATCATGATAATCACAGGATGCAAAAAAAGTAAACTGAACAGTGAATTCAATTCAATTCAATTTTATTTATATAGCGCCAAATCACAACAAAAGTCGCCTCAAGGCGCTTCATAGATACAGAGAAAAACCCAACAATCATATGACCCCCTATGAGCAAGCACTTTGGCGACAGTGGGAAGGAAAAACTCCCTTTTAACAGGAAGAAACCTCCGGCAGAACCAGGCTCAGGGAGGGGCGGGGCCATCTGCTGTGATTGGTTGGGGTGAGAGAAGGAAGACAGGATAAAGACATGCTGTGGAAGAGAGACAGAGGTTAATAACAGATATGATTCAATGCAGAGAGGTCTATTAATACATAGTGAGTGAGAAAGGTGACTGGAAAGGAAAAACTCAATGCATCATGGGAATCCCCCGGCAGCCTACGTCTATTGCAGCATAACTAAGGGAGGATTCAGGGTCACCTGGTCCAGCCCTAACTATATGCTTTAGCAAAAAGGAAAGTTTTAAGCCTAATCTTAAAAGTAGAGATAGTGTCTGTCTCCCGAATCCAAACTGGAAGCTGGTTCCACAGAAGAGGGGCCTGAAAACTGAAGGCTCTGCCTCCCATTCTACTTTTAAATACTCTAGGAACAACAAGTAGGCCTGCAGAGCGAGAGCGAAGTGCTCTAATAGGGTGATATGGTACTACAAGGTCATTAAGATAAGATGGGGCCTGATTATTTAAGACCTTGTATGTGAGGAGCAGGATTTTGAATTCTGGATTTAACAGGAAGCCAATGAAGGGAAGCCAAAACAGGAGAAATCTGCTCTCTCTTTCTAGTCCCTGTCAGTACTCTTGCTGCAGCATTTTGGATTAGCTGAAGGCTTTTCAGGGAGTTTTTTGGACATCCTGATAATAATGAATTACAGTCGTCCAGCCTGGAAGTAATAAATGCATGAACTAGTTTTTCAGCGTCACTCTGAGACAGGATATTTCTAATTTTAGAGATGTTGCGCAAATGGAAGAAAGCAGTCTTACATATTTGTTTAATATGTGCGTTGAAGGACATGTCCTGGTCAAAAATGACTCCAAGGTTCCTCACAGCGTTACTGGAGGCCAAGGTAATGCCATCCAGAGTATGAATCTGGTTAGATACCATATTTCTAAGATTTTCAGGGCCGAGTACAATAACCTCAGTTTTATCTGAATTAAGAAGCAGAAAGTTAGCGGCCATCCAGGTCTTTATGTCTTTAAGACATTCCTGCAGTTTAACTAATTGGTGTGTGTTATCTGGCTTCATGGACAGATAGAGCTGGGTGTCATCTGCATAGCAGTGAAAATGTATGCTATGACTTCTAATGATGCTGCCTAAGGGAAGCATGTATAATGTAAACAGAATCGGTCCTAGCACTGAACCCTGTGGAACTCCATAATTAACCTCAGTGTGTGAAGAGGACTCTCCATTTACATGCACAAACTGGAGTCTATTAGATAGATATGATACAAACCACTGCAGTGCAGTACCTGTAATACCTACAGCATGTTCTAATCGCTCTAATAGGATATTATGGTCGACAGTATCGAACGCTGCACTGAGGTCTAGCAGGACAAGCACAGAGATGAGTCCACTGTCAGAGGCCATAAGAAGATCATTTGTAACCTTCACTAAAGCTGTTTCTGTGCTGTGATGAGCTCTGAAACCTGACTGAAACTCTTCAAATAAACCATTCCTCTGCAGATGATCTGTTAGCTGTTTGACAACTACTCTTTCAAGGATTTTTGATATGAAAGGAAGGTTGGAGATTGGCCTATAATTAGCTAACACTGCTGGGTCTAGAGATGCTTTTTGAGTAAAGGTTTAACTACAGCCAGCTTGAAGGCCTGTGGTACATAGCTGATTATTAGAGATAGGTTGATCATATTTAAGATCGAAGAATTAATCAATGGCAGGACTTCTTTGAGCAGTTTTGTAGGAATGGGGTCTAAAAGACACGTTGATGGTTTGGAGGAAGTAATTATTGAAGTTAACTCAGAAAGATCAATTGGAGAAAAAGAGTCTAACTTAACATCAATGGTACTAAGAGTAGCTGTAGATAATATTACATCTGTGGGATGATTACTGGTAATTTTTTAAAGTGAAGCTTTGAGTATTTGTATCACTCTAAAATAGTACATTTTAAATATATAAAACAAATGCCATTGAGGTGCAGTAAGTTTATAAAAAATCATTTAGAGATGCTGAACAGTCCTGTTGTATGCTGTGACCTGATTTGTCAGGTTGTTAGTTATCTCAGTAAACAATCATTTTAAAATGCGCTAGTGGTCACTCGGTGGCATTCTCTGTTGTCTCCACACACGAAAAGAAAACAACATTCAGCACAAATTGGACTTCACTATTTAATCTGAAGCTTTTGTCTGTGGCAGCTCTGTGAATGTGCATATTTAACAAGAAATAAAACTCAGTTTTAACTTTTCTTTTTTTTTGTTTTGATAGGGACAATGGAAAGTCTGAGGTTTGGATTTGTACCCTGGCAGCTGTCTAGCAGTGCATTAACTGATTGCTCCACAGCAGCAACAGCTGGTGGTTAACTGCCTTGCTCAAGGGCAAGTTGGCAGGGAACACAGAACAATCCTTTTAGGGTCGTCGTGTCTTTCCATTTCCGACATTTCCAAAGTTCAACGCAGCCTCAACCCCTCTCCAACACTCCCTGAATCACAGTTTGTGGCCTCTGATTCCCACCTCTCCCCTTTGAATCAAGCGTCCCCCTCCCAACATTGGATCCAATCTTCCTAGTGAAATATCTTCTGCGTCCCCGCCTCCGCTCCAGCTCTTGATGTGACTCAAAAAGCTGCCTTGCCCTCCAAATATTTGCAACACTGATGTCATAAGCCTGGAGAGGACGTGGGACAAGCTCCTGCTGTGTTGGCCATGCAACAGCAGAAAAAAATCTTATAGGTTGATTGAGAGGTGTTAATGCATTCAAATTAATGCCAGCTCCTGAGTTGTTGATGTTGTTTTTTTTTTTTTGTTTTTTTTCCTGTGTTTGCCTACTGCTGCACAATCTTGCTTAGACACATGGAGAGAGAAATTAGAGGGTGAGACTGAGGAGGAAAGAAAGAGAGAATACACAGAGAGAGATGTGGTGCTGCACCACCTACACACCGCCATTTCAGTGCGACTCCACAATTGTGATGGAGTCACTTTGTAGTTGTGTTATTGACCAGCGATGGAGCTGAATCAGATGCTGGAAAAGCTTTCAAGGCCGGAGAATATAAACAAAGACTTGCTGGGCAAGGTACAGCTACATGATGATGACACAAAGCCACTGCAGTGCAACACTCTGCTCCGTGTCCGTGAAATCTCGTCTCCATCTCACGCGCTTTTCTCTTGTTTCGCTCACCTTCTCGTTTAACCCTTACATAACTGCTTTGCATTTTTGCAAGCAATTTACATAATTATCTCAGATGGATAATTACCAGAGTCGGCCCAACTACACAGTACTGAGACGGGCATTTAGAGAAGCCACACCAAACCAAAGTCTTATATGCCAGGACATGCTCTTGGTAAGGTGGTTTAGTGCCTTTGATCATAATCTGTCACGTAGAAACAGATTTGCCAAGAAAAACGATTAGCAAGTAGTTGTTGTTCATACGTGTGCAAAAGTCTTGAGTCACCCCTCAGTTCTTTAAATTTTGCTTTCAGCCACATCTTCTTGTAATTTTTTAAATTGGTCCTGAGCAATATTTGTGCAGGCTTTTTCAAGCTCCGTTCTTTTTTCAGTCATGCCCAGTCCTTATCCCAGATCTTTTTAGTAAGAATGTATTTTGTTTGTTTTTTGTAAAGCCACCTAACACTGATCTATGGATCACTCAATCATAAGAAAGGCACCTAACTAAAGAGATGAACCTGGCTACGCATAACAGACAACTTAAAAAGGGATCAGTTTTCAGTTGTATCTTTGGCACTTTGTTCCTAGCTGCGTGTCATAAAACACATAGTATAACAGATTGACAGGCATAAAATATTATTTTTCCACAAACAAGATACCAAAAAACTATAAGACAAACTCTCGGCATATCTCACCATGGTATGGAGTGTGTTCGTAAAAAAACACAAACAAAAAAGAGGAAACTGGACAAGTGGGGGACAAAAGAAGTGGTAGGTCTAAAAAACTATCTACAGCAGGTGAACAGGATATGAAAGTCATGTCTTTAAGAAACAGGAAAATATCCAGTAAAACTCTGACACAGAACCTGAGAAATGACTGGTCCTTCAGGTGATCCATCTACTGCTCACTGAAACTTCAACAGAAATGGTCTGTGTAATTATCAATGCAAAAAAGTACCAGCAGATGTGACTCCACCATGCAGTACTATCTGGAAAGCATTTGATTGGCACCAGCTTCATTTTTCAGCACGACGATGATCCGAAACACGCTGCCGATGCAGTCAAAGCATACCTGGATAGAAAACGACACACAGTGGAACGCTATCAGTCTGGGAATGGCCTCTCCAGAACCAGATTTCAACATTCAAAAAGCCAACATCCAAAGAAGAGCTTTGGAATCCCTTTAGGAAACTATTCCTAACGCCTACATAAAGAAATTACCTTAGATTTTGCCTTTTCAGAGTTCAGCCTGTGTTGAAGAAAAAAGGTACTCACACCAAATATTGATTTCGAAGCTAGTCAGAACTGCACAAACTCAACTTTTGCTAAATATGTTGCATATCCATGTGTGCACTATTATGGGGACTATTTCCCATTTTCCTAGCAAAACATGAAAGTAATGGGGGTGACTCAAGACTTTTACACAGCACTGTATATGACATCCTATCATGCTCCAGAGTTCTTAGCACTTAAACTGTTCTGCAGTAAGGAAGTTTAACCTACTGGCTTTCAGCAACATAGCTGAGGGCAGTGGGGCAGCAAGAAGAAATGAGGGTCAAAAAACCTCTCTGTATCGCACTGACTTTCTATTTAGCCCAAAACACTTTTCACTTCCTCCTCTTGGTCAGAGGCATAACTGAAACAACTGACAATTTGGACTGATGACACTTTTCTTTGCTGTCACACTGATTTTGGCCCATTTTCAAATTCTGTCCCTGCTGTGGGCAATATTATCAAGCTGTAGCACTACAAAATATTTCCCGCATGCTGTAGCCTTTAACGGCAGTGCAGACATCGTTTGTGAGCAGTGATTTGAAATCTGAGTCGAATGAAACTCAGCATGTCTCATTTGATGTCCAAGCAACTTTTCAGCGGGGAGCGTCTCAGTTGATAGATTTCTGTGAAAAGGAGAAACAATGAACTGAAAAATGTTTTCTCAGTATTAATGTGCATCGTACTGCATTTTATCTTTGGGATAAAGACAAAATTATGTAAAGGGAAGGGAAGTTGAAAGGCACATTTATTTTTAGTCACATACTTCAGAATTGTACTGAATGTATCTGAGTAGTTACTGCACAGTTCCAGCAGAAAGTTACCTGATGTCTCTCCAAACAGATATTCTGTGTATCTGCAGTTGGTTTTAATAATATTGTGAGGTTGAATTTTATCCATATATTTCTCCATACTATAATTTAACTTTCGACCATTTCCCCTTTTTTGAAATCTCTCTGGTTTTTTAAACTGTACAACAGTTTTATAAAAAGCTTACAGAAACATGACACAATGCTTTAAATGAATCCAGCCAACAAAAAATCTAATCACATAATTAGGATTTGTCCACACATTTAGAAAGGATCAATTTAAAATAGGCTAAATATAGTGCACACCCTATGCTTTAAAACACTGTCAGACTGACTCATTGCTACTGATGGTTTCCTCTTTCTTAGCCTGACTGAAGTCAGCTGTCCCCAGCTCACGCACAAGAAAGGCAGAGGAGAGAGAGCACAGTGGTGATAAAAAAACAAAAAGACAAAAACAAAACACCTATCGCTTTTTTTCCTGAGCCCTTTGATTCATCTTGTTAGTCAAAGAAAGGTGTGATGAGCTGGGGAAAAGTAAAACTCGGGAGTCGGAGAACCTGACTGCACTGCTTGATAATGTGATGGTGGATGTTGTTGACATGAGACTGCCATGTTGCAACTATCTTCCTACAAAAGACTACAAAAAAGTGCATCTCATATACTTCACCCGCTTCACCGTGTTGATTCATGCAGAATGTATACAGGGAGTGCAGAATTATTAGGCAAATGAGTATTTTGTCCACATCATCCTCTTCATGCATGTTGTCTTACTCCAAGCTGTATAGGCTCGAAAGCCTACTACCAATTAAGCATATTAGGTGATGTGCATCTCTGTAATGAGAAGGGGTGTGGTCTAATGACATCAACACCCTATATCAGGTGTGCATAATTATTAGGCAACGTCCTTTCCTTTGGCAAAATGGGTCAAAAGAAGGACTTGACAGGCTCAGAAAAGTCAAAAATAGTGAGATATCTTGCAGAGCGATGCAGCAGTCTCAAAATTGCAAAGCTTCTGAAGCGTGATCATCGAACAATCAAGCGTTTCATTCAAAATAGTCAACAGGGTCGCAAGAAGCGTGTGGAAAAACCAAGGCGCCAAATAACTGCCCATGAACTGAGAAAAGTCAAGCGTGCAGCTGCCAAGATGCCACTTGCCACCAGTTTGGCCATATTTCAGAGCTGCAACATCACTGGAGTGCCCAAAAGCACAAGGTGTGCAATACTCAGAGACATGGCCAAGGTAAGAAAGGCTGAAAGACGACCACCACTGAACAAGACACACAAGCTGAAACGTCAAGACTGGGCCAAGAAATATCTCAAGACTGGTTTTTCTAAGGTTTTATGGACTGATGAAATGAGAGTGAGTCTTGATGGGCCAGATGGATGGGCCCGTGGCTGGATTGGTAAAGGGCAGAGAGCTCCAGTCCGACTCAGACGCCAGCAAGGTGGAGGTGGAGTACTGGTTTGGGCTGGTATCATCAAAGATGAGCTTGTGGGGCCTTTTGGGGTTGAGGATGGAGTCAAGCTCAACTCCCAGTCCTACTGCCAGTTTCTGGAAGACACCTTCTTCAAGCAGTGGTACAGGAAGAAGTCTGCATCCTTCAAGAAAAACATGATTTTCATGCAGGACAATGCTCCATCACACGCGTCCAAGTACTCCACAGCGTGGCTGGCAAGAAAGGGTATAAAAGAAGAAAAACTAATGACATGGCCTCCTTGTTCACCTGATCTGAACCCCATTGAGAACCTGTGGTCCATCATCAAATGTGAGATTTACAAGGAGGGAAAACAGTACACCTCTCTGAACAGTGTCTGGGAGGCTGTGGTTGCTGCTGCACGCAATGTTGATGGTGAACAGATCAAAACACTGACAGAATCCATGGATGGCAGGCTTTTGAGTGTCCTTGCAAAGAAAGGTGGCTATATTGGTCGCTGATTTGTTTTTGTTTTGTTTTTGAATGTCAGAAATGTATATTTGTGAATGTGGAGATGTTATATTGGTTTCACTGGTAAAAATAAATCATTGAAATGGGTATATATTTGTTTTTTGTTAAGTTGCCTAATAATTCTGCACAGTAATAGTCACCTGCACACACAGATATCCCCCTAAAATAGCTAAAACTAAAAACAAACTAAAAACTACTTCCAAAAACATTCAGCTTTGATATTAATGAGTTTTTTGGGTTCATTGAGAACATGGTTGTTGTTCAATAATAACATTATTCCTCAAAAATACAACTTGCCTAATAATTCTGCACTCCCTGTAGACGAGGATAACTCAGTTAGAAATGTGACTTTGTTGCCATCCATATATTTTCTTCTTCTTATCCAAATCAGTGTTGCAGTGGAGCTGGAGTCTATCTCAGCTGTCACGAGGTAAAAGGTGGGGGTACACCCTGAACAGATCGCTTACTGCAGGCTAACAGAGACAGACAACCTTTCACCCCCACATTCACACTCATCAGCAGTTAACCTAACATGCCTGCCTTTGAACTGTGGGAGGGAATCCACACAGGCACGGGGAGAACACGCTCCATACCAGGAGCTGGCCAGCACCCTGGACCTTCATGCTGTTAGGTGACAGCACCAGCCACTCTACCACCCGACAAATAAATGAAGATAATACTGCATATAAAATACTTCCTCTTCCTGCTGAGGTGATTATCTATCTTCAGCTTTATTAGGGCTTTCTATGACTGAAGTAAAACTGATTGTTGATAGAGAGTAAAGGCTGGCAATACTTATGTGAACTTAAGTTACTGCAAACCTTAAATTCACTCTGATAATTTTTGTTGCTCATAATCTTTGTTTATAGAACTAAAAAAAAAATCTTCTTTCTTCATCTAAGTAGAAGATTTTATTACACTAAGATAATTTTAACTGGTGGTTTTAGCGTAGCTTGTCACTGATGGTTCCAAATGGCAGATTATAGCATGAAATTGAAAGTGCACTCTTAATTAATGATGGATCATTCATCTTTCATGAAGGATGTTCCATTCAATCCTATGCTAAAGGAGGTAATAAAAGCAAGCTTGAAGCTCCTTCCTAGTATTTCATGAATTCAGTCAGCATGAGATACATCCGGTTTAATTCACTCTGTGACAGGGGAGTTACATTTCTAAGACTAATTTTTCATACTTAAATTATAAAGACTAGATTGTACCACTTTTTTATATACACAGTATGAAATAATCAAAACGCACTGAAGCATAATCCTTGGGACTTATGTGTTGTGGTGTCAGTGTTGATGTGAATCTTTCCATTTTGGCTGCAAAAGCAGGAGTGAAGATGCTCGTGAAGGGGCAGGTGCACTCTCAATTGAAAATAATGTCCTTGCTCTGCACATTGTTGCACTGGACTGGCGTGAGAGCAAGGTCAACTCTAATGCCACCTGCACAGTGACAGCATTTAAATGCTCCATATCATGTGTACATAAATGAATCAGTAACTTTTTGCACTCTGACTTCAAGGATATTTGGCTGCTGTACTTTTACCAGTTTAATACATTCTGAACTTTTAACTGAGATGGATGGTTTTTCATATTCACCACAGCCTGTATCTCATTTGAGACACTGTCTATCCTTAAGGTTAGATAAGCTTCCCGCCACCGGCTACAGCAATGATTAGAGTTTGTGGCGGGCAACATATTTCCGCTTTGCCCCTCCAGCGTGGGTGCATGTCATCGAAATGCCAGCTCGTCACCCAGTCTTTCCAGCAACAATGAAAACCCTTTGAAGATGAAGCTGAATATGAGAAGCCTCGCCTGCAGTGGTGCCAGCGTACTGCAGCATCAGCTTCTGCTCTCATTGCGGGCTCGAGCTGTAACCAGAAACTGGCAGGAATAAAAAAGCTGCCAAATGAGTCTGTGGTGTGTTTGGGCTTTTCGAGGCAGGCCTGTGGCGTAATTACAATCATATCTGCCCATCTCAGTGGGCAGGTGATGAGAAGGATTTGCACCAAAAAAAAAAAAAAGTGCAAAGCACAGAGACCAAAAGACCCATACGCCCTGGCTTCTTTTTTTTTTCGTGATGTTTTTGCAGGGGCATATTTCAGATGCACAGCGAGGATGCGTGGAAATGGATAAATCAATGAGGCCATCTGGGGAGAGGAAGTCAAGATGAGAAATGGTTTAATGCTGATGTTCATTAGACAGTAGCCTCACAGACCTAATTATTTCATTCATTACTGAGATGGAAAAAAAGGAGACAGACTCTTGTTATTTTCATGGCACAAATGAAAGAAATTTCCCTTCAAATATGTCTTGAAGGAAGCTATAGGTAATGGAATATTTGCTAAAGTTATACAACCAAAAAAAGGACTGCTTGTTATGTATTTTTTTCATTATCTGACACAGTTGCATTTACAGATCAGGGTCTGAATGATAAATCTGGCACAATTAGCAAAAGTACAAAAAAGAACATGTAATAAAATGACCTTGTACTTTGCTGGTAACTGCTGCATGTCTAAATTAAGGCCCCAGTTGCCATGTGCATTGCTAAATATCATCATTGTCATTGTCTGCCCTCTCCAGCTGAGTCAGTAGTCATCATGCACACACACACGCACGCACACACACACACACACACACACACACACACACACACACACACACACACACACACACACACACACACACACACACACACACACAGGCATACACGACGACACCTCTCAGTGTCTCCCTCATACTCAAGGTGCAGCCTTGATTAGAAAGCGGTGCAACAGCGGGCCATCTAAAACATCCCACTGACTTAAAAATGTAACCAACGCTAAGGTTTCTCAAACAAAGTGTGTCATCTGGTTAAACTGTGTGACACACATTTGCCAAAATGCAAAAGCATCGATTTTGTTGTCTGATAAATTAAATCGTCGGCTTTATTTCACCGGTTTAATGACAGATTAGAGGTTGGGTAAACACACATATACATGCCAACCAAAGAGAACAATCAAGTTACACATCTGGCTGTAACACTGTTATTGCTACTGAGCATCTGACTCATTATGAAGAGCAGACAACAAATTTGAGCTAATAGGCTACATGCTATAATGCTTAATGTAGACAACATCCATGAGATGACTGAATAAATAACCCCTTACCATTTGAACTCAAGCTATTTGCTTCATTAAATGAAAGGCACTACATTTTGCTGCAATCGGGAATAGAAATCCATGTGCCCGTATTATCTGCCTGCATGCTGCTGATTGAAACTGCCTGTTTACAGGGTCCAAGTCTACTGGGTGTAAACTAGTTGCAGGACATATTACATAATCACTAAACTGTATGCATTACTTTTAAACTTACTGGAATACAAGCCCATTACCGACAATCAAATGCATGAACTGGACGCATGAGAAAAGTGTTTGTGCTCTCCTTCGCTATCATATATATATATTACAGAGAACGAATGTGCTATTCATCATTTCTAAATGAGTGCTCATTTAACTACAGTGTGGAGGAAATGGAGTGCAAATGTCGCAGTAGCATTTAACTTTCAACTGACTTTTATCTTTACAGAGACGGACACTAATGTTTCCACTGCAATGCTTGTAACTTGTGACACGGTATCACCTAGCACCTAAAATTTGCAAACCTTTTCATGGATTCAGACTGGGTTTTCATATGTTTCATGATTAGCACCTCTTCGTACTTAGCAGTTACATGTGATTGCCTCACTGCGTGCACTCTTCAGCGAAGCTTGGCCTTTTTGCACCAAATTTCCCACTCAGAGGAAATGATGCATCCATGTAATTCAGTATAAATGTAATCACATTAATATCAGTCTCACTGTTCTATCTCTGCGCATCATATGAGTGCTACTCCTGCTTCACATTATATGTCCTGCATGGGTGTGCTGTGAAGCCACATGTGTCAAAAAAAGAGAGAGAGGAGAGAATGGCCTCCAGACTTGTCATCGCATACCTGAAGAAGATCCTGTGGCCTGAATTGCTGCATTTAAAATAATAATTTAAAGTGGACTTAAATTATTAAAATGGAGCTCTACAGTGCCTGTTTTATGATATCTTGTGTCATTTCTGTCTTGCACCTGGATATTTTGTTTTTGCCTAGATGTGCACAAACCTGGTCGCCTACATACAGTATATGTATGCGCATACTGTCCATCAGAAATGTGCCAACACAACAAGACAACACTGGATCAGATACCACAGGGAGTAAAGGGAAGGAAGTGTAGGAAAGCATGAGAAGGACTAGTTGCAATGAGCCGTCTAGATGAAGAGCTGCAGGTGACAGGCTCCACAGCTCTTCAGTGAGGTAACCGACTTTCCTGCGTCCCACTGCGGCAGGAAATCAGTTGTCCAATGCAGCCACTGATGGACTTTGGTTTGTTTAGCTGTACTATAAACAGGTACAGTGGGTTTTTTTTTTTTCATGTGACACTGATAACCTCTGTAATTATTTGTGCCACCAAAGAAGGTGGCTGCACCTTGCCAACTTGCCTATTTTATGGACATGGGTGGACCTGCCGTCCCTTCTCCATCACCATTAGAACTTTCCTTAAAAATGCACTGGAGGAGTTATTAACAACCTTTTCACCCTCCACCTTGTCTACATCACATATTTTAGCCAAGGTGGTTAAAAATACAAAAGTTATCTGTTATGATTCTACATCATTAATGCTAGTTTACTTGCTAATGCTAGCTGTGTTCCCACACGAAGCTCAGATCGTAATTGATCTCAGAGCAGTCAATGCTGAGCCAGCAGCTTGGTCTCTGATTAGTTTAGTACAAAAGACCAGAGGTTTATCCACAGTACGGATGACAAATAAACCAGAAAAAGCTTCTGGCCTCTCAGCTTACCCAGCTCCAGTCATTGTTAATGGGAGACAGACATGCTGGTATGACAGAGAGCTACAGTATCCAGTGAGCGTGGAATAAATGCAGCTTTCAGCAAGTGTGTTCACAACATTATTTAACGGATGGATGGTAACAGGTGAGGAGCTTTACATGTATGACAGCGGTACCTGAGATGAAAGGAGAGGTCAGTTTGCTTTGGCACATTTAAATTTTTGTCTATTTTTAGATTTGACAAGGCAAACACTCCCTGCCTTGCTTTTCCTGAGAGAACACCACTGGTACAGATGCACAGTGCTACACTGAGTCGCAGCAACCTTTTACATGACAAATGCAGTTAAACAAAGATACTTCACTTAATGTGAAGACAAACGACAAACAAGCCTTTAATAAAGATCACTGTTCACATTTTTCAGTTCAAGAAATTAAATCTTCGCTGGTACGTGTCTCTATGACAAACATAATGGTCAATGGTCAATGGTAACTTTATAAAGTTATATATATATATCTATACATAAAGTAATAGACTTACTCTTTTAGATGACTGTCAGTTCAAGTAATTATTGAAGATCATGGAAATTATTTAGTCTGAAAACACAAACATAATCCTTTAAAATAACAAGTTTAACTCTAAACGTAGATGTAGAGAGGAAAACAAAAGTTACTACATCAAACTGCAATTAGAATCAGAAACTTTTTTAGCATCAACACCTCCAAAAACACTTCAGAAGCAGTCAACCTGTAAATGTGTTGCCAGGGGGCCTGATGTCATTTCAGGAAATAGGGCTTTCTCCTCCAGTTCTGATATCAGTTATTACTAACTGGCAACATTATCTTTCAGACCAGAGGAGCAAGAAGACATCAACTTGTTTCTAAATGCAAGCCTGAGTTTTTCCTGCGGTATAGCCTGAGCTAAAAAGCAGCCAAAGGTGCTGAATTCCTAAACAGGCAAATGTAGCAAAAATATAAAAAATGCTACTTTTCTTCAGAACTGAATTATTGCTTTTAGTATTTTCCTCGCTGTGCCAGGGGAGACACTGCAGCCAAAATCTGATATCTTGTTCCAAGTTTTATCGGCAGTGACTTTGAGCAGTGAGTTTTATGGACATTTTCAATTTTGTCCACTGGAAAAGTAAGAAATGAAGCAGAGTGAAGAGTACAGAAAGCGACAGATATATGTGCAACTTCCACTCAAGTGCTGGGCTCATTTCAAACAGTCCTTTGGAAAAAAAATGAAAGAGCACACATCTTCCTATGAGAAAAAAACAAACAAAAACAAAACCTGAAAAACTAAAAAAAAGTTGCATTAAGTGTTTATGAATCTCTCATGTTCAGATTCTCAAACGTAATTGGATAAACACATCATAACTATAGGGAACGTTTTTAGTAATTGATGAGAAGTTGAATGTCACTAAACGCTGCCTTTACTGCAGTCACTGTTAGTTGCTACTTGTTTGTGGGTCTCTCTGCCTTTATTTTGTCTTCAGTGACTGTAAAGCAGTAAAGCTCTATTGGGTTGAGATCAGGTGACTGAATTGGTCATTAAAGAATATCTCATTTCTTTGTCTTGAGAAGTTCTTGGGCTGCTTTTGCAGTTTGTTTCGGGTCACTGTGAAACTCTTTCCGATCAATTTTGCAGCATTTGACTGAATCTGAGGAGAGAGTAATCTAAACTTTAGAATTTATTAATAAACACTAAGTGACCTGGTTCCACTGTCAGCCATACATCCCCGTGCTCAACACTGGCTGCACCATGTTTGACAGATGATGTGTTATGCTTTGCATCATGAGCAGTGTCCATCCTCCCCCTTCATACTTTTCTCTTCCCATCATTGTAGTTCAAGTTAATCTTGGTTTCATCTGTCTAAAGAACTTTATTTTTACAGAACTGTGCCAGTTCATTTAGTTGTTTTATTTCAAGGCTAATCTGACCTTTTTGCTTCCAGTGTAAGTATCGCTTCTTTTGTTCAAAGCCTTCTGTATTTCCATTCATGAAGGTGTTGTTTTACTGTAAACCTTGACAACATTTTGAATCAATTTCAGATATTTTATCTGCCTCATTGGCATGAAATAACAAGAGGACTGGCCGTAAACCTGCTTTGTCAGCCAATTTTCCAGTTACTTGAGCCTCTGAAAATGAGGCCCTGTGTATAAATATTGCTGTAATTCATAAATAGTCAATGTAATCCTTTTAAATGCTTTGAATTAGTCTGCACTTTTTTGGGGGATGCACTACAAAATAAGTCTTTATACAACAAATTATGGACACAACTGTAATGGTGGAAGTTATACTTAGACTCTAAGAGTTTCTAATAATTAATTCTAATAAAAATTAGCCTGAACATGATAAAGGAACAAACCTAGATACATTTTCTGTATACATTAAAATATTTGTAAAACAAAAAATAGCTGTCTGATAAATGTGTGGAGCAAAAACTGCAGTCTATTAGCACCAACATTGTAATTTAACTTGACAATTAGTGAAATTAAATAAATAACAGTTTCTGTGCTTTAGTACAGCAGTAGACTAAATATGTATTAATTACCTTTTACACTTTTTGCTGCTCCAGTCTAACCTCAGTTGATCAGAAGCAAAAATTCCTTGGACTGTTTAATGACTTTATATCTTTATTTGTGCCACCGTCACACAGTGTTTTAGCATTTTTTCTGTTACTCTTTTGTCACTTGCACTGTTTGACAGAAGCTCTGTAATCTGCACAAAGGCTATTAAATGACAAATCCACTTGTCATATCACTATTTTTTATACAGCTTTAAACCAGTTAGCTCTTATTGTGTCCTGGTCTTGTATGTCATATCATGACTGGCTACATTTGGTCCAAATCTCGACAAAAGACATAGCAAAGAAGAAAACACAGAGATCATGTGGGCTTGTTAAAATTAATTTAAATGTAATCAGAGCCAACATAAATCCCTTAATTTCACTTCATATTTAATTTTAGAATTCATTTATTCAACAAATTCATTTTCTTTTTTTTAAATCAACTGCTTAATATGAGGGTGACAAATTTAAATTTATGCAATACAAATACAATCTCTGCTGGCACTAATCTCTTTCCATATTATTTATCTTGGGGAACTTGATTGAGCATGCATGCTCTGTTCCAGCAGCTCCCAGATTCACACACACACACATACACATACATACACACACACACACACACACACATGGCTGGGGGCTCCCCAGTATAACCACAGAGTCATACTAGTGAACACCAAGCAGCTGCACTGGAGCAGTGTGGGGTTGAGGCAATGTCAACACTAGCAATTTAAATACTCATTAATTTTCCTCACATCTACTCTGCAATCGCAGTGTTTTTGTTACTATGCTACGATGGTCACCCTTTATTTTCAGATTGTCACGTGATATGTTATTCAAGCAACACCTCACCATTATTAAATCCTAATGTAAGACCTGATAGAATAACACGCCAAAGAAAATTAAGTAGCCTTTACAGATTTAAGAAAAAGAAAAAACAGCTTTGCTCAGTGTCATGTAAAGTTGTAAATGAAATGTTTTTCTTATGTAGACTGAGTTCTTTATTCTCAAGCTTAAAGGTTATACAGTAGCCTAGTGTGGTGTGCAAAATGTTTATGTTTACCGCTTGAAGTTAGATTTAAAGGCTTTCTGTTGTTAAGTCTTGCTATCAGCCCTGTATTGTATTAATACAGCAAGGTGAAATAAATCGAATTCTTATATACTGTTCATATTTCATGCCTTAACAGAATAGCCCAGGGTCAGTTTTGACTTGGGCCAAGAATTCCCTCATTATAAGTTTCTATAAGGAATTCTATACTACAGATCTTTTCAGAATGTATAAATAACCATCATTAATACATGGATGATTCATTTTTAATTAACGTTTCAGAGACCAGGGGGAGTATATTTATTAAGGTTTCACAACACTCATTTTTGGAGAAAAAACATCAACGTGCTGTTTTACCTGAGTCATGAAAACATAACAGCCATAATGACTTCAATTTTTTGAAATTGAAAATGGCAAAAAACAAAAACCTTTTGGAACTGCTGGGACCATTAAAATTTGTTCTCTCCTCCAGATCCCCCTGTTCTCTGTTTTAAGCTTACTTAGATAGAATAAATTGATTCTGATTTGGCTTTAGGGTACTGTGT
The DNA here is from genome assembly GCF_051167445.1 of Perissodus microlepis. Classification (NCBI taxonomy): domain Eukaryota; kingdom Metazoa; phylum Chordata; class Actinopteri; order Cichliformes; family Cichlidae; genus Perissodus; species Perissodus microlepis. The sequence goes on along the minus strand of NC_140479.1, from coordinate 29,263,787 downwards.
TACATTGCAATGTGCTGAGACTTAAATTGTACTTTTCTAGTCTTCCTTACCACTCAAAGCTTTTTTAAAGGTTCAGTGTGTAAAACTTCACTACGAGCTGTCAGTAGATTGCAGATTGCAGTCAGCTGAGCTCTGTTTTCTTACCCTTTCCAATTCAAGTCCATAACCCTATCTAGGCTGCTGTAGGACAAACAACCCCAGCTGCCGTTCATCTGTAGTGAGTGTAAGCTGTCAGTCTGCCGTTTACCTGAGCTGTCAATATGTGTCCATGAGTGTGAGGCTGTAAACCTTTGTGAAACGAGTCTGATACGTGTTAAAGAGTCAGTGAAGCTCACTTCTTTCTGATGACGGTCATACTGAGTTGAGTTGTTGAAGATATCCTGAACTTTTCTGTAAGCGCTGCAGTTTTTGCAACTGTTAGCTGCTGTTAATCTGCATTAGTGAAACTTCCTTTGAAGTGGCTCTGACATTGTTGGACTCAAGCGGTTCATCAGTGGGATTTTTAGGACCCTTGAGCCTAACATTAGCTGACATAGCATTAGCTTATAACCAGCTGTTGTTGTTTAGCAGGCTTGTTGTTAGCTGTAATGGGAGAATTGCATCTAATCTGCTGACAATAAATAATTACAACAATAAATAACTGCGACAATGTCAGAAATAAGCGAGCATGCTTATGCACATTTTTGTGTGTTAGAGCCCTAACTACCGTTGACCAGACATTTATACAGTGGTCCCTCGTTTATCGCGATGAGTTTATCGCGTGAGTTATGTTCTAAGAATAACCCGCGATAGGTGAAATTTGCGAAGTAGCCATCTTTCTTTTTTACAATTATTATAGATGTTTTAAAGCTGTAAAAGTTCCAACCTTGGTAGAAGAATAAGTCCAGTATTATAGAATGAAACCAAAGATCAAACCCTGTTTTCAGGTCCAGAACATGAGAATAGAGCAGCTGCGAGAGAATTCAACATTAATGAGTCAATGGTATGGAAGTGGAGGAAGCAAGAAGAATGAGTTGAGTAAAGTTTGACTTATCTGACTGTTTTGAGTCGCTTAATGTGCCTTATAATGCGGTGTGCCTTATGGTCCAAAAAATACGGTAACTTCTACCTGTTATGTGTGGCTGTGTGCAGACAAGAATAGGACCCAAGGTGCAGACTCCGGAGACAAACGTGAACTCAAAACAGCTTTAATGTTAAACTCAAATATAACATAACTGGAAAAATAAACTTAAACCGGCGGACTGACAGAACACACAGCTAAGTAAACAGTAGATCACAACACAGACACAAACACAGGGCTTAAATACACAGAGGGAGCAATCAGGGAATGGGTAACAGGAGGGAAACACAGCTGGGGCAAATCAGAACTGACGAGACAAGGAAGCGTAACCTGAACACACTGAGATGAGACCGAGACCTTCAAAGTAAAACAGGAAACACAAACTGAACAAAAGACACAGACTCACATGCAGGCACTACAGAGGGAACAGAGACGTGGGACCAGGGCAGACACAGACACTGACTGGACACGGGGATTATAGCAACAGACGCGAACTAGACAAGGGGATACAGCTGACAGGGGAGACAGAGCGACTAGAGAAGACAGAGACATAAACCAAAAGACAGAACTCTAACAAAGAAACCAAAGACTAGAATTTATAATAATATAATAAACTCAAAAACCCTGGGTCAACGACCCAGGCATCCTAACACTACCTTCCTTTAGCATATCCAGAAATCCAACTTTTTGTGCGATGATTAGCATCTTCCTCTGCCTTTTGGGTGCTACCACAGGTGCCTTTGACGGTGTAAAACGTTTCGTGGACATTGTTGTGTTTGTTGGGGAGAAAACTTACAAACATACAGTACAGCACTTCAGAGTCACACTGCTAGCGATCAAAGGTTTATGTAAATTTGACAAGCTGAACACATTCAGTACTGTACAGGTGACACGGCACAAAGGAGATTGATTGACAATTGGCTACAGCCAATCAGGACGCAGAACACAAAAAAGCATGCAAAATTGCACAAAAAAAAAAAAATCAGCGAAACAGCGAGGCTGCGAAAGGTGAACCGCGTTATAGCGAGGCACCACTGTACACCACTTTTCTATTCGGTTCTATTAAAACTCAAGCACTTTGTCTACCTCATATCCACAGCCAGGATAGAATCACTAATTACCAGAAGGTGGCCAGAAGACCAGAAAGTGCCTGTCTCTGGGGGAACCTGGGCAATTGTAATGGGAACACAGACAGTTCTCGCAACAAAGACATGATCCTGCCTTAACTGTGTCACCACTGTGCTGTACAAGATACAAACAGGCATGGCATGCACAGTTTAACAGTTTTGACTCACACTGGTTTATCAAAAAAGCCATTTGAATTAATATGGGTCAAGTCTGACCTGGAACAGCCTCAAACAGTAGCTTCTCTATAACAGTACAATATTTTTAAAAAAAGTTTTCATTTTCTGTATTTTGGGTCACTTTTTCAGGCTAAGAGAATGACAAAAAAAAAAAGATATTACAATGATTTCACTGTACCTATTGCTAGATAGGAAGAAAGAAGTAGTATGATTTCCAAAAGATTGGATTCCATTTGTCCTTTTAACTGCACTGCAAAAGAAAACAGTTTGTTTTTCTAAAGTATACACTGATTAAAGTATTAAAGCAATAATGTGTTTAATATACCTGCATGTCTTATGGCTTATTACTTTATATGTTGCATTAATAACTTTCTGACTGTTAAACTTTTGGAATTCACATTATAACACTAAAACTCTCTGCCCTGTTGAACAAAATGTTATTATCTAAATAGTTTTTGCCTGTACTGTACATCCCAGCCTGGGATGCACCGATACCGGTATAGGGTATCGGCCTCGATACCACATTTTCTAAAGTACTCGTACTCGTTAAAAGTCCCCTGATACCGAGGACCGATACCACGGTCTGAGACCTGTCCATGTTTGAGCGGCATGTAAGGGGTTAATCACAGGCGCCGAGTGCCCGCCCCCAGGCCCCGAGTGCCCGCCCCCAGGCCCCCTGCAGCTCAGAGTGGGGAGAAAGCAAGGTGAGACATATCAGCTGTGTGGAACTATTTCAAAGTGAACGAAGACACGAAAACAAAGGCGGATCCCAACACAACAACGAGTACAGAGAGTTTACCCACGCTTATTAGCAAAGAGGAGCATAGCTGATGCTATAGCAGTGGGACGGAAAATAGTTGGGCATTTTAAACATTCCGCCTTAGCCTACTCCCGCCTCGAGGACATTCAGGGACAGCTCAACCAGCCAATAAAGAGACTGCAGCAGGACGTACAGACGCGCTGGAACAGCACGTATTACATGCTCCAGTCCCTCATTGAGCAAAAGCGAGTGCACGAACTCCCTGACTATCTCACTGCTCACCAATGGGCTCTTATGGAGACGACTGTTGCCATCCTCGCCCCCTTTGAGGAACTAACTAAAAAAGTGAGCAGCTACGACGCACTAGCCTCTGATGTCATCCCAGCTGTGACTGTGCTAGTGAGACTTCTAAACAGAGAAACAGACGAACAAATGTAAAATTAAATTTTGTTTTTTTTATAATTATTTATTCTGTAATATGTTGCATACAACATGCTTTTCATTTTAAATAAATGTTCTTAATTCCAAACTAGTCCCTTGTTTGTTTGTTTTTTGTTAAATTATAGGACTAAAGCTGTTACCTGCAAATTTAAATCATGTTTTTATTAAGTACTCTGTATCGGTATCGGCGAGTACTGAAATGCAAGTACTCGTACTCGTACTCGTTTCCAAAAAAGTGGTATCGGTGCATCCCTAATCCCAGGCATATAAAGCAGGAAGAAAATGCCTGACCTTTTCATCATCAAACATTATATTAAAGCACGAAAAGTAAATAGTCTAAAATTACTGTGAAATCAAGCCCATTTTCTTCATCTTTTCCTGAATCTGCATGCTTCAAACAGATGTGCAACTTCAAGCTTGTCAGTGTGTCTTTTGAGCAAAGCCAACCCTGCATCTGTGCAATGTTTTCTGCATCACAGATCTTGTTGACAGCAGTTGTAACGAGGATGTTCTGTTCTCACGTCACAGTGCTGATGTCAGACGAATGTGCTGAAAGCGACTAACCTTTAAAAGGTCATAAACCTCACACTGAAGGTGAAGATGCTTTTATTCTGGCTTCAGTTTTTTAGGGTTGGTTAGCTAAAAAAGAGCTTCATGATAACGGCTCTACATTTGAACAAAATACAGTTTCTGGATCTTATCCAAGTACCACACATAAACCCACTGCATGTGTCATTTTTCTATAGATTTCTTACTGGGAAAAGAATGACTGAGAGCCACATTAAATATAGTGGATCATAGTAGAGTTTTGATTACAGCACTAGTGTGAAATGTGCAGGACGGCGCTGTGCAAACAAAGAAGACAAAGAAGTAGAATACAGAAAAAAAAACCACTACATAATAAATATGTTGTATAACTGTGGAGCGCAGTTTTCAGCAGCACACTAATGAGCCCACTGGGGGAGAAGAAGTGTGGAAGAGAAATGGTTTAGTGCTGACGTTTATTCGACAGCAGCCTCACTGAGATGATTATTCCATTCATTACAGAGATGAGGAACAGAACCTCGTTATCAGTGTCGCCACACTGATCGCACCTATTTGTTTTTGTAATGAACTTTTGACTACAATCATGCGGAATTGTGTCCAAAAGGTGCACGTGTGAAATCGGAGCGCATTAGAGTTGGTCAAAAATTGTACGGTGAAATTAGAGTATATTCATCTTCACTAGGCGTGCTGCTTAGGTCAGTGACATTAAGGTAAAGGGGATTTTCAAAATCTAGTAGTGGTAAACACAGCTTAGACTTCAAGCCAAAATGAAATCACTATACCAGAGATGAACAGGTTAAACTAAGAAAGTAAGATTGCAAAGTTTGTAAAAAATATGATAGAATATGAACCTGTATTTACCTGCTGTGGACTGACATATGTCTCAGCTTATCACGCTAAACAGCTTTTCCTCAACTCTCCAAGGGGAAGGCCAAATAAATATGAGATTTATCTGACAATGCCTAACCATAAGAGACTTGAACGTGTGTGTTTTTTTCTGTGTTTATACCACTAAAATCATCTTGACTTTATTTGAATTCTAGCGGATATCCCCCAGATTTCCAGAGATACAAATACACTAGGCTGACTTCCAGGAGGATGTGAATAAAATTATGCTCAATACGTCTAACAGATTTCAGCCTGATTTAATGCTGCAGCCATAAAAACACAGTTTCTTGGGTCTGGATGCTTAACTCAGTGTCAGCATTTTATACTGTTGCTTTGTTTAAACGCTGTAACAAGCACATACAGAATATGTGAAATACTGTTGTACACAGGGTGAATGGTTTTTTTTAGTCTTTGGAATATTTTTATTTTTATTTAAAAAGGGATTTTTTTTTTTTTTACTGTGAATAATGATTTTCACAACTTAAAAATACATAAAGAAATATACCAGTAGCATCTCACTCGACTGCCCTCAGTTCATTTTGTTCTTTCCAGGGTTTGATATAAGATATCATCATGTGTTCTCTAATACCTCTCTCCTACTGCTGGTTTGTATTACATTGTCAGGGTTACTGACCTGCACTGTTTGAAAAGCATTCTTTGCACCTGTCCAACTGATACAGACTGAAAGAGAAAAGCACAGCAAACTTTGAATAAATTGCTCCAAACATCCTTTAACTGAATGTGGACTGCCATGGTTAAGGGTTCTTTTAACGCCAGTGTTTGACGACCGTAAAAAAAGCTCTGGATGAAAGCATCAGCTAAACGAAACAGCATTTGGTCATAGTCACACAGTTGGAAAATCATCTTTTTGGACTTTTGGCATTTTGTGGCTCAAGTGTCACTGCTGCATATAATGAAGTTGGACCACTTGCAGAACCATGAAGACGAAGGCTTTTCCTGTCACTCTCAAAGTACAGCTGGAGGCAAAGAAGTCCACTTTTTTAATAAGACACTCCTCTCTCCTCCTCCCTATGTGCACAGAGCGTTTCGTTTGTAATGAAGCCCATGCGTCCCACACCTTAATGGATTAGGGACTCGTGAACTGTGACCAGCACAAGGAGTTAAAGGTCGCAGGTAGCCTAGCTCTCACAAAGTCATCCTGTAATAAAAAAGGGATCACAGGTTAGGTCTCAGGAGGAGGCACGCTATTCAGAGTCCCCTTGAGAAACACTCCATACTAGCTAGATCATTCAAAGTCATTCTGGTTAATGGTCTCAGCCAAACACCGCCGACTCAATACATTCAGTGTTTAATAAAAACAAATCTGCCTCTCATTTTTGATTATTACTAGGCTTTCTAAAATCTTCAAATAAAAGATGCTATTAGTGACATCAGGTATGCAACGGGTTTTCCTGTGGGCCACATAATTTGCTGTTTAAAGAGTTCATAGTCCTGTTTATCCCTAACCTTTCTCTTCCGTTTGCAGACAATCATGATCCTTGATCTTCAGTCCAATAACGCTTTGCGGATGTTTATGCAGTAAGTATCTAGAACAACATGCGTGCACATCAAAGGAAGATCCACACTTCTATGTTTCTGAACAGGTAGAAGATCATAAATCTTACCAACAAGATCACTGACGGAGAAAAACGCTTTCTAATATCTGGAGCAAGATAGCAAACACGGATGGAAGATTTTAAAAGTATTTCAGAATAACCGTTGTAACAATTTATTGATGGTGTGACATATATACACACATTCAGTCTCCGGTGCTGGAAACAAAGTGTCAAAAATGTCCACTTGTCCAGTTTTTTTGACTATTTTTTGGACTATATATACATAGTTGACCTTGCTTTTGATAGCCATCAACAAGCTTCTGGCAAAATTACCATGACATTCATAGCCATGTTGAGTGTATGTAAACTTCCAACCACAACCTCATGTTGAGGTTAATCCTAAAATTTTGTTCGTTGTTATTCATTTCGTGGCTGAATTTGTTTTTCTTTGTTGTGTGCTTTTGTTTGTTCCTTATGTCCAAACAATCTATCCACCCCTCTAACATTTCCAATAAAGGCTGCAGTCCTGATGGTTGTCAGGTGCCTTTAACGTTTTCAGCTTCGGCTCATAGATTACACATCTTTACATGGGTAACTAGCTAAAGTGAGCAGACAGCAAGCAATCTGTATGCTGTCATCTTTTGCATTTGCACCGGTCAATAGGCCTGTATGTGCATTTAATAGCAATACTGTCACTAAGCAGATGGCTATACAGCTCTGCAGTATTCAGCTGTATACATGCTCAGGTGCAATGATGATGCATAATTTATTTTTCTACATCATCTGTTTGTACACCCATAGGTGACAGCAAGTATGTCCTCATTAGTAAAATATACTCCCCCAACCTTACCGCGTCTGCCCACCCCACCTGATCTCCACCACACGCCCACACACCTCAGACATCCACAGACACCCTTGAGAAGATGAGGCGGTCAGTTTCCTGTTTCATTTGCCTCTGGTCATGCAAGGCTGCGCCAGTGTCTCTGCCTGTCTCGCTGCACTAAATCAAAGATGAAGCTGAGCGCCCAGCCGTGGCGGTGACTCCATTTATGATCTTCTATAGGATCTCGGTCATTGAAAGGAACAAAATGTATGGCCACTAAGACTTACAGATCCTTGCAGAGGTCAAAGGATTTGGCTTCCTTTGTGAATCACATTCACAACTGCCAGTCGCTTCTTTCCATCTCACTGAATTGTATCATTGAAAACCTCATTAAGCAGCAACACTAGAGAGCTTAGTGTTTATTCTGCTCCACCTCCTCTAGGTTTGTTATCAAGCTGTGACAGTTTCCATTTGCAGGTGTTAGATACTGTTTCGGCTTCCTCTCTTCTCTACCTCTCTTCTCTGTTTCTCATTGCAAACATGACAGAGAGTGTCACCAGCCGCTGATTTGCAATTTCGTGCAACCATAGCAAACGGCTGATGTTAAAAAGAGTGAGTTAGCTTGATGGCTCGAACTGCATTGCAGCAAAATCAATTTCAAGAAGTGCCCTAAATCACCAAAAAGACAGTTGTGTGGGAGAGTTTTACCATTTGCATGAAAGCCATTCCAGATTCCTAAAATAACATCAGAAAGACTTTAATGCAAATCTGAGGCACTGTCAGGTTACTCCGTGTTCATGTATACCCCGATGGGCAGAGCGTGACACCACCGGTTTTCATGGTTAAAAACGAAATTCTCTGTGCAGCTCAGTAAGAACCAGGAGAACCACACACAGTGCAATTATTCAAATCAACAAGTTACTAAAGGACACTACGTTTATGGATTTGGACAAGAAAAAAAAGCTGGTTCAGCCAACGTGCAGACCCCCAAAAAGCTTTTTATAAGAGAAAATTTTGTCAGGCTAGAACATTTTGCTGTTACCAAATGTTAAGAACCAATTGAAATTTTGAGTAGACCTACTTACTATTCAATGAATGTCATTTATTTCATTTGTTAAGTGCAAAAAGAAAGAGGCAAACATTACACTGAGAGTTGTTGCTTTGTCACTAGGTACAGCAAAACTCTTAATTCATAGGATGGCACCATAAACAGGTTGGACAGTTTACTGGGTTAGAAAATGTGCCTAAAATCTGAATTCTGTCTAAAGACCACCAAAAAGACTTCTGGTCTTTCTGAGTCGATGACACAACAGCTTTCTGTCTTGACGGCTGAGTTTATGGGCTCACTCACTCATGTTGGGCCATATTGATTACAAAAATTAAGTGTGTTTTGGAAATCTTAGCCATGTTTCAAAATGAAGGATTATCTGTGGAATGAAGCTGATTTGCTGATCACAAGTCATTAGCCATTAGCCACAGCCAGACCTGCCCTTCTTCGCCACATCTGTTTATTTTTGCAACCAAGATGGTGACGATGTAAATGCTGAAGATGAAACTTCTGAAACCATTTACACTGTGCACGAAGTGCCTCATGAACTGAATGAACAGAATTTTATTAATTAAGTATATGTGTACAAGTTATACTTTAAGGATTTTCCAGTAATAGCACTGAAGACTTGTAAGAAATAAGTACAATATAAGAAATAATCTTTAAAGCTTAATCAAAAGCAGCTGAAAATGTCTGACTATCCTCTCAGCTCTGCCCTCACACAGCCCAGACCAAGAGAAAAAAAAGTTGTTCACAGAGTGAATTTGGTGTCCAGCAGGGCGTCATTTCACTCCTAAAAAAAAAAATCTATAAACTTGTGTTGCGGTAAAGTGCTCCACTTAGAAGTATGTTACGAGGATTTGATTATGTTGGCCGGTTCGGAGGCACACAACCACACACATCCTCACACACTTAGACACACCTGTGGTGAGAGGGGAGGCTCAGTGCTCACTACTCACCCTCACCGTTTGGGGTCATAAATATTCATTTAGCATCTATCAGCCTTTAGGGATTAATCCCAGTAAGGTGGATAAAATTCAGAACACAAAGCTACACGACCAGCATGTTAAGTCCATTATATACTGTAAAGTACCAGGTATTGCCCACAGGAGACTAATGGCTTTTTATCAAGGATCCCTGGAGGGCTGCAGACCCGCACCTCCAGCAGCACAGCTTCCATTAACGCAAGGCAGGTTTAGTTCAAGAGCACATTTTCCAAAAATGCACCTGCTTTAAAAGTAAAATGAGTGACATTGGTGACACAAACAACCCACACGTTTGCTCTTTTATTTTCACAGAGAGCTACCTTTAAGACTGTGATTCTGGTTGAAACAGAAGCATTCTCTCTGTTGTGGCTCTAATTGACATAGTTGACACGGTTGCTGTTTTTTTATGTCTTGACAATAACGCCGTTAAATGCCACAGCAAAAAGGAACTAAAGAAAATGTGTCGGACTATTAGGATCCAAAACTGGCAGCGTTGAAAAGGGAAATTATGTCCAACAGCATCCGGGCTCTAGTTTACAACATGCCGCCTTAATACAAGGTCATTCAAATCGACGTCCTTGTTAAAGCACAAGTACAAACAGACTCCACATTAAACAGCTGCTTTCAAGTGAGCCCCATTTACATTTCAATCTAGTTCATTAAGCGCATACACTGTAATCTGCAGCGTGCTTTAACAGAACAGATCGGTATTAACTGTACTGCCAGCGCTTCAGAATAAAAGGTTTAGTGTTTATATTCTTCTGCCCAAGCAAAACTCACAACACAACACTGCTGCAGTCGGGCCGCGGCTAAGGTAAGGCACCTTGAACAGTAAAGTCAAGAAAAACTTATTTTTCCAGCAATAGAAGAAAAGGACTCTGTGTAGTTTACAGCAGTTGAAATGACATTTGAAAAAAGTCGCTCTGCCGTCAGCATCATTCTATTTTAGTCTGACTTAAAGCAGCGTATGCTCAGTAATGAACAACCTGCACTTTTGTGCACACGAGCTCTTTACTGGCTGTAAAATAACATTTTACACTCCAATTTTATTCTCATATCAGTTCCACCCCGGCTGGTGGAACTGTCTGCAGAGGCATCTCATACTTAACGCAGTTAATATCTCAGGCTGGAAAACACATTTACAATTTTGTTTGTCTTCAGCACTTGGCTAATATAGTTGATTTAGATTTTTAGATTTGTCATCGCATGCAGCTTTGGCTTTGTACTTCCCCCTCTATCTGCCTGCTTTTTTATTGTTTTATCTATGGTATTGCTTTAGAGGGGCTTTTTTAAGTGTTGGTTGCCTCTTAAGTATTGTTGTGTAAGTGTGTTATGATGTTGATTATGGATTGCTGTTGCTATCTGTGGTAAAGTATTATCTTTTTGCTCTATGCGTTTTCATATTATTATCTCTGTTGTAGCACAGTTTTGTTCAGTTGATATTATATTTTTTGTCACAGCATTTTATTTTCTGAAATATTGGTACTGATTGGTCATTTTTGTATAAATTCATTAATAAATGCTTTTATTTTTATTGTATTTTACTTTCTGCAGCGGTATTGTCTGTTTTCTGAGATTCACCATGTTTTTAAAATCCCAAATCAAAAATTGCCAGAGAAAAGAAAACCTGTCACCTCAGCACACATCAGACAACATGCTACATCCACATCATTACAAGGCAAATTTAAAAGGGTATGTCAAACCTATGGTGGCACACTGTCATCATCAAAACAGCAGGAGCAGATGAGGCGTGAAGAAGAAACACAACAGCATTCCACTTTCCTTACAAGCGCTACGCTTCTCTCGCCACCATAACTAAGAGGGTCCTCTGTTTTGTTCTCGGTGGTGTGAGCCCAGCACCAGCAGTGTCCAATCTATCCACCACTTTCCCTCCTACCTCTGACGGCACCTTTCCGCCTTGATTGTGCTGGCTGCAGTGTCGTAATTATGTCCCATAGTTTTGTTTAACACCCCCCTGCCCCCTATCTCTCCAAAAAACAACAAAAAAAAAACAGAGGTAGGAAGACTTTGGGAAACGTTATTTATTCAGCTAAGCAGAATTTCCTCTGCTTTATTTCATTGAGGTTTGTGGTAAAGGAGTTTATGATCAACTCAATGACTGCAAAGTTCCCAAATCCTGTGGCTGCAAAACAAGGTCAAATCAGCACTCCTCCACCACCGTGTTTGACAGTTGGTATGTGGATTTGTGTGTGAAATGTTTGTACGTGTGATTTATGCACTGTTAGTAAAGCCCCTTTTCCATTAGTACCTACTCTGATGGACTCAGCATGGATCGCCACGACTAGGCTTGGATCGACTGGTTTTCCATTACATTCCAGTCCTAATGTTCGTGGTTGTTGTCATGGCAACCCTGCAGAGCATCCTGTGACGAAATGCGTCATGAATGCGAGGGGATATACCTGCTGCTCAGTCTTTGGCTTTTCATCAGCGTCAGGGAGCATGGTGTTGTTTTTTGTAGCCATTTGCCTCGCTGGTTTGATTCTCACGACTCATCGAGTGATGCTGACCAACCAATCGGAGGCCCGCAGTGTGACGACATCACATTTTAGTACATGCTCGGATTGCTTGGAAACCTGGCTGAGCAGGTACTAAAAAAAAACACCTGTTACCACATACTTTGACCTAATGGAAAAGCCCGAAAATGATGGCGAACAGTGCTGAGGAGGTACTAATAGAAAGGATGCTAAAATGACAATTTGCAGTTTTGCAAATTTAAGCTGTGGTGCCATGTTATTTTTAGAGTGTAGAGTCTTTCTCCTGAACATCTTTCAAACAAGCCTTTTTCTAACTTTGATATTTATCATGCTAACTGAGGCCTGTAGAGTCTGATTTGTAACATTTTTTCCAGTTTCTCTGAGCAATGCACAGCCTGACCTTGGGGTTAATTTGCTAGGATGTCCACTCTCGGTAAGACTGGCATCTGTCTTGAATGTTTTTCACTTGTGAATAATCTTTCTCCCTGTAGAATAATGGACTTCGAATTGTTTGAAAATGACTTTATGACCTTTCCCAGACTGATGGGCAGCAACAATCGCCGATGTCTTTCCTCCTTGGCGTTGTGTTAACGCACATCTGAAGGCTCCAGACCTGCAAACAGCCAAAACATCTGCTTTTATAGAGGTGCTCACACTTGTTGATGATCAGTTAATCAAGTACATTTGATTAGCAGCAACTGGCAGGGACTTACCTTCTTCTTTCCGATGGAAACACTAAGGGTGTACTTGGTTTTTCACATACTGCTTCTGCATTTTAACTTAGTTTTTGTTAAATAATGACACGTGTAATGGTTGTATATTACTGTTAATCTGCGGTTTTATTTACCTTATTTTAAGACCTGCGCAGGTTCAAATTCTGATACATTGTATCTTAGAACTGACAGGGAGTAAGTGTTCTTTTTTAACACAAATGTAGGTCTTAGTATGCAAGACTAGTTTTGCATGAGTAAAAGCCAGTGCAAAACTTTAAATATAGCTTTAAAAATAGCTCATTCCTCATTTTGAAAAGAAGCTAATTTATTTGACTCGTCCTTTTGTTCAGAACCACATGAATTGGTGAAATATTAGAAAATGTCTTCAAAAACTACCATCAGCTAAAATCACATTCTTTTCGTTCATGTGTGGATGATAACAGCTTACATTACAGTATTTTTAATGAAGTTCCTTTTTTCTAACCACTTACTTGAATCAAACACGGCACAATGAGCCATGAAGTCCACCAATTAACACCTGAAAAGAAAAATTGCATTTTTCAGATCACTTTGTCACTCTAGGTCCTCTCTTAAAAAGCTACAGTGCTGTGAAAATGTATTTGTCCCCTTCCTGATTTCTTAGCATTTTGCATATTTGTCACATCTAAATGATTCAAATCATTAAGCAAATTTTTAATATTAGACAATGATAACAGGAGAAAATATAAAATATAGTTTTTAAATTAAATTTGTTTGATGATGTAAATAATTTAAGTGTGAAAAATACATAAAAACTAAGAAACCAAGAAGGGGGGAAATACTTTTTCACAGTTTAATAAGAAAAGATCATTTAGAAGAATTTGAACATGATTTATTGAGATAGCGAAGAACCCATCATGACAGAATGGACTCCCAGTGGTGATAGGATTTAGGATAGGACCCCCTGGAGTGTAGATGGGTGGTGAGGATGGAGCTCAAAATGAGGTGTCTGTGAGATCAAGGTGGGGAGGAGGTGGATTGCAAGGGAGAATGACTGAGAGCAAAGATTTAAACTACACAAAGTCAAGGCTGATTGACCCAAAGAAGGTTGGCAAGAAGTTGATTGAACTAGAGTAAGGGCAACAGTACAGTCGGTGACCACAACCGCCTGTGAATCGAAAATTTGAAAAATGAAACCCTCTCTTAAAATGCTTAAAAGTGCTTATTTTAATGGTTCAAACATCAAAAATACCTTAAACTATCATCCTGAAACACTTTAACACCATTTCAAAGCCATCTTACAACATTACCCTTAAAAGTATATGGCTTACATACACTCGAACACTCGTGTGGATAGAATGAAAATATGTAGCGAACATTTTAGATGCTCTACGAAAAAATCTGCGAATAGGCGAATTTTCCACAAATAATTTGGAGTTAGATTCCACAGAAAAAACTGCAAGTAGGTAAACCCGTGAATACCGAACCACAAATAGGCGGGGGTCGACTGTATTGAGACGGACAGCATTGGGAAAGAGGAAGTGATGTAGCGAACAGACAAGAAGACTAACGCCCAGGAAAGCAGGCAGATGACTGATTAAAGATGTTCCTAACTGAACTGACACTTAAGCTTCATCACTGTATGGCACAAGAAGCATTTCCCCTTCACGTTCCCCCCTCATTTTCTGAGAAAAAAGCATTTTGGCTAACATCAAAAAGAAGAAAAGTCTTAAAATGCAAAGAAATTTAGCGCAGACAAACTATCACAGTCTGTCTGTGATGGGTAAGAACTTAACTGTAGAAGGATAGGGAATGATATCGTTTGCTCATGTCCACCTGTTTCTTGCTACTGAGTCACAGGAGATAATTGAGTTTTTAACTGCGTTCTGGGTCTATCTTTTTTAATTTGCACATCTACGATCAAGTTGAGTGGAAAGGTGCCCCCAAAGGATGTCAACTGAGCATAATTATTTTCCTCTCTAATTAGCAAGGCATCAGAATCACAGCTAATTGAATAAACTTTTATACTGCTGGAGTGATGGCAACTGCTTTAAATACATTACAGCTGTGCATTACAGCTGTACATCCTTGTATACATTTAAAGCTGAATAATGAATTATGTTCTAGCTAGATCGGCAGAAAAAAAAAAACCTTCAGTTTTTATAAATAAATGAATTCCAGTTTTAATCTAGATATTTACAACAGGTTTATTTGGTTGTTTTAAACTTAGCAGCAATAAAACCATCCATCTGTTATTGTCTCTGAAATGTAACCAGGCTCGGTCTCCACAGCTATGCAAGCAGCCCTCTAAAGCTGCTCTCTAACTTGCTTCTTATATCAGCAGTTGAATTATGAGAGTGGTGCATACTGTAATGAATAACCATTTTATTACATCTCTAAGAACTTTAATAGCTATTGACAAAAACTGCGGTTAGCTCACTCCGCCCTCGGCCAACAATTACCAGACAAATTAGACTCCGTGGTACTGAGCAGCACAGATGTTTGTTGTCTATTATAAAGCACAGATGATTCTTATTGGAAAAATGTCGCAGAAATTGAGGGAAAGCCTCATTATCAGCTTGGTTTATTTGTTTTCAGCTCACTCCCATTACGTGAAAACAGCATTTTTGATGATCCAAGGATTCTGCCTTGGTTCTGCTGCCGGCAGAACGGTGTCCTTGGTATTGTCATGGGATGCGGCGTATTTGGCCTTCATGCTCTATGAAACTCGCTCCCCACCCAACCTGCATGAAACTTTCCTCTCCAAACCCACTAATGAGGCTGAGCCTGAAGTCAATCAGCTGTAAGGGTTTAAATATGCTTCTGTGGGGTTGCAAGAAAACCTGTGCTGCCTGCTGGTTTAACATTCCCCACATCTTTGTGCACCCACAAGTCTCTTTTCATTTTATTCGAGCTAAGGCAACCATAAGTGGCAGGAATGCATGTCAAGCTCTAGCTGATACCTCAAAAAATGGAGCTTTCACAGTACGTGACCCTCATACCTAAAAATATTTCCTTGACATCTTAAGAAAAAAAAAATTGTCTAATTTCTTTTAAAAGTAAAACCACACTGCAATTAAATGAAATATTGGACTCTAGCACAATGAGCTCCTGAATTCTGACTTTGAACCGTCAGAGTGCCTTAATTGGAAGTCATTATGGCTTTGACCCCCTCATTTCACAGCATTCGCATTTATTATTCTTTGCCAGTATGTGTACATAATCTTGCTACCTGCAGATATGCAATGCCCTGAAGGTAGCTGGGAATTTCATGGTGTCTAAACTACACAGCTGACACTCCTGTTTCAATGGTCCACCATTCTCCCTATAAACGGAGCGGCATTATGCTCAATAAACCAAATACTTTACGATCCATCATCACCCTGTTTCTATTTTTGCCCTCTGTTGCCAAACATCCACGAGCATCATTCCAGCGATAACTGTGCAAGTGAATCAGCAAGCAGAACAGCAGTTAGTGTTGCCTTTTAATGTATGGCGAGGTCGCGGAGGTCCTGGATATGTCGAGGTGTTCATAGCAGTGTGGGGGAGAGAGAGAGGTGACAGAGTCACTGCACTTTATATCAGAGGAATAATTCATGCAGCACAAAAAAATAAAATAACAATCTGTGACATCTGCCTCTGCTTGTGATTACTGTCGACATTCTCAGTGGTGCCACCGCCACTGAGCAGACTGGCGTCTCTCTCAAAACACATCTCGGAGACGTAAGAATAAGAGCATTTGATTGATATTCTCAGTGTGGTGGTGCTTACTGCAAAATTGCAAGTCTAAACAAAAATGGGGTCTATTGAAATTCTGATTCAGGCTTGCCCTAGTTTTCCCTCATATACATTTATATTGTTTGGGGCGGGGCTTGGGAATGGGGACTTATCGTAAAAAGATATTATCTTATAAACAAGTACGCACGAGGCAAGTGCCTTTCTCTGTTCTCTGGCGCTATGATATCTTCGGATGCTAACAGAGACAGGTAATCTAGATAATTCTGCACTGCAATCAGCTTTTTTTGTTTGCACTGCTGACAGCAGCATCACTGGTGAAGAACTTCCTCTCTACATGGCAGAGATAAACTGATACTTTTTTTTTTGCAAAAACCTGTGATAGGGAAATCTGTGTGATCATGCAGGGAAAATGACACTGCAGGTAATTCCTTGTGCTGGATTGATTTTAGGGGGGGAAATTGTGGCGTTATCGCGGGCAAAGCGGAGGATGGCTGAACATTGTGTTCACTTTTTTAACTGCATATCTGCACAGACTTAATTCTACTGATGTGATTTCGCAAAAGGTGGCAAAATTAATTGAGAAGCTCAGCAGGTGGTGGTGCATAACAGGCTTATGAGTTCATGTCTTGAGATTGAATGTGACTCATGATGTGTAGTGAAGACATTATGTAGATGAATTAAATATCGGGAAAATATTATTCTTGTACGAAAAGATTTTTCTTCCTTTCTCCTCGCACTTAAGAAGCTTTAAAATGCCGCTAACTGATTCGTCATAGAGACAGTTCAACTGTGGGATATGCTGTGTCCTAATTTTCTTATCAGTTTAATTCAAAATCAGGCACACAATTAGCCTCAGATGAATGTCAAACCACCCATGTTCAACCAGGTGTGAACATGTAAGAGCCAATCATCTGCACTGCTCGTTCCTGAAGGCAGCAATATACTGCAAATGGACTCAAGCTTGCACAAAATTAAACTGCTGGTGAACTGGTTTCAAAGAGTGCTTTGAGCAAATATCTATGTGCTCAGTGTGACTGATGTCCGCTCCTTTTGAGACACTCGATGAATTTATTTACCAGATAGAGCTGCTTGGAAATTGCAACTATGTGATGGGAGGAGACAAATAGCATGTCTTGTGATACTAATGTCAAATTCATAATTAAAACTGTTGACCATTAGGTCGATGTTAAACACAGGTAAAATAAAAATGAGACCTTAACAGTTAGAATTACGTATTTCTTTATATCCACCGATCGTGTTTTTTAACCACTTATATAGTTAAGATAAGATAAGATAACTCTTTATTGTCATTGCACAGTCATACATAGTACAATAGTACAATGAAATTGGAAAAACTGTCCTACGTCGGCACTACATATAACACAACACGACACGATATGACACATCACAACGCAACAAACAACACAACACAGTATAGTTTTTAACTTAATATAAAAAGAAGAATAAGTGTATGTGTATTGCACACTGTTATTATTGCACATTAATTATTATTGCACCTTGTTATAAATATAAATATTATTGTTATTGTTTTAAACATTGTTACCTCCCCCCTAAAAAAAGTCCAGGGAGGTATCCAGTCAGGTCAGCTATTTACATTGATCAGGGCTATTGCCCTGTTGTAAAGCTGTCCTTGAGTCTATTTGTTCGGGACCTCAGCAGCCTGAACCTCCTGCCAGACAGCAGCAGCTTAAACACCCGGTGTCCTGGGTGTGTGCAGTCCCGTAGGATGCTGCGTGCCCTCTTGAGACAGCGAGTGCTGTACAGGTCCTTCAGGGAGGGAAGAGGATGTCCAATGATTTTTTGGGCCATATTAATGACCCTCTGGAGTGCCTTTCTGTGTGCTGTGGTGCAGCTGGAGAACCATTCACCGATGCAATATGTCAGCACACTTTCAATGGAGCAGCGGTAGAAGACGGTCAGCAGCTCCTTCTTCAGGTCCATTTTTCTGAGGATTCTCAGAAAGTGGAGACGCTGTTGGGCCTTCTTTAAGACCGCAGAGGTGTTAGAGCTCCATTGGAGGTCTGTGTCTATGTGCACACCCAGAAACTTGAAACTGGAGACCCTTTCCACGCACTCCCCGCTGATGCTGACAGGCTGCAGCTCGGACTTCCTCCTTCTGAAGTGAACTACCAGTTCTTTTGTCTTGGTGGTATTGAGGTCCAGGTTGTTATCTACACACCAATCTGACAGCCTCTGAAATTCAGCTCTGTACGCCGTCTCATCTCCCCCAGAGATGAGCCCCACCACGGTGGTATCCTTTGCAAACTTGATGACTGCGTTGACTGGGTGGGTACTAACACAGTCATGTGTGTACAGAGTGTACAGTAGGGGACTCAGTACACAGCCTTGTGGAGAGCCGGTGTTGAGGCTGAGGGCTGAGGAAAGATGAGGCCCCACTCTAACTCTCTGTACACGGTCTGAGAGGAAGTCTCTGATCCAGCGGCAGGTGGTAGAAGGAAGTCCGATTTCCAGCAGTTTAACTATTAGTCTGTCCGGGAGTATCGTATTGAAAGCAGAGCTAAAGTCAACAAAGAGCAGCCTGGCGTAACGGCCCTGCACTTCCAGGTGAGAGATGGTGGTGTGGAGCGTTGTAGCGATGGCATCTTCAGTTGATCTGTTAGCTCTGTATGCAAACTGGAGCGGGTCGAGTGTGGGTGGCAAGCAGGACATGATGTGACGTCGGACCAGTTTCTCGAAGCACTTCATTATAACAGGTGTTAGAGCAACTGGTCGATAGTCGTTGAGGCTGCTAATGTTAGTACGCTTTGGCAGTGGGACAATTGTGGCTGACTTTAGGCACGGCGGGATGCAGGACTGGGACAGTGAAGTGTTGAAGATCTTAGTGAAGACACCAGCCAGCTGGTCTGCACACTCTTTTAGGACCTTTGCGGTTACCCCATCTGGTCCGGCGGCCTTCCTGGGGTCCACTGCCCTCAGTGTGCGCCTCACCTCATATTCCTGCACTATGAGGCTTGGGCTGCTGCTGCTGTCCGATGTTTTTGCTGCTGCTGCCTCTGGTCCCTTCACCTCAAAGCGTGCGAAGAAGTGGTTCAGCTCCTCCGCAAGCTCCACGTTACCCTCAGTCAACGTGGTATTGCCAGGTTTGTAGTTGGTTAAGTGCTGAACTCCCTGCCATACCTGTCGTGAGTTGTTGTTGCTGAAGTGGTCTTCGATCCTTCTCTTGTACGCTGCCTTGGCCTCTCTGATGCCTCTTTTCAACTCAGATCTGGCTGCACTGTACTGCATACCATCACCGGATCTAAAAGCGGCGTCACGTTGCTTCAGCAGGACCTGGACCTCTTTAGTCATCCAGGGTTTCTGGTTGGAATACACCCGGAGACGTTTGTCCACAGTGACACTGTTGACACAGAAGTTAATATATGAGAGCACTGATGCTGTGTGCTCTTCAAGGTCCTGATGTTCGAACACGCTCCAGTCCGTGTTTTCAAAACAGTCCTGCAGCTGATGTGATGTACCTTCTGGCCAGGTTTTCACAGTTTTTGTGACTGGGGGGGCTCTTCTCCTAATGGGAGTGTATGTAGGGATCAACAGCATGGACATGTGGTCTGACAAACCTAGATGTGGTAGAGGGGTTGCTCTGTAGCCTTTTTGGATGTTGCTGTAGGCTTTATCCAATGTGTTTTTCCCCCTCGTTGCACATTTAATATGCTGTTCAAATCTGGGGAATACTGACCTTAAATCAGCATGGTTGAAGTCCCCAGCTATAACGTGCACTGCGTTTGGATGGGAGTTCTGCTGGTTGCTTATTGTCTTGTGCAGCTCCTCCATGGCCGAGTTAGCATTAGCATCGGGTGGTACATACACGGCCGTTACCATGACAACAGTAAACTCGCGAGGTATGTAGACGTGTCTGCACTTCACAGTCAAATATTCCAAATCCGGGGAACAGTGGCTGTCTACAGTCTTTGTGTTTTTGCACCAGCTGTCATTGGTGTAGATGCATAAACCCCCTCCTTTAATCTTACCGGAGTGGCCGTTCCTGTCGTGACGGTGGACCGTGCGGCCTGCTAGCTCAATAGCCGAGTCCGGAATTGATGGCTGCAGCCAAGTCTCTGTGAGTAATATTATGCTGCTGTCCCGTACACACTTGTTGACTGCAATCTGTAATCTCAGTTCTTCGATTTTGTTGGTTATGGACCTGACGTTGGAGAGGAAAATACTCGGAAGCGGTGGCTTAAATGGCTGTTTCTTTAGCCGTGCTAGTGGGCCCGCCCTGCAGCCACGCTTTTGCCTCCTTTGTTTACGTTTCCTCTTTGTCTTGCCGCTGGGAAGAACCAACCACGGAGACCCTGGAGCTCTTATTATGTCCTCCGGAATGCCGTGAAAGTGGTGGTAGTCCAATGTAATGCTCCTTGCACAGCGTGATCCCAAACTCAGAAGGTCCTGATGACTGTAGGTGGACTCTACTCGATGTATAATAATAAAAAACACACACATCCACACAGATACACGTAGAAAAAGTAAAAAACAAAACACCGAACGTGAGGAGCAGTGAGCCGCTGCGTCTGTGCGCGCCGCCATCTTGTTGAGTGTCACGTCCATCACAGGCCTAGTTCTTCCTGTAATAACCGACAACGTTAAAACAGCTGACCTGTAGTTATAATATCTGAAAGTGCTCTGATGGAAGTGCAACCCTCTGCAGCTGGTTTCTTTTTAATATTTCGAAAGACATTCACCACGATATTATTACACACATAAACTCTACAACATATCATCTTGGATTGCATCTCTCATTTTCACACCCTGTGCTTGTGCATCCTCATGCCGTATAACAAAATTTGGGCAAACCTAATATTAATCTTGGAATTTCCCAGATTAATTTGGGAATTAATTGCTACCTTATCATGGTGGAGGTGGTTTGTGTGTCCCAGGTACCCCTGGGGCTATGTTGTCCCTGGTAGGGTTTCCCATGGCAAATTGGTCCTGGGTGAGGGACCAGACAAAGAGTGATTCAGCAGACCTCTATGAGTGAAAGATTAAGGGAACAGTTCACCCTGCCCAGGATAGGGTTACCGGGGCACCACCCTGGAGCCAGGCCCAGGGAGGGTGCCTGAGGACGAGCATCTGGTGACCTGGCCTCAGTCCATGGGGCCCAGCTGGGCACAGCCTGAAAAACAGACATGGGCCCATCCTCCTGCAGGTGATGGGCCTGCAGGAGGAGCCGTAGGGGTCGGGGGCAATGTGTGCTGGGCGGCAACCAGGAGCGGAGGCCTTGGCAGACTGATCCCTGGCTACCAAGCACTAGCAACTAGGACATGGAATGTCACCTCTCTTATGCAAGTGGAGGGGAGCCAGTTAAGGTGGTTCGGGCATGTGACAAGGATGCCTCCTTATTAGATGCCCACTGAGGTATGTCCCACCAGGATGTGGCCCCGGGGCAGACCCAGGACACACTGGAAAGATTATATCTCTCAGCTGGTCTGGGAACGCCTTGGTTTTCCCCTGGACAAGCTGGAGGAGGTGGCCGGGGAGAGGGAGGTCTGGGCTTCTCTGCTTAGGCTGCTGCCCTCGTGACCCGGCCAAGAATAAGTGGCAGAAGATGGATGGATGGATGGATTTGAAACTGCAAAATTACGGACTAGCTTAACTACTGTTAATATGCTGTTTCTGCATATGCAATATGGGGCAGGTCAATATCATAGACCCATAATAATTGTCTATACTGAATTCTAAACTACAGCTCCATTAGAATGTTTAAATAACCCATCTGGCATTCATGAATGGGTGATTAAAGCCTAATTAAGTATTTCAGACAGCTAGGAAGAGTATATTTTTAGGATTTACCAGAGTTGATTTTAGAGAAAAACATCTATTATCACACAACATAATGTCTTGTTTTACGTAAGGTATGAAAACATACCAGACATTATAATTTAAATATATTTTACTCAAAGCAAAAATGACCAGGAGCTAGTTTCTTTGCAAACTAGCCTGTGCATTAAAATCAGTGACAGGAAACCTTGCATGTGTGGGGCTTGTGAAGTCTCAGGTGCCTTTATAATGTCAGGACCCCCAAACTCCCATTTGGATCTCTGTTTTAATCTCAGCTAGCTAGGAATAAATAGATTTTGTTAAACTGCAGGTGCAAATGTAACATTCTTGCATTCTTGTAGCATTTTTTTTAATACTAATAACTCAAAGCACTTTTAACGATGATCCACATTTTAACCAAAAATTCATGCAACACTTTATTCTGTGCAGTTCATCTACAGAGTCACTGTGATATATATATATATATATATATATATATATATATATATATATATATACATACACTGGTTGATGTGAAATCCACCTGAACAGATATGGGTCAAATTTGTCCCAAGCAGCCTCACTGTACAAAAATATCTAGCACCTGTATAACAGTGTGAATTTTTGTGTATTCCTGGTCACTTTAGGAAAGGTCATCAAATTTCAGTCTTAAAAGAATTACATTTAAAATATTTTTTACTGCTGTCAAATGACACAATGGTGAGATGTAATGAGACACTTTGTCCACTGCCATTTTAAAGGTCAAGAACAGACTTTGTAAAATCAACTTTAATACTAACCTGGCAAAATAACAAAAAAACATTCACAACGGCTGGGTAAACTCCTCCCACTGATGAAGAACATGTCACATGCTCCATTACTACATAATGCTACATGTTGTTATTGCCTGGTGGGCAAACATGTCAAGCCAGGAATGCGAGACCGAGCAATCGACTCAGGAAGGGTAGTTGTTACTGAATGTTTACTAAGGATGGCCCTGCCAGAGAATACGATTTCAGTGTCCTTATGCATTAGGATACAATAACAAAAGACGTTTTGTGGTTTTACTGCACTTCAGTAAAGCACTAATAATGTTACTGTATGTTGATGTGCATAAATGCGTGACCAGTGACCTGGCGATCACAGCGTTTAAGTCAAAAGCAGGGTTGGACTCTGTGGCTGTGCCTGCCTTGTAATTTACAAGTTATGCATTTTTAACACTGCTTTTGTATTACAGGCCAATCACCTGGCCAGGTCACAAGGAATTCTGCTGGTGCTCGCAATAGCCATTCTACGCCCACTGGAATGTTACTGGCTAGTTTTACTGCCACAGCACAAACAGAGCAGAGATAAAATAGTTCACAATTCTGTTTTTCAGCTAGCGATATTCCTCCAACACACAACACATTTGAGTTGAGTAATTATATATTCAGGGACGATGAGCAAAGCATTTGCAAAAATTCAACAAATTTTGGCAGTTTTGTTTGAACTCATGTTGTTCTAGACACTGCGTTTCATTACCCACTTGCAATGCTCTTGAGCTTCATTCCCTTATACACTATAGTATTACATATATAATGTTGCTTAACTTTGTTGTGAGTGCATGACACTTTTCTGAAATAGACAACCAGTACCACAGCATCGCCTGCATTGGTAAACAAAGCTATTACATGTATATTAAATAGAGAGTGGCATTTGTAGATTTAGATATAAATAGATTATTGGTTTCAAAAGCAAACGTTGAAATGGAATATAAATATTGAAATAAACACACACACTTACTAGTCACTTTATTAGGTACACCTTTTCAGCTGCTCATTAATGCAAGTATCTAATCAGCCAATTACATGACAGCAACTCAGGGAATTTAGGTGTGGTCAAGATGACCCTTTGAAGTTTTATTTTAAATAACTTTGGCCATTGTTTAAACACTATAACCTTTGGGATGTGGTGTAACAAGAGGCTTGCTTCATGGATCTGAATCCAAATAATCTGAAGCAACTGTTTGATGCTATCATGGACCAAACTCTTCTAGGAATGTTGCTAAGGCTTAAGGTAGAATAAGGTAGGCAAATGTACTTAGTAAAGTGGCTGGTAAGCGTATATATACCTGCATAATGTTATTTTTCTTTAGCAAGGCACCACAGCCTTGCATGGCCCAGTGTGGTGGAGAAGCACACTTGTAGGCATGCATCTAATTGCATGTATTTTTGCTAATCACGGGTGTGTGCAATTATTTTGCCTCTGATCAAGTCATGGCTAAATAAATGGTTTTCATAAATAATCTTATCAATGCCACCGACGGGACTATGAGTGTTTGTGTGAGATGGAGTAAGTGGAACTGAAAAGAACAAATTAAATTTAATCCAGCTGGCATCAAGGCCGTGAAAGCAGCTTAGGCTTTAGACACTATGTATTAATAGACCTCTCTGCATTGAATCATATCTGTTATTAACCTCTGTCTCTCTTCCACAGCATGTCTTTTATCCTGTCTTCCTTCTCTCACCCCAACCGGTCGCAGCAGATGGCCGCCCCTCCCTGAGCCTGGTTCTGCCGGAGGTTTCTTCCTGTTAAAAGGGAGTTTTTCCTTCCCACTGTCACCAAAGTGCTTGCTCATAGGGGGTCATATGATTGTTGGGTTTTTCTCTGTATCTATGAAGCGCCTTGAGGCAACTTTTGTTGTGATTTGGCGCTATATAAATAAAATTGAATTGAATTGAATTGAATTGTCCTTGGATTTTTATGAGCTTCTTTAAGAGCAATCAGTCAAACTCTGACCACCACTTGCGTATTTTTCTGCAAATAATCTCTCCATATGTGCTTCTGTTGAAACAGGTGCGATAGGTTGATTTCAATGGAATGCTTTTTTTTTTTTACATCATCTTAGAGCTCGGTTCTGCAGATCAAGGATAAAAAAAAAAAGATCTCCAATGTCTTGCCAATCTAGAGATAAAGAGGGAATTTAACGGTCTGCAGGAAATACTAATAAAACTCATCTTTATACAACTGCACTATAAGAAGGTTTGATGTAGGACTTCTGCTCCAGGTGACTGCAACAGGGTAGCATTACCACATTTAAAAAGAATTGCAGAAAATAACAATCTAAATCAGCGTTCAGAAGTGTTACCATGGTTTCACAGTTGGGAAACTTGCTTTTATTAGGAACAACGCCTGACATCGGTTTCATTTGTTTTTCTATCTACTCTACAGCTATGGTTAATTGTAGCTGCCACTGCTATCATTCTAAACTGAATTTGTGCAATACGAAAGTGGAGAGCTAACAAATGTAAGCGTGAATACTGGTATGACTACTGCTGAATGGATCTGCATCTGGCCAATCGTGTCTCAGCTGAGGCCAAGCGTTCACAGCAGCTGTCTGGGATGGGAGGGGTGGGTAGAGCAAACAGCTGACTGGAGCAATGCAGCAGACAGGTGCAGAGATAATTTGAAAACAACTGTCTTCCTTACAGAGACTAAACAAACATGCCCGTCTGCCTCCGCCATTAAGGTGTCAGATATGTTTAGCGGTGAAGGTGCTCCAGCTCGAGCCCACGATGCAGGTAGATTCAATCGAAACGCCCCAAACTGAAGCTCCTCATGAGCAGCCTCATGTTCCCTGTCTCTCTTCATTCGTAATCACGCTCAACCAAGATGTATGGCTACATTTGAACAAACTGGTGTTGTTGGGGCAAAACCAGACACCGGCAGAAATTATCCTCATTTTTCCATCGCACCTGCTTTGAGGAACTCGATCTCGCTTTTACACTGGTTCCTCAGCCAAGAATACAACAAAAACAACAAACTCACTCACCATTTAATTTACTGTGTTTGAAGGAAAATTGTATGTCTCAAAAAAAAAAAATCTTGCAATCTCCAATCTCCAAATAAATCAGTGTTATCCCTCCCGTATCTCACATATACATCACTGCCTTGCTTTCATGTTGATCATCAAGGCACACAAATGAAAAGGGAATACAAACATTTGTTTGTATCCTGTTTTAAAAGTAGCAAACTTTACATTAGTAATGAATTGATTAAGTGAAATTTGAAATGGAATCAATCGGTGTATCCATCCCACTCTGTTTAAAACCTGGATACAAGGGTGTACAAATGGTTTGAAGTGTAACTACATCACTCTGCTTTTGTCCAAAGGTCACTTGGAGACAAATGATTGCCAGCTGTGTCACCACTGGTGTCACAGTGATTAGTGGGAGAAATAACAAAAGAACACAACATGGAACATAAGGGCCTGAAGGTAAAGAGATACCTTCCTCTGTCTTAAGAGGCAATGCTGACCTACCTCCTTGTGAAGGGTTGTTTCAAGGCCTGCGACAACCCTAATATTGCTTAATGTTACTTGACAGTTGTTCCATAAAAATATACACTTACACTTTACAACTTAAAAACTGCTTACAGGCTTTGGAAAGCATTGCGTTTATGACAGAAATAATAAAGTCTTCAGTGGATTTAAATGGAGCTTCCTGAAATGTGACAAAGCACATAAAGTGCTCCCTGGAGTTAAAAAGTCAAATAAAATTAACTCAAGGTCATAATCGGAAAAAACCCACAAAATATTTACACACCAGATACCTCATATAGTGAACTGCAGTTAGCACTGTAGCACCATGTTTATTTTCACACAGGAAGTGCTGTTGGAGTTGTTGGATCAAGCTGGGTTCTGCTATAGTGGATAGTTGATTATTAGATTTTATGACAAACTTTGAAATTATTTCCAATACCACAAATTTTTTCATTCCAATTCAGCTAAACGACCACAGATGATATTCAATCCCAGCCTTGTCTATCGCAAAAGTGTTTTCAGTTACATGGAAACATTTTGAAGAACAAACAGTTTTATGGCGTTTTACCTTCACTGAATACAACAAAAAGAAAAATGTGTGTTTGTCCAATAATGCTGATATTTTATCCATAAATGAATCACGTGGCAAGGCTCTGTACATCATTGTGGACTATTGCCTCCACCAAAGGCAATAGTCTGAATGCCATTCTAGTTTACAAATGATTCAGACTGTGCATCAGGCTGTAAGACTCTTTTGGTAAAGAATGCTTTTAATGAACAGATTTCAGGCAACAACAGCAGCAGGAAAACATGGCGATTCACCCAGACCTCAACACAAGTAAAAATTAATTATTTAGTCATGTGTCTGAGTTGGTAGCAGAACAGCTGTGCTGGATGTCGGGCTTTCAGTAATGAGTCCAGAGAAAGATTCCACAAAACTTTACTGTGTATGAAAGAAACATCTGACCTCGAGAACTCTTACACTGATAGATCTGTAATGTTTGGAGTCTTCTGGGAGGCACTGATTTTGCGATGTAAATGTTCTAGATGTATCTTTCCATTGTCCTTTAACCCTGATTTACCTGCTTTATGTCTGCTTTTGCATTTAGTAGAACAGCTATGAACTTTGCATAAAGTTGCATAAAGGGCTAAAAGAAGCAAATGCAGAAGACAAGCTGACAGAGAATTTCTCTCTAATGGCTGATGTAGCTACAGTCTCTCACTGGAGCTAAATGGGGGATTGCAGTGATAGAATATAATTAGTATCATTATATCCAAATGTTGCCTCTGAAAAGAATGCTGGTTGTAGGTGAAGTTCGGGCTTGGAGTTAGGGTTGGATGATTGGGGTTGAAAAGTTAACTCAAGTAATAGAGATAGACAATCAGTTTAGACAAATATATATGTATCATTTTCTTTTTTTACTCTACCTTCCAGAAAAAATTTGTGGAACAAATTTTATTCTGACAGCAGAAGTTAAATGCTAAACAGCTATAAACAGTGGTAGTTACTGACTCAGTGGGTCTCTGTCAAGACAGCTATCAATGCATATATACCTGTTGAGGACTGATATGACATCAAAATTCATTTATTTCACAGAGAACTCTTAGGAGTTTCTGTCTGGTGTTCCAGACAGATCACAGCTTTTCATAAAGCTCATTATTGCAGAGTAGCTCTGTTACTTTTAGTTCAGGTACCATCTTAAAAATATATCTGCATATCCAGGGGTTACAATGGGATTTAGCAGGTGGGGAACCCTATGGTCAGGTGTAGCAGTGCACTATGTGAAGAATTACTCAGAAATAAGTCACATTAATAGCTTATTTTATCAGTTATATATACTTGTATATGTGTGTGTGTGTGTGTTTGTGTGTGTGCTGGGAGAGGCACAACCAAGTGGCTGGGATTCTCCCCAAGGACAAAGTGGGACATGCCACCAAAAGTGGTTGAGAACAACAGGGCTAAGATCCTGTGGGACAGAGAATCAGCTGCCAAAGAACCAACCAGACAGAGTGGTGGTTCACAAGGAACAGAATACAAGAACAGAACATCACAGTGTGATAGATGTTGCAGTCCCTGGAGACAGCAACATCAGGAAGAAGGTACACAAGGAAATTGTACTAGGGAGCTGAAGGAACCACTGGAGCAGATGTGGAAGGTAAAGTCCAAAGTGGTTCCTAGTGGTACTAGAAGCATTTCACTGCTACCCTTGATGTAAGCTAACATTGCTTGCACTGTACCAGTCCAACAAGATCAGCCCTTAATTTTGAAAATAAACTCTCCTATTTCTCTCCTGTCATCTCCTTCTTAAATCTTTCTCCAGCTCTCACTGTTGTACATTAAGGTATTTTCCCTTCCCCTATGAAATACAGCAGCTCTAGCATGACGTGGCTATGTGCAGTCTGTGCAGTTTGTCACACACTTTATCACCTCTTGTCGATAAAGGAGCAGCTAAAACAGACTATGTTATCTTTCTCATGTTTCATAAATTTGGTCACAATTTTGGTCACAAATTATGCATTTTTGCAACTAAAGGAAAAAAGTGCCTAAAGATAAAATTTGAAATTGGTTCTTTGTGAAGTTGAACTTTTTGCATAGTTTAATTTGATGACTTGGGTTTCTTTTGATGCTTGACTGATTCACAGGTCAGAGCTAAATGGCT
Source organism: Perissodus microlepis (assembly GCF_051167445.1). Classification (NCBI taxonomy): domain Eukaryota; kingdom Metazoa; phylum Chordata; class Actinopteri; order Cichliformes; family Cichlidae; genus Perissodus; species Perissodus microlepis. The sequence goes on along the minus strand of NC_140479.1, from coordinate 29,234,697 downwards.
TAAAAAGGAAAGAAATCATTCATTTGAAAAGGATAAGGTGGACTGAAAATGACTGAAAAAACAGCCAGTGTCCAAAGAAAAACTCTGAAAGGTCTCCAGAAAGCCTGGAGGACTCAAGATGATTAAAAAAATTACAAGAAAGTCTGGCTCCTTGGAAGCAGAATATGAAGAAATGAGGGCTGATCCAAGATCTGTGCACAGTATTGTGTATATTGCATGTGTACAGATTCTGAACAGAGACATGGTAACAACAACAGAAAAATAAGAACTTGTTTCCAATGTCATGACTTTTGAATGAATCCTATGACCCTCTCTTATCACTCTCAAGCTTCCTTTCTCTTCCTATTTTGTCTCTAAACAGAATCTTATGAAGCAGAAATGTCACAAAAATTTTCCTTAAAACAGCAAGCCTAGTATTCCCTGGGACTTTCTTCAAGGGTTGAGTGAAAAGTCACCCAAATGAAGAATGGCAGCGATATCAAGCCAGAGGACAGCTTCTTCACTCTCCTTGTTTTTCTGAGCTCGATAAATCAGCTCAAGGTTCCTCAGTGATCCTCTGCGTGGCAGTGGAGAGGGATTTATCATTCTCAGATAAAGGTTCAGTCCTCATCAACGTTCACTCTCACCCTCGGCTGGGAATTTATGAGAACCGGTGGCATTGTGTGTGCAGTCTACCTAGTTGCACAGCAGAGTGCAAAGGGTTACACAAGACAATCTATTAGCAGTGCCCTCGCTATTAATTTCAACCCCAAGGATGTCGTCTACACACATGAAAAATTGTGTTTTTCACAGCTATTTGCAGCAGTGCAAATACAACGTGAAGCAGTTTCACAACAGTACAGTTCATCTTTCAAAGACAAGCACAATTAAAATCTATTTAATAGAAACAAATGGCGCCATTGCATTGTGAAACAATGTGATTTGATTGGTATTTTTTAATGAATTTGCAAAAAGCACTTTACAGAGTAAAAGTTATCAAGGAGTTACTGCTGTGGAATAAAAAATTTTATTTTCCTCACTTACCACAGAGCTCAAAACCATAGTCTAACACTGTCCCTTATGCCTCACCTTATCTGCTGTTGCCTCTTTTCTGCAGTGTAAATACAATAAATGCTGGCTACACATCTGAAAAAGAAGCAAATAAACAAAAAAGAACATTAAATGAACCTATAGCTGTTGTCAGAACTTTACATTCACTCGCTATGACCATGAATGTCATGTTAATTATGAAAGTTTTATTAGGGATGTTCCTGGCGACTAATTCCTTAGTCAAATAAACAAGGAACAACAATTAGACAAACTGACTAGTCTTACAGTCAGATTTAAGTTAAATTTCAGAACCATCAGTTCTTTGCCAGTCCGTCATCTACCTGTGGTGGTAACCAGGCCCTACACTCTGTTTGTGCCTCGCAATCAGTTGTTGTACTTACCACGTTTCCCTGTGTCTGTATTTTCTTCATCGTGCCTTCACTACCATCCTGCAGTCTACAACCTACGCACTGGTCTCCCGACAATAATCTCAAGCAGCTCCGCTGTTCCACTTCTGGAAACTGGATATTCACCGTTTTCACCTGCCTGTCCTCCTGCCTGCCGTCTTCTCTGGAACATCAGTAACTCAAGTTTGGAAACACACTCACCTGTTGAACGCTCACTCAGCATCCCCCCCACCAAACTTGAATGACTTCCACCTGCAAGTAAGCCCTTCAACCCAACATTCCTCTCAGTGTTCTGGTGCTCACTCCTCATTCGCCTTTAACCTCCTCAGACACAGGATGTGCGGAAGTGCTTCAGGAAGGTGAACGGACGCAAAGCTACTGGTCCGGACGGGATTCCCGGCCGTGTCCTCAAGTCAGCTGGCTGGAGTGTTTACACACATCTTCAATCTTTCCCTCTCTCTGTCTGTAGTCCCGGCCTGCTTCAAAATGGCCACCGTCGTCCCTGTACCCAAATCCTCCACCATCTCCTTATTGAACGACTGGCGACCTGTAGCCCTGACCCCCATCGTGAGCAAATGCTTCGAGAAGCTGGTCAGGGACTTCATCTGCTCTGCACTACCCGACTCACTGGACCCTCTACAATACGCATACCGCCACAACAGGTCCACTGATGATGCCATAGCCCTGACACGACATACTGCCCTCTCACACCTGGAGAAGAGACACACGTATGTGAGAATGCTGTTTGTAGATCACAGCTCAGCATTCAATACCATCGTTCCCTCGAAGCTGGACAGGAAACTGCAGGATCTAGGACTGAGCAGCTCCCTCTGCAGCTGGATCCTTAACTTCCTGTCTGACAGACGCCAAGTGGTCAGACTGGGCAGCATCACCTCATCCCCCATCACACTGAACACTGGTGCTCCACAGGGGTGTGTACTGAGCCCTCTCCTGTACTCTACACCTACGACTGCACGGCCACTAGCAACTCCAACATCATTGTGAAGTTTGCGGATGACACTACAGTGGTGGGTCTTATCACCAAAGGTGATGAGACGGCCTACAGGGAGGAGGTCAGCGCCCTGACCCACTGGTGTCAAGACAACCATCTCACCCTCAATGTTGCAAAGACAAAGGAGTTGATAATGGACTTCTGGAGGTGCAGAGAAGTACACACCCCCATCACCATCAACGGCGCTGCTGTGGAGAGAGTGAGCAGCTTCCGCTTCCTTGGTGTACATCTAGCTGAGGATCTTACGTGGTCAGGACACATAAACAAAACAGTGAAGAAGGCGCAACAGAGCCTCTTCTTTCTCAGGAGACTGAAAAGATTCGGCATGAGCCCCCGCGTCCTCAGGACCTTCTATCGCTGTGCCATTGAGAGCATCCTCACTGGATGCATCACCACCTGGTACGTCAACAGCACCGCTTACAACAGCAAAGCTCTCCAGAGAGTCGTGCGGTGCTCTGAACGGATAATTGGAGGTGAGCTTCCCTCCCTCCAGGACATCTACAGGAAGCGGTGCCTGAGGAAAGTGGGAGGATCATCAAGGACTCCAGTCACCGCAGCCATAAACTGTTCAGACTCCTTCCATCAGGAAGGAGGTTCTGCAGCATCCGGTCCCGAACCAGCAGACTGAGAGACAGCTTTTTCCACCAGGCCATCAGACTGCTGAACACGTCATAGACACCTCAGCTTCACTACTGGAACTTCAACATTATGCACTCCATACTGTATATAAATGCCACTTGTTTTGCACATGTCCAACTGCCGACCTCTGTATATTTTATTTTATTATTTATTCTATTTAATTTTTAAAATACATACACACACACACACGCGTAGATATACATATTTAGTATACACATTCAGTAATGCACATATACTCTTATATTGTACATATATTTATTCATGTAACTCTCAGATTTACCCATTCTTATATTTTGCTTGTTCTTATGTTATTGTATTTTTGCACACCCCTGTTGCTTGTGAAGCTCGCACACAAGAATTTCACTCGCATGTACTGTACCAGTGTACCTGCACATGTGATGTGACAATAAAAGTGATTTGATTTGATTTAACCACCTCTCCCTCTGTTGCAGTGCGTCACGCCAAGTGATTCCTTGCTCAGGGCTCCCTTGTTATTTTCCTCCAGTGTTTACAGTAACATCTGTAAATCTGATCACTGTCTTGTTTTGGTGTCTTTGGGTCCACCTTCATGTACCACTCTCTGGGCTTTCTGACAAAAAGTGAATCATGCTGCTTAGCTTTGAGCCACCTCGCATTGTGAACAATGCATTGCTTTGCATTGTCGTGTTAGAATTGCATCCAAGTTTCAATCATCTAGCTGTTGAGTTGAGGTAAGGTTGAAGAATCCTTCTTCATGTATCCTTCCCCTTCTGCTATAATGTAATGTATTGCACTGTTACCAGCAGCAAAACAGCCCTAGAGCATGATGCTACCACCACCATACTTGATAGTAGGTACAGCGTTTGAGTCTCACCTTACGCCTCCAAACATACCATAGCTTAACCTTTGTCTCCTCTGACAAAGTTTAAAAACTAAAGGCATTTGGTGCATGTTGGTAGCTGTAAATCTGAGTTGAGCTTGAAGGTGTAAAGTTTCAAACTTCTTGGACAGCACCCTCTTTGTTTATGCTAATGTCCTACCCCATTTACTCTGAGGACAGTTGGGATCTTCTTTTAAACCTCTGCAAAGTAGTGACAGATCCAAACAAATAAACTGAACTGATGATCTTAGAAACTGCATTTGTTTAGAAATGGCCACAAGAGACCTTTTCAACTTGTGCAAATCTACATTTCTCCTTTGTAGATCTTCATGGAGTTCGTTGGTCTTTCCCATTGTTCTGAGTATTGGTCAATCCAATGTTTGAACTTCTGACCACAACTGTAAGTCACACATTGGATGATGATGCTTATTCATGTTGGAAATGTTTAAAGGTACCCACTGTGGGTTTTTTTTTTTTAACAAAATAACAATGATCAGTGGAAATCAAAAGTAAATCTACATTCAAAAATACCCCAAAAATCAAGTATTTAGCATTTTGAGCAACAGTTAATATCACTATATCATCTGCCAGTGCTATTAATGGAATACAATGATATACATAAAATGTACATTCATTATTATAAAGTTCAACTAAATAGTTTCAATGTAAACTAAGACAATCAATTAATATAATAAAAATTTAAAAAGTCCAGTCCAACAGGGGCCAGGTAGTGTTAACAGATAAAATAGATATTTATATAGGAGTCACATATTCAGTTCTTCACAGCTATTGTCATTTATATTTCTAATAACTTTTTTGTTTGTTTTTCTGTGGAAATCACTTGCATGCTTAGATTAATAATGAAGGGATTTGAGTTTTGAGTCTACTGCAAAATGAAACACACTATTACTGGCAGATAAAAATGCACTTGCAGCAGTTGTGTTATTATGTTTAAAGACCTGTAATAAACACCTTAATATTAATATTTAATATTTCTCCTCTAAAATCCCAAATCCCTGCATCATAGACCTCTGCTGTTGTCCTAAAATGTTTGCAAAAAAACCTGCAGTGCCCAGATGTTATATGATTTTTTTTCTGTTTGTTGTTTGTCTGTTTTGATACAATAACACAGTATAATTAACTGATTTTAAAGAATTATAACAATAACTTTCACTGGGTTAAAGTCTGAGTGCCAGCAGCTGGCTGGGAAGTTGATTATTAACAGCAATGCTGTGTGCAGCCCTTATCTTTTAAGTAAACATAAATTGGCTGCCTGTGGTGTATTTTAGAAAAGGGGCATGGGTACACAAATTTTTTTTTTTTTTTTTTTTGCAGTGCGATGAGGTAATCACCCCCTAAACTGAAGTACACTCATGCAAAATTTTTGCTGGCATGAAAGTCAAGGACATAATTAAAGCATTACTCAAGATTCTGCCAAGAAGCGGCTTTGATGATCACTTGTGCTTTTTCGATGTTGTGCTTATTTTATGATTAATGTAGTCTTGGAAATAAAGCATTCCCCAAAATACATCTGTACTTTTGGTATAAAAGCCCTCATTTAAAAAACATTTGATTATTCATTATGAGGTTTTTTGTCTTTCTAATAATGATCATTTGCCACAGACCATCACCCGCTCCTATGGCCTCGACTTCATAACATGTGCTCCTGAATTCTTGAAAGAAGTGCATTCCATGCTCATTAGTTGATATCCTGAGGCACAGCTGTCTCTATTTTTGCCCATGAAGCGTTTGTTGTTGACCTCCGGGTGCTTTAGCCACCCCTGTCTTTTTATTCACTTACCATTCTTCTCCTCTGTCTCACATGCTCACTTCATCCCTTGATGCCTTTTGATTGCCTGTGGCCACACAGTGGATCTTTTTGTAGCTCTAATAAATTTCTATTTATGGTGCTGTGTTTTGAATGTTTAAAGTTGTATCCTTATTGGGTAAAACGCTGGTAAGGGAAACAGTGTGAATTCATTAGGTTTGTTCTCTCAGGATTCCCAGATCTGCTTTTGCTCGCATGTAACTTAATCTTTTTTATACAAGGTAATTTGTGAAATAAAGACAGTCTCCTGGGTGTACAGAGCATTTTATTCAGGATGTGTTACTGTAGCTGTCATCACTGTTTTCCTCGGGTTTGGTCAGCTATTGTTTAATTTTCCCTGCTGCTCCTATTGTTATGACAGCAGAGTCTTTATTTTCAGCTGAGTCAGGTTACTCTCTGCCTCACTGAGTCGTATCTGCTTAGTCACTATAGGACCGGAGGCCCTCGATTCATGTCTTATGATCAAAGAGGCTTGACCATCAGCAAAACAGCAACTTTGGTCAACTCCAGCAGGCTGACATAAGGTCGAGAGATCTCCTTAAACTTGTACTGACACCTCTGTGAGCGAGGATTGAGCGAGGATACAGTAGTGAAGCTAAATGCATAAAATCTGCTTCCTCGTCGTCTTTGTGGGAATGTCAAAACTCTGCCACAGCTCTGGTTCTCTGAGGTTTTGCTTTGTCTGCTTTTCATTCTGTTAATTAACTTTAGTTTTAATACTATAGGGCAATTCAGTCAAATTTCAGTTCAAGTGTGATGTGAGATCTCAGAGGTGAAATAAAATCTGCTTGCTCGACGGGTACAGCTAAACACATAATCTTGTGCTTTTTTTAACGGATTTTTGTTCATATTAACACCTCACCTATATTAATGTAAAGTAATAACCTCAAGGGATCTAACATAAATGATGCCTGAGCTAAAAAAGTGCATTGTGACCTTTAAGTTGTTGTAAAAAGGATCACTTTGAAATGAGATTCAGTGATGAGCGAGCTCTCGTTTACTCTTACCGTTCTTTCTTTACCTTGAAATACCTTTAAACATTTCAGTGCACAGCAACTAACTAGCTAGAAACATTTACCTAACTATTCAGTCCGTTGCCATGTTTGAGTCACTTGACTCTATCACTTGACATGAAGGCTGGTGTACTTTCATTACTCCGTGAAAGCTGATGTAAGTAGACCTCGGTGCTAACAACGTTTTTCAAAAGCTATTAGGAGTTAGGCATTCCAATTAAAAGAGATGAGATTCGAAGTAGTGGTTGTAGACGTTTCCCTATATCAGAAATAAATTCATACAAACTGTGGTTATCGTTAAGTCCGCTCTTGTTGAGAAACATTGACTGCAGTCTGGAGGAAATTCAGGAATGCTGCACCACTCTCCCTGGATGACCTGACTTTCTCGAAAGAGCACAGTCTGCAGTCTTGAGAGTTTGACAGAACCCAAGAGTAACTGTAAGTGTAACACAAAGTAACAGCCTTAGAAATCTCTAAAACTTGCAGAAGTCTTCACATAATAATGGATTGCATTTATATAGCGCTTTTCGAGAACCTCAAAGCGCTTTACAATTCCATTACTCATTCACTCTCACGTTCACACACTGGTGGAGGCAGCTACAGTTGTAGCCACAGCTGCCCTGGGGCAGACTGACAGAAGCGAGGCTGCCATATCGTGCCATCGGCCCCTCTGGCCAACACCAGTAGGCGGTGGGTGAAGTGTCTTGCCCAAGGACACAACGACCGAGACTGTCCGAGCCGGGGCTCGAACCGGCAACCTTCCAATTACAAGACGAACTGCCAACTCTTGAGCCACGATCGCCTACAATAAACAAGTTGCAGCCAAACAAGGAGAAATTCAGCTTAGGTGATATTTTTCCTACTTTCTAAAAGGCCACTTTCAGATGGTATGATATTGGCCTGTTTTTTGTTTTAAAGAAATAAGTATAAGTGTTAGCACTTAAGGGGATGTCAAGTAAGCGATAACAGTCACTGGAATTGACATTATTAAAAGATGTCTCTACCATGACATGACAATTGTGTCTGACTTCCAGGATATTCTGTCAACAAACACTGAACTCTAATATAGAACAACAGGATGACTCTAATAATTTTTTAAAAAGAATGCATTACAACATGGGAGTCACTATACTAAATTGTGTATCCATACATACTGTAACTTTACTCAGCCAGTACTACGGGAATGCTTCCCTCCGCTTTCCTCTTCTCTTGCTCTCTGATACCTTCAGAGTAAGAGTTGTGTTATTTTTCTCTTTGTGCGTCTTGGATGTTTATGTACTTAACTCTATATGACTTTATTGACATCAAACCAAATTAAATGTGAGCAAATGCCAAGCTAACTAGCAAGAGCCCAGTGTGGTCAACTCCCAGTAAGGAAAATCGCTATTGGTTGTCCTAAAAGTCGCTAGAAGTCCCTAAATGACATCATCGCCTAATTTGCATAATTGGTCATGCTAATGTAATTGTAACCTATGTTGTTGGAGAGAGAAATAACATCGTGGAAGAGACATAAAGTGAGTTAAAAATGTCCTAAATGCATTTAGAGTTTATTTAGAACTACAAATTAACTTTCTTTTAGCAATTATTGTTTTTTTTAATGTCACAATTCCAACCCTGCTCCTTTACCCGGGCTTGGACACTTTTCGCGTATAGAATTTCGAAAAAACATCAGTGCAAATTATAAGTCTGTATGATAATGTCTGGTGTTTTTGTGTTTGTTGGTTTGTTTTTATTTTGTTTTATTTTGCGAGTTGGTTATTAGACGCTGCTCCAGCCAGCCAGTGAATGCCCCGCCGCCCCGCCCTCTCCTCCCTGTGCCGCAAGCAGCAGGCGCACCTTGCAAACGGAGGGCGCCCTTACTCCCAGCAAATGGGCTGTAGAAAACCGATCGGTGCCTATGCCATTCCCAATATGAGAACAAGCAATTTTTTTTTTTTTGCCGATGCCCGTGATGCCGCCCTGGGCAACCGCCCGTATCAAAAACCGCTACTGTGTACATGTTTCTACAGTAAAGTTGTGGTGGTGATATTCGTGAAGAAAAATGTATTTGTTGATTATGTGTTCATAACGTGTTTCTTCTTTAAGATTGAGTTTCATGACAGTTTGTGGGAATCAGCTAATTTCCAGCATTCTCAGCTGTGACCAGGGAGTTAGCATGATGCATTTTCAATAATGAACCAGTCCATTTCACAATGAACAAGGTGCGCACAACTGCACAGGCAAACATGCGAGGTCACAGCAACAGGCTAACATGTTGTTAGCTTGTTGTTAGCATAGAGCATTCTTAAATTACCCTCACCTAGCTGAACATGGACATTTTAAAGAAGCAAGTGAAAAGATTTTTTTTTTTTTTTTTTTAAAAAGTAGCTTTTTGTATACGGTGTGTATGTTATAGTTCTAAAGAAAATTTGCATCGGCAGGTCACACTTAAAAACAAAACTGGAAATGCCTTTCCGTGACAATGCATCTCACCATGTTACAGAGTAACACAAAAGTCATCAAACAAGTGCTGCAAGAAATGAATTTCTCATAGTCCTGTTTCCCTGGTCAGAAATTTTAAACCAGCAACTTTCAAGCAACAAGCCCATTGTTCTCACCTTCAGGTTACTTCTGCCCTCATTTAATGACCCAGTGCTATTTGTAGCTCTGTTCATACCCACTGTCAGCCACAGTAAATGGGAATATATTGGCCTGGGGATGATGAGGGCATATAAAGGAGATAGCGAGATAGGAGACAGCGGATAAGGTGGTGTGGGAAGGGCAGACCTGACTCAGCTGAACGGACCAACAGTGACACAGACTCCAGCGACTGGGTCAAGAATCTCCACCTCTACCCAAACAATGCAGTCGGTGCTTATTAATTCACAAAAGCGAACAAGGAAAGCGCCATATGATTCACAAATTATCATAATATGTAAATTGATCTCAAGTAATTCTGGTAGGCCAAAGGAGTGCAACATTTTAAACCAGTTTTACTTTAGTTACTAACATTAGCTCAGTACAGCATTCCCCCCAGCTCATGTTAATAATAATGACAATAAATAATTCCTCCCCATTAGATTCAGAAACTTTCTTCCTCTGGCAATTCTAAAACAGGTAACAGACTCAGCTGTTAATCCGTTAAACGTTAGGAAGAGGTGCTTACATACATATTCATGCATATAAATGCACTGCTGCACCCCAACCTGACAGTGGAGCTTATTAAATTCAGTTCTTTAAAGCCGTCATGACATTCAGGAGTCTAAATTCTGTCCTAACCTTGTTAGCTTGCGTAAATAACAAGGATGTTAGGGAGTCCTAACGCCGCGCTCCTCGTCAGAACAGGCAAAATGAAGATATTTTTGACATTTTCACACGGGACAATATATCAAACCCTAAGGGGGAGGGTGTAACTGCACCCATGAAAATCAGCCAGCAAATACAAATAATAAAAGTAATACTGGCTCCTCTCGGTAGAGTAGAAAATGGTGCTGAAATGGTAATGTTCTGATAGTATAATAATATTACAAAATGTTATCAACAGCTGAAACACAACACAAATGAAGAACCAAGCACTCATCCAGAAACTGAACTTCACAGACTCTCCTCTCACTCCTGAAGATGAGGTCACTGAGTTTCAAGGAGCTGTATGAGTCACACATGCTTAAACTTAATGGAAGACATTAAAGAGAGACTGTGTGTCCCACTAGTTTGTTTTGTGTAAGCCATGTTATCAGGCAGCGCACACAAAGACCCTGATTCTGAACCTAATAAACCATAATAACATGCTTTGTAATGAGGAGGAACTTCCTGAGGGCACTTCATGAATTATGCAAATCTGCAGGCCAATAAAACCCCAAAGTTTAATTGAGATAGTGTGAGGTCAAGAGCAACTAGGGAAGTTTGCGCCCCCATTTCACTTTGGTCCCCCAGATACCGCATTTGAGCTTCTTCACTGGCTCTAAAGCAACTAATGATAAAGATATTGTGGTTAAATTTGATGAAATGTGCTGGGGTGAGTCCAAAGAAAAGCGCTTTACACAAATAAATCTTTACGTGCAAGGCTGGAGGAACTGCTCACAGCGAAGTAATTACATTCACCGAGACTTCTGCCACATTCTTTTGCTCCACAAGGTCAAAAGGCTTTGCAAAGCCTACGGGGGATCTTCAGATTGCAATTGTACACTTCCAAATCTCCACATTCATCAGGGCACTGAAATCCAAACTGAGTCAATGAGTATGTGGGTAGTCATCCCCAACTAGAAAATACAAGCAGTGGTTTATTTCGACTTACACTTTGCACAGCACTGTGGCTTTTAGGAACTCTTAGGTAAAGCCAATGCTCAAAAGCATTTATGTAACTAGAAATAAGAAGAGAAAGAAAACCTTGAGGGCATACTAGCGAATTAGGAGGTTCAAATTAGAAGCCTTTAAATTAGACTTATAATTTGCATACTGAGAACCTTTGCAATCTAGTTATTTTGTGCTGGACTCACTGTTATCTCTGATCACATGACACGCTATTTCTTTTTTTTTCTTCATCAATGACTCAGAGTATTTATGTCAATATTTAGGTTAGGTTATTTGGTGGAGCACCATTTTTTTGCTACTCTTAGATCTGTTTGGATCAGCTGCATTTGCACTGTATTCTGCAGTAGCTTCCTGGTAGTTCAACTTCACCTGTGCTTATTCTACTACCGCTTTGGGGGCCGGCCTGCCTCCCTAAAGGTAAGTGGAAGCAGTTCAGAGTACTTTTACAACATAACTGCTCAGCACCTTTGAAAATAAGTGTGCCATAGTTCAGCTTCTTTCAATGTGAAGTCAGTGGTTTACAAAGCTATGCTTTTAGTGAAACACTGTCCAACACAGTGTGATGGTCTTTGTGTACCTTTTAGAGCAGGTTTTATAATAACATTAGATTAGTCTATATTCCTCGAGGTGCAGCTCTGAATGGGCAAAATCTTGTGGTTAGGACGGAGGGAAGTCTTTTTTTCTATACATGGCACCACCTTTCCACTCTCTGGTAAATCTTCCTAAAGGTCTTTTGCAGTCAGATGGTGGTTTTAATTTAAATGTTTGTTTTTGTCTTCCAAGCTTTAGCTTAACCTCCACCTTTCCTGTTAATTACTATTGTTACAAGGTGGTATAGTGGTGTGGTAGTGGTGCCGCTTCATGGCAAAAACCAGTCCTGGGTTGAATATTCTTCTTTGCGGACTTTGCCTGTTCTTCCTATGCCTGCGTGGGTACTGCAGCATCCTCCCAAAGACATGCTAGTTAGGTTAACTGTTGATTTTAAATTGCCCATAGTTATGAATGTGATTGTGAATGGCTATCTGTCGATAGGAAGCTGGTAAGGATAAGGAAGCTGTTTAACGGAACCCACTGGGTGTTAATTATTTACATTTCCTTCCACTTTAGGATTGCAGGTGGTTGGAGCCTGTCCTAACTGCCATACAACGAGAGGCAGGGTACACCCCTGACAGACCTGTTGTGGGGGTAAAACAGAGAGACCCACAATCACTCACATTCACACCAGTGTCCAATTTAGACTCACCAGTTAATCCAACTCTACTAACTGCATGTGTTTGGACTATAAGAAGAAAACAAAGTACGTGGTACCCACGCAGACACTGGGGGAATATTCACACAGAAAGGCCCTTGAACCCAGGACCCTCTTGCTGTGAGGCAAAAGTGCAACCCACTGCTCCACTGTGATGCAGTGGGTACTAATAGTTAATCAATATTTCTTACTGACAATAACAAACTAGAGAATGTCACCAGGCTTGTGATTTAAAAACATATTTGGTGACATTGTGACAAAAACATCTAAATCACGTTGGGATAGTTCTTGCTATTGTACTCCCCAGAGACACGTTTTCTTAAAAATCCCTTTTGTGCAGGCTTTGTGAACTCTGTCTGAACTTCTACGAACCTCTAACATACACAGCGCCTTTCTTTTCTTTCTTTTTTTTTGCAGTGAGGCGTCCTCAGGCTTCCTTGCTTTGTTGGGATCAATAAAAAAAGGAAAAAGAGGCTCCCAGTGAAGCCCTCGCTTTAAAAATGCCAAATCAAGACACATCTGCAATCATGGTATCTACAAATGAAATACAATAGTTGTCCCAGTAGCTCAAGAATCATTACAGTTTGTAATTTGCAGACTATAATTGCATTTTGCAGGGGGGGTTCGCTTTCATTACTCCTGTTAAAGCCACATTTGACATGCCTGTGAAACAGAAAGGGATTTGTACAACTTCACAATGAAAAGGATATTAACTATTCAGTGGATTTGATGGCATGTTACGCTATAATGAGCCCAATTTTAGTAGGCAAGTTGACAGCCAAAGCATTACATTTGTCCCAGTCCGGTGTCATTCCTACAGCCAATTCTCAGGACATCTGTAACACAGTGTTGCATAATGTGACACCTTGTTGAGCACTGAATTACCTTACTAAGAATCTCACAAGCAGCATTACTGATTCTGCTTTCATAAGATATTCAGCTGCACTAAACACATTTTCGCTTCGGCTTAAAAAATAATCAGCTGTTTATTTATTGAGACTTACAAAAAATAAATAAACAAATGCCAAGCAGTCCTACGTTCAGGGTCCGCCTGAAGTCAGCCGAATTGTAGTTTACATTAAAGCTGATCTAGGAAACAGGATATCTCTGACAGATATCCACAGCAGCGACCTCTCAGCAAGATTCCCTGCTGCCGAGTCTGAAAAACGCTGACTTACAGTACATTTAACTGTTATTTAGCATGGTAGGTTGACTCAGAACACATTCTAATTTACAACATTATGGCCTAAGGGAGAAACACGTTTACAGAGACATACTCACAGCTACGGGCTGTGTAGCACGATAGAAGCATTATAATGTTAGCGGCCAAGCACGAACTCAGTATAGTGTCATTTCAGGGCTTTTTGAAACAAAACAATTGTTCATGAGTAACCGATCAATATTATTTGATATTTTCCTTTCCTTAAATTAAAGAAAATTTCACATTTACTCATGTGTGTAAGACCACAGTTTGATGTCAAACTTATTCCTTCTTTACCTGAACCACAGTCCTTGTCTCAGAGCATAAAACATTTATTGAAGCCAGAGCCTTGAATTTTTTTAAAAACTATTATCACTTGTAGGTAAAGAAGTGCCTTCTCAGACATCATTTTTTAGTTTTTTCAGTTTGACAGTCTGTATTTTGCAGTGGAGGCTTCTACCTAAGAATGACTTCACGGCTTTCTTCACTGTACCTTGAGGTAAACGTGTTTCCTTAAACAGAAAAATGGGCGTGGCAGTATGCAGATTGCAGTGTTTACAATGTTGACTACAGAAATGTGTCATGTGCACAGTTTGTGACTCAAATTTTTACACTGGCTCTTCTTTTTGTGAAAAACGTGGATGTTGTGATTCAAAAAACATAAACTAAGATTTACAAATGTTTACAATGTGTAATTTGGAGAATTCACACAAATGCAAAGTAATGTCAGGACATGTATAACATGTAAGACATGTTTTGTTTTTTTTAACAAACTTGCATGTTAAAACCAGATATAGTAATTGTTTACAGGCAACTTTTTAAGTTTGGCATTTTAGTATCAGAACTAATCTCTTGTATTTTTGCTTTGTATTTAGCTGACAGCAGAAAGCTGTTAACCTGGTGTTGAATTCAGATGACAAAATGCTGATAGTTCAGGAACAGCAGGCACTCTGTTAATAAGACAGTCTCAAAACTGTACTGCTGAGTAAAATTTGAGAAGGATGAGCACTGATACCAACTGTTTATTAGTCCTCAAGCAAACATTAATGTTGGTCTGTTGATACCAGACAATTGTAAGATGGCAATTGTCAGATGTAGTTATCCCAAATTATCTGGATTATATTTATATTAAAAGTGGACAAGAGATTATTTAGCATATACTCGCTTCAGAGGATGAGCCACAGGGATGTATGACCATGGTTTTCTTTCATCTGCACACTCTGTTTTCCAAACAGAAGAATGGCCACCATATATTTAAATCATATATTAAACTTCATGTGCTACTGTATCATCTATATACACTGAAGTTGAAATAACAAAGGAATGTTCTGGAAACTCAGATGTCCCAGTTTTCAACTAGCAGCTGAACACAGGTTACATCTGTGGAGCTTTGTGAAGAATCTCAAAACTCCACATCTACATGTGATGATGTGAACTGTGCATTTCAGGCAATTTGTGCACCTTTATTCATATTTCTGTTAGTTAGCAAAAAAGTTTTAGTCATTTGTACATAAAGGAAGCTTTATGAAAGTGAAAATGATTAAATTTGTTGAACTGAAAAATCTGTTTGTAAATGATTATTGTTCATGGTAAGATCCTGTCATGGAAATCACTGCATGGCCTTCAAGGACACTTCCAGTCAACACAGTTTGCCGTGCCATCCATATGCAAGTTTAAGCTCTGTCATGCAAAGAAAAACCAATGTGTGAATATGGAAAAGTGGAAAACAGACAAATCAAAAATTTCATGAAACAAAAAATATGATAAAGCAGACCCATGAATGTTGAGCAGCTGTAACACAGAAAAACGGGACAGCATTCCCCCCCTATAAAATGTCCAGCAGCTCGTCTCCTGTGTGCCCAGAGATTTACAGATCATTGTTAAAAGAAGAGGGGATACTCCACAGTGGTAAAAAAGACACTGTCCTAACATTTTTTTTAGACAGGTGGCTGCTATCAAATATAAAATTAGCCAATACTTTTCTTAAAATGCTTTCCAAGTTATTTTTCTATTGTGAATAAAATATGAAATACTAGATTTGCTAATCATCATGTTCTGATCTTATATAGAGTTTACATATCTTCCCATTGCTTTTGGAATTGGGTTTGCATGTTAGTGCAGATGCACAATATAACGCTGCCAAACAATGCAGAGAAGCATGTGAGGTTTTAATCATAATAGCTCATCCATGTTTTCTTCCTTTGCACTTCCTTGTACAAACTGTAAAGTCAAGAAAGTAGGTGTTTCCTACTGTACCTGGAAAACGAGAAACTGGTAAATGGATTAGTACTTACATAGCACTTCTCTAATCAATTAAAACTGCTTAAAGTAAGAAAACGCATTCAATGTGCTTTCTTAGTACAAGCCTCATTCAACCACTCACACATGTGTGTTTTTTTCTTTTCTACACTAAACACCTTAACCTAACATTCACTCACCCACTGCTGTGGATACATTGAGGGCAACTCTGGGGTTCAGTATCAAACCACAGACCTTCTGATTAGTAGACTTATAAAGCAACAGACTTCTTTCTTTTACTATCTACAAATTCCCTATAGCACTAAGGACATATGACATATAAATGAGTGAGTGTAACTTTTCCCCCTATAATAAATAAAACTTTTTGAACCAGTTTTTTTGTCTTCTTCTTGTTGAACTGACACTACAGTATGTCAGAAAATGTCATGATATGAGACGTTTTTGATCAGATTCCCGCTATGACATGCCGTCTTGCATCATCAGATGCTTACCCTCTGTTACCTGTAACATCTTCTGTTACTTCCTGTGCATAGGAGACAAAGATTCATGGAAATGTTTCGCTGGCAAGCCAAAAAGCCTGACTGTTCTCAGATCCATTAGGCACCTCATTAGGCACAAACAGCCATGGGTTGCCTCAGCTTCACAAATGCTGCAGAGGCAAATTCATACATTTATGACAGTAAACAAGAATGTTTGCATCCCACTATTGTTCTTGAAAAATATTAGTACTGGATTAGGTACAGTCCTACTTCATCACAGCTCCGACCAAGCCAGCATTATGCTGGGTCAACAAACTGATTTAAATACTTCACTGATTATTTGATGCATTAGGTTGTTGGATGGGTGCCAGTGGCTTTATACACTTGTTTAAGTTATACAGAGCTTAATGTACTTAGACATAAACATACTGTAAAGTGGCCATGCTAAATGCTAAATGTTTAAAACACAACCACAGTTTTATTGGAGTTTATGTTTTATTACCTTCATCAAAGAGGTTAATGTTTTTGGTAATGTTTGTGTGCATCTTTTTCTGTCTCTAAACATGATAGCTTGAAAATCTTTGAACTAATTTTCATAAAACTTTGTAGGGGTTTAGAGTGGAGTCATATGTTAAGGTGGACTGTTAACAATCCTTTATAATTTGCCTTCAAGGTCAGCTTAATGACAAATAACAAAAGCCTGCAGTTTGCACTTCTTTTTACTGCACCACGAGCCTCTTAAGGTATGTTTGAAAAGACCAAAGAAAACAAAATGAATATATAATGATGACTATATGAATGAATATATAAAAACCACAATACTATTCCTTCAAAAGTAAATACTGTCCATAGAGTGAGCTTCCTTGTCGGAGGTTTGCACTCTCGGATTCCTTCTTGTCCTTTCTTTGGCATTTCCTTGGTATTGCTAAGAGTCAAGCTGCCAAATAATTCCTGTGTTAAAAGAAAAGCACAAAAATGTAACAACTAAAAAAAAGGTTAGTCCAAAAAGAATGTTCAGTCATCTGTCATGACACAGCAAATCATTTAGTGCCCAGAAACTCAGCAAGGTCAGCAGCTCACATATGAACTGGGAAGTCAAAGGTCCAATCTGGATGTGGACCAAAGTCTCCATGCTGATAAACCTGTGAGTAATGCTACTGCCACCCAGCCAACAACCTAATGTATCAAATGATCCATCACAATAGACACCTTGTGTGTAACCGCAAGATGCATACAGCACCTGACAAACAGTGAGATCGGAGTGGGATGAGCACTTCTTCCTCTTCTGTAGTCTTAAGTGGTCTGCTGCCAAATTAATATTTGTGAAAATAGACCTGTATTTACTAGAACTTTGTTACTATAGATGTCACAGAGGAGCCATACACTTTCTATACACTAATGCGCTGTGAGAAATTTCACATAAATGGATCTACCTGTAAACCAGTTGGTATTGTAGTATGAGATTCCAAAAAAATCCCCTCCTGACTGCCAATTACAGAACTTTCCAGATTTTATCTAATGGTTCATTCACCCAGGCATACAATGCTTAGGGAAATACATTTGAACTTCATGAATCATAATTGAAGAATGGGGCAAGGCAAGCAAGGTGAAAAAATTGAAAACAGATGCAAATCATCTGTTAAAATGCAACAGACATAGCTGTGCAGAATCCAACTGGGTATTTGCACTTGATTCTTTTCAGTGATGCAGTTTGCAGCAATAACCCCCACGCTCCAAACCAGCCTCCACAGTGTTAAACCTGCCTTGGTTTTCTGCATTGGCGAAACCTTGACTGTCTTGATGTGGTAACATCCCTCAGTTTGAATCTCCAGTCTGAAACAAGTGCAAGTATTTAACCTGCCTTTATCCACGTCTGCTTTGAATTTTTCTCCTTGGTTGTGTATTTAAAAAGCTGCTAGCCCAAGCTTAGTGAGATATGGTCTGATAGCCTATTGAGAAGCACTTATAAGAACATAATTGTAAGCTGTGTGCTCTTCTCGAATCAGAATTTTTAGAATTTTTGCACAGGAGCATTTTTTTTTTTTGCCTATAAAGCTATAAAGTCCCAATTTCATTGCAAACATGAAAATCAGGGTACCTACATCAACCCCCCTACCCGCCCCCCCCTCTTCACCTATTCTCCTGCAGATTTTGTGATATTCTTAATAAGGTTTGGGGGAAAAAACATACAAGAGGAAATGTACTCAGCAACACTCCTGAAATCTTTTTCTCCAAGTTACTTCGACACTAAAAAGCATTAATTATAAACAAGACTGGCCAGATGGCGCCTGTGTTTGGCTGTGCCGCTGCCTTCGTCCGTGTGTTTGTTGACTTTATATGTTATGCAAGTGTTCTTGCTTCAGTCTTGTCTGGTGTCATCTCCCTTCGGATTTATGATCGCCATGCGTTACTGGTGATCAAATCTGCTATGGGTAACTTTCAGAGTCAACGATACAATGTTGTTTTCCCACCGCCGCCTGAGCGCGACGCAGCACCCGGTTTACCTCCACTCTTGCCGGTCAGCTCAATTTTGCTTCAGAGGCCTCGTCGGAGGAAGCAGGGGAAGAGAGCCGGCTTTCTTGTCCTGCTCTGTCGTCTTCGGAAAGAGGCAGATCTTCGGGGGCTTTATTCCTGGGCTGCTAGCGGTAAGATCCGCCTGAGACTTGTCGGAGCTGGATTAATCCCCACAACCCACTGTGTTTACCACCCAGGCTTCCACCTAAAAGCATGGAAAGCAATGCCTCATCGCGGCAGGAACCCTGTTTTGTTGCGCAGCTTACCGCATAGTACTAACTCTGTTCCTGGAAACTCTACCCCTGTCCCGGTGGGTCGCAGCGTTAAATGGATGTTAATTAATGCGCGCTCAATTGCCAACAAAGTCTTATATCTTAAATGACTTGTTCTGTACGGAGAAGCTTGATTTTATGTTTATCTCTGAGACGTGGCAGCGTGAGAATGAAGTCTCACATCTTTTAGAGCTGTGTCCCGCTGACTGTTCATTTCTCAGTGCACCTCGGATATCTGGACGAGGGGGTGGAACGGCGGTAATTTTCAAAAAGACATTTTTATGCCAGATGATCTCCTCAAGCTGTTACAACTCTTTTGCGATGATTATGATAAAAATCGGACGAGAACAGCCCATATACGGCATTTTAATTTATCGTCCACCTGGGTCTGCTGCATCTTTTCTGTCAGACCTACAAGAATTTTTAACTTCCACGATTAAACTGGGCAAGGTCATCATTGTTGGTGACTTCAACATTCATGCAGAGGACTCATCAAATAGTACCACTAAGGAGTTCCTGAGCATTATGGACTCTTTCAATTTTGTTCAACATGTATCAGGTAGTGATGGGATTTCCGGTTCTTTTTAGAGAACCGGCTCTTTCGGTTCGGCTCACTAAAAAGAGCCGGCTCTTTCGGCTCCGAACCGGCTCTTCAGGTTGTTTTGTTGCTTTAATTAATTTATTATTAACAATAATATAAAATTATGCACAAAAGGAATTACTAACGTAAAAAAAAAAGTGGTTTTATTTATATATGTTTATATATAAATATATGCGGTGGCCCCTAGAGACAAATGGCCTGCATTTGTATAGCGCTTTTCTAGTCCATAGGACCCCAAAGCGCTTTACACTACATTCAGTCATTCACCCATTCACACACACATTCACACACTGGTGATAGCAAGCTACATTGTAGCCACAGCTGCCCTGGGGCGCACTGACAGAGGCGAGGCTGCCGGACACAGGTGCCACCGGGCCCTCAGAGACAAAACACGTACAAACTCCAAAACACATTTCTAGCATGAACTGAACTTCCAAAGCAGAGCTACTAGATCACTTAAATTACACAATTGAAAGCATGAAAGCATATGTGTATTGTTTGTGTATTTATACACAGGCACTCATATATTCAAATAATTAAAAAAAAGTTCATTTACCTGTTACTACCACACACCAAATCCGGTCGTTGGTACTTGCTGGCTTG
Source organism: Perissodus microlepis (assembly GCF_051167445.1). NCBI lineage: Eukaryota > Metazoa > Chordata > Actinopteri > Cichliformes > Cichlidae > Perissodus > Perissodus microlepis. The sequence goes on along the minus strand of NC_140479.1, from coordinate 29,214,442 downwards.
TGTAGCCACTAGGTAACAAAAGCTCAACCCTGCTCCTAGCATCCTGGAGCACTTCTGTTGTCTTTTGTACGTGTTTTGAGTTTTTATGTGTGTAATGGAGACCAGGGGTTCCATTACCTGGTTGGTAGTGTTAGTGATTGATTGTTGGATTAGGAATTTAAAATAGGGTAATAAAGAAAACACATTAGTTCTTATGGAGTCTTTTATTAGGTTATTTGACATACGATTAAATTGACAGCTTGTAACGGAAAAGAGACAGTGGGACTGGCCATCCTACCTGTGTTGGAGAAGAGCCAAAGTTAGAGCTGCTTGCAGTTAATCATTTATCAATAACCTAAACATATGTGAAATGAGAACTTGTAAAGGTACTCACCTGTCCTGGTTGCTTCTTGCAGGATGTGGAGCAAAAGAGTGAAAGCGGCTCAATCACCTGTTTAAGAGCTCTTGGAGCAGACCAGTGTGCCAGGTTAGAGAGTATGGTTAAAGAGGGTTTTAATTTAGATAGAAATGGGTGAAGCTTATGTTATTGGTTTGTTTATAGTACGTGTTGGAAATATGTATATGTTTGTGATGTGCTTTAATGTTATTGTATGTTTGTTTGTGTGGAGGGTTATGTGTTCATTTTGATTAGTTAACCCCCATACTTGGGCTATTCCGGATGCTCACCTGAAAAGGTAGAGTATAAAAGGAAGCCATTTTGTTTAGTTGTAGTTAGTGTTTTGCTGTTATCATGCTCCTTCTTTAATAAAGTGCCAATCCATGGATGTCTTTTACTCCAGTCTCGTGTCATATTATTGGACAGAACCTATGACCGCCGGCCAAAACTGACAATGTGCTTCTGAGTTTTTATGTGTTTTGGAGTTTGTACGTGTTTTTATGTGTTTTGGAGTTTGTACGTGTTTTGGAGTTTGTACGTGTTTTTACCTGTTTTGGAGTTTGTACCTGTTTTGGAGTTTGTACGTGTTTTTATGTGTTTTGGAGTTTGTACGTGTTTTGGAGTTTGTACCTGTTTTGGAGTTTGTACGTGTTTTGGAGTTTGTACCTGTTTTGGAGTTTGTACGTGTTTTGGAGTTTGTACGTGTTTTTATGTGTTTTGGAGTTTGTACGTGTTTTGGAGTTTGTACGTGTTTTTATGTGTTTTGGAGTTTGTACGTGTTTTGGAGTTTGTACCTGTTTTGGAGTTTGTACGTGTTTTTATGTGTTTTGGAGTTTGTACGTGTTTTGGAGTTTTTACCTGTTTTGGAGTTTGTACCTGTTTTGAAGTTTGTACGTGTTTTTACCTGTTTTGGAGTTTGTACGTGTTTTTACCTGTTTTGGAGTTTGTACCTGTTTTGGAGTTCGTACGTGATTTGAAGTTTGTATGTGCTTTGTCTGCAGGGGCCACCGTAAATATACTTTTATTTATTCACGCCACATAAAATGTAATAAATAAATCATATAATACAAAAATCACCTATTCACATTTCAACTTTTAACTATTTAAATTTTCAGCTTTTTCCTTTTAAACAAATTTAAAATGAAACAACACAAAACACTGCAAACCACAACACAATTAAATATAAATTATAATATGAAAACAAAAAGAACATGCATATTCTCTGTCATATGGGCCTGCATGAATAAACTTTCTGAATCCTTTATCATCTGCAACTGAAAATAGTTGTGGATGATTACTATACCTTTCTAATGTGACGTTGTTGTCTCTGGCTCTCTTTCTCTCTCTCTCCCTCTGGCTCTGTTCCTGTGCTACTGACTGTAACTACCGCCCTAAAGCACAAGGCTGGCGTGCTGAGTGAAGCGGAAAAAAGTGCGAGAGAGAGAGGGTGAGAGAAAGAAAAAAAAAAAAACCCACGTGACGGCTCGCGATAAGGAGCCGGCTCGCGTTGTTCACTTCAAAGAGCCGGCTCTAAGAGCCATTTCGTTCGCGAACGACCCATCACTAGTATCAGGTCCTACTCACACAGCTGGGCATACTCTGGACTTGGTCTTCACCTGTGGTGTTTCCCTTGACCACATGAACTTAAATGATGTTTCTTTTAGTGACCATAAGTCAGTCTTTTTTAATGTATCGTTCAATTCAGAGTCTCTTCCCCAAAGTTTTATTAGGCGCAGGCGCTTTATTGATGACTCTGTCATTTTAAAGTTTTCTTCTCTTTTTAATTTTAAACCTTCTTCTGACGAGGTTGGCATCCTTATTAATTCTTTTAATGAACACTGTCTTGCCATTCTTAATCAGGTTGCTCCTTTCAAAACTAGTCATTGCACTGTTAGTTCCTGCACACCATGGTTAAATAATCAAACCCGTGGTCTTCGACGCTCCTGTCGAAAAGCAGAGTGTCTCTGGAAGTCCACTGGGCTGGTTGTCCATCGGGAACACCTCAAAGAACTTCTTCACTTATATAATGAGTCAGTCAAAGAGGCCAGATCCTCTTACTTCAATAATCTCGTAAATCGTCATGAAAATAACCCAAGAATTCTATTTGATACTATCAACAGTATTGTTTCTCCTCCAACTCAGCATGCTGTGTTACTTTCTGACGAAGACTGTAGCACTTTCCTCTAGTGATGTGTCGGTCGCGAACGAAATGGCTCTTAGAGCCGGATCTTTGACGTGAACGACACGAGCCGGCTCCTTATCGCGAGCCACGGGTTTTTTTTTTTCTCTCACCCTCTCTCTCGCACTTTTTTTCCACTTCACTCAGCATGCGAGCCTTGTGCTTTACGCTGGGAAGAGGGGGGAGGGGCGGTAGCAGTAGCACAGGAACAGAGCAGGAGGGAGAGAGAGAGAAAGAGAGTCAGGGACAACAACGTCACATTATAAAGGTATAGTAATCATCCACAACTATTTTCAGTTGCCAAAGATAAAGGATTTAGAAAGTTTATTCATGCAGGTCCATATGACAGAATATGCATCTTCTTTTTGTTTTCATATTTAATTGTGTTGTGGTTTGCAGTGTTTTGTGTTGTTTCACTTTAAATTTTTTAAAGGAAAAAGCTGAAAATTTAAATAGTTAAAAGTTGAAATGTGAATAGTTGGTTTTTGTATTATATGATTTATTTATTACATTTTATGTGGAGTGAATAAATAAAAGTGTATTTACGGTGGCCCCTAGAGACAAAGCACTCGGCTCGGCTCACTAAAAAGAGCCGGAAATCCCATCACTACTTTCCTCAATTACTTTGTAAATAAGGTGATCCAAAATCTCCTAAAGTGCCTCCCCTTGTGAAGATGCCCCTTGTTGTCCCGGGTCATTTACTTCTTTTTCTCCAATCACACTCAGTGACTTAATTGCAGTAATAGGTAAAATGAAATCCTCATCATGCTCCTTAGATATATTACCTCCCTCTGTCCTGTCTGGGACTCTCACCAGCATTGGTCCCACACTACTATCCATCATCAACAATTCACTGAGGCAAGGCTGTGTTCCGTCCTATTTTAAACATGCTGAGGTAACCCCTCTGTTAAAAAACACAGAATCTAGATCCTACCTCCCCTAGTAGTTATCGTCCTATTTCAAACACTGCTGCCCTAACCTGCGGGGTTCCACAGGGTTCAGTTTTGGGTCCATTATTATTTTCTTTTTATATGCTTCCTTTAGCATTATTCAGTCTTTTAGTGACCTGTCTTATCATTTCTATGCCGATGACATTCAGCTGTATATGTCCTTTAAGCCTCATCAGCTGGATAGGCTGTCCACCCTAGTCCAGACTTTAACTCAAATCTCTGATTGGCTTTCTAACAATTACCTTGTTTTAAACATGAACAAGACAGAGACCATGATCATAGCTCCTCCTGATCTATATTCTAAAATCAGTCAGGTTCTTGCCCCTTTCTGTTCTTCTGCTAAGCCAAATATTCGAAATCTTGGAGTAATATTTGACTCTTCTTTGGGCCTTGACTCACACTTGACTCTGTCTCGTTCCTGTTTCTTTCATTAAAGGAATATTTCTAAATTGCGACATATTTATATTTATATTTACAATAATCTAAACGCGATGACACAAATGCTGGACAATTTTTTCCAGTTCAGCTAAGGATGTGCTAATATAAGAGTGAGGTACACACAAAAGCAAACATGCTATACACCTGTATAAAAGGAACAGCCAGAGCAAATACAGTGTGTTGTACTGGAAATATAATACTACTTCTATTGTGTTTTCTACTATACATACATAATAAGGAACTGCTGGTGATTAAGGTATCTAGCAAGTTACATATTTCAACCATCTGTTTAATAATGCAGCGCAACATCTGTGAATGCTGAGTGCATGACGGGGCTGATGTTGTTTTCGCACACCTTTATATGACTGTTTGAGGATGCCTAATTCCAAGACCTGGTATTAGATTTGATGTTTTTTTGGGTTAACTACTGACTGAAAATGGTTAATGGTAGGATAGGGGGGCAGGGGATTCGATATGCCAATGAATGTTCTCACAAGGATGCACAGTTTAACCAACCACTTGTGTGTGTGTGTGTGTGTGTGTGTGTGTGTGTGTGTGTGTGTGCAAGAGAGTGGGAGATGGGTCAAGGGTGGTCTGACTCATCAAAAGCATAGGGCCTTGGACTTTATGCCATTGTCACACTCTTGTTAATATGCATAACACTGCATTTGAGCCATCTTTATCAGTGTTTCATTTTATGAACCTTTTAATGTCAAATGAGTCAAAAAAAAATTTCTCCAGAGGAATCAAAATAAATACATACACAATACATTTTTAAGTAATAAATTGCACAAAAATGTTGGATATAGCAAAAAAAAAAAAAATGCTAAAAATGTACATGTGCAAATTTGTATTTAATTTATTTCTTTAATTTTAAAGAAAATATAAACATATATAAGCACCCCAGTGTCAAAAACTTTGGCTTTTCTGTCAGTTATTTCATGGTTCAGGCTTTACAGGGTTAAAATGTTCAAAGATAAGTATGGTGGCTCATTGACGCAATGACTGGTGCAATCTCACTGTAAGACGGTCTCAAGTTTTGAAACCCACAGCTCTCAATTAAGGTCAGTAAGGGAATATGATTTTGATTTACTACAGGAAAAAAAATACCCCAGTGGTTTGAAACCTGATGTCACGTTACTGTTCAAATCATGAATGCGAAAGTCAACAAATGTTCACTCTTGCATGTCATTCAAGGTTTGATCAAGCCATGTACAAATCATGCTGATGTTTTGAGTTACTCGTTTTACCATGTAGTAGCAGGTCTGTAGTAGAAAGTTTATTTCCATCCATCCATCCAAAAATGTTGCTGTCACATTATTTATATAGGAATACAATCACAACACAACCAGTTGACAACTAGTTGAGTTGAGAGCCCAACTGCAAAGAGAAACAGTGACTGATTTTTCTGAGTTAGAAGAAGATTGCAGTCCTGTTTATACTCTAGTCTCACTGAGCCATTAAGCTAACGCATATATTTTATATACATAGTGTATAACATGAATATGTTTGTTGTGAGAAAGATAGTTGCAGTTTAGTTCATTCTTTAAGTGTGTTTTGGATTAAATAGACCAGAATCTTCATGTATTATTCCTTACTGCTTTCAGAAAACAGCATGAAAGCACCCTCTGCTACTTGTACCCACACCGTACATTCAAACGATCTGATTCATGTCTTTGGTTTGGTGGCTGTTAGCTGACAATCACTGCACCAGAATTACTAGGCCAGATGTGTTTGTGCTTTCCCAGCTTCCTATTAGATATTCAAAAACAAATGATCGCCTGCACGACCATAACTATGAAAGCAGATTCTGATCTGCTTCCTCAAGGGTCCTGGAGGTCCAGCCATAATTTAGCTTCAATTCTTTGACCTTGAGTAGCCATCCAGCTTTGGGTTATGTCAAAGCTGTAAACCCACAGAATTATGCTTACAAGTCTACGAGAAGTTTTCAGTAGCACTGGTCATTAGGGATGGGTATTGATTTTCACGATTCCGATTCCATTTTCGATTCTGTTTAACGATTCAATTATTTATCGATTCTTATTTTTAAAAAAGGAGAACACACAGGTCGATTAGCTTTGAACTTTGTTTTATATCTTATCTTTGAACAGACAGAAATGTAGGAGTAACATGACCTTACAAACCCAACAGTGAGATCTTAAGAGATCCACAGCCTACTGCTCCTCGATGGGGTGCCACGAGGACCCCAGAAAAAAAAAGGTTGTAAATGTAAAATAATAATGAAATAAAAATTCTGTTGTAGCAATAACAAAGTATAACATAAATTATTCAGTGGCAATTACACAAGAATGTCCAGCAACATTTACACTCTCCTTTTTAAAAGTCTATATGAGCTGGGCACTCAAAAATAAAACTATATCAGCCAGCAAAAAATACAATCAACTCAAGTCCAATGGAACTGTGCACTGTGCAATTCTGCATCCATCAACTATGGAGAATTAAAAATTCTTTTGCAGAAATATAAGCATATCTGCTTTTTCAGGAAGGATACGTGATCTTTCTGGACTTATGGTCTCTCCAGCTGTGGAGAACACCCCCTCAGACGGGGTGGAGGATGCCTGCACACACAGAAACCTTCCAGCCAGTGCTGACAGCAGGGGCAGAGTCTCTCTCTCTTGCTCCACCACCATAGGGCGGCGTTATCCTTGCAGGGGATGGGGGTTAGGCTTCTATACAGCTGGATCTCCTGATCCACTCTGTGGCCCAGGGAAAGAACGGGCTGCCGTTGTTGGAATGACTGCAGCTTGTTGTCCTCTTCTTCAAAGAATTCCTCCAAGGCCATTTTTCTTTGCTTTACTGGTGGCGCCTGAAATTAAATGGACATGATAAAAAATTAAGCAAAAAATGAACAATCCATGACATTTAAATTATCATCACAATGAACTAAACTTACATAGTCTTCTTCATCCTCATCTTCGAACAACTCTCCCTGTGTGTCTCCTTGCTCCAGGTGCTTGAGTAGAAAGTGACAAATAAACAAACAAATCAAACTAAGTACCACAGATCCATAGATGAAAGGTCTCACTCTCACAATGGAAATGTGCAACAATGAAAAACACTGTCATATTGAAATACCTCATCTGCTCCTGCCTCTGTCTTTGCTGCAATTGCTGCTTCCCTGATCCTGTGGCAGACTTCATCCTTCTCCACTTTGGATTTAAATCGGGGATCCAAGATGGTGGCTTCCTCCAGGAAGCTCTTGATATCAGCGTCCTTAAATTTTTAAGAGGGAGGAAAATGTGACATCATGACTGTCATTTTATTTATGATAAATAAATCATCAATTGTACCTGGTATCGTTTGGAAAGATCTTTCCAAATGTTCTCCTTTATGCTCCTTGTGAAGGCAGAGTCATCTTCTTGTATGGTGTAGTGTTGCTGTAGCTTTTGCAGGATGGGCAAAATCTCACCACAGGTCAGACTTTTGTCACTGGACACTGCTAGTGTGGAGGTGTAGTGCTTCCGCATGAGTACCACAAACTCCTCTGCTTTTCTTAAGTCATCATTGCCCATTTTAGCCAGTCTGCAATATCAACAAAACAAAAATACAACAGATATGTTGCAAAAAACAAACAAAAATAAAACCTGAGTCCAAGTTAAGCCATATTATCATTATTTTTCAATACTCACCTTTCCTTTTCCATGGACTTTCTTATCCGTGGATCGATGGCTGCAGCCTGGATGGCAGGAAACTGCTCGCAGAATCTGTCCATCATCAAATACAAAGAGTTCCATCTGGTCTTTACATCTAGGAGCAGCTTATGCTTGGGCAGCTCTGAGGGGTAATGCGTTCACAACTTAAATGCTAATGTAATATTCCTTATCTTAGTTTATAAATTTAATTTGATCATGATCTAATGATTATAATATACACAATCTTAAAAAACTATTTACTATACTGAGCAACTCTTGCTTCTCCGTCAGGACCACTTTTGCCATGTGGGACCTCTTCATCCATACAACCACAGAACGAATTCTTGCCGCCCAGTTGGAAATGGCAGGACAGTTGTAGAGCTTCTGAGCTCCAAGGTTCAGGGTGTGTGCAAAGCATGGAAACTTGAGAATTTGTAGCTTTTTGACAGCTACATCCATGTTGGCCGCATTATCAACAGTGGCTGCCACAGCCTTGTCTTTGATACCTTACTCCTCTCATCAATCTCCTCTGCTACAGCTGTCCCTGTCTGTGCCTGGTACACTGGTTTGGTTTTGAGGACTTTTTCATGAGTGTGGCCATTCCTGACATAATGCAGCGTTACTGTGAGGTAATGATCTTGACTAAAACTTGTCCATCCACCTGCAGTGATGGCTGCCTTCAACACATTTCAGCTGAGAAATCAGATTTGCCTTTTCGACTGCATACCAAGCAGGGATCAAGTGGTTGGTTAAACTGTCTCTGTTTGGGGCTTTGTACTTAGGGTTCAGCGTCTTTATCATTTCTCTAAAAGATATAGAAATGGAAACGGATGAAACATCTGGTAAGAGGAGAACATGCAATGTTGACATTCCCTGACTTAGCCTACAATTAAACATTCACTTACCGAAACTCGGGGGCATCTACTGTGGCAAAAGGGTGCAAGCCTTTTACAACAAACTTAGTCACTGCTCGGTGACATTCGTCTATCCTGGCCTGTGTCATTTTACTTTTCCCTGCCTCTGTGAAAGGAGACTGCAGTGAGAACTGCCAGCATCTGAGCCAGACAGACTCTGTCTGTCTCTCTCGTCATGGTCATCTAAATGAAACCCACAGTAAAGCAGGTTTTGTAATAAGGCAAAACGCGCTAATATAATATGCAATGCTAGTTGATTAGTTACCTGCAGTATTAACGGGAGAGGACATGCAAATGTTACCGCTGCTGCTGGGTTGAGCTTCGCTAGTCCGGAGCGGATCAAAAACACGACATTCATTTAAAGCAATCGCATGTTTTTTGAGCAAATACTTTTGCATATTCATAGTGTTTCCTCCCTTTGATGAAATCTCTACTTTGCAAGTATTGCACGTTGCCCTGTTGTCATCCTTTCTCATAAAGGGTAACCAAACTTTTGAGCGTTTGTGCCGCTTAGGCGCCATGTTTCCTACTGGGTAAAAGACGCTACGCAACGTGGCGACGTCATTTGAGGCGACTGGAATCGATAAGGGAATCGTTTGTAAAAATGGCAAACAATTCCACGGAATTGAAACAGTGGGAACCGGTTCTCAACAAGAACCGGTTTTCGATACCCATCCCTACGGGTCATCCTTATATTGCTTGGTGTGCCTGAAATCTAGAAATGTCATTGTTAAAAACTGTCGGTAACTAATCTTCTGTGATTGGTCTTATTTAAAATGACATATGTTTTTTTTTGTTGGTGTGGAAATGGCCTGATCATGGACATAAATGGAATGGAGCGGAGTTTACAATGTCATTATAGTAGAAAATACATGTAGGTCATCATAGCTGAAGCAAATAGCAAACAGGTATCAGCTGCTCAATTGTTGAGTTTAATAACGACTGAAGTAAAAAGGGTTTTCCATCCATCTGTAGAGCTTCAGGCTTGCTGAATCAATGCAATGATCTATGTTTTCTCAGCATGTGGTGACATGTCAAAACCTTAGTTTTTATTAAACACGAGTGAACGCTAAACTTCATTTGGTTAATTCATGTCACGTTAGATCACTGGTCCATTGTAATGTGCTGTGAACATGGCCAGCATCTGTCAATACTGCCGGAAAACTTACTGTTATGTTGGTAATATTATAAAAAAATTGAAGCTAATGTGATAGCCAACATTTTATGTATTATAAGACTGGAACATGTTATCTGGAATTTCCCAATCATTTAAGCATTGGATTCAGACTGCTATTATGACAAGATGGCAAATCATTCTCAGGAACTGGAAGGCGCAGAGAGAGCCTCCTTATCAACACCGGGTGATTGAATTCAGAAAAGTAGCAGCACATGAAAACAATGTCATATGATGCAGGATGTGAAAAACATGAGTACTGTTTGATTTTTTTTTCTCTTTTTCATTCGTAATTATTTTCTTGGTAAAAGCTGTTGGAGTGACTCTACATGGAACCTGACCCCTCCTGTTGTCCATGTTGGGTGGGGACCAGTGTTGGTCAAGTTACTTGAAAAAAGTAATCAGAAACTAATTACTGATTACTTCCCCAAAAAAGTAATCCCATTACTTTACTGATTACTTATTTTCAAAAGTAATTAATTATTTAGTTACTTAGTTACTTTTTAAAAACACGATTTACAACCTGAATAGGTGATAAAGCGATAGATCTTTCAGCCCAATTCTACTTTTTCTACATAATCCATCATACAAAATGTAATCAAATGGAAAAGTCTCTTTTTTTTAAACTTGTTTTATCCGTTTTAATCTTTTAACTTTATGCATCAAGCAAAAATTAAATTACATGCACCATTCTCTGACTGGAAGAAATTAGTTTAACATTTAAACCTATTTTCTGCACATTCCAGCACATAAAATAAAATATTTTTTGTGTTTACACTCAGTCTTTCAAATAGATGCAAGTAAAACACAGCAGAAAGTAAATAAAATCAAAGACTCAGCAGTCCTGTTGCTCTATTTTCACCTGTAAAGCAGGAGTGGGGTAGGCGGAGGTTTACCCTGGTGCAGGTGAGCCGCAGCGTTCAGTGGAAGAATCCGCGAGTTTCTCTGTGAGTTTCCCATTACGTCGTTGCGCACTCGGAGCTTGTTTAGGGGTTTTTTTTTTCGCTGTAAAAAGAAGTTTTCTTCCCACGCACAACGGACGCTAATGTTTTTGTCACTTTTTATGGAATCAAACTCAAAGTAAGGTCAGTACTTCCACGCTTTAAACGCTGCACGCTCATACTCTCTCCTGCACTCGATATATGATCCATTGTTGATCTGCACACAGCTGTTGTCACGAACGTCGCACTCGCTTACGTCACTGTCATGAGACATTCTCGCAAAAAATCACGGTTTTAGTAACGCACTCGTTACTTACTTACTCACTTACTCGTTACTTGAAAAAAGTAATCAGATTACAGTAACGCGTTACAAGTAACGCGTTACTGCCCATCTCTGGTGGGGACAAGAGGGCATTTGAGCAATCATCTGTTGTGTGACTGTGGAACAGGAACACAGCTGCTAAATGGCAAGAAGCCATTTGGTGTGCACTTTTTTTTCAGACATTTTAGCTGTATGAAACAGACGGAAATGTCCACTGATTAGCTAACTCTACATGGCTGACCAGGGAAGTGTGAGTATTACGCTAAATGATAACCATTGCTTAGTTTATGGGCTTTTCAGCCTGCTGAGATACATTGGCATGACATACCATGCTACCAAAACGTAGCCTGTACATTCCAGTAAAGACAGAAAAATCTGAGCATGTCGTGTTTAAAATGTAGTGTTGTAGCAATATTTCTGTCTGGGCCACAACAGCAGGTGCCAGTGCATTCACAGCAATTCACAGTGCATTTGAGAGTGAGTTGCTAGCTGGTGTTCAGAACAGTAAAAGGGATCTCTCACGTCTCTCTGTATCCACGCATCTGTGCTCCCGTCACTGTCAGAACTCTTGTTACTTCTTCTGTCAGTAAATGGGTGTTTTCAGTAGTGTTGGGTAAGTTACTTTAAATTAGTAACTTAGTTACATTACTAGTTACTTCTATCAAAAGTAACTCAGTTACTTCAAGTTACTCGTTACTTTCAGAGTAACTAGTTACTAGGGAAAGTAACTTTGGTTTTACTCAGAATTCTCTTGTTAATGTGTTGCTTCCGTAACTGGATACCCAGCAAGATTGCCAGTCTTCTAGCTTGCTTACTTGCCACAAGTGCACTGTGCCACCTACCAATAGAAAGGAAAAAATAATGTGCACATTTCCACAAGAGAAATCCCACGCCTGATTCTATCCTAGCCTGCTTTTTACATCCAACACAAAAACTGCAGTCGTGGTGCTTTCGATTGTACTCAGAACTCGGAAATTCTGCCTTCTGAATAGGAAGATGCAGGTAACACCAGACTGCAGATGAGCTGCATACAGAGCTGGACTGGGACAAAAAAATCAGCATTTTGACTAGAGACTGGCCCACCATTATAGGAAATATCATAAAGCCTTTGAATGAAAACAAACGCTGTTGTGACAGTGATGTACACTGTTCTGATGGTATATATGTATCAATCTATCAATCGTTTGTTGTAAGACTCAGATAATTATTTTTTTTAAAAGTGAGACATTTTAAATGAGAATAAGAAAGTATTTCCTTGTGCCCCCCTCTCCCTGTTAATGCCCTACCTGCCCCCCTGGCAACACTTTGCTAGACCCGCCCCTGCACAGTTACCAGCTGTCAGCTACTTAGAAAAGGATCCTGGTGTTATTAGTCTCTCAGAAACAGTTCATAACTTCCCTTCAACTCATTCCTGTCACCTAAAAGGTAAACCTGTTTCTCCATCACAGCTCTGATGATCCAGTAAGGACATCTCCTGGTTTCATCTGCATGTTTCCCTCTCACCACATATCCAAACCGACATCATGACCAGCAGCTTTACAGCTGTGGCTCCAGCAAACATCAGCTGATACTAGAAAGTAATATTAAATAAATTCTAACAACAGCTGATCAAGCTTAAACGTGCTGCTGTTGTTTAGCGCGACATCCGGTGGTTTCCTCTTTCTGGCGCAAAGTGGGCGATAAATAAACAAGAGAGAAAAGCCGATCAGCTGATCATTGATCAGTTTCATGACTGAAGGAGAAACAGGAGAGGGAGGGGAGAGGATGAGAGAAGAAGAGGCAGCTGTGCAGCAAAGACACAGAATAACTCCAGCTTTGTGTCTTTTTCATTCTAGCTGAAGTCCGGGACAAACTGTTCCTTTTCACCTCAACACGAAACGCGTAATAGTTTCTCTGAATACGAGATGATTCCGGTTTTTACGGGACGGTTGGCAACTCTAATAATTAACCGTATGAACAAAATAAAGTTCAACATCAGTAACATAGCACCACCCAGCTGTATAGAAACCCCGTCATGCTAGCTAGCACGCAGTACGAAAAAGTCAGCATAACGAAAATAAACTCCACCTAAACTTGGTTCATATCTGACCCAGATGGACTGCAGGTCATAACTTCTTACCTGAAGTTCAGTTCACCTGACACTCTCGGACCAGCGGCCGCTTCGGGTCTCTCCTCTTGCCTCCCTTTCCCTTCATCCACCTGCTGGCTTCCACCACTTGCTAATGTTATTGAATCTGTGGAAGCTCCGCGATGCCACCACACGAAGTAACGAATAACGAGCCTATCTAAATCCCAGTAACGAGTAACGCGTTCCTGATTTTGGCATAATAACTAGTTACCGTGCTCGTTACCACAATAATAACGTAGTTACTGTAACGCGTTACTTAATAACGCGTTAGTCCCAACACTGGTTTTCAGAACTCAATGTTGCACCCTTGAGCAAAGCACCACCAAAGGAAGTTTGTATAAGACTGTCGTGAAAGAGGAAAAATTGTAAAAAGGTTAGTGCATTGATCCAAATATCAATAGTAAAGATACCAATGCTGGTAATAGTGTCAACACTATTGATCGATAGTAGCATGACTCTGTTTATTTCCCTTTAGTTTGGTATGCAGCCCACTGAATTGTGTGAATATTTGCATCTGCAATACTAACCAATTATTTAATAACAAAATGTAGTTTCCACATTTGCACTGTTGCACAGCACTGCTGCATACGGGTCATGTTTCAGTTGGTGCCAATAAATACCTGTGCTTACTGCGTAGTTGGTTCACCTGGAAATGAATGCCAACACTTTGCTGCTGATGAGAAAAGGGCAGATGTTTGTGTGGTATACGTTGGTGGATTTTTTTTGTCCAGTGTAAAACCTGGAGCTTAAATCTACTTCTTAGTCCTTGACAGCTTGAGTGATGCTGTCTATGTCTTGACTCAGTGAGCTGAACCCACCTGGGTAAAAAGGATGAGAGGAAATGTTTTAATATAAAGTATTTGTCACTACTTTGGCTTCATGCACACATGTGCTTCTCAGAGTGGTCGTCTCACTGCAATCCAAAAAAGTCATATATCGATGCACTCTCCAGGTCACCATTACAGTTTAGGATAAAACAGTCCTTTGAATAACTTTGTTCAACAATTTCTGCGAGTATCAGGACACTGCTCCTTCAACATCAACAACATCCTAAAAATAGCTCTGATTTCCACCAAACATTTACTCACCATATGTGTGAATAATCCGCGGAACTGCTTGGGGTGATAGTTGGAGATATAGAGGCAATTACACAGTAATAGATTCAATCTCAGGCCAAGAGAAACATAATTGGAGAGAGAGCTCTCGCCTACGGGCCAGAATATTGTATACTGTCACTGTGATTATAGACACTTGGCACAGCATGGTGCTGTAGCAATTTAAAATCAGCATATGAATGGTTGACGTTAAATAGAACACTTTAGATCATGGCTTCGATTGCGCCGTAATGTTTGTCTGTGTCAATTTAAAAATACCCTATTTCTTTTCCTGCACGGCCAGTTGGCTGTGATTAAAAGAAAAGAACAATCTACGCTATGATGTTGTGTTTGTACGAAAATGCAAATTTGATAGACGGGTTGCATAGCCAAAAGAAAATGAGGTATTCAAAGAAAACACTGAGGGCTTTGGTACATTTTAATTTCACATACCAAGCACTTAACTGATGTTGTCCAGTGGCCCTGCGCAAGATAACAGGATTTGCAATTTTGAAATTATTGATTATGCAAACAAGCAGAGAAGAAGAAGACTTGGTGTTAAGAAAACCAAGGTTTACCTAAAGTTTCAGATAAGGATCCGGAAAATCTGTTATCCAGGAAATGTGATGAAGATTTAAACTTTAATTCAATTCAATTCAATTCAATTCAATTTTATTTATATAGCGCCAAATCACAACAAAAGTCGCCTCAAGGCGCTTCATAGATACAGAGAAAAACCCAACAATCATATGACCCCCTATGAGCAAGCACTTTGGCGACAGTGGGAAGGAAAAACTCCCTTTTAACAGGAAGAAACCTCCGGCAGAACCAGGCTCAGGGAGGGGCGGGGCCATCTGCTGCGACCGGTTGGGGTGAGAGAAGGAAGACAGGATAAAAGACATGCTGTGGAAGAGAGACAGAGGTTAATAACAGATATGATTCAATGCAGAGAGGTCTATTAATACATAGTGAGTGAGAAAGGTGACTGGAAAGGAAAAACTCAATGCATCATGGGAATCCCCCGGCAGCCTACGTCTGTTGCAGCATAACTAAGGGAGGATTCAGGGTCACCTGGTCCAGCCCTAACTATATGCTTTAGCAAAAAGGAAAGTTTTAAGCCTAATCTTAAAAGTAGAGATAGTGTCTGTCTCCCGAATCCAAACTGGAAGCTGGTTCCACAGAAGAGGGGCCTGAAAACTGAAGGCTCTGCCTCCCATTCTACTTTTAAATACTCTAGGAACAACAAGTAGGCCTGCAGAGCGAGAGCGAAGTGCTCTAATAGGGTGATATGGTACTACAAGGTCATTAAGATAAGATGGGGCCTGATTATTTAAGACCTTGTATGTGAGGAGCAGGATTTTGAATTCAATTCTGGACTTAACAGGAAGCCAATGAAGGGAAGCCAAAACAGGAGAAATATGCTCTCTCCTTCTAGTCCCTGTCAGGACTCTTGCTGCAGCATTTTGGATTAGCTGAAGGCTTTTCTGACTTTAGAGTCTACAGAAGCAAGACTGAGGTAAGGTCATGCTACAACCCCGTCTCATAGAAGTTCATGAAATAGTCACCTTTGGTTGCTCACACCACAAACCCAAGTTTGTCTCATCATCAGTTTTGAATACATTATTCATTAAAGGTATCTCTCTTGGTGACATTTAAGCAGTGCAATTATTTGTTTGAAAAAACAAAATCATGGTTTGGGTTAAATACACATTTAAAAGTGTTCTTCCTGCTTTCTCGACACAAAAAAGTGCAAACATGCTCACTCAACATGATCAGTCGAATTGGGATTTATGTTAATAAATAAAAGTGGAAAAGTGTGTGAACCTGAGCAACAATCGGTCTGCATATGCACAACCTAGCATGCATGTTTTTGGGAGGAGGTTGGTGAAAGTACCCAAGGAGAATCCCATGCATTTGAGCTGGGCATACACTGTGTGATTTTTGGCCCATTTTGAACCGATTTTTCAGTCGTGTGACTGTTTTGGGGATTGGCCTGAGTTTTGCCTTAATCGTGTGTCGTGCATCGTGTAGTATACATGGGGTAACGAGAAGCAATTAACACCTCACGATTAGCTCCCAATCATCAATCGTATGGTCGCAAGAAAATCAAACCTGTTTGAAATCTTGTCGCCCCTTGTGAGGGTGTCAACGCAGCCTCTCACACTGCGCACGCGCAAACACAGGAATGGAAGTGAAAAAGATGGAGCAGCACGGCAGTGCAGCGTGTGATCTCGACACAAGCGATGGAGGCACAACTTCTAGAACTTTGGCAAGCTCCTCCGAGCCTTTTCGATGTGGCCTCACAAAATTATCACAACCGCAACAACCGTGAAAAGAGTTGGATGGACATTGATGCTCAATTGCAGCTGCCTGGTCAATGTTTTTCATTAGCAATTTAGCAAAGTTGATGGTGTTGTGTGTGTGTCTGTGTGAGTGAAAAACAGAGAGGGAGAGCGAGAGACAGATTTTGTGTTATAAGCCTCGTGTTATGGATGCACAGTGTGAGCACTCAGGTCACATCAGAGCATCGGGCCGTATAGTGTGAGACCCTGCATCGTGACCTACGAACTTCTAACCCCTGCGATTCAATAATACAGTTTGAGCAGGAGCTGAAAAACGCGACTGAAGAAATCGCACAGTGTTTGCCCAGCATTAGGTACAAAACATTCAAACTCCACACAGAAATGTAGCAATTGCTGGCAGGCATCTTCTGCATTAATATGGAATTGCTAATATATCCCTGAATAACTAGAAGCTGCATTTACTTGTGTTTAATATCAGTGCCCAAGTAAAGAACATCTAAAAATATCTACCCTTGGACAAAGAGACTGTAAGTGCACCTCGGCAGAAGTAAAAACTGGTTCTTTTCTAGTACAAAAAAAAGAAAACCATCACCCACACACTACTTTCATTCTGCAAAGAGAAGTTCTTGCAGACCACACTGTGCAACACTGCATATTGTGAGAAAGCAACAGCATGACAATCAGCGAGTAGTGCGGGCAACATTGCCACAGGATCAGTGTACACACAGCTGCGGGATAGTTGTTTCCTAGAGTTCAAGGCAGCGTACGGTGCAGAAGAGAAAGACGTGACAGACTGCGGAGGTGGAGAAGGAGAACAGATGGATTTTGCGTTGCCCTTGTGTGTCAAGTTGTCTTTCCTCGCGGCTATGCAGTATATTCGGCTCTGAATGGGCATCATTAACCTAAATTACTATTTTATTTCGTATTTGACGGCCAATAGCAGGACAGCTGGTCAACATCAGAGCAACCCGCTGAGAATCTCAATGTAATACTAATAATAAACATGTGTTCAGGTGGACTGTAACATTAAAGGTGGCGTGCTCTTAAATAACACAAACAGCACATTAAGAAAAGCACAAAACACACTCTTGTTACAATTCAATCTGTTTTGTTACTTTCATCAAACGTCAAACTGAAACTACTGTGTGTGTGTGTGGGTTGAAGGTGGGGGTGCAGTTTGTGCAGCTGACCTGATTGGTAGTTGCAAAGCACCAGAATATTGCGGTGTGAAATAACATTCCCCGTTGAGAAAATTACAGCCTTATGGCATCCTCGGTGGGGAACATTACATTTTTGATACTTACTGTTTATGTAATATTTATGCTGTATTTGCCCAGCCCTGATTCCAGCATTGCGAGTCACAAGAGTTACATTAGAGCTACACCAACAATAAAACACAAAATTAAAGATCCCACTTGTAAGTCGTTTGTATTAGGCGTGCATCTGTGGCAGCCTCCTGATAACGAGACAGTTGAGATGTGTTTTTTCTTGTGTGCGACTGTGTTAAATAGATAATGTCTAATCATATTCCCCATGTATATTTGGAAGTCTTCCAACACTTGGATGGACATGAAAGTATGCTCTGAGAAATTAAGGCTGCTTGAAGTATATCAAAAGGACAAGGCTGTGGACATAACTGAGAGAAACTACAGAGGAAGCATCCAGCCATCTAATGTGTCTAAAGGTGGCGTAGTATCCACTGTTAGTTTTAATTGTTTGTTTTTTTTAAATCTCTCTCTGATATGTTTATTTTTGTTTTCAGCCTAATAAAGTTCTGCTTCACTTACATTTTTGCATCTTGTTGGACTCCATAGAAGTAAGTGTCAGTACCAAAATCTTATGGACCTACTTACATTTAGTAGGCCTATAAGAAAAAATATGATAACAGCAGAGAAATTAGCATTATTGTTTAATACCGGGATCATCAGTCAATTTTAAAGATGTTGTGACTGATCTGAGGAACATTCCTGGAACATGTATTTCCCCTGGAAAAGGTGCTGTTGCCTCAATTAACAGTGTTTACGATTTCTCCGCTGAGATGATACAACCGAGTGCCAGATTAAACAGTTTTTTGAGAAGAACATGTTTACAGTGAAGCTACTAACATGCACGCTGTTGCCCAGAAGGATTGTCTGTCTGTCTAGATAGAGATAAATGCTAGTGTTGCCCAGAGAGAGGTGGCCTACTGACTGATAAAGCCTGTGTTTAGGATGAAGCTTGGCTGTTAGTGTTTACTGTAATTGTCCTGTAATCACCAGGTTTCCAGAGGAAGGAGAAATTTCCCGCTGAGTTGCACCTGGACCCTGTTACGGACAGACAGTTTTTTTTTTTTCTAAAAATAGCCTCAAGTGATTGAGGTGCAAAACATACCACAAGCTTCAATTATTGACTATGCCATTAGGGAGGTTTTCCACACGCCATCTAACGAGCTACGGCAGTGGCGTCAATTGTTAAATTCAAAATCAAACTTAAAGACTTATAAGCAAAAATATCTGCAAAAAATAAAAAATCAAACAAACTGCTGGTTTTGGACAAATAAAAAAAATCTTAATCAGTATTAATTCATACTAATACACTGTGAAGTCATCATTTAGCATATCTGACAACCATTTAAAAACATGATCTATGTGAAGCCTGTATTCAAAGATTTACTGTCAGTGTTATTAACGTCTAAATAACTGCACTGACATATACATGTGAATTGATTTTATATAGCTTAATAAAAAATACAGACTGACAGACTTTTCAGTTCACTTACAGATATGCATTTCGTTTTGTTTTTGACACTCAAATATAAGCTTAAAATTTCAGATTGATATCCCAGAGTTCCTGAAGTATTGCTAGCTTTTCTAAATCACTATGTTAGTTAAAATTAATTGACTTGGAAAATAAAATCCCATTAATAACTTGTAGAGTGTAGAGGAACCTGAGTCCGTTTTCAGTAGACTGGTGCAGCAACTTGGAGTCCAAAGAATTTTAGGCTAATAATAGTTTAAATTGCTAATGGTTCAGTGACACCAGTTAGAATAGGGAAGCAACCTCCTTTCAAAAAACCAAAACAAAATAACTGTATAAATGCAGACAGACTGCCAACATGCTGCCAACTCAAGGGGACTTGAACCCCTCGACTGGCCGTCAGCTAGTAGTATTCTGGTTATATACCTATAGAACAGGAAGTTTGCTTAGTATAAATGTAATAGTTCGATTCAAATCCATTTTATTTATACAGCGCCAAATCACAACAACAGTTGCCTCAAGGTGTTTTATGTTGTAAGGTAAAGACACTACAATAATACAAAGAAAACCTTAAGAATCATATGGACCCTGTAAGCAAGCGCTTTGGTGACAGTGGGACGGAAAACTCCCTTTTAACAGGAAGAAACAGGTTGGGGTGACACTTGAACTTCTTCTGTTAAATGTTAAAATTTTGTCTATGTAAACAGCAGATATAATACCCCATTCAATCACAGACCAACATCAGACTGACAGTTTCAGTTTGCAGCAACAAATAAGTGACGTGAGATCATTTGTTTTGGGTTGTTTTCACACCTCCAGTGTTTAGTCCATTGAAATCAAACTCTGGTTCCCACTTACTGCTGTTTGCCGTATGTGCAGGTTTGAACACAGTAATTGCACTCAGGTGCCAACAAAAATCACCACACCGAGACCCTTTGGAGGACGTGGTCTCAGTATGGTTCCAAACAAACTCCAGAGCATTTCGTTTATGGTGTGAACGTGACCTAACCCCGACCAAAACCAACAATCAGGTGTATGTTTTTAGCTTGAGCTTAAGTTTGAGTTACCTTTGTTGCTCCTGCCCCAGACACATCTGGCCAGAGAGCGGACTGAGCACGTGGTTTGTAGTGACGTATTTAAACTCACCTGGAGTTGACCTGGATTTTTCTCTGTATGAAAACAAACCAAGTCTGCGAACTCATCAACTGATTCAGTTTCGGATTCCCTCATTGGATAAAACAGAACTTTGGGGACATAATTTGCAGTTGAAAAAAGACAGTAAATGGCAATCAAATCAAATCAAATCAAAATTTATTTATATAGCACATATTAAAACAACAGTGTTGACCATAGTGCTTCACAGTCAATAAAAACATGAGACAGTTAAAACAAACAATAAAAGAGGACAACAAACAATAGGTAACAACACAACAAGCTAAAACAGCCAACTAGACAGAATCAAAAGCCAAAGTAAAAAAATAAGTTTTAAGACGTAATTTAAAAGACTGGATCGACTCGGCAGTGCGAATATGAACGGGGAGGTTATTCCAGAGTCTGGGTGCCACGGATGCAAAGGCCCGGTCGCCTCTCAACTTCATTCGAGTCCTAGGTTGTGCTAGGAGCCTATGGTTGGACGATCTAAGTGCCCTGTTGGGATTGTATGAATGGAGTAAATCAGAAAGATAACTGGGCACTAAATTATTCAAAATATTAAAAGTGAACAAAAGAATTTTAAAATCTATACGATATTTAACAGGGAGCCAATGTAATTGGCAATATATGTTATGGCAATACTCAGCATATTGCAGAATGTTAAAAACTGTAATAATATCATATCTTGAATAAAGTATTGTAAAAATGTTGCATCAATGACTTCAACTTCTAATACTTTCACAAACATATAATTAAAGTTTACACCACCATTTATGGGTGCTTTACCTCAGGTTTGGGGTCGTAAGAGAACTTTGAAACCACATCCAGGTCTCACCTTTGCTTTTATAAGTGTTTTAGTATGAAGAAAATGAATAATAATAGAAAAGAAAGAAAACTCCAAGGACTTACGACAGGGTCCCTGCCTCACCCTTAAAAAACCTACACATGCACAGTCATACAAAAGCAAGTTGACAGTGGGAGAGCTGCGGTAAAGAGTTGGAGAAAAATAAATTCAGCGTTAATACTGTATACTGACATTGATATGTTTGCAAAAGAAAGCGACCTAGTGAGATTAAAAGAAAGCTGTGGGTATGCATTATGCAAAGACAGAAAAGAGCGAATGTGTTCATGTATTTGACAGGGAAAAGTAATAAATAATGAATTGACTGCTTAATTGAAGGCCCTACATTTAACATCAATAAATCATCACAAAAATAATTTTTAGTGTCACTATAATTACAGTAAACAAACATGTCCGTCACACGGAGAATTGGCGCCTGTGACAGCCTCGTCCTTACCTTGTGAGCACCAGGGTTAGATTTGACAGGAAATATGAAAGATGCTTTTGCGGCACAAAAATGGTAGAAGGGTGTTATTCACTGCGAAGTCACAATTTCTCACTTTTGATCAACATCATTCTTATTATAGCTCCTCACTGTCACCAAGCGGCAAGTGTAAGTTTTCAATCCAGTGAAATGTCTCAACATCAGTTGGACAGATTAGCACAAACACTGGTACATAAAAGTTTCTTCCCAACAAAGTAAAGCTCGCGCAACTTTTTGTGCTGCACCCAGAAAACATGTTTTTTGAACCATGCATTTTTCAAAAGCGGCTCTTGCAGACTATAGTGCAGTAAAATGATAGCTTACATGCTAATTTCTAGCATTTGCTGTATTAGGGAAAATGTGAATGTAGCTTTACAAAACACCAGCGTTTAGCAAAGTTCTTGACAAAATAAAATATTAAACCTGAGAAAAGTAAAGGAGTCAGCTGCAGTGATCTCAAAATAGAGTGGAAACTATTATTTGGCTGCACTTACCAGTTACCAGAACTTGACTGCTTTAGTTGCACATGCAAAATCAAGGAAAACTGACCTGAAGTCATCTGAAACACCTGATGTTTTTTAGTGCAAAGTGCAAGTAAACCAACCTGTTACACCACCTGTGGAGACAGCTGGTTTTAATAGTGTGTATCTGTTCGCCTGATGGCTGATCAAAAAAATTTAAAATGTGTTATGCAAGCAGGCGCAAAGCAGGCTTTATCGTCAAGGCACCGGTGATGTTTACACATATTTGTATCTTAATTCATCTAACAGTTTGAAGTAGGCAACCAACCACCTGACTGACCTATAAAAAAACAGAAACTGCCATCACTGAAGCCCTGCTGCTTATGTATAAAAATTCAAATGTGTAACATTTGATGAATCAAGTGTATTGGCTAAAGCAGTATATTACTAATTCAGCTTCTAACAGAAGAAAATGGACATTTGTGGGGAACTGCCACAAATATTAATTTAAAAGAATAATGAAGAGCCAGTATATTCTAGAAATCACACAGCAGAGACATGAGTGCAACACTTCCTAGGCCAGGCTCAGCCCTCTAAGGGTATCATGTGACTTAATTTCTGGATGCATGAGCTGACAACATGCTTTAAATTAATTTTAAATGCAATTTCATGAAGGCAGCATAGTGTGATCAAAATGAAATGCACAAAAAATGCTTTGAACTACAACTAATGTGAATAATTAATGAATGTAATGAATGCCAGATGAACACATATTTAACATTTCTATCTTGAGGTGAATTATTCACTTGTGTGTGTGTGTGTGTGTGTGTTTGTTCTGCTTGTGAATGTTAAGTATTGTCTCCCGTGCCTACAGAGCAACAAGTGCACTACTTTGTATTTATCATTTGTATTTATTTGTATCCACATTTCATGTTTTGGCGATTTTGATAATGTTCACACATTAGTGTAGTGAAAAGATTTGCAGCCTTCTGTATTCTTATGTATTTTGCTTCAGCCAAACCTTTTGTAATACAGACATTTGATCTTTTTAAATCTAAATTTCAGACGAGTGGGTCTATATGGATGCTTCTCTGTAGCTGCCAAATGATGCCAGTTGTCCTGTGCACACCATTGAATCACTGATACACATTTTGCAAACATGCATCTGAATTATTCCTTTCAAGGCAAAAGCTTGCACTGTACATCCCCTCTCATACATGTGTAGTCTCTTAATCTCTGCAATGCCTCTTTGCCCAGCAAACACCCAGGTAGTTCTCATCTGGTTTCACTGTAAGAAATACTGCTTTTAAAGATTAAAGTCCATGCATTATGTAACACATTAACATAAAGGCTTCCATTCGTCTTCCCTACTTGACAGGTGGAACAGTGAGAGCTGCGTTCTCTTATTGAATAAGCTGTTTAACAACACATTCAACACACTTATATTCAGGCCTCACATTATTGACACTGTGAAAGTTATTGCCCTTTGTACACTCCGCTCTATGTATGTTTCATGTTGTTCACTTAACTGCTCACTTGTTGCATTCTATAATTGTCCCACTGATTTCTCACTGGCTTTACCTGATCTGATGACAAGTCCCCAGCAGATCAGTCTTGCATAGAAATGAGGGGCTTAGAAAGTTCATTCTGTATTCCGTTTCTGATACG
Source organism: Perissodus microlepis (assembly GCF_051167445.1). Taxonomy (NCBI): domain Eukaryota; kingdom Metazoa; phylum Chordata; class Actinopteri; order Cichliformes; family Cichlidae; genus Perissodus; species Perissodus microlepis. Next base: position 29,190,628 of record NC_140479.1, on the reverse strand, counting down.
TCATCTGTTTTGTGAAGTCAGCGTGCCTGCATGCAAATGCCCGCATGACTGGGGATGTTAATACCTATAGCCTGCTGATAACCGCCTGTTCAAAAACTAGATTATGGCAACACATCCAGAATCCAGTGTTTTGCATTTGGAATTTTGGATGCATGCAATAGTTAATAAAGCATCTTTGCGTTATACATCACTTATAGCTCAACAGACTACAGCCAGTGTTTTGCCCTCAACTGCAAAGCATTTTGTTGGGGTCTTTTTTCCAGGTTAACACTTTTTGGACATATTCAACAAAAATAGAGAAGTTTAAAAAAAATCAGCAGTAAGTGTAAATATTACTGTTGCACATGAAACTCGATTTCCTGTTTTATTGTTGTTATATGGTATAAGCAATATTTTGTACAGACCAGAAACATCAGACTTCTAGCTTTGGGTTTTTAAGAAAGTAGCATTTAGTTCAACACGGAGAACCGCTAGCATCACTTTTGTGGTTGCAAACTATCTAACCTAATCTAATCTAAACCCAACAATTATTCAACACTTGAGCTGTTCCCATCTGGAATGTGAATTTGTGAAAAGACCTTGCAGTCTAGTTACACAGCAGGAAATGGTATAAGATCTTCAGTTGGAGATGGTTGCCCCACTCTTCAGAAGGAATTGCTGCCCCAAAGAGTTTAAGTATCTCTGGGTCTTCCTCACGGGAGAGGGAAGGAGAGAGAGGAACAAAGAGACTGATAGGTACAGTGTCGGCAGTAATACGGATGCTGTTTCGGTCTGTTGTGGTGAAGGGAGAGCTTAGTGTGAAACAAAGCTGTCGAGCTACATTCCTGCCCTCACATATGGTCACTTTCCTCCACGTCGATAGAGCCAGCGTAGGTGGTTTGGGCATTTGAATAGGATGCCTCCTGGGTGCCTCATAGGTGAGGTGTTTCAGACATGTCCAACTGGAACGATGCCCTGGGGCAGACCAAGAACACACTGGAGAGATTATGTCTCCTGGCTGGCCTGGGAACACTTTGGTGTGCCCCCAGAAGTGCCTGAGTAAGTATCCAGGGAGAAAGTGATCTAGGAATCTTTGCCTAAAATGCTGCCCTGCTGCCCAGACCCAGATAAGCAGCAGAAAATAGATGGACAGATGGATTCAATTATACTAACTGCCACACAAATTCTAAAAGGACAAAAAGATTCATATGAATGAAGTGTTGAAAGCTTGCTTTCAGTATGTAGTGTGTTATATTTTTGCTGTACAGCACTTTGGTCGGCCATGTGCTTTTTTTTAAGTGCTATATGAACAAATTATGGTATTGAATGGTAACTGCAACAGAACATTTGAATTTAGCAAAGCTCAAATCAGATTTGAGGTTACTTAGGGTTGTCTTCTTGCTGCCTTACCCATTGTCCTCAGAGATTCAGTTCATGATCAGACGTTCTGACATTTTTCTTAAGAATTTGCTGCTAATAATTCAACATTCATTCCTCCGTCACTGATGACAAGCCTTCCTGGCCCAGACGCAGCAAAACAAGTCCAGATCATGACACTTCCACCACAGTTTCTGAAGGATAGGATAAAGTTCTTAGGTTGGCCTGTAGTGTTTTCATTTCTCCAGCCTATAATATTTCCCTTTAAACTAAAACATAACAGAGCATCCTGGTTTGCCCATATCATACACAGCAAACTGCAGATGGACAGTAGTGTTCTCTTTGTGGAGAAACCATCAATCCTTGTTGATTGATTACTGGAGTGCAAACTTATGATTTTGTAATCTTTTACAACCTTATTAAGCATAAAGAACTATTTTTTCTGATGTCCTCCCATCTTCACCTTGTGGCATGATTTACTTTTTCACATGTGTTTAGGTGATCCATCTTTCATAATCCCCCATTCTTTTCTTCAGACTGGCTGCCCACCTGATTGTCATCCCATCAATAGATAACATCTAAGGTTCAAAGTTCATGCTTTTCTCCTCACGTGTTTTATTAAATAAAAGTATATTTTTGTCTGATTTTTTTAACTGGGCTAGTTTAAAACTTGGTGTAATGAGTAAAAAATGATAGGCTTGTTGAGTGTTAGCACTCAGATTCATGCTAAAGGGCTACAGAGGACAGGCCTTAATAGTAAAACCACCGGGCTACTCTCAGAAGTGCATCTGGTGTGATGGATGAGGTTGTCCATACTAAAATTAATGGCTGGAAATTTAAGTGCAGGGGAAGCATGTGTGAGGTGTGGGAGTAGCTGTTTACCCGCAACAGTTCATCTCTGACAGGTTACATTTCCCCCCCCTGTCCCCTGTCTTATCAACATTTTCACACAGTCAGATGAATCTAAAGCCTCTGTTATAGCAAAGGGTCAAAAGAACAACATCAAATCTGAAGCTAATTACCATCTGATGGCAGTGTTCTAACAGAGCCTGTCCACCTAATTTTGAAATGAGGTGATCTTTGACATCTGCTCTGACTGTAGAAAGTTCATGTAATTGTGCTCTACTCAGTCCCACACTCAAGAGGCACACTTACAGTGCCCCTCAGGGGAGTCATAGCACTGAATGAGATAAGAAATCAGAGAAGTTGGAGAAACCACAAAGAAGCAGAGGGTAAAAATAGGGCTTTAGCAAAGAGCTAGAATACAAGGTAATTGCTGGAGTCAGACAGAAAGATAAATGAAGACAAAAGAGTGACAAAGAACATGGGAATCATGGAGCACTGAGCCCTAATTCCATACTGCACACGAACATGATCTGTGTGAATAACACTGTTTCTCTGCAACGCACTGTATGTGGGTTATAGCTATATTTGTCTTACTCAGTCAGTTCATCTAATTAAGTTTTACTAGAGAACTTACAAGCATGAAACAAAGGCATGCACTACCAGAGGTCCTCTGGAGCAGGTCAAAAGCTACAGCGAGGGAAGAGCCACAACAGGAGGGCTGGTAGTAAAGACGAGGAAGGAAGATGGTAATAAAAACTGGTTTAAAACGCAGAGAAAACAATGAAAAATACACCTGTTTGTAAAATATATGTCCATCCAACTTAAATCTGTTATTGAAAAAAAAAGATTCCCTGAAAGGTTGAGGTGGTGGGCTGTTGTTCTCTATAACTAATTATCTTTTTTTCCTTTTTAAAGGTTATTCAAGTGCAGTTCATTATCTGTAAGATAATGACTTTAAGTTTTTTTCATGGATAAAAGTGGAACACCTTTTAAAACATCTTGAATAACTTTGATTAAACTATTCAATTCAATTCAATGTTATTTATACAGCTCCAAAACACAACAACAGTCGCCTCAAGGCGCTTTATTTTGTAAGGTACACTCTACATTAATACATACAGAGAAAAACCCAACAATCATATGACCCCCTATGAGCAAGCACTTTGGGGACAGTGGGAAGGAAAAACTCCCTTTTAACAGGAAGAAACCTCCAGCAGAACCAGGCTCAGGGAGGGGCGGGGCCATCTGCTGCGACCGGTTGGGGTGAGAGAAGGAAGACAGGATACAAGACATCCATTTGTACTTTTCATTTTACCGTGTTCCTCTCTGTGCCATTTTGTTGGAAAACACTGGATACACACTAAAAGGGCAGATTTACTTGTTTCCTTTCTGCTTATTTTGGTTGATACCTTTAGGGTTGCTGTGGTGGTCTTTTGCCCAGTATATCAGCTACCTTTCTGCTGCACATGTGCAAACTATCTCAGCCTTGCCTTGGTTATGAAAACTGCGCTCTTAGTCACACCCAGTGAAAACCAATGTTCCCAAACTATACTGTACATGCAGGTCTCACCGCCACCTTGTAAACCTTCCCTTTGTCTCCACTCTGTCCACCTTTCTTGTGCACTGTCCATTTCTTTGGATAGTTGACACCTGGTTTTCAAACTCACCTTTACTACCACTGCTCCATGCAATCTTCCTTTCGACCCTTCTCCCACGCATTCACACATGTATTCTGCTTTGCTTCTGCTTACTTTGATGCTCTGTGGAACCCCTACACCTATCCAAGCTCTATTCCACCTGCTCTCTACTCTCACTACAGATCACAATGCCATCTGCAAACATCATGCATGAAGACTCCCGCCCGACCTAATCTGTTAACTTGTTCCAGTATGGAAATGTTATTCCTTGTGATCACATGTTTAGTTTGGCAAAGATTTTTCCATCAGATACCCTTCCGATGGACCACTCCCAATTTATCCAGGCGTGTGACAGCACTAGGACTACATTTGTTTGTACCTCATATTGTCTGGGTAATTCAAATAACCTCCCGAAGTTTTGTGATCTGAAAATAAATTACTGGCAAGACACAAAAATAAATGTTTTCAAGTCTTTCTCTTGCAAAATAGACACTGTGCTTAGTTAGTAAATAGCTTTTTAAGAATTATTTTAAGGAGTAACAAAGTGCACATTTGTGGGAAGAGGATCTCACAAGTTTGCCAGTCAGGAGTGCTTGATTTTTGTCCCCTTTGTTGACTTTGTTTTTACTTACGCTTCACTCCACTTTCATCCCCTTTTACTTTCCTTACTTTCCAGTTAGGTTTAGTCACTAAAAGCGGCTTCAATAAGTTCTGGAAAAGTTTGGAGTTGGATTAAAATTTGCCCCTTTACTGCATTATGCATTGTTGGTCATGAATGAAGTGCAGGTGTTAAAACAAAGACATATACAACATTGTGTTCACATAAATATAACACCACATCTGAACAATGAATGTTGCTTGACTGAGATATAAAACAATGGTCTTCCCTTTCATTTGGACTGTTTGCAAGGTCACTCTACCTTTTTCTCCAGCTGCACTGCAATCTAATTGTGCTTGTCTCTGAACCTTGCAGAGATACACCCAAGAGGCTGACTCCTTAGGGACTTTGAGGGAGGGACAGGAGGTACAGAGGAAGGCAGAAAGTGGGACTGCTTTAGAAGCAACAAAGAAAGACAAAAAGGCAGGAAAGGGGTTGTGTTGAAAGGAAAGAGCTTTAGCAAGGAGCTATAAAGCTTATGGGAATATAGAAATATAAAAAAAGAAGAGGAAATGATGATAAGGGCATGTGGAATTGTTGACTCGGTATATTTTTGTAGTTTGGTGTGTTACTTATATGTTTTCTGTGTCCCTTTGCACTGCATGCAAGGTTCCATGAGCTTCATCTAATTAAGTTCCACTTGATATATCCTGCAAGCAGACGGACTCTGCCCGGTCCTTTGGAGGAGGCCAAGTGGGATGACGGGGGAGGGGGACATTCTTGATTTCAAAAAGGAAAAGGCCCTTAGTTGGAAGCTGGAAAGCATATAATTGCTTCAGCCAGACAGAAAAAAGGAACGAGAGACAGAAAGGAAAGAGAAGGAGCGATAAAGAGGGAGAAGGAGAGGAATTAAAGAGAAAAGGGGAGATCTAGTGTATTTATTGAACTGGTGAGGGCAAATTGTTTCTGATCGTGAGCGAAAAGTGAGATGGGAGTCATGCGATAGAGACAGATAGAAAAAGAAAGGGAAATAAGACAGAAGGGAAAAGGAGCCAAGTCAAAGACAATAGGAGCCCGACGAAAGCCAGCGAGCTTGTTCTATTACCAGGCCCTCTCTAACGGGAGGGGAGGCTAGACTGGAACAAATAGACTGTAATTGCACACAATCTGTCCTCAGAGCTCAATCACTTGGCAGTGTAGGGACCATTGGTGAAACACTTCTCTCACACGAATCTAATAACCTTCTCCCTCAACCTCCCTTCACCATGGAGATGTTACCTTTCACCTTCAACACAGACGTTACGCTGACCGAGAAGTGTGAAGTTAATGTGATCACTGGTCACCATAAGCTGCCTGCATAATCAGCCTTGCACAGATTTGCATGCAATACTAATTACAGCTTACAAAGTCAAGCTGTTTGCTGACTCTATAATTCACCTCTACCAAGCTCTTTTTCCAGACAGACTTTTTAAATAATTGAATTGCTCTAATTGTCTGTTTTGTTTCATAATTAACCCAGTGGATAATGAACACGGCATGTATTTACATGCAATTTATCAATCAAAACATCTTCTAAAAACTCAGGGGAGTTGTTTTTCTGTCTAGAAATCACCTCCTACAGCATATTTTTACACACACGTATTTATACATTACTGTCTCTCAGGTACCCCACATTTACCTTTTTCCTTGATTTTCCTTGTTTTTTTCTTTTATTAACACTATTGTTTTTAAGGCACTTCAGTTATATTATATAGAACGTTAAAACAAATTCCAGCCTTAAGTTTGTTTGTTGTTGAAATAAACACTTTTAAAAAATGTAAATTTAAAAAACTGTCTTGAAAAAAAAAGTTAAGGTTTCAAGTGTTTTAATTTCAAGTTTTTAAAACTTGAGATTATTTAAAAAAAATGTAAAAAATTGGATATCACTCTGTTTAGACACTTCTATATAAAAATATGCACGTCAAATGGAAAAACTTTTATTATAAAAACTATTTAAAATTGGAATATCAGGACGTCCCCATCAAACTCTATTAGTAGGTCAATAAATTTGTATCATTGGCTGACAACAAAAACATGTAATTTGTACAGACATTTAAAGTCATTTCAACAAATTATAAAAGTTTCATGTGGTACTTCACATAAACCTTTCCCTCTTTATGAACAGTTAAATTTAAGTTGCAAAGCTGGTACTGCCATTTGTGAAACAGCCACTTTCAACACATAGCAGTCACTTTAAGTTTACCTGTAGCTCTGAAGGAAGAACTTCATTTAGCATTTAATATTTTAGCATTTAACTAACTACCAAATAATGAGTATAGTTACTTGATACTTGTAGGGTTTGGTTAGTAAAACAGAAACAGCACGCACTATTTTGTCACACCTCTATGAAAAAACTAGCAATTAAGTTAGCATTTAGCTTATCGATGAACTGTAATTAAATTCAAATAAATTCATCAAATCTGTGCAATACTATTTGTTTCTCACTAAGAATAACATCAAGCAAAACAAGATGCAGCTGTATTTTTTTTAAAAGTATACCAATATTGGAAAAGAAGAAAATGTCATATTTGCCTTTCACAGTGTTTTCACAGTTGCACCAGCATATCTGTTACTGTTTCCAGAACCAGAGTGAAACAGACAGTCAATCTGCATGTCTGTTTCTCTGCCATTCATATGACAAAAAAACCCCAACATCATCTACGCAAGATGCGGTGTGCGGCCTGACATGCATTGAAGGGTGATTTAAAATATTGTTGTAACCTGAAGAGTCAACTGGTACCACAGCAGATCCCAGTGCAAGATGGTCTCTAGTTTAGATTTCAATTTAATTTAATTTCCTGCGTGGTTCAATATCATTTATTACAAATGATATTATCAGCATTTTGACTTTCTTGGTGTTAATCTTCCTGCCTGCTGTGCATCACTGTCAGTTCCTTGCTGGGTGAGGGTTGATATGTACGCGCACATCCATCTGTCCCGTTTTTGACTGTGAACGTGCATGCGAACATAATTTGTGTTTGCTTTTCTGTGCCTGCACCTCTGTGTTTATGTGTGCAAACCTCCTTTTATGCGCCTGCACATGTTAACATGAGTGTGTTTTTGATTTTATGTATATGTAGGCATGTTTGTGAGATACAGGTACATCCAGAGTACAGTCTGTCTACATCTTTGTTTTTGTTGTTTCTGCATGTCTGTGAAGGTTCTCAGTCATCCAGGTCATCGTAGTCAAAGGAGCTTGCAAAGAAAAGCGTCTGGACTTCTTTAAGTTACTTGAAGACGTTTCACCTCTCATCCGAGAAGCTTCTTCTTTCTGCATCTGTCTGTTTTCTGCTTTTCAATTGTCATTTCTTTCTGTCTACTAGGCGAAAAGGTCTGAGGAGCATCTCCTTGCACGGAGCCCAGGTACTCAGGACATTAGAAGCAGTGAACCAGTGAAGTCCACTCATGCGTGCTCACTACAGAGACAAACATGCATAGCGCTCCAATAACAATCTATTGAAAATCCCTTGATGTTGTTTTCTTTGAAGGGCTGAGCAGAGTTGTCTCTTTGGACCAAATCTGTCTATCTGCATCAAATATGCACAATTTTATTGCTTGGGCTAAGAGACTTTAGTTATATTCTGTGTCTTTACAGAACATTTTTGTATAGTGAGAAAACAGCTTTTTTAGCAATGTAATCCAGGAACAATGGAAACAAGTGACATGGGGGTTTCTCAGTTTCTAGAATATAAAAATGGATCTTGTCTCTTCAGATATGAATTCATTCTATAGTCAGGGACAACTTTTTTATTAAAGGCTTATTCCAAAATCAATATCTACTGTAAGAGTCTGCAAGTTGCATTAAAAGATGTATACAGAACATATTTCAGATCAAAAAAGATAAAAAGCAGTGCAAGAATTTGTCATGGTCCTGGGTCGAGCGACCCAGTGTTTGAGTTTATGTATCTTTTGTATTTATTTGTGCCTTAGTTTAGTTCACCTAGTTAATTTCTAGATTACTGTGTAAACCTGTTTCTTAGCTGTTTATGTCATCTCCCCCTGTACTAAGTCTCCCTGGTTCATGCGTCATGTCTGTGTGGTTATGTTTGGTTCATGTCATGTCTAATCTCCATGTTTCCTGTTTTACTTTGAAAGTCTGTATTCGATGTCAGTATATGTAGTTTCACTCTCCCTGTCCTGTCATTAGGTTCATGTGTATCAGCTGTTCCCCCTCATGTGTCTCCACTTCCCCTGATCACCTCATGTGTGTATTTAGTCCGCAGTCTTGCTGTGTTCAGTGTCGCGTCGTCTGTGTTATCTCCCCTACCCCTTGTCATAGTTTCCCAGTCTATGTTCAGGTTTTCCCTCAGTTACTTTGTTGTTGTTTTTTCCGTGAGTTTTCGGCCCTAAATAAAGGCTCGCCTTTTGTTAAGTCCAGTTTTGTGTCCTCACCTCTGTCGGCTCTTGGGTCCTCTACTCACTCCACGCGGTCTGCCCCGGCGGTCCGTGACAGAATTGTCTTATACAGTACCAAACATTACTTGAAACATGTCGCGTTTGTGAAAAAGTGAATCCCAATAAGTTAGGTGGCAAACTGAAGCATGTTAATAATGTATTTTAGATTCACATAAACTAGTGTTAAATTTAAATCCAACATAAGGCATCTTAAGGTTTTTTCCACCACGTGCCCCAGAGAGCCTTCAGTGTACCCTGGGTTTAATTCTTCTGGTCTTAATTCTCTACTGCAGGGAAGACACACTGATCTTCCAGAAGACTGTTTTAATTATAGTGAAATAAATCCAATCCAAATGATCCCATAGGTGTTCTGCTGCAAAAAGTCATACCACATATCATATTGATATTGGCCAACCCTATGGATTGAGGTATGGTCATCCAGGGAAAGACAGAAATGTTCCATTAATGCCAGCAAAATGCTGTCAACAGCAGAACAATCAACAGATCTGCTTTCCCTTTGTCACTAGGGATGGGAATTCATCAGAGTTTGGTGATTCAGAATCCATTATCGATATTAGTTATCAGGATTAGATTCATGCAAATTAACTGTATGCTACGTGGTCACATTTTTATTTTTATATGTTTGAGGTATTTCTACTCTTTGTAAAAGTAATGTGTTACACAAATTACACAGAAGACTTTAAAGTAATGAAGTATGGTACATTAAAAATGATTTGAAGCACATTGTGTCATAATTAACAATATAAACCTATAGGCTACAGTCCCACACACCAACACTAATATCTGTTCTAATGAGGCACACATATGATCTTTCTCCTAATATTTAGGTATGAACACAAAGCAAAGATGAAAACCAGCACAAGGAGACTTTAAAGCAGTCACTATGCTGATTCTACTTTAGAAACATGAACAGGTAGAAACACAGGCTGCAGCCTGACTGCTCATCCCTGTGTCACCTGTTGACGTTAAGGGTCTGCCTGCTGGGCCGCATTCACTCAGCTTTAACGTAACGTAATTCTTGGCTAGCTTAGCATTAGCATGCTGCCTGTGCAGATCCTTGCAAAGAGCCGACGCTGTGTCAGCAGCATGATGCAGTTTTTTTTGTCCTGCATGCAGGTTCTACTTGACCATCGCGTTCTTGTCCTTTCGTGCAATAAAAATAAGTAAGTAATAAGTAATGTCCATATCCATGCTGCATGCTGTATTTTCTGTATTTTCCTCCTCTGGCATATGAAGTGAAATCAGCTGATTGTAGCTCAAGTGTAGGTGGAACCAATAACCAGGATCAATGAGCAAGCAGAATAATTCCTAAGAACTGAACAAGGAGGAATTACTAGGAACTACTAGTTGAACTACTTGATTCCCATCGTTGTGCGACACAACTTTTACACAGTTGAAAACTGCTGAATAAACTACCAGTCAAAAATTTAACACCCTGATTTTTTTTACATGTTTTTTAATTGAAAATTATGCAGTTTAATGTCTAATTACACTCTGAAATGAAAGCATAGTATAAATAAGCAATTGGAGTTAAAAAAATAAATAAATGTATTCTAGACTTCTAAGCTGAACACAGTGGCTGAAGCACTAAACTATAAGCAAATGTATTGTGCATAATGTGCAAATAAACCCTTGTTTTTCTTTTGTGAAAAGCTCACTTCATGATTTTTTCATCCAACACTAACGATGGCATGCTTGAAGCTACAAGGTCATGTGTGATGTGTTGCTCCACTTTCATCACTTCATCATCATGTTAAAGACTCTACTGTAGCCAAAGCTAATAATAGCATATGTGAATTTTTGAGGACATATTAAAGTTTTACAACTGTGCTATAGATTCCTTTTCAGCAGTATTTATTAGGATACTTCCCCAAACACCACTACTCTAGCAGCCTGATCATCAAAACCACAAACATGCCAAGTACATGCACAAAACAATTGCGAGTCTTGTTGCGTGTGAATACAGACTAATTACAGAGAGACATGATTTCTTTTCATCCCAAAGTATCCTCACATTGATTTGCGATATCTGAGTAGTCTCTCTTCTCTCTGAAGGTAGGCGTGTGGATGAATCTCAGTCGCAGTGCAGGTCTCAGATGGAATTAGAGACACTAATCTGTAATGAGGAATATTCATGTGTCTGTAAGTGATCGCAGGAGCGAAGCAGAGCTGCTGCTACAGGTACAAATGAACAGCAAGGCAGCCATTGTTTTTGTGGTTACTGGTAGAAGCGTACTCATTAGGATTCACCGAGTTGCCGAGTACAGATGTCTGTGCACGTTGTGTGGAGATTGAAGACTCCTGACTGTCAAATTAACTCCTACTAAATACTGTTTGGATTATTGCTTTGCAGGCGTGCGAGTATTTTTTAACAGTCATGCATTAGTTTAGCTAAGCAGGCAGAATTATTTTAGTTGTTAAGAAAGCACACTGGGACTGAGGGGAGAAAAGGAGAAAAGTATGAACACACAAACACGGTCGTTCAGAATAAAGCTCATTGCTGCATCACCCAGGATGTGAGTTTCGAGGCGGATGTGTGATTTAGCGTGCTTGCTGTACAGTGTTTGTAAAAATGGGGCACCAAAGGAGCTGCAAGTATAAAAGAGACTCAATATAATGTATATTCACAAAAAATATGAATCAACGTTGCACACTCTTGACTTTGTTAGGAAAGTGGAAGAGGAAATTTGACAGCTGCCCTGAAGTCAAAGTTGGGTTGAAAGTTAATGATCTCAAATGCGAACACAATACATCACGGTACCTTTGTTATCGAGTGTAACAGTTGGTGAAATGTTATTATTTGACCACTAGGCGGAGCGCTTGTAATGATAATGTAATTAACGCATTTTATTTTGTATGTTTTATTTTTGTGTTGAGCATGTTAACATTTTCCTTTTTTGCCTACCGGATTGGTGTACAGTTAATTTGATACATGGAAAATAACCAGTTAATTTTGTAAGTATAAGGTAAGGGCAGAGGTCACCTGTTTTGGGGAAGTAAGGTCAGAGAAGCTGCGCATGGTGACGGTCTAGCCGTGTGAATGTTAAAGAAGAAATAAGTCCTAAGTTCCAGTTACACCGGTTTGTCTACTTGCAGGCCAAAGTGGTATGTTTGTTTATATTTTGTGAATTTTATATTGTAATATGTTTTAATGCTGGAATATAATTTTCTTGTACATTTGTATTCACCAGTTCTACGGTGTACCTGTGTACGTCAAGAGAAGCACAGTAAACATCAGTAAAGAAGAACTCTCGTGTCTCTCGTGTATGTGTACAAGCCGGCATATCAAGTGTTTTTCTTGGAAACAAAGGCACACAAGTTAAATGTGAGACAATTTTTTCATGCTTTACAAATGTCAAAAGAATTATTAGGTAGTTACATATTTAATATGTAACTATAAATGCACCTTGCCGTAACATTTCTCACGTTATTCTGCTGTATGAGTAGCAAATTACCAAATAAAAAAGAGAAACAACAGTCTTGAGGTTTTTAAAAGTATTTAGCGTGGTTCCTGAACTGCTTCTTTCTCAGGTGCCTGCAGGAAGGGAGCATTCTCACATACTTGGGGGCGTGGGGTTTTCTCTTTGGCTTGTGCTAAAGGCTGGCCATTTCTGCAATGGTCAGCCTCTAGTAGTCTTCTATGGCTCTTGCCCTTTGGCCTCCCTCTTCCTTCTGCTGGAGCGGGCACACAATTGTCATTGGGACACGTGGCCTCAGGTCTACTGTAGTCTTGGGAAGGGTGCGGACAGCTCCGATCACACACACAGCAATATCGTGTGTCTGTTTGCTTTTTTTTTTTTTTTTTTAAATCTTTTTGTTTCTTTTTGACTGCCTTTTATTACAGATTTTGCAGTTGGTCGACTATTGTGCTCATTTAGACGCAGCAAATCTTAGAACTTGGAATGTTTTTTTGTTTTTTTTAATTCTCACTTTCTTCTCCTTTCCTCTTACATGTCACCGCTGGCATTACTAAACAATATAAAATAATGTGAATGATAACAATTAATATAATAAAAGGAAACTGGCTACTTTATAAAGAGGAACCTACACAGAGTTTATAGAGCTAAGCTTGGCAAAGCGAAATGTGTCTGGCACATCAGTGCATTTAGATCATGATTCTGTTCACTAAAGCTGCTGGAGAGGAGAGTAAAGCGTAAAGCTCTGAGTTTTACAGCAAATCATATGTAAATTAACTCAGATGTAATAAGAAACAGGGAATGAGAAGAAAGAACAAATGTAAGGAATTAGGTTGAAGTGAGACAGAGCGGGCATAGCTGGGATATGGCTCTGCAGTAGCTTTATGCCATGTTGGTCATATTGGTCTGAAAATTGACTTAACTTTCTGCTCCCGTTGGTCCTGGCCCAGTCATGTTGTGCACACAGGCAAGTGGAGCTCAAAAAACCTTTTCCATTACTGTAATGACCTTCATGACTGAACACCTTTGGGAAGGAGGTACAGGACTGCTGCCATGGCCTGACCATTAAGTCTCTCCCCGTGAGCCTGCTAAGATCAGATCAGTGTAAGCAGAGGCAGCACAGCCTCAACTGATCACTACATCAGGACAAGAACAAAGAACCCAATTCAGGTAGAACGGTCATGATACACCACGAACAGGTTTTTTTCTATTCAGTTCAATTCAATTTTATTTCTATAGCACCAAATCACAACAACAGTCGCCTCAAGGCGCTTTATATTTTAAGGTAGAGCCTACAGTGATACATACAGGAAAAAAAACAACAATCATATGACCCCCTATGAGCAAGCACTCTGGTGACAGTGGGAAGAAAAAAACTCCCTTTTAACAGGAAGAAACCTCCAGCAGAACCAGGCTTAGGGAGGGGCGGGGCCATCTGCCTCGACTGGCTGACTGTCTTTGCTCTAACTCAGTGGTTCCCAAACTTTTTTTGCTGGGCCCCCCTTTGTTTTACAAGAAAAATGTTCACGCCCCCCCTCGCGCGCACGCACAAACACATCCTCCAACCACACACACACATATTTTGCTCCATTGCAGTTTATTTCACACTTCAAACATTTAGTAAACAATTAAGCAAATACAAGTAATCTGCAATAAATTACAGGTAGTAATAAAATAAACTACTAACTCGCACCTACACGGGTATTTTTGAAAACGCAGCTGTTTCGTCCACGTAAACGGCGTTTCGAATCACCGAAAACTGAGATTTTTTAAAACTCCTTTTTTGCGTTTACGTGTGGACGAGGAATACAGAGTTCGTCACTCAACGTCAAAGGTATGTGCCTTTTTTCACGTCACGCTGTGCGCCAAGTTATTGTTTACATGAGATGAATTGCAGGATGGCAGATAGATTTTGCATGTAGCTTTGGCTTCAGTTTGGATTGTTTTCCAATGTAACTTCAAAAAAATTATCTCCCTCTTGCTGTTCTATATTTCTGCCAACTGCCTGCATTGATGAGAGCATTGTGTTGTAAATTGTGCCTAATGCCCACTTTGAAACAGAAGGAGGGACAGGATAGACATTAGCATGGTAAGCAGCCAAAGAAAAGGATATCTTGAAGTCCTCAGTGATTCAAGCAAAACTGCTGTATTGAGGAAGCATAATATATCTTGAAGGCAGAAAAGGTAAAGCTGATTCAACAACAACTAATACGAATAAATGACACATAGAATGAGAGATATGATGATTTTCTGCATACATTACAGGGAGTGCAGAATTATTAGGCAAGTTGTATTTTTGAGGAATAATGTTATTATTGAACAACAACCATGTTCTCAATGAACCCAAAAAACTCATTAATATCAAAGCTGAATGTTTTTGGAAGTAGTTTTTAGTTTGTTTTTAGTTTGAGCTATTTTAGGGGGATATCTGTGTGTGCAGGTGACTATTACTGTGCAGAATTATTAGGCAACTCAACAAAAAACAAATATATACCCATTTCAATGATTTATTTTTACCAGTGAAACCAATATAACATCTCCACATTCACAAATATACATTTCTGACATTCAAAGACAAAACAAAAACAAATCAGCGACCAATATAGCCACCTTTCTTTGCAAGGACACTCAAAAGCCTGCCATCCGTGGATTCTGTCAGTGTTTTGATCTGTTCACCATCAACATTGCGTGCAGCAGCAACCACAGCCTCCCAGACACTGTTCAGAGAGGTGTACTGTTTTCCCTCCTTGTAAATCTCACATTTGATGATGGACCACAGGTTCTCAATGGGGTTCAGATCAGGTGAACAAGGAGGCCATGTCATTAGTTTTTCTTCTTTTATACCCTTTCTTGCCAGCCACGCTGTGGAGTACTTGGACGCGTGTGATGGAGCATTGTCCTGCATGAAAATCATGTTTTTCTTGAAGGATGCAGACTTCTTCCTGTACCACTGCTTGAAGAAGGTGTCTTCCAGAAACTGGCAGTAGGACTGGGAGTTGAGCTTGACTCCATCCTCAACCCCAAAAGGCCCCACAAGCTCATCTTTGATGATACCAGCCCAAACCAGTACTCCACCTCCACCTTGCTGGCGTCTGAGTCGGACTGGAGCTCTCTGCCCTTTACCAATCCAGCCACGGGCCCATCCATCTGGCCCATCAAGACTCACTCTCATTTCATCAGTCCATAAAACCTTAGAAAAACCAGTCTTGAGATATTTCTTGGCCCAGTCTTGACGTTTCAGCTTGTGTGTCTTGTTCAGTGGTGGTCGTCTTTCAGCCTTTCTTACCTTGGCCATGTCTCTGAGTATTGCACACCTTGTGCTTTTGGGCACTCCAGTGATGTTGCAGCTCTGAAATATGGCCAAACTGGTGGCAAGTGGCATCTTGGCAGCTGCACGCTTGACTTTTCTCAGTTCATGGGCAGTTATTTTGCGCCTTGGTTTTTCCACACGCTTCTTGCGACCCTGTTGACTATTTTGAATGAAACGCTTGATTGTTCGATGATCACGCTTCAGAAGCTTTGCAATTTTGAGACTGCTGCATCCCTCTGCAAGATATCTCACTATTTTTGACTTTTCTGAGCCTGTCAAGTCCTTCTTTTGACCCATTTTGCCAAAGGAAAGGAAGTTGCCTAATAATTATGCACACCTGATATAGGGTGTTGATGTCATTAGACCACACCCCTTCTCATTACAGAGATGCACATCACCTAATATGCTTAATTGGTAGTAGGCTTTCGAGCCTATACAGCTTGGAGTAAGACAACATGCATGAAGAGGATGATGTGGACAAAATACTCATTTGCCTAATAATTCTGCACTCCCTGTATATACCATCCATCCATTTTCTTAGCTTTTTATGCAGGTTAGAGTCACGGTGCACTGGAGATTATCCCAGCTTCAATTGGGTGAATGACAGTGTAAACTCTAGGTTTACCCTTTCTTTGCAGTTCAAAATCCAGATATTTAATATAAGGTAAGAGATCATACACAGAAAGAAGAGTGAGGCCAACAACACAGTCCAAAACCATAAGTCTGAGATTGAACAGAGAGACAGAGGATAGTACATTTACAGAGAGGACTGATGGGATGTTAAAAACAGGATATAGTAATTTGGGTTAGGGTAGGTAAGGTCCAAAAGCAGGAGATGAAACAGAGAGTGGGAAAACAACTATTAGGAATAAAACAAGATGAGTAATTCTAAAATGAACTAGGAAGTGGTGGAAAACAAACTTAAAACCATCATAACCTTTTTTCGTAACATGTAACAATGATTCTAGCAAGGAATAGGAAATAGGAAACACTCCATTGGATCGCTAAGTATGAATCAAAACATGTAATACTGGAAGATCAGCATATTAACTATCATATCTAACTATCACTACCATTGATAGTAGGTGATGAACCACTGTTATATAATACCCAGTGTCCAGTGTAGTTTTGCTCTCCCAAACAAATGTCTGCAGTGTTTACTGCTCAAAGAATCGTGTCGAATTTTATGAATCTGACTGTTGGTGCAAACCATCATATAGAACTTTGTAATTTGCACCTTTTCTAAGATGTTGGACCGCTGAAGCAGCACATTACAGAAAGTGTTTGGTGTGAGCAACCAGCCTTCATCCCCAGAGCCTCTCTGATTGCTATCAGAGCCTTGGCCTGCTGGCCAAACACAACTGTTAGGTTGCGTTAGGAATCAAACGTCAGTTTTTGCGGGAGGCATCGAAAGCCAAAAAGCTTCTCTCCACGGTCCCCCGTGGAGCCTGACGTGCTCTTACTTTGAACCAACAAACTCACACCAAGATGCTCTCTGAGAGATGTTATTTCTCTCTGCTGTGCTTCCTACATGCCATTTCTCTCTTGCTGGCTCAACCCCCTCGCTCCCTCCCTTTCCCCTGATTTAATTTCTGTCTCCTCTCCTCTCTTGATCTCTTTCTCTCTCTGGTTCTCCTGTTCTTTCTTTTTTTTACCACCTTCATCCTATTGTCTTTCTCTCTGTATTTTTTTCTCCCTCTCTTCCTGCCTACCTCTCATTCCTCCAACTCTCCAAAACACTTACATTGCAATACACTCAGAGCCTCACAGACTCCAAGGGGAGGTGTTCAACTGGTACATTATGTCTCTTGAGTATTTGTCAGACTAATGGAAAACACTCAAAATGCCTTGGCATTCCATCATTCCACTGGTAAAAGAAACTCAGTCCACATATTGCCTTCGTAAGGGAAAGTTCTTACCAACAAGCTGCTGCAGCTGGTAGTTTTTCCAGGAGGACTGTGAGCTCTTTTCAAGTTTATTTTATTTATTTATTTAGGTTTTTGTGCTGTGAGCTGTCAAAGCAGGGCCAGTTCCCGCATAAAAATGCTTACGTCTGAAATTTGTAGTCATGCACTAGTGGGGACACCAAAAACGATTAATGTCTGGTTAATATATAACTAGTGCTCCTTTTATTTAGATCAAACAAGCACATTCCTATAATTTTGTCTAATCGCTGTAACAGCAAAGGTAATTTGTGAAATGTTAATGTTTCTTTTAAGTGAGTAATCAGTGTTTGCAGTTCATACTTTACAGAGCAACACACATGCAGCAGAGAGAGATGGTGAACTCAGTATCTGCATCATCACTGGCCTCAAGCAGGGAAAAGTCTAACGTTGTTTTTGCTTCAATTTTCCAGCTGCTTTCTGAAACCACAAAACAAACACTTTATCTGTCAATAAAACAAGCAAACAAGGCAAGGTAATGGACAAATTATTACGATATGATTGTTGAGCATCCCTTGTTACACCATCCAGTCTGTGCACTCTAAGGGCTGGTCAGATAGAGATGAGAGCTGAGACTGGGGAATTTGAACATGAGACTACTAGGCTAACTTTGGCTGGAGTCTTTAGAGTAAATTTAATTCTGGCGCTCTTGTTTTCCATGACAAGAGCAGCAGTGGAGGCTGTTTGTCTGTCTGTTGGCCTCCCCGGTCATTGTCAAGTGTGAAAGCATTACATGCTTATTAGGCTCTACTAAGTGAAAAAGCATTACATGCTTTTTCACTTAGTAGAGCCTAATGTGTACACAGGGTTTATTAAGAAGAAATTATTAGGATAAAAGTGGTTTAAATGCATTGTTCATTAACTTGAGTTAAATATGGTGGAGATGGGGGGGGTTCTAACTTGCATTTATTTGCCTTAATTGAAAGTCTGGCTTGATGGTTGAACAACAGTTCAGTGCAGCATAGTTTTTTAATGCAATCATGCTGCTCTAAAGTTTTCTTTGCACAAGTTTTAACACACTTTAGAGAAAATGGGAAAATTCATTCTAACATTTATTCTGTTAAGCTAAAAACAACATTGATGGTAAGCTGGTTAGCTAAGCTTAACTGACTGCCTATGACTGGTGGTAATTAAAATGTATTATTGCTTTATCTTGTTTACTTAATTGTTAACAAAATTGGGGTTTTACACTAGGTTATCTTAGTTCTTTCATAAGGTGTGCCAGATTAATTTTCTTAAAGTCTTAAATGCCAAAATATATATTAGCTAAGTAGCTAACAATTGCTTTTCTTTAAGTGTCATTCATTTGCTTTGAAACTGTATTTTAATCTTTAATTATGTAGCTCTCAAATAATTTCAGTTTCACTTCTCAACATTCAATTTCAGTTCCAAAATTCAGTTTTTTGGGACTTACATCTGGTTCCAGTTCCAGAGTAATCAAGCGCAGATTAATAGTGCTACGTTTACCAGCGTAATGAAAGTGTTACTGACGGGAATCTACAGCATCTTAAGACTTCAGAAGTTATTCGTCATGTCATGAATGACCAGTTTCAAAGCAAATGAATTCATTTTCAAAATATAAAATTCAGTTTCAATTTAGTGATGATCATTTTCAAACCAATAAATTGAATTTCAAATTAATTCAAATTCAGTTTAAAAAAGCATTTATTCAAGTTACAATTCAGATTTGAATTTAACTTATTCAAATTCAGTTTCTGATGGCACAAAGTTCTGCCCATATCACTGATGCCCAACTTTTTGATTACAACCTTACCAAGAAGTGGGACAAAAAGTATCACTAAAGTCACTTTATTTTCACTCTTTGAATTTAGTTGGCTCTTACAGGCTAACTAAATGGCACATTCTGCTGTTAGTTTATTTATTAAAAAAAGAACAACAGGAAATCTGGACTGGAACTCATGGAAACATTAAATAACCAGGCACACACAAGCCAGTGATGGAAGATGACTGTATAGGCCAACTAGTTACAAATAGTTACTAGTTATAGTATATACATCTATCTATCTATATAAAAGGTAAAAAGAAGGTAAGAAAAAATAAAGGACATCTGTTTACCTCAAACCAAGGAAACATGGAAGTTAAGTCTATAAGTAAAACTGGGCATGGTTTTTATATTTTTCACTGTCACCTCTTTTTCTTAATACATATTACAACCATGAATCACCATTTTTCACCTTTAGGGTTTTTAATTAAATTACCTAGAATCAGATGTGTATTTATAAATTTGTATTTTCTTTTTCATATTTTCCAACTCATTTGTCAGATTTTGACCCTAGCTTTCACCTTGATCTTTTTGCAGTTTGCTGTTTTTAAGCTTTATTTAATTAGTCCGTGGAAGAAGGATGGGGAATAAAAAAAAAGGAATAAAATAAGCCATGTGACAAAGGTCCTGTTCCAGATTCAAACAAAGGACTGGATACACAACGGAGCCAACTGAGCCACGAGGATGCCTCAGTGCATCGCTTTGAAGATTACGTTTGACTTGGACACCATTTCTACAGGGGAAAAAGGAGGCTGTTTATCAGAAAGAGTGCCAGCAGTGGTTGAAAGTTACTTTGATAAATGAAACATGCATGTCAAAGTGTTATGAAGATTCAATCTTTTCACAAATAACAGTGTATTTTGGTAGTTGTGTTGTGATGGAAAATGAGTTTTCACCTGTGCTTGGTTAAACAGGAAATAGTTTTGTCTAGTGTTAAACTCATTCTGCTGTGATTTTTCATAATAATTAGGTCAAAAAAGGAAATCTTGTCGTCATAATAATATGAATCCAGAAGAAAGGCAACCAGAGAAACTACCAGCAAACTCCAACTGTGACCACACACCACCTGGGAAAACCCATTTTCCCCTAGTCAGCAGTTGTAGGCTGGGGGCTATGTTGCTGTTTGCTCTCTAGGCCTTTGTGGCAGAGGCCTATGAGGCTAAATTTGTTTTTCTAAATGTTGTATATTTAGCACACTGTGTTATCTGACTGTATACATGTCTTTACTCTAATTCAGACAGTCTGATTTATGCAGGGTGTCTCTGCAAGCTAATTTTAAAATGTTTTAAGGGAGATTTGTTTCATATTCTGTGGTCTTTTTGACATATGTAAAGCTTGCAACATATTATGTTATGTCATTTCAGTGTTACTATAATCCTCCTGCACAGTTTACAGCCTTGCTGTACCTTTACACTTGTGATTACCTATATATGATTTAACCCCCCCCCCCAAAAAAAAAAAAAAAAATTATACCAAGCTAATTGAAGTCTCATTAATCTCATTAATCTTCACTATTTTTAAAATGAGTTCTGCTGTAACTGCAGCTTTAAAGCTACAACCATAAAATGTTTCAAACATGAGCAGTGAAAATTTGTAAATAGCATAACAGTGCAAAAGCGATGGTAAAAGCTTGGTCCAGAAGTGCAAGACATAACAAATCTCCTCGACACAAATGTATCAACATACTGTGTGTGCAAATTTTATCCATTTTCATCCTGTTAATGAGGCCCAGTGTACACAATGCAATGCTCTCATGGCGATTGTGCTTGCATAAGCTTTCAGTTTCACCAGGTGACTCCTTCAAAATATTAATACATCTAAAAGGAGCAAAGGACGGCAGAGAATCAGGCCAGTGCACATTACTGCTAATGATCTCTCTCAGCAAAATCACACACCCAAGACCGATACACACATATATAAGCGGAAGTGCTATAACAGCCATATAGCCACGTGTACACAGACAAGAACGAGCATTTGCACGTGCAGAAACACACACACAAAACTGTATAAAACAAGCATACGCGCAAAAGCACTCAGGCACATACTGCTGATTAAAAATATGCAATACTTTTTTGTCATCAGCACCAGTGCATTAGCATATCCTTGTCTAATGGGGAAGCAACAGCAGTGTGCAGTCAGTTTTAGGTGTTAATGAGGGAGGGACTGAGTCTATGATTCAAGCCCAACAGAGCTGGCTCATCATAGCGTTCTTTAATAAAGAGCATGCTGGACTGTGGCAGAGCTCATTTATAATGCCGGCCTGTCACAAAATGGTAAGTGCAGTTTCTGGCAGAAATTTTACAACATGAGTAGAAAAGTAAATATTGGAAACTAGGCTCCGGAGATATGACAGTATTTACCACGAGACAATGAGATTGTGTTCATTTCAAGTTTCGTTTCAAGTGTGAAAGCGCCTCACTATAATGTTGTTGGTTGTACTGGATGCAAACCTCTAATAAGTAAGCTGTTTATATTACGCCAAGCGAGATGCGATTTCTGCAGCAATGTCACAAAGTCGATTTGCCAGACATTTCATTCTGTGCTGTAGCAAAGAAATAGAAATCAGTTCCTCAACTGAATTTAGTATGAAAAAGAGCAGATCGTTATGCATATCAAAATCAGAAATGTCATCATTACTTTCCAGACAAGGCAGCAGAAGTAAGTTTCCCCCTCAATAAATAATGCAGTCGAAATTTTGGAGTAGATTTCTTGCACCACCACCCACCCCAGTGATGTGTGTTGAAAGACTTGGGTGTACCTGGAGTTGTGCTGACAGTTGACAAGTAGTTAGGATTTGGTAGTGGCACTTTCCTTGGCTACTCGTTAGACAGACAAGTGGGAGCAGAAGCTTGACAGTAACACAAAAACTGCAACACTGAGGTTTCCAAAATGATTTTTTTGTGGGTTTTTTTGCAGTCTGAAGTCTTGCACTGCTTGTTGCGCACATGTAATCACTTGTTTTATGGATGTTTTTCACATGGCTTTAGACATGGAAGCGATGACTTGCTGGTTACTTTGTTCCTGATTGGACTCCAATTGATGTTTATACCAGCCTTTGTGTTGACTGGGTTGACT
The DNA here is from genome assembly GCF_051167445.1 of Perissodus microlepis. NCBI lineage: Eukaryota > Metazoa > Chordata > Actinopteri > Cichliformes > Cichlidae > Perissodus > Perissodus microlepis. The sequence goes on along the minus strand of NC_140479.1, from coordinate 29,168,209 downwards.
TATCTAGTTTTTGTAAAATGGTACGTATATGTTTCTAAGACAAGAGAAAGAGACATTTACATCCCAGACAGGAAAAGTGGGACTAAGGTTGTCAGTATTGCATTATCTACGTCACCAAGCTAAATGAATCACATTCCCATCTGTCTCAGCTGTTTAGTGCTAATTAGCACCAGATATCAAGCAAACATGCTGTACTCTTGCATTACTGATTGTATCCATATCAGTATTACTGTATTATCAATATTTCATTTTACTGTTTGATGTGACCAAAACCAACTACATGCTGAAATCCATCATACTCTAATGGGTGCATTGGATAGTAACTTGGAGTTACTAGACTAGGCTAGAGCAGGTGGTGACCTGCTTGACTTCCTGAGCTACAGCCGCTGACGAAACATGAAATAAAACATAAACATACTTTACATGCATGTGAAAGGCAACTTTGAAGAATCATTCTAAAAGTTGGCAATTGTGTCAGTCTTGGTGTCAGGCAATACAACTGATATTAGCAGAGGACAAAGTTTTTGCGAGGACGAAATAAATCCTTAGACATAGATTTTGCTATGAAGAAGCTTCAAATTCTAAAACATAGATACTTTCCAACTACAGTCAGACCAGTATAAGATTTTTAAGAACAATACTGGTATTTAACTATTTAGAAATCAGATCAGCTGATACTTATTACTTATTCATATATGTATACTTAAACATAATATGACAGTGTTAAAAATTAACAGGTCCTGGATTACCTGTTTATGCTCTGCTCAACTCTGCCAACAGATAACAGGTGTTTCTCTTGTCTCTTCTTTATTTTTAAATGATAATTTATCATCAGATAAATGAAAATTCTTCCCAATCCAGAAACATCAGCACATAGGTAATGTCAGCCAGGACGAAGAGCCCAAACCATATACTTCTCACATCTTAAACTAGGAAAAGCATCGCTGTAAAAAAGCTACATCAGGGATGCAAAACTCATTTTACATCGTCTGCCACATACAGCCCACTTTCATCTTAAGTGGGCCAGTGTAAAGAAGTTTAACTACACATTTAATCCCTATGTCTCAATAAGACAAAGAAGTGCAAGTTCAACTTTATGTCTCAGTTAAAGAACACATTAAAGAAATACTGCCCTATTAAATGAAAGAAATCTGTCACCATGACTCTTTGGGCTTAAATTGAAATATATGTAATAAAACTACAGAAAATGTTATGGTAGATTTTTGCCCAGACTGTCCTCTAATCATAATGCAGAAACTATATTTCTTTTATATATTTGACTTTTGACAAATTGTAAAAAACAGAAATTCTTGTTGCAGATCATAAAAAAAAAAAAAAAAACCCAGCACCTTCTTTCATTTAATAGTTTATTTATTACTTTTGTGCAGTGTGAATGGCTGTGGGGTAGGTCTTTATCAGTAGGAAAAGCTGTAAAATCTATGAAAATACAGTTACAAATTCTAAATTTATGCTTTTCTTCACATTGGAATCTTTACTGGGCTGATCCTGGCCCCCCGGGGAGTATGGTTAACACCCTGATATATACAAACAACAGTTTAATTTTTCAAATTTACGATTAGTCACATAAATTCATCAAATTAACAAATTAAATATGATCACAATCTCCGCTTCTCAGCTTTGGCCTTGGATAAAGTATTTTTGCTGAAGATATTTTGAGGTCAGGAAGCGACGCGATGATCAGCGAGCATCGGTATGGTTTCATCCCAAGAAAGAGCACCACAGATGTGATGTTTACTTTGACTGTGTTGATGGAAAAGAATAGTGAGGAGAGCGGGTTGCACTTTGTCTTTGTTGATGTAGAGAAAGCATATGATGGGGGCGCCAAGAGAAACACTGTGGTACTGTATGAGGAAGTTAAGAGTGGCAAGAAAGTGTGTGAGGCTGGACGTGTGTGGGGACTCTGAGAAAGTATTGATGTGTGCAGTAGGAGTGACAGATGGGTTCAAGGTGGGCGTGAGATTAAATCAGGTGATGGACTGGTTAACAGATGAGGTCAGGCAGGAGTCTTTGTGGACTATGCTGTTTGCAGACTACATTGTGATATGTACTGAGAGCAGGAAGCAGGTGGAAGAGAGCCTGGAGAGGTGGAGGTATGCACTGTAGAGAAGAGGATTAAAAGTCAGTTCACTAGCTGGGCCCACGTCCTCATTTTAGATTTGACAGCGTTTTAGTAGGTAAAGGTGAATGCTTGGACATGAATTGAGCTGTGGTTTGGGGCCGGCGACGGGAGATCACCGTGTTAAAGAATTGAGAACAAGGACGGCGGGAGGGTGGGGCACGTAAACGAGAATGAACAGCTTGCAGAACTGGAGGAACCTATATAGATGACAACAGGAAGGAGCGTGTTTGGAGGTGTGGTCCCACTCCTGAAATTCCCATACATAATCTCCAATAAAAGCAAGACAGAATGTGGGAGACGTGTGGGAGACGTGTTTAACAGCCAATTTGCGAGGAATAGTTGTAGAGAGGGTGAGATTAAATACCTGGGGTCAGCATTCAACCAGCAAGAGTGAAAGGGTAGTGAGACATGCTGTGATGCATGGTTTGGAAATGGTGGCGCTGACAAAAAAGGCAGGAGGCTTCGCTGGAGGTGGCAGAATTGAAGATGTTGAGATTTACATTGAGAATGACCAGGATGGAGAAAATTAGAAATTACATCAGAGGGTTTTGAGTGGTTTGGAGACAAAGTTAGAGAGACAAGAATTATTTGGACAAGGACAAAGGATGGATAGTGGAGAGACTGGGGCCAGGGGGAAAAGAGGAAGAGCCCAGGGAAGATTCATTGATATTGCAAAGGAAGACATGCAGAGGGTTGGTGACAGAAGAGGCGTTTCAGACAGGGTGAGATGAAGACAGACGATGCACTGTGGCGACCCATAAAGAAAGAGGAAGTGTATGAGCAAATATTTGTTGACGGCAGTCAGCAAATAAACAATAATTTAAAATAAATGCAGTAAAAAGCAGAATAAAATGATATGAAAGCAAACTGCACTCACAACTGTTGCATGGATATAAACAAAGAGAAAGCAAATTAGAGTAAAGCAAGCAGAAAGATCTGAGTGAAATTTGTTGCGACCGTCCTGTCATTGCCATTATAACCTCCACATGATTTTCATTTAGAAGCCTTCATCTGGACCCTGCGAAAAAACAAGAACAACAAGGTGCACTTTTCTAATATGCTGTGGAAGATTAGCAGTAGGTGCGATCGAATCCCAAATAGCTACAATCAATATCAGGCAATAAGACAAGACACACTTCTAATTAAAGCTGACTCTCGGGCCCAAGAAAATGGAACTTGAGCGTTTAATAAATGAGCAATACAGGAAAAGTTGGCAGTCAGAAGGCATACTTACAGGCTTTCATGAGACAACAGCTGTGATCAACAAATAAATGAGCTCTATAGGCATCTGAAACAAAACAAAAGCTGCAATCACAGAACAAGTGCATCAGCCAGTAATGATGCGTCACGGCAAGCAGAAGAAGCATTCGCATGAAAGCTGAGACTACAGCCATGTGTAACAGCATCTAGTTGAAATTGTTTCTCTTTTGCTGTCTTTGTTATTAACTCCCTGGCAACCCCACCCAGACAGGCAAAATTGAAAAACAGCATTTCTCGCAGAGGTCTTAAGATTGTTTTCTAGTGTGATAAGAGCAAAGATTTTATTAAAGGCATAGCGTAAAGTGGTTTTATATGAGTAGGAACTGGACAGATTTCAAGTTTGTTATTATCAGTAGAACACCTACTAACTCGAGCCAAGAGACAGAGTGTACGTACGAGGTTGTGCCATTTTCTTAACTCTCTGCATGCACCTGCAGTATGTTGTTATCTAAATTAAGCTGCAGTCATGGAAAGAAGAAAGTACATCCTCTTTAAATTTCACATTATTACATATCAGGAGATAATAAAAAATCTAGTCCTTACCAGCTCTTATTGATTCAAAATGAGAGTTTATAAACACTAAGTACATCCCACAATTCTGTATTTTCTAGAACAACTTTTAGTGTCAATCATTTTAAGTAACTTATTCTTTTTCTATATGGCAATTTCAGCCTCACAACAGTGTTCAGCCTAGCTTCTGTTCACTGAGGTTTGCAGGTGTTCATTTATGCACAGCTCTCTTAAGGGTTTCAGCTGGATCGAAGTCTTGACTTTGCCACACCTCGATTCTTTCGGTTTTTTTAGCCTTTCTGTTTAAGATTTGCTGCTGTCATCCTCCAGATGGGCCTGGCTTTATATTCCTTTCTCTCTCCCTGAGATGGAGCAGTGAATTGCCATTTCTGCTTTGCTCTCTAGGTGGGCTTTACAGTTTTCTGCAGCTCCAGCCATCGCACTTGTGTGTCATCAACTCATCAAGCATGCAGTATTTAAAAACCGGCTCAAGCCTCTACACTCTGCCAGATTGCTGAATGGTGGTAATCGGGCTCTCTACTGTTTTCTCTAAGCTAAGCAAAGTCACCTCACCTTGTACACTCAAGCTGGTTGCCACCTGCCAAGGGACAAAATATCTAGTAGTTACTTACCTGCCTGCATACTCTTCACTGCTCACCTCTGAGGTCTCTCCGGATCCCTCTTATCTGCCTCAAACTTGTCCTCTCCTCCTTGAGAGAAATCCTAACTACAAGGTCCCCAGATATGTGCTTGGTATGACGAGTATGTGCTGTGATATGCTCTATTTGGTTTTGCTGTGCGTATCCACTTTGATCTTATCCGTCCAAGTGACACTGTTCAAGAAGTCTTGAGTGCATTTTTGTAAAGCTAGGCCATGCTGCTATGTTGTTTTTAGAGAGGCTTTCTCCTGGCAATCCTTCCAAGCAAGTCATACTTATTCATTTAAAATTTAGCATTTAATCTGAGTCTGAGATTAAGTATTTGGGTTTTTTCTCTGACATTGTTCGGTCTGACTGTGGGATGGTTTTTCTGGAACATCAACTCTGGTGAGAGTGGCATTTGACTTGAATGTTTCCAGCTGCTTTTTCTTTAGAATGATAAACTTCAGATTATTTGAAAATGACATTATAACCTTTCCCAGTTTGGTGGACAAAAATAATTGCTTCTCTGAGAGCAGTGCTGATGTCTTTCCACCTGAATGCTCCAGACCTGCTAAAACCTCTGCTTTTATAGTTGATTTTAATTAGTATTTCCTGACTGCTTCTTACCCTCTCATACCCTGTGGAAGCAGCAAGGGTGTACTTAGTTTTTCACATAAATGCATCTGCATTTTGGCTCAGGTTTTGTACATAATGACATAATGTATCATATTTTGAGGTTATATTTGCCTAAATTTAAAATGAACACAGTATTTTTATTATATCCTGATATGCAGAACCTTACAACTAAAAGAGGGTGTACTGCAATGTAATGCACAATAACATAAATAACATAAAACATAAATAAACATAAAGTGACAGGTGATTTTCCAACCAAAGAGTGTTTGGCTTCTAGGTGTGCTGTATAAATAAGATGGCATTTAAGATAAGATAAGATAAAACTTTATTAATCCCTCGGGTGGGTTCCTCTGGGAAATTCTGTTTCCAAAAGCCACCTCACTACAGCTTAGTTGCCCCCCCCCCTCCTTTGTCCTCCTGTTTCCCCTCCCTCTCCCCTCCAGGAGTTAAACAGTTTGATGGCCTGTGGGACAAAGGAGTTTTTAAGTCTGTTAGTTCTTGTCTTGGGGAGAAGCAACCTGTCACTGAACAGACTCTTCTGGTTGTTAATGGCCGTGTGCAGAGGATGCCCAGCATTGTTCATAATGTCCAGCAGTTTTAGTCTTTTAGTCTGCACTGCACTGGTGACCCGTAAATATTCCTCAGACTTGAGCCTGTGTTGAGTTTGAGACTAGACAAAATTTTAAGATTGTCCATAATATGTGAAGTTTCTGATATTAGGATTACAAGAGCACCAGTTCCCAGGGAGAGTTTAAAGTGTCCTTTAAGTCTGCCACTTAGTCTTAGAGTGCCAACATTTTACAGAAAGCTTTCCAATTTGTTCATCGGTTTCAATCCAATCATTCAACTGTTGAATTTGATGCTATTGTTTCTTATGAAGTGAGTATTAGCAGTCAATAAAGTTTATGATATCACCTTGTGTTATATCTTTAGACTGTTCAGTAGATTTACAGAAAGAACTTAAAGAAAAAAAAATTATTTAGATTGTTTAAGTAATTTTCACAAATTTAGGAAAATTTAAAATAAAATCAAGGTTAAAAAATGAATGATATTAGTCTGCACGCATTGTCTTTGCAAACTTGCTATACACCCAATCCAAATCACACGCCTTACAGTAGTGTAGTATGCAAGCAGAACACATATCTGTCTTGAGTCCAACACACCCACACAGAAGCACACACAGTTTTTCTCCAGACTCTAAACTGAATAGATTTCTAATACAGAGGGCAGGTCAGAAGATTGCAACATCACCACTACAAAGGCCAGGTCAATATGTACTGTATGAAACTCTTTTACTCCTCTCTCGCTCTCAAAAAATGTACTTCCTCCACGTCTCTCTGCCTCTCTCAGCCCTCTCATCATTACAAGCCTCAGGCGTCCTGCCTTCACTCTGCATGGACACCTCAGCAGCCATATGCCATTAGGGAAGAGCCCACAGCAGCAATACTCATAAATATTGACTTGGTTTCAACATATCCCTCAGGAAGTGTTTGAAACAGCAGGTACTGCATTAGCACACCAACAGCAAACAACCCACAGTCAATACTGGGAAGCTGCCTTGGCTAAGCTAACTTTCTCACTCTTGCAGAAAGAACACAAGGCACTGCAGCAGGCCTGCGGGATGCAAGGTGTTGTTACGGAAAATATTTAATTAGCAGCTGCGATAAATGTCTCTTCGGTGAATGATCACAGTCAACAGTTAAGCATCTCGGAGGGCTCATGGATTTCTTTAGAGGAATGGTGCTTTTTGTCTTTACACGCTGGCAGGAAATGAATTGCTGTGACATCTGGAAAAACTGGGCTCGCACAATGAACCCTGAGTTCCTCAGCTGTGGCGTAATGCTATCAAGTGAAACACAACTCTTCATCACACCAGCACCTGAACACATTCAATACAGTGGATTGTATTCTACTCTCCCCTATAGATATGCTTAATTAAAGAGGGACTGTGCTTGCTCACTGAGTGCAGGTAGAGATTATACGCGGCCCTATTTTAATCTGTCAGGGAAGTCTCTTGGTTTAGACTCGTAAATCAATCTTATTTGGGTGTTAGCTAATTGCATTCTCAGAAGGTTAGGAACAGTGAAGTATTTGAAGCAAGACAGATTTAGTGAAAGCTGGGAGAATTAAGTCATTTGCTAATGAGAGAAAATGAGAATTGCTACTACACTTAGATTTCTGCTAAGCAGTGGTGAATGGCTAATCTCTGAGAGTCCATGTCTGGACTCCAACTTGGAATTATAGGTCCCATTGTTAGTGTTACGTGATGAAAACTGCATGGACTTGGGTTTATGGCTTTATCAGATTTGCAAATCATTCCATTCTGTTCCATTCTGTCCATCTTACATATTTTCAGGGGGAATTGGGTCTACAGGGAGTGCAGAATTATTAGGCAAATGAGTATTTTGTCCACATCATCCTCTTCATGCATGTTGTCTTACTCCAAGCTGTATAGGCTCGAAAGCCTACTACCAATTAAGCATATTAGGTGATGTGCATCTCTGTAATGAGAAGGGGTGTGGTCTAATGACATCAACACCCTATATCAGCTGTGCATAATTATTAGGCAACGTCCTTTCCTTTGGCAAAATGGGTCAAAAGAAGGACTTGACAGGCTCAGAAAAGTCAAAAATAGTGAGATATCTTGCAGAGGGATGCAGCAGTCTCAAAATTGCAAAGCTTCTGAAGCGTGATCATCGAACAATCAAGCGTTTCATTCAAAATAGTCAACAGGGTCGCAAGAAGCGTGTGGAAAAACCAAGGCGCCAAATAACTGCCCATGAACTGAGAAAAGTCAAGCGTGCAGCTGCCAAGATGCCACTTGCCACCAGTTTGGCCATATTTCAGAGCTGCAACATCACTGGAGTGCCCAAAAGCACAAGGTGTGCAATACTCAGAGACATGGCCAAGGTAAGAAAGGCTGAAAGACGACCACCACTGAACAAGACACACAAGCTGAAACGTCAAGACTGGGCCAAGAAATATCTCAAGACTGGTTTTTCTAAGGTTTTATGGACTGATGAAATGAGAGTGAGTCTTGATGGGCCAGATGGATGGGCCCGTGGCTGGATTGGTAAAGGGCAGAGAGCTCCAGTCCGACTCAGACGCCAGCAAGGTGGAGGTGGAGTACTGGTTTGGGCTGGTATCATCAAAGATGAGCTTGTGGGGCCTTTTGGGGTTGAGGATGGAGTCAAGCTCAACTCCCAGTCCTACTGCCAGTTTCTGGAAGACACCTTCTTCAAGCAGTGGTACAGGAAGAAGTCTGCATCCTTCAAGAAAAACATGATTTTCATGCAGGACAATGCTCCATCACACGCGTCCAAGTACTCCACAGCGTGGCTGGCAAGAAAGGGTATAAAAGAAGAAAAACTAATGACATGGCCTCCTTGTTCACCTGATCTGAACCCCATTGAGAACCTGTGGTCCATCATCAAATGTGAGATTTACAAGGAGGGAAAACAGTACACCTCTCTGAACAGTGTCTGGGAGGCTGTGGTTGCTGCTGCACGCAATGTTGATGGTGAACAGATCAAAACACTGACAGAATCCATGGATGGCAGGCTTTTGAGTGTCCTTGCAAAGAAAGGTGGCTATATTGGTCGCTGATTTGTTTTTGTTTTTGAATGTCAGAAATGTATATTTGTGAATGTGGAGATGTTATATTGGTTTCACTGGTGAAAATAAATCATTGAAATGTGTATATATTTGTTTTTTGTTAAGTTGCCTAATAATTCTGCACAGTAATAGTCACCTGCACACACAGATATCCCCCTAAAATAGCTAAAACTAAAAACAAACTACAAACTACTTCCAAAAACATTCAGCTTTGATATTAATGAGTTTTTTGGGTTCATTGAGAACATGGTTGTTGTTCAATAATAACATTATTCCTCAAAAATACAACTTGCCTAATAATTCTGCACTCCCTGTGTATTGCATCTTGCACCTTGTGTCTATAAGTTTCAAATCACAAGGGAACCAATAATGTGCAACTTCACACTGTCATGCCTTGTATAAGTGCCTGTCACTTTGCCTCATGATGGTCCTTGCTGGTATAGGCATGTATTTTTGGAAGCGTGATGTCCCAAAGTACAATGAGAAATTGCAAAACAAAAAAACAAATCAAAAAAAGCAGACTTGTTAATCTGTCACTGTATATAAATGCAATAATAATCAACACTTTTACCTGTCTAGACTAATTGCAGTATTCTAAAAGAGATCCAGGCTTTGACAGTTTAATTAAATCTTTGCTGTTGACTATTAAAAAAATATTACAAGCAATGATCTGTTTTCTTACTTTCTTCCTTACTGGAAATTACTTTGAATATCATTATGAATTTAATAAAAAGCAGGAATGTTGTAAAGAAGCAGCCAGCAGGCAAAACATCAAACTGACAGTTTAGCCATTAGTGTTTGTTCCATCCAGATGATTTAGGTGATATCAAGCAAGCTGGGCTTTTTCTCCACACTATGAATCACTCCTTAATGGTTTCTCGCATAAATGACGGCTCATAAAAAAACATTTTAAAACTTCATGTGTTGACAAGGAACAACTCACTTCAAAAGTGCCATATTGGGGTTGGACGAGTCTCCCTCTTTGGAGTTAGCCAAAGTAAATGTTTAATGATATTTCTGATTGTGTTTGAACATAGCAAGTGTTCTTGGACTCTTGAAGAGGATGACAGCTGGAATTTACAATGGCAGGCAGGGGCGCCACAATGATGTAGGAATGAATTGAAATAACAAGGACCATGAATAATTGATTATTGTACTTTTTATTTTATTTATTATTCAGGGACCACCTGACTTCACTTTGGGTTTTGGTCTTGCAGAAGCAGCAGGCTGCATATTTTGTATATTTAATCATTAATAAGTGATTGAACAGCTGAGTATTACCTGCAATCAGAGCACATATCACACGGTCTAGAGAGAAGCTTGCGGTCGTCAAGGATTTCTTCTTCCTTAGAACAAAGTAAATAATATATCTTACTGGATGTGAGTGAAGAGCATCGCACTTTGCAGGAGAAAATCTCAATACATCGAATATAACAGGCCACGTCAGGATAAAAAAGGGTGAAATAGTGGAGTTTCATGTTGTCATTACCAGCAGAGATAACGCTGCTGTCCTCTCTAGCCTAATAAATATTGTCATTGTTCCTCTGCTTCCTCTCCTAAGCAGTTTCAGCTGCTGCATAATTGAATGTGAAAACAGTATATTATTCTATCTGCAGGGACAGAATTGAGAAACATCAGGAAGCTGGAGGATGAATAACATTTTGGGCCAGGCAATGTTATTTTATATTTTTCCTTTTTTTTTATTTTTTTATTTTGGTCACATCACTGAGCAAATGTTACCAAAGATCCAGAGGGTTTACCGCTGAAGCATGAAGACATCCTCCACTGTTTCTCCTAGCCTGAGAACTGTCGTGATTTATTGTCATCCCCTGACTGCTAGGATCCAAAGACAGATATACACTTTCCACCCTCTGGGAAGGAGGTGAAGGAGTGGCGACAACATTGTTTGTGTCTGAGTCCAAATGTGACCACATATGACCAAGATAAATTGAATTAAAGGGTCTCCCAATTCTCCCGTCATTTTATAAATGAGATGGCAACAAGACAGAATGGAGGAGGTCAGGACGGGTGAGACGAACCCCAAACTCCCTGAACTCATTTAAGTATTTAGACTGGCTGGCCTGGGTGTCCTGACTGCAGTGACTCCAGCTGGTGTGTGTGTTATTTAATTTAATAAGTAGTCTTTGAAACTACTTACGAAAGACTCCGTGGTGCATAGAAGGCCTGGATTCCTGTGGACACGGCATTCAGCAAAATGGTAATTATAGTTAATAAATCAAAAATTCTGTTTGTTTTTTTTATTAGTATTATTATTTTAATGGATTGACACATGCCTAGTTCTAAATATTAAAGTGGGCTTTGAATGGGAGTGGAAGGAGCTTCTAGACTGTTTTTACATATTTATCATGTAAGAAAGTTTACAGTTTCCTGGTGAAGACTTAAGAAGCTCCAGGAGGGCCGTGGTTCTCAGTTTTAAAGCCGCAGAGGACGGGAGAAGTCCTCCATTCTGCTTAGATGAAGGTCCCCATTTGCAACACTAGTGATTAAAAATTTCTGAGCCAGATGGTCATGAGTTTTTTTTAACTGTTCTCTTGGCAAAGATAGTTTTTTTGACTTAATTTATTAGCAAAGGCAGAACCACAATCTGTGTTTTATACAACAGCAAGTAGCCTTAATTTTAGAAGAAGGAAAAAAAGTCTTTAACTTAACTAATGGGTTTTTTCTGTTAAATTTGAGCTCTCATATTTAATTATATAATAATATAGTACTAATCAGAACAATGCAATGACCACCCGAAAGACAACAAAGAGAAGAATAAGGTAGAACTGAATTGTTGGACAGGCAGAAAGAGAGGGTTTCTGTGGTTTCTGCTCACTATCCATTTTGATTCGCAGGTTACAGTGATGTTGGAAGTACCGAATGAGAGTGTAACATTTTACACGCATAAAATCTATGGAGAAGTCAAACAGGGTTGCAAACATTAAAATATCCAGGACAAATTCATCTTGTTTCACTAATGCTATCATCCCACTAGTGAAAAACAAGAATTATTGCTACCACGTGCAGTGAATCTCATTACCGTTGTAATAGTTGTTGTAAAGCCGGAGACCAGGTCTGCAATAACTTGCAGCCAACTGGTGTTAAAAAAACAACAACTTTGGTGTGTCCACACACGGCCCAGTCCACTTCACACTTCGTCTGTCCAAAATGTGAAACAGACACAGTTGACCAAGGTGTCTATTTCACACTTTGCCGTGTTATCGGGTTGCAAGACTACGATAAATCGCCAATAGCACAAAATCAGTCTTCAATCAGTTTGCAAATAAAAGGCATAAAGTTGGCAACTGCATGCAATTAGACAGTGTTAATGTGACGAAGATTGAAAATCTGTTATCATCTACAGTGCTTAACAAATGTTTTAGTGATTAAATGTTGAGTTTCATTAACTTCTGACTTCTTAGAGTCTCAAATTTAGGTATAAAAACATGAATTTAGTTTAAGAAATAAAAAACATATTTTTTTGTTTTGAACAAGTTTTTGACAGATTTTAAAAATATTTGTGTTTTCTTGTTTTTACTGTATGCCAGGTGGTCTAAAGATTTTTTTTCAGTTGATAGTTTATAGTCACATGGTTTGTGGTAACAGTAGAGATGTTTACACTGACAATGTTTTTTATTCAGGAACAGAAAACTTGGTAATCCACTTTCCGCTCTGCAACCGATGAGTCATAGTTAATAAGTTGCAGAGGTTGAGTGGAAAGCAACAGCAAAACTCTGAGAAGTGAGCTTTTGGCTGACAGAACAGCATTCATTATTCAGAGCCTGATTTGCGCTTTAAATTAAAACATATTATTTGCTATGAAATACCAGAGTGATGTAGAAATACATTAATGTAGATAGACTCACGGGCAATGGCGAGGAGCTTTGCTGCAAACCTTTCACGCTCTTTTTAGCCATTAACACATCCGTGGCTCACTGATGAGTGCGTGATTTATTTTTTATTTCCTTTTTACAAAGAATGGCAGGACACCGAAAATCCAATAAAATAGACTTTTTAAGGCATCAGTAGCACTGATGGAATTGCATCATATCCATAATAAAAATGTCATATAATATGAAAAGATCTGAATAATGTTTTTCCATGTGGTTCTTATCAAAGGTTAAAAGGGGGAGGTTGGGCAAAACAAACACAATGCTATCTGAAGATATTCAACTGTCATGCTTTAATCTTTCTCTTTTTTTTCTAAACAGCCCACGTGTAAGCTCTTTAACACCCCTCTATTCTCTCAGAAGAGCCATTTGCTCTTAGAACAACCAACCAAGCTACTAACAAGCCTTTAAGAGAACATTATGAATTATAATTCAAGAACATTATGTGCTAATTTCTCTGGGGGTAACTCGACTTGCTGGATAGTGCTGGGCTCTGTGTGAGGCCTTTTTTCATTGCCTCCCCGGCTCATATACGCGGTCACAACAGAGCAGAGGTGGAAAGAGTACTAAAATATTTTACTCAAGTAAAAGTACTATTACTTTGCTGAAATTTTACTCAAGTACAAGTAAAATTACCTGTCTAAAAATGTGCTCATTTAAAATGTACTCAGAGTAAAAGTTACATAGTTACTTTTCTGTCAGCAGGAGGACAGCCGCTTCTGAGTAGTGCAAAAAAAGACAGTGGGATATAAATCTCAAAGTAGTTCTTTTTTAGTGAAAAGAAAAACTTACAAATTAAAGTGCCGTGGCAGTTAAACTGCAAGTCTATACATGAAAATGGATAATGGTCACCAAACCAATCAACCAAACTGTCAGGTATCACAGTGTTTTCAATACAAAACCATATCATTCTTTCACATGAGAATGTGTTCTAAACTGTCAAATAAGAGAACAAGTCCTGAACTGAACGGCAGCTGCTTTAAAAATGTTTTTTAATTTTTTAAACTTGGCCCTGCCCTACTGTACCTCTAGATTAAAGTTCCTTTGTATCCATCCTAGAGTGTTACTCTCTGAACTTCCTGTTAATTTTGAGGAGCAGTTGATTTTCAAAGTCAGTAGAGCTCATCCTTGCTCACTTTGCAGTGAACAGTAGTCCAGCACAGCTAAAGAGACGCTCGAAGGCAGCTGAGGCAGGCAGGCCAGTGTTAAGTTTGAGAGAAAGTTTTTTGACGTCCCTAATAAGACATCAATGCATTACATAGCTACCGCTGGTAAATTATACCAATATACCTCGTGTTTGTTTTATTGGACAGTAACAGGCTAGTTAACGGGAGGTTGCAAGTGCTAATTAACAAGTAACAGAAGTCAGCTGTCTTTGACTAATCTAAGGTAAGTGAGCGCTCTGTTATTCTTTTGCCTGCAGTGTGAACATATGTGGGTTAAGTAAGAAAGTAGCTGCTTCTGTCTTTAATTTAACTATTTTTTAAAATAAATTATTATTATTAACAAACAGGAAAAACGTAGGTAAACACATTTTCTTTTGGCAATTTACCAACCCAGTAAAAAAAAGTAAGTTGCGTGGACAACAACGTGCCCGATTACAGCAAGTTGCTAGTACCAACCAACCTTATCTGTGTTCTTCACAGAGGTCTTAACGTAATGTGATTAATTTGAACACAGCCTTTTTGCTACTATAACGGTACGAGTTGTATTTAACTTACCTCTACATGCTTGCGCAGGTTTGATGTGGAATTTTTAAAAGCTGCTAACTCGGTCTCTCTGGGCAAACACAGCTTACACTGCATAATAAAGCTGTTGCCTTTCTTGCACTTGAAGCCCAAATGGTCCCTTAAATACGGCCAGGGGTTCACATCCGTTTCTTCAGTTCAGGGTCAGCAGAATTCGACGGGGCTTCTTTTTTCACTGGATCCGTAACACCGACGTCAGACTCCATCTTTAACGTGACCTTAGAGCCAATTTGTTCTACTACCCATCATTCCCTGCAGTATTTCCGAAGCACAATGGGGTTTTTTTATTTTTAATTTACTCAGTAACGGGTGTGATTGAAAACGTAGCGAACTACAATACTTTTTAAAAAATATACTTAAGTAAAAGTAAAATTACAGACTTGAAAAATTACTTTAAAAAGTACAAATACACAAAAAAACTACTCAATTACAATAACGCAAGTAAATGTAATTCGTTACTTTCCACCTCTGCAACAGAGTGAAACCATAACATTTCTCACTGCGCTGCTGCAGCCTATATTTTCATGCTGTGGTGAGTGGGAGCCCAGCGGACCATGCTGGCAAGTCTGAATCATTCCAGTCATTTTTAGTCTAAAGCATTATTCCAACAAGGAAGACACTTATTACCACAGCTGAGCAGTTTCTTCTCAGTCAGATCCCCTGGCACCTGCCTGCCCTACAGGACATTATTCCATGAATGTGCCTTTGAAGGCTCATGCACACATGAGCACACACGCATCCATAAACATACATGCGTAAATGCAGTCCACACAAACACTTACTGAAAGACACACAGAGGCGAAAACACACATGCAAAATAAGCAACACCATTACAAAAGCTATTCTTACTGCAGGCGGTGAGAATAGCTTACTGGGAAGGCTCAGTCATGGAGAAACACTGCACCGAGCAGTGCGTTGGCAGTAAAGCTAAATAATTTCAAACAGGGCTGTTTTCACACTGTTGATCACTTCTTTAGCCACAAAATTAGTTGATAGTCTTTCGGGGGTTAAAATTTAATTTATTGTATTTAATTTTTTATAAATGAACATGTTTTAGACTAAATGTGATCTGTGTGAGTGGGGAGAAAGTTCACACCAAACCAGTTTTTTATCTCTTACAAAATTTAAACAAAATTTAAATCCTGAATACTTTCAAAGACCCTGAAGATATGATTGTAAAAGTGAACCTCTCCTCAGCTAAAAAAAAAAAAGAAAAAAAAAGAAAGATTATATAAATCTTTTCACAGAAGGAGTTATAATTCCCATTACAACTACAGTGAACTTCATATGTATGGAAAAGTTGCAGAATCTATGTTATATGATTTGTATAACCACTTACTGGTTTATAATTTCCTGAATTACCTCTTTCTTTAGCATTCTTATACTAAACTCACCATTAAATGCAGTGCCTCTTAAACTCCTTTGGGCGAGAAACATAAAACCTTGCGTGGTTCCTGTGAAAAGGGTTCAAATTTCATTAGACGTCTAAGGTTCATTTTCCTTCTTGCTGTTTTGCCTTGAGTTTTAAATACAACTGATCAAATTATTCCCGTCTTAATGAAGTCAGATGCTGTTTGCCTGCCCAGCTGGTTGAATGCTGTGAGGGAAGACTACTACACTGATAGCAGAGATGCATTTGCAGCCATGTTTTTAATGTTTTTTCCTCTGTCTATGAGAGCCTGTAGCGGTCATCAGGAAGTATCCATCCATCCGTCCATCCTTATGTAGAGAGATAGTTTGCAGTAAATATACTGACACTTATAAGAAGAGACTTGTGTTCTTAGATATTCTTTATACAAATGAATATGAACAGCAATAGCTAAGAACATTTCTCCTTAAGGGGTTTAAGTTTAGGTACATATCGTCAAAATACAAAACAGGTTAACTACATTTTACATTACATTTGGTGCGCTGGCTCCACCATCACTTTTTAATCAAGACTGCCCAACAGCATTTATAACACTTTAACACTGAATAACAGGCTCCAAATAGTTCATCTAATCCCTTCCAAACAAAAGTTGGTAAGTTAATAAAGTACTGATAACAGCAAAAGGTTTTAGGCTGTTTTTAAGGTTGGGTTTGATCAGAAGTCTGTGAGGTTCCTGCAGGCAACTTGTGCTAAAATGTGCAATTATCACAGCGAGAGAAGGATTTGAGAACTGGGGCTCAAGACTTTCGCATTATCTAAACATGCTCGCCAAAATAAAAGCCTCTCCTAGTCTGGAGGTTTTGTTTTATGATTTATTTTGAATCATGATTTGTATGCATGATATATGATGATATATGCCTTTGCTCAAAGTAGTTGGTGATGGGAAATATTTATCAGATGCACAGAAATATAAGTCCACACAGCTTCAGCTCAGATGCTGCCTTTCACAGATATTGTTGAAATATTTCAGAGATCTTGGCATTATTGTGTATTCAAAATTCCGTGTTGCAAGTGGGCTAAAAATATAAATAGCTGGACTGAAACTCTCTGGACTGAAGCGAACCATGTAAAAAGCTGTTACACAATATTTGCCTGAAAGAGCCCAGCAGAGCTTCCTGTCTTTAGTTCTTTAAGATAATATTTGACTATGATAACCAATATGTTTGCAATAACATCTATCTGTTCCAGAGCAAACTCTAATGCCCCGTTACTCCTGCTGGGAGCTCGGATTTAAATGTGACTGATCTGGGAATTCAATGCTAGCTGGTGCCTGCTAGAACGATGGAAGCTTTCTTTTCAGAGGAACTTTTCTTTTTCTCTGTGAACAAGAGAAGCTGCACAGTTTGCAGCTACAGATAATACAGCCTAATGCGCACGGCTTTGGTTTGATGATTGCCTGTCTGTCAGTTGGATATCTGA
This sequence comes from Perissodus microlepis, assembly GCF_051167445.1. Classification (NCBI taxonomy): domain Eukaryota; kingdom Metazoa; phylum Chordata; class Actinopteri; order Cichliformes; family Cichlidae; genus Perissodus; species Perissodus microlepis. The sequence goes on along the minus strand of NC_140479.1, from coordinate 29,150,921 downwards.
TGGAAGTTTCAGACTGAATCCGAGCATACACTGGTTTCTGCGACATGTATCCTGTGATGTGTTTTGGACATTTTGTTGATCGTTATGCTTGTTTTAATGTAATGTTGAGCTGATCCAATCCTGCTTTTGTTCTCTAACTGTTTTTTTGGGGGGGTTTTTGGTTATCATTCGTTGCTGCTTGTCTAACCCGACACTTGGACTAAAACAATTGCCTGCTTACTGCTTATCTACCCCCTCCCTCCTCCCTTTTCTGCCTTGTTAAATAATTTCCATATTAAGGCTTTTTTTAACAATACCCATGGTCTCCATTCAAACACAACTACCAAAGTGCGAGTCGAGGATTAGAATATAATCTCCGACTCCTTACAACTTCTGTGCAGCAGCATCATTTCCAATTGAACAGGAAAGGGTTTTTATTTTTTCATGTTTTTTTTGCAGTTGGTGGCGGGCCAAATCCATTGCGTTTCCATTTTTCAACTTCTCCTGCTGCCCTTATCCAATTCAGGGCTTATGATTGTAATACTAAAACAGAGCGAGTTGTCAAACCAGAAACAGCAATGATGAATGCCCCGCTGCTCCGTGTGCTTGTTTGTTTTGGGGTGGCACGGGCGGAGAGGGGGAGGTGGATGGGATGGGGGAGCAGTATTGAATTTTATGCTTACTTGTTGAGGTGCATTTTCTTGACCGCTGCTGCACTGCTGTACTCTACCAGGCAGCATTGATTAAATGGAATAGTTCTGTTATCTGGATAAAAAGGGGCGAAACATGAGGACGATAGTGGGCAAGGGAAATAATGAGTTCTTTCATCTTGGCAGTGAGGGCGTCCGCGTCTTTCAGACTTCCCTGGGAGATGTACACAGCTTAAGGAAACGTTTAATTAGAAAATGTCAACCTTGTGTCTGTGTGCTGTGTGTGCAGAATAATAACATTTTTGATGTGAATATGACAGCACATTTCCTTTTAGCTGCTTTCAGACCAACTAAAAGACATGCAATCAACTGATTCTTAAGCAGGAAAGAAAATAATTAGGCTGATCTGTTACTGGAAAGGAGCTAGTAGTGATTCTATGGCCCTGGATGCTTAACATGTTTCATATCACATATCAGGCTAGGTGAATCCATTCCCATACATGTGCGTGTGGGTGAGCCAGGTACCTAGTGTGAAAGCTGAGGGAAGTAAACAAAAGTAGTCAGAAGCCATTAGTCATAATGAGTCATGGGGTTGTGGTCTAAAACAGGATGAATGCCCAACCAACAATTGCTATCCCGCTGTGTAGCAGGAAAATAACAAAATTAAAAATCTGGTGCATCATCATATTATTCCAAATATGACAGAACTAAGCAGCATGTATTTATATACATAAAGCTGATGATTGGTGGAATCCTTCTGCCTCAAGCGGTCCCCTTATTAAATAAAAAAATAATAGTTTAGCCTGCACCTGCAGTACGGTTTGATCATAACCTGATGTGGCTAATTGTGCTGACTGCTGGCAAGCAAGATGCTTTTTCCTCAACATCAAAGCTAAATTTGTATAACCCGAAAAAGCACAAATGAAAGAAATATAAAATGAAGGAAAATAACTCATAGCATATTTGCCTAAGAAGATGGGTGAGCCTGCTAATGATTTAAGACTGCTATGAGCTAATATAGCTGTTCTTGTGATATATATATCTATATCTATATATCTATCTATCTATATATATATATATATATATATCTATATCTATATCTATCTATATCTATATATATAGATATATATATATATATATATATATATATATAGATATATAGATATAGATATATATATATATATATATATATATATATATATATATATATATATATATATATAGATATATAGATATAGATCTAGATAGATATAGATCTATATAGATATAGATATAGATAGATAGATAACACTAATACAGTACTGCTCTTAAGTACAGCATAGAAATAAGTCTACATATAATCACTAATCAAATAGTTTGCATTATATTCTTCAATTACCTGAGTAAAGGCCTAAAAAATGAATGTGCTTTTTCATACCAGCTTCAACAACCATTGGTTGATCTCAGTTGTCCTGGAGATAAGACAAAAATGAACTCGGGAGTAACTGTGGCTGTGCACAAGAATTAAAAGACCCACACAAGCAGAGTTCACTGGTATCAACAGATATACCAGAGATTTATGCTTCAGTGGGAAATCTACATTATAGCTGTGTCATAAATGCAAACACCCCCTGTAACCCTATGACGGAACATACAGCATGTCGACAGAACAAAAACAGTAAAGAAAAACAATCATCGTCTCAACATAAGGAATAAAAATGATCGCAACAATATAAAGACTCACGAATGTCGGCAATCTCTTGGAGGGAGATTGCTGAAACTATCGGAACGAACGTGTTAAGAAGCGAAAAACTTGTCGGACAAATGTGATTGCTTCCAAAAAAAATAACCACAGCAACATCACTACAAGATAATTAACACGCAATGCACCAACAGTAGCAGAAACACTAGCAACAAAGTCAGCCACTTACATAGGTTACATTGTAAGCTCTACAAAGCTTCAGCTGAGTCTAAATCAGGTTTTATAGTGTCACAAAGAGCAGAGGAAACACTGCATGCTGGGCTTCACAACTTATATTAACAATTTCATTCTTGATTATGATTTTGGCTTCCCACAAATGATAAATGAACATGATCAAGCAATACTGAAAATGCGTGTTCCACCAACGGAACGCAAAGCAAAAGCCAATCAAGCGCTCCCTAAATCACTGCCTGACCACACGCCTGCATGTGCCAGTCACAGCTGTTCATTCAGACAGATATACAGCAAAACTGCAATGTCTGGCACGGCAGAAGGCGAAGAGTGTGTCCCTTGAAGCAGATCATCCGTTGTTTGGAAATATTGAAGATTTTGGGCAAGTGATGTTAACCAAGAACAAATTATATGCAAAGAGTGCTGTAAAGCAGAGCAATACAACCGACGGCTGCCTGAAAACACACCAACAGCAGTGTAATTAAAGCATGATGGCCAAGAAAAACAATCCAGTGGTTACTAATGTGAATTATCCAACATCAACTCAGATAAAGGCAGCTTACAAAAACGTTCTGTTCAATAAACATGAGTGAGTGAGCAATGGAGACTCCAGGAAAATGGTGAACATACAGACAAAAGCCTTGTGTTATTTTTCCAAAGTGCAAAAACCTCAAGTATACTACTTGATCTGAATAAACACCTTCTAATTACCAGGAATATAATAAGTAATTGATAGCACACTACAAAGGTAAAACCAGCAAACTGTTCCTTTATTCCTTTTTGTTCTTCTAAGAGATGCACTGAATTTATGTTTCTGCAAAATTTTGTAAATAAGCAGGAATGCAGCACCCGGGTGTAAAAGCATGATCGTGAAATGAAAACATTTTTGTCATTAAAAGTCAATGAACAGTCATGAGCTCAATATTACTATGGGCTACAGTCTAAGGTTGATAATATGAGGGTGTAAAACACAGTAACTACCTTGTATTAGACTCCAGCGAGCACAAAACATGTATAGCTGAATTATTTAACATACACTGAAGTCAGGGGAGATTCAACAATGGGGCAGGAAGTCCAGGATGAAACCATATATGGTGGTGGAAAAGCCTTACTCCCCTCCATTCTGGGATTCTGCTTGCAGCCCTCCAGTGTGGAAATTGTGTTTGCCTTTCAGATCCATGAAGGCTTTTAAATGATCACAGAAGTACACACCACTTCCTTCATCTGCCTTGTTAATCCTTGCTAAAACACATATAGCTCATAATTAATGGGAGTTGCCTCAGCTTTCTCCGGGTTTCGCGTTCACTTAGCTGTGCTGGTTTTCCATAAGGGTCTATCCATCTCAGGAACACTCCTTGTGTTTGTTTTAGCCTGGCTTAATCGAGTCTCTTTAAAAATAAAGGCCTTAGAGGAACCTTTAGGGGTTCTTTTAAGGGCAACCTTAAGAATTCCTTCATTAACTATTCATCAGATCCAAAGGGACTAATAACCTACATCTGGAAGAATCTAAAGAAGCTGTTTTTCTTGCCTGAAAACTCAGAAGGTACATTTTTAAGTGTTTTTTCTGTTGCTATATGAAACTATATACCAATACAAGGGCGTAGTAAGCCTAGTTTAAAATACCCTCTCAAGTTGTTGTTTAACTAAAAGAAAAATTCAGTTATTCTACTGACTTATCAGGTCATGTTGCTGGGTTCAAAATATCAGGATTGGATTTCTGTGTCAGGAATTTAAGAGGATAACATCAGATGACAGCTGGGATTGGCTCCAGCACCCCCCGCGACCCTGAAAAGGATAAGCGGTAGCGAATGGATGGATGGATGGACATCAGATGATTAAGTAGGACATTAAAATTGATAACTGAATCAGCCTTGGAAATATTTGCTAGCTACAACTCTAAGTTTAGTGTAACCCATCAGCTCCATGCATGCCAGATGCATGAAATCAACATTCAACGAAACTTTGCATGATTACACCTATGTTTTAGAGGATGAGGGTAGTGCAGATGAATGGCTCACACCAACATTTGTTGCTATTTTTTAAGGAACCAGCAGACAGCACCTTCTTAATCACTTCCAGTCAAGCATCTCACTCATGCTCCTGTGTTTTTACACTGACGTATTTAAATCTACAGGTGTAAGCCTAGCGGTGCCACACTTCATTAACTCGCTGATGGTTGATTTCATCAAACAACACACCTTTCTCCCATTCCTGCAATCACAACATAATTCCAGTTAAGACTTGCAGCTGCAAAGAGCATTAATGGGAAATATGACCACCATTTACAACAACACAATATTTTTCTGACCAGAGGCCGTGAAGTATTTCAATTTTTTTGTAAAGCTGGTACAGTAGAAGTCTTTATCCCAAACAAACAAAACTCCACAGACTAGATGCCCAGACATGAAATTTTCTTGTCTTTTGTCAAAAAATGTTGAAATTAAGTTGTTCTTAGATTTAGATTTAAGGATCTTTGATGGCCCGTTGATGAACCCTGCTTTTGTAAAGTGCAATGTTAAACGGAGCCCACTACACTGGCCTCTAAACCCCAAGTTAAACATGGAGACAGAGCAAGGTTATTTATTGCCTCCATAAAAGCTGGTGAGTGTGAAAGGAAAGTAGGGCGGAAGATGGAGGATAGCATGAGAGTCGGAGCAGCTGCGGGCTAGACTTTCTGAGAGGCTGTAGTTTTTTATCAGAAGAGGATCAAGTATCACACAAATCAAAGCAGGAGGGTAAAAAAAGAGGAAAGGATGCATTTGGCAAAACAAAACCACACAGTCGCATTTAAGCGAGGTAGTCATCTAATATCTTTGCTTTTAGATGGCTACATACATAATCATTCATACACCCTGATTCATTCGGTGTTAACAAAAAAGCGTGTTAACGTTCACGCTTCTTTATGCTTCAGCCGCAGGTGAAAACGCATGAATACACATTCACATGCGTTGGCACAGGCAGACAACCAAGTGGAAACAGCCACGGAACAACAGTCACACACGTGTTTGCACAAATACATTCACAAAGTGCTCAAAGTTTAACTCTCACACATTTTAACACTGCCAGTCTCGTGGCAAAACAGACAAGTCCCTGATTAGTAGCTGATAGTGAGAACATCAAAAAGCCTGAAGATGAAACTGTTCCTCTGAGGTTATCGGATGAATACCTTTGGTAACACAACAGTCGTGGTCCTGGATCCTTTGTTCCAGTGTTTCTGGTCTTATATTTCAGGCTGATTCTTGGTTTATTTAATGTTTAGTCTCATTTCATGTATTATTCCTAGAACTTTTGTTTGGTAGTTTCAGTGTCTGCTAGTTTAGTTACTCTTGTCTTTACTTCTTAGTCTCCTGGCTTAGTTATTTTCCTCTTGTTTTCTGTTCACCTTGGTCTTGTCTCTGTGTCCCCCCTAGTGTCCCCTGTATGTAGTCAGTTCTGTATCCCTTTCTGTCTGTGTATAGTCTGCGTCCTTTTGTTCTGTACTTTACATCTTACTTTGCTAGTCCCTCATCTTGTGTGCCTGATGGTCATTAAGTTCTGTCACCTTCTGTGCGCCATTGTCTTGTATCAACTCCCTTGTATTAGTCTATTTGTGTGTATATTATCCTTATATTTAGTTATTTCTCCTACTGTTTCCTTTGTCTCTTGCATTTGTTTCGTCCTGTTGTGTCTCCTTGTGAAGTCAGTCGTGTCTCCGTCTGAGTGTCCTAATCTCAGTCTCTGTGCTGTTACTTCCTGTTTTATTTGTAGCCTATGTTCCCTTGTGTTTTGTATTGAGTTTTTCTTCCTTTGTCTCGTTAACTACTATTGAGTTCATCTGTGTTCCCATGTGCCTCCACTCCCCCTCGTCACCTGCTTGTGTATTTATCTTCTGTCTCCCTTTATCTCTTGTCAGACCAACATTTTACTTTTCTTCTGTGTTTCTCAGTTGCAGTGCTCCTAGTGTTTCTTCCCAGTTTAGTTTTTGTAGATGCTTCCTAGTTGCCTTGTGCTTTTTGTGTTGTTGCCTTAGTTTTGTAATGGCTCGTTTCTTGTTGATCTCCGCCTGCCTGCGAGTCTGCATTTGGGGCCTTTTCTCCACAACACACAATCTACGCCCCGCAGATCATAACAATAATGTCTAGGCAGCAGGTTTAACTTCCAAGTACAGTTTAGCTTATTATTATTTAGCTTATTAAAGCCTGATTATTAGATCACCAACACAAAATGCTGAATGAAAATAATATGTAAGTATCCCTGGCAAAGAGGTCGAGCATAGCTCAGTGTAGTGCAGCGTCCTGCAGGTAAGAGTCGAAAGCATTATGTCTTTATTGGACATTTAACAGGAGCTGCAAAATGGACTCAAAGAAAAGATTTTTATTTAAATAAAAAGTGTTTACCCAGCATGTGAGCAAAAAGTAGTTCAATATCTTCTTACTGAACTGTTTAAATAAGTATTTTTTTCCCTGGGTCTCATCCATATGTCACAGAGTAAATACGAGACATAAAAAATATCACACACAGGGTAGAAAATACGAAAGAGTGTCCACTTCCCCCTCAATGGAGGAGGGAGGCGACCGTGGCTCAGGGGGTTGGGAAGCACATCTGTAACCGGAAGGTCGCCGGTTCGATCCCCAGGCTCTCTGTCCTGGTTGTTGTGTCCTTGGGCAAGACACTTTACCCTGCTGGTGTTGGCCAGAGGGGCCGATGGCGCGATATGGTATCCTCGCTTCTGTCAGTCTGCCCCAAGGCAGCTGTGGCTACAACTGTAGCTGCCTCCACCAGTGTGTGAATGAATAGTGGAATTGTAAAGCGCTTTGGGTGCCTTGAAAAGCGCTATATAAGTCCAATCCATTATTATTATCAATGCCAGTCCCTTAATTGGCAAGATATTTAAAAAGGGCAAAATAGTAGCAAGCATGGCTGCTAATGTAAACTATACTCATGGTGTCATTTCTGAGTAAGAGACAGTGAGTGTTTTTGTAAAACTGGCCAAATTTCAGCATAAATAATGGCGCCTGTTTTTAGATCTGTTAAGGCTTCAAATTCCTGTTGCACTCAAACTGGACTTCTTTTATTGCGCTTCATCATTTCATCATTCATTGTTTCAGTAGCAGAAGCAGCAACTCATGGCAGCGCAGGCCTTTTTTGTTGTCTTTTGGTTTATGTGTTGATGTTTTTTTAAAATACAATACAATACACTTTCTATGTTAGCTGGCTGCGAGAACATTTTCACCTGGAAGACATTAAAGTTTAAGTTTGGACTGCTTCAAACATCTAGATGCATCTCACTCAATTCTGAAAAGTGTGGGGGCATGGGAGTTACAGACGCTGTCAGACAAACACCTTTTTTTCCCAAAAAATATGAAGCTTACTAAAGATTCCTCTCAAGCCCCACGTACCCCATACTAAACTGAACTTTCAGTGTTAGACTGGTGATTATATTGAATGCACTCTAAGCAGCATGAGGTTCCTTCTGCTAGTCGATTTGAATAAAGTATTTCACTTGCGTCTTCTGGGTTTTGGGTATGTGATATGAAAAGTGTAGTTTGTTGAGCTGAAAAAAAAACCACGCATACCAACCACATGCCTGTTTGAACATATAAGAACACAGAAAAATAGGCTGTACCAGCGTAGATTAAAAGAAAACATGACCTACTCAAAAAAAAGAGAAGAGAAAAATTTTTAATCAGAGTATAGCATCGACTCAGTTAAACTTCTGGGATACTGATCTGGTGAGTTAAGTAGCGGGGTCATAGAACACCAGAATTATCACTGGCGCCCTGTGCTTTTCACAGATGAGAACAGGTTCACCCGAAGTACAGGTGATAGATGTGAAAGGGTCTGGAGGAGCCATGGAGACCGTTATGTTGTCTGTAACATGGTTCAGCATGAAGGGTTTGATCGTGGCTCACTGATGGTCTGGGGAGGCGTAGATCTCTACATGATCTCTGGTGACATGGTCAGACCCTACACTGGTGCGAGCTTGGGTTCCTCCTGGTGAACGGCCTCATGTGGCAAGCGGTTCCTGGAGCATGAAAGAACTGATACCACTGACTGGCCCCCCACACTCACTTGACTGAAATTAAATAGAACAACTGTTGGACTTTATGTTTCAGTTTATCCAACGCTGCCAGGTTGCATCTCAGACTGTCCAGGAGCTTAGTGATGGCCTAGTCCAGATGTGGGAGGACACCATCCATCATCTCATTAGGAGCATGCCCCGATGTTGTCAGTCATGCATACAAGCACGTGGGGGCCATACAAACTACTGAGTGCCACTTTGAGTTGCTGTAATGAAATTTAAACAAAACATACTAGCCTCCTGCGTCATTTTTTCAGCCCTTTTTCAGTTGATAATTTTCATTTCCATGAAACAGTGTGGCATCCTTTTACTCCTAACACAACGTCAGTACAGATATCCAGCATGACTTTTGCCCATTGAGAGTAGATGTGTTTTTTTAAGTGTTCTTTGGTTTTTGAGTGGTGTATATGCACCTATTAAAGTTTAAGAGTATAATCCCAGCAGAATCACACCCTACTACCTGTTTGAGTTTACATTTTTTCCACTGGTTTATTTAAAAAGACAACAAACAACCACTTCACGTTCGAGCTTTGCTGTAATCCCACTATAATTCCAACTGGGGTGTTGAGGATGTTGATGGGAATGGGAAATGTGAGGAATATTGATATCAAGCTCTTTTTTGACCCAAAATGTATACTTAATGCATACTTAATTTAAACCTGTTGTCAAATGTTAGGTTAGAGACAAATCCTTTTTTTCTGTTGAAAACAGAGTAGCTGTACATTATCTCCCACTCAGAAAAGCAAAATAAAGTTGTTACAGTCAGGCCGCACCACCGCTGTCCGACAGTTTGTCACAGATCGTAATGGCTTTCAGAAAAGAGCAACAGTTCAAATCAAGCAAGAGGAGCGCTGAGTGAAACACAGTAGTGATTGGTGTGCTAATGATGCGCCTTTTGTTTTCCACATGACGACCTCACACAACTGCACACATCCATGCCCAGGAGCGCACACGCACCCATTGATATTTGCACAAAGGTCCTTAGATCCTTCCATCAAACACTGGCTTGTTTCATTTTCTTTTTATTCAGTACATTTCTAGCTGGAATTTTAAGACAGAGATTTCTGACAGCCTTACCAACGTTCAATAAACAGCACAGTTTCAAGCACAATGTATAACACAATAAAACGGACCCAGACGCTAATATTCTTTAAACATTCCCTTCAGCAGCGACGTGAGGTTTTAAACACTTATTGCTGATCACTCTGCGATGTGGCTGACAGGTGTTTGGTTTTGTGACTATCATTTTTGCATCTATAAAATGTCATAAAATGCATCTCGTTATCGTTGGATTTCTGGCACAACGCGACATGAATCACGCCACTACCATTTTCGGCTTTCGCATCTGAACAGTCGATACATTTTCCAACAGGAATTCACACACTCAAGTGACATAAATACTGTACTACACCATGAGCCTGCTCTCTGTTTTGTTTCTTTTTACAGTTTGGACTTAAATGGTCAATTCTGTGCAATTGTCATACCACGATTAGTGCGGTGTTAATGGATGACAGATGGACGTAAAAGGATGTCTTCCAAAAGGCAATTCTTTACTGCAATCATCCCAAATGCCGGCACATAATATGATTACAAAAACTCTGAGTTTCCTGAAATCGTTTAGTTGGCACGATTAAAAAAAACAGTTACATAATGACATTTTTTAATCTTATGGGAAAAGGCAAAAGTGTTCCCAAAAGCGTTTGCAGTTTTCAGAACTCTAATAACCTCAACGTCCTGTTTAATTATGATTATTGACCAACAGCTTAGCCCAGGTTCTCTCTTTGATCAATACCACAGATGTGAGCTGCACATGTGTAATTATGGCTATCATTATAAAAGGTTACATACTAGGAAAAACCCTCTTTGGCCTTATTATGCATCACAACAACAAAGCCATTTCAACAGAGGTATAAATTTTGCCTTTACAGTGAAACACTATTGTCCGCACAGAACCGTTAGTAGCTGATTTATCTGTTTAATTATTTTGACTGAGCTGTGGGTTCCCAGGCAGCTGTCACACTCTGAACATCATCTCACTATGGGCTGTAAGTCATTAACATGGCAGACGCCTCTTTTTAGATACAGAGAGCGAGCCAGCCTAAACCGCTTCACAGAAGGCCAATCTCTCTCCCTCCCGTTCTGCCACTGTAGCCCGTCACCTGCTGCAAAGAGTCCTTTCAAGGGGATTTTTCTTGCTCCAGTGATGCACGGTAAGGAGAACTTCCCTGTGGGGTTGCCTGCCCACTTTCCATGGTGTGGGATGTTTTATAAAGGAGCTATTCTGCAGAAAACTTCCTATCTTAACAAGAAGCCACTTGAAATAGCTGCGTCTGTTTCATAATGCCGCGGCCATTTGGGAGAAAATAGGTCTGTTCATAATATATAATACCTGAGATGATTTTTTCTGAAAACCATTTTCACTGCACGATACTGCAGCCCTTTGTGAGTTTGTGGAAGAAGTATTCAAATCCTTTGCTTAAAGGTTTTGAAAACCTATTTCTCCAATCAGCTCCTTGCTAAAAGAGATGTGGTCCTGCGTGAACACAATTTTCTCCAAAAGAAATCTCATATCAGCTGTTCTGTCAGAGCGTTTCTCTGTGGTTTAAAGTAGACAGGGCCTACTTAGGAAAAAGGTAATGCTACATACTTTTGAACTCCCCAAAAAGAACTTCAAATAAGGCTGTCAAATGACATGGTCGTAAATTACATGGACCATTAAATGGTCTGGATGATTATCTAAGAAATATATGCTAGGGATATTTAATTTCCACAACTTGTAAATGTAGCCCCATCGAAATAAAATTGATTTTCTGGATGTAATGATAATGAAACTATATTAAGTAAATTAAAGAAATCTTAATGCTTCGTGGTCATTTAAAGGATTATAAGCTAACAAAATCTTTTCACAGCTTCTCTGTTGTTCCTTTGTTTATTAAATAAATCATTAAAAAAACAGCAGTACTTTATGGATTATGAAAGGTTAATCTAAATAACTGTACAAATCAATTTATGGATATATAAACGCACCTTACAACATTAATCCCTCATTTTATTGAACTTTCCCACATTTAATAGACCCTGAAGTAAAAAATGCAAAAGGGAACGAGATCAATGTGAGTGTTTGTAGCTATCTTGGACTAGAGCACCTTAATTGTTAATGAATTCATGTTAATTAAGTGAATAACAGGGTTTATTAAGGCAAAGTGACTTTGACCTGAAAACAAATGTGACTCTTTCCTTTAATTGAAAGTTTTCCTAATTCAGATTAAGCTCCTCGAGCTGCATGTCAGGGATATTTATTCCCCAGGAAGGGAATGGTGACCTCTTCTTCTAAATATGCAAACAGTTTTCATGAGAGTGTTTTTGGTGATGTCAGAGAGCAAAGCTATGAGTCATTTTTCAAACACAGCTTTTAAGAATCAAGACTACTGACAGGGACTAGAAAGACACCATATTTCTCCCGTGTTGGCTTTTCTCCCTGTTTAATCCAGAATTTAAAATCCTTCTCCTCACCTACAAGGTCTTGAATAATCAGTCCTCATTTTATCCTTAAGGTCTCATAGTAGTGTTTGACCCCAATAGGGCACTTTGAGCTCAGACTGCTGGTTTACTTGTGCTTCCTAGGATATTAAAAAGTAATCTGGGAGGCAGAGACTCCAGCTTTTAGGCTCTTCTTCTGTGGAACCAGTCCCAGTTTGGGTTTTAAAGACATACAGCCTTTTAAGATCAGGCTTAAAACTTTGGTTTATGATAAAAACAATATAGATTAGTTAGTTAGGATTAGGTGACCCTAAACCCTCCCTTTGTTGTGTTCTAATATGAACCAGTTCCATGATGCACTGGCTCTCTGTTTGCCTCGTCACCTCCCAACAAATGGCTGCCCCTCCTTAAACCTGGTTCTACTGAGGTTTCTGCCTGTTAAAAGGGAGTTTTTCCTTCCCACTGATGTCAAGTGCTTGCTTGTAGTGGGTTGTCTGATTGCTGGGGTTTTCTGTGTTATTGTAGGGTCTTTTCCGTACAATATAAAGCACCTTGAGGCAACTGTTGTTGTGATTTGGCACTATATAAATAAAACTGAATTTAAAATCGAATTGAATTAAAAAAAAATTTAGTGAGGGACTGCTGTATTCACCTAGTACAATGAGAAAAAATAATATGTGTTGTTGACACTGGTACACACAGAATTACAGAATTAGGGCTCTGACACATAACACACTGCATACTGGCACACTTTAAATGCTAGAGCCATTATAGGACTCTGAAAACAAGGAGACATGCCCTCCCACCTGAATACACGAGATGTGTGGAGAAACATGTTAGCAGCAATTGTAGAAGCAACAGCAAATCACTAAGCCCCATGCATGTGTGTGTGTGTGTGCATTTGTGAGTGTGTATGATTTGAATGTATGTACAGGATCGGTGTGGGCTGTGCATTGGTGCCGTTTCATGTCTGACTCACTCCAAAGCCAAACATGATCAAAGCTGGGACAGACTGAGACGGACAATCAGAGGAGGACAGAATGAGCCAGAGATAATCCAGTCCAGTCCCCACACTAGATGCCTGTCTGTTAGGCATACAAATGGGCTAACAGCTGATAAGGTGCAAACTCCAACTGGGGTCTAGGTGCATCTAAATGCAATGACGTCATTTAGCATTGCAAAACACCTGCTCTGGTATATTTCAAAACAGAAGGTGTGTTTTCCTTGCTTGCACTCCTTTGAACACCACACATCTGGGCATGTCTGTGCCCTGTTCATGCGCATATGTAGGGTTGTATAATTGTGGCCAACAGCTTGCCGAGCAGAGAGTGGAGAGAGGCTGAATAACATTACGAACGTGTTTATTTCGTTGACAGCAACAGCGGGAGACTTTATCCGAGCTGGTGAGTATTACACCTCTGTTCGAGATGGCATGTTGAACAAGACTGAATGTGCCCGTGTCCATGGGCCTGTGCAAGGCCTTTAGTTTGTTTACACAGAAACACAATTAAACACATGAGCAACAGAGACACCCCCAGCTGAGAAACTCCTGCCCCTCAAAATGGATTCAGCTGGTGTGTTTGAGTAATTACACTGAGCAAGTATATTCAGATTTCCCTCTTTTTTCCCCTAATCCATGCATTGTGTGACGCCTGTCAGAAACTGTGTGGGGGTTTTTTGAGCAAAGAACCAAAATGTCATCTGAATCAGCTCAGGTCAAAGCCCAGGATTATAACTATGTGACTGCTGTTACTGCCCAAACACTGGTTTAAAATTGTACTGTGTATGTGTTTAAGTGTACACACACACACACACACACACACACACACACACACACACACACACACACACACACACACACATACAGAAACACCCACTGATCAGTGACAAAACTGGATGAAGTGAATAATATTGATTATTTTTATTATAAATGGGACCTGTCAAAGATTGGAATACATTAGGCAGCAAACGGACAGACAGTTCTTTGAGGTGATATGTGAGAAGCAAGAAAAATAGGGAAGAATAAGGATGTGGGTGACTTGATGACTTGGCTAGAAGACCACAGTTCCCAAGGAAGCAAAGGAGAAGAGCAGGAAACAGAAGTGTGCCCAAGCAAATAATAGGAAAATGCTTGTTATGAATAAAGGATGTCAGACGACGTACAGCTTTCAGTGCATGGAGCTGAATGTGAATGTCCATGCCGACCCCTGCAACATTACTGCAGACAATGTGAGTGATATTTGTTGATGGTAGTGGGGTCTTTGAGAAGGATACAACCTCAGTAAGACTCCCTCGTGGACACATAAAGTGTTTAACAAATTTATAACCTGTCATTACCAAAAACAGTAACAGCACATTTTTAAAAAGTGCCAAAAATGTAATTTTGGTTTAAAGATTTGGCCTATTGGTGGATTATTTATTACAGAAACATACAAAATAATCAGTTTAACTAATACTGTTAATTTATTCCATAAATTTTACATTGGGTGGTGGTCTAAAAAAATGTACTGTACACTGACAGCTATGGCCATAACAGACAGATAGTTTATGTTATTAAACCATTTACAGGACGCGCTCCATACGTGCACAATAAAATAGCTTCTACAAGAAGACAAGGACAGGGAGCCTCTTCAAACCATCCTCCAAAGGATAAATGGACATGGATGATGCTTTGTCTTGCCACAAAATGGTCTCATAGTTCCACATAATTAAAATACTAGATTTGTGATGAATGATTTAAATGCATAACCAGTAAATGTTTATGGCAGCCAATGCCGTCATTTATTCTTCCAAAAGAAGGGCTTAACACTCCGCTTTTCGACTGGGTTTTTAAAATGTTCATATAAAACACATTTTGGTTCAGAAATGAGAAGTTCAGCTATTTCTCGCTTGCAGAAATGCACCATGACTTGTGTTTTGGTGCCTTTCAGGTCATTGATTTGAAATTTCACTTGACCTATACAACAATATACAACATATATACACATACACAACATTTGGAAGCTAAACTTTGAACAGCTTCCAGCTGAAGAACTTTCAGTTAATTAGAGGCTTTGTCACACCCAGACAATAGGTATGTACCTAAATGACAATGCTTATTAATAGATATTTAACACAAGGGGAGACACTCTTCAGAAAAAAACAAAAACATTCAATGATTGTATAGTAACTAATACATAAGTTATTTACTTAGTTAGTGTATAATAACTAATAAAAAACCCTAAAAGCCAAATTTTATATTCTGGAGGGACATTGTTAGCACTTTGGTAGTGTAGAGGGCCATGCAAACACCAACACAGGGGTGCTTCATCATGCCTTTACATAGTCGTTAATTTATGAAATACCAATTGTGATTGTTTTAGCATAATATATGGAACTTATGTGTGAATGGCAGATTTACACTTGCCTATTTGATATGTAAATTATTTAATAAAGAATGAAACTGCTTGAGCATAAAGTGGTGTAATTTTATGAAGCTTTATGAGAGCTGTGACATAAGTGTCAGTTAGTGATTTATATATATACATAACACTTGCAAAACACACAAGTCACATTAACATTTGAAATGCTGTGCTAGCGTGGCTAAAAGACTCCACTTCACATAACCTATGTGACTTTCTCACCTTAAGTAATGTTCATGATGACGATGATAGTCAAGGACAATCCCAGTTTGCTGTCAAACCCCAAATCACTTGACATTTAGAAAGCAGAGATAGTGTTTCATGGGTTAGTTTGTTAAACTCTGTGACCTGTGCTTTTGAGGTTGACGGCTATGTTATGAAGTGTGTAAACCCCAGTTTTAGTGTGTGGGCTTGTGGCAGCTGCCTCATTCTGGTTTGATAGAGGCAAAACAATTGCCGCTGTTGTTGAAAAATGGGGATTTTTGCTACGATTTATCAGAGAGCAAGACACCATGAGGGATTGGCGCTCACTGTGCCTGCTGAGTTAGCTCGGAAAGGTTTTCTGTTCAAAACACTGATCATTTTTATTTAAATGTATTTGAGAAGCAGCGCTAAAAATGAATTATTCAAGCAGGTAATAAATTAAATACAAGCAATAACACAAATGGATGCTAACCCATACTGATTGAGCAGCAGACATAAGAGATGTGTGCATGTGTGTGTTGCTGTTTTGGCAGATGGATGAACTAAACTACAGGGGAGTCTTCACAGTGTGCTGACCCACAGACCTCTGTGTTCTTAATCTTTGTTAGTTTCTACAGTGCCTGACAGCAATACCGCTGTGCCCTGTAGGGGGCGCTGTAAATGAAGCCCAGACATGGTGCATGGGAGAAGATGAGTGTAAGTGATTGTCTCCGTTCTTTAAAAATGATTCGGCTGTACAAAAAAGTTTATAGCACAGTACTTTGAAAGATGCGAGCATTTTCACATTACACATTTTGGTCCAGAAAAGTTTGGACAGTGACAAATTTTCATAATTTTGTGCATGCCATCACACTAGATTTAAAGAAACATGCAAAGATGCTTAAAAATGAAATTGGACAAACTAACAAAATTCATATTTTTGATACGTTGATGAGAATCTTTCTTCAGTTGCAGCTTTGGTCCTTTTAGTTTTGTCTTTAGCGAGTGAACAGCTCAATGATGCTGAAATCAGGTGATCAACTCGCCCCTTGCAGAACCTTCCATTTCCCTTCACAACTCCCAGGTTGCTTTCACAATATGTCGTGCGTCATTGTCCATCTGTACTGTGAAGCGCCGTCCAATCAGCTTTGCTGCATTTGGCTGAATCCGAGCAGAGATTATAGCTTTTCTGTCACATCATCAATAAACACTAGTGACCTGGTGCCATTGGAAAGCGTGCATGTCCATGTCATCGCACTGCTTCCACTGTGTTTTACAGATGATTTAGTTTGCTCTGAATCAGTTCCAACATAGAGCCATAATTTTCTTTTTTCATCTTTTTTCATTCTCCCAGCGTATGAATGGTTTGCACCTTCTGGTGAACTCTGTGTTTTCTCTAGTGAATTCTTGTCTTTATGATAGACTTGGTTAATGATATGTCGTCCTCCTGGAGTGTTCTTCTGTTGGCTGTATGTTCTGAAGAGGTCGCGCGTGACCTCAGAAAGGGTTTTTCAATCATCCACCACTGATGTCTTTCCTGGCCTTTAGGCCTTTTTAAGTTGCCAAGCTCTTTCTGTTTTCCAGAATGTAACAAACTGTTGATTTGGCCACTCTGAACATTTGTGCTATTTTTCTGATGGAGTTGCCTCGTTTTTTACAGCCTAAAGATGGGATGATTTACAATGAGAGCTCCTTCACCACATGTTTTGGGCTCACAGCCACAGAATTAGCTCAGACCGTTTAATGGCTTAATTTACGAACAACAAAGAAACAGTTATTTGCACAAAAATGCTTTCGACTAATGTGCAGTGAAAATAAAAGTTAGCAAAAAAGTTAGAAGAAAAAAAACTGAAAACCCTAAACTGTGAGTCATACAGGACACAAACCACAGTCACGTAATTTACACCACCACCACCCCACCTGACTGTGTAAATTATTTGCAATATAAAATCCTCTCATAGATATTTAAATGATGTTTACAAATGCATTATACTGCATTTACAGACTTTAATGTACATAATAAGCTTACTTTAGTAACTGTTGAGGAGATTTGAGACTTTCTGCATCTATAATAGTAATTACTTTTAATTTTCGCATTAAAAGGATCAAACCAGGGAGCTCTCAATGCGTAAACCACATCACTAGCAGAAAACCAAACAGTCTGTTTTATAGGCTTTTCATCACCAAGAATACTCAATAGTTCAAATAATTTTCACTTTCATCTGGCAAGAAACTAAAGTGATTTCTACATCCCCTTCATTAAGCTACTGGCCAGTGTTCAGTCGTACCAGAAAACACATAATCTTTAATGAAAATGGATCAGGTTTAAAGTTTTAGAGCCTTCTGTACAGCTGTTGCATGAGCAATAGGCATCAGTACTGAATCATAGAACAAATACATTAACTTATGAATTTACATCATTAACAGTTTTCTGCCAGTCTTTCGTTCCTGGTTTATTTGCAGCCGTAGTGTTGTCTTCTGCTGTTGTATTTTTTATGTTCTTTATATATGTTTTATACCTGCTCATCTGATAGTGTTCTGATTGCAAGATGGAGCCATATGGTGTGGAAGAAGAGTCAAGTGACAACATCCTTTTATGTAAGACAGCACAGAGACAACACTGTTAAAAAAATCCGTAAATTTAGGGGTCCCTTTACCGTGGATTTGCTACGGATTCGCTCCGTTTTGCGAAATACGGAAAGTTTGCTGTTGCGCAAGGCAGAATTTTCTCCCCCAGCCAGAATATTCCGACGCCATTACTTTCAGTGCGGTCAGTGCCTACCTAAATTTCTGCAAGTCACAAGGAAAGTTGGAAACAGGTTGGTTGTGTGGAATGAGAATGAGAATGGAGTGCCACCTTGTTCCCCCTCGTACATTAAATTGGTCTCGATAGGCAGTTGGTAGTGGTGTGTATGTGAGTGGACGTTTGCTGCTAGCTGCGTTAGCATTAGCCAGCCGCCTGCGCTTCGTAAGTACGTCAAAAACCATTTTTTCCCTCCCTCTTACATGAAATTTGGTCTCGATAGTCAGTTGGTAGCCGTGTGTGTTTCATGGTAACATTTGAATGTGTGGGTTTTGCGTTATTTTGAAGCGTGGTTTGCCCAACTAAAGTTAACGTTAGCCCATAAGTTGGATGCGCGCGCTTGTGTGTGTGTGTGTGTGTGTGTAAATTAGCCACATGTGTGTATTGTTATAGCTCGCTGTGTTACGTTAGCATGCAACTGAACATGGTAATAATTAAAAGGGGTGATAGTTAAGTAGAATCAGATTTCATTGCAGAAAACATTGCAGCCCAAAGAGAGTGGCCCATGCAGCCCAACGCAGATTACTTATTTGAAGGTACCTGAAAAGTGAATGTGCTTCACTGTGCTGATATAAATTTATTGTTTTCATATTGATTCTGTTCTGATTCTGGCTATCCTTCAATTGGCAAATTCAATCTCTTAAAAATGTTGACTTGTAACATTTGTGGCTTTAACGCTCGGTCTTCGACTGATTACTTGAAACACTGCCGAACACACAGAAATAATAATAATGTATCTTTTTTATGTGGCCATAGGGATTGCAGAAGGAAGTTTAACACATACAGTAGCCTTGCTGTGCATATGTCACGAGCTCATGTAGACAGAAGGAGCACACAAACATGGAACCGTAATGTGTCTGTACATTTAAGGTGCTTGTTTAATTTTTGCAGCAGTGAATATGATGATCTTAAAACTTTAAAGTGTCATTTGAGTGGTCACATAGATGAGGGTTTGACTGTAATATGTCCCTTTGATGGATGTTCTAAGACATTCAATGTAAAGTCATCCTTTTTAACGCATATTTCCAGATACCATAAAGGGTGGGATGTTACCAAGATAGCCCCAGTTCATATATGTGAACTAACAGAACGGTCTTTCCAAGGTGAAGGATCACATGTAGAACCTGAAGAACCTGAAAGTTTTAACATTGATGCAGAACAAAGTGATAATTTCTGCAGTGATCAAGTGAAAGACAACTTCACAGAGAGTCTTGCTCAGTTTTACTTGGGTTTACAGGCAAAATATTTGGTTCCAGCCTCCACAATAACAGAAATAGCAAATGAAATGAGAACTATAAGTGATATTCAACAGGAATATACTGTGGATGCACTAGCCTGTGAACTGGGGCAGTATGGTGTTCCAAAGGAGACTGTAACATCTCTTGAGAATAGTATATACAAGCAGAGCCCTATGCACAAGGCATTACATGAAAAGGGTCATTTAACTACGCAACACAAGAGGCTGAAATATTACAAGTCACACTATGACTATGTTGAACCTGTTGAAGTCTTTCTTGGACGCAATCGCAGTGGCCAGAAGAGGCACTATCATTACATCCCAATACTGGAAACCCTCAAAGTAATTCTGAAACAGCAAGGTTTAGATCAGCACAGTCCTAGTTCAAATTCTGAAGATGATGTACTGTGTGATGTCACTGATGGGTGGGCCATCAAATCCAATGCCATGTTTTCCTCAGACCCAGACAGTTTAAAGGTAATGCTCTTTCAGGATGCTTTTGAGGTGGCTAATCCACTCGGATCTGCCAAGACAAAGCATAAAGTATTGGCTGTCTACTTCACACTTGGAAATTTTCATCCACACCAACGATCAACTGTTGATCAGATACAGTTGGCATTACTCTGTGTAGAGAAAGATTGCAAATACTTTGGAATGGATAAGATTTTCAATAAGCTAGTGTCAGACTTGTGTGAGCTGGAGGAAAGGGGCATATCTTTCAATGGAAAAATATATAAAGGCACTGTTGCGTGCATAATGGGCGATAATCTGGGCTCCCACATGATTGGTGGCTTTACAGAAAATTTCAGCACAGCTCAATATTTCTGCAGATACTGTTTGGCAACAAAAAGCGAATTTCAGTCGAACCCTCTCACAGTTTTCACTCATAGAAATCCAGCTGATCATAATGAGACTGTGCGGTTTCTGGAAAGTAACGATGAAGTACACACTCATCACGGTGTTAAATGTGACAGTGTTTTCAACAAACTGTCCAACTTTCATGTGTGTCAGCCAGGCTTACCAGCTTGTTTAGCTCATGATCTGTTTGAGGGGGTAGTAGATTATGATTTGGCATTGTTTTTGCAGTTCTTAATCAGAACACAAAAGTGGTTCAGTTATGAGGTTCTTAATGAAAGAATCAAATCATTTCCTGGTGAAAGCAGCGACAAGCTAAACACTATTCCCACTACAGGAGCCAGGCTTGGAGGACATGCAGCCCAAAACAGGTGGCTTTTGAAATTCTTGCCTGTTTTGGTGCATGACACAATTGAAGATGCTGATAATGAAGTACGGGGACTTGTACTACTTCTGAGGGAGCTTGTTGAATTTGTCTGTGCACCTCGGCTCTCAGAGTTGCAGATTGCTTTCATGAAGGGACTGATTGAACTGTATGTGGAATTGAGGCAAGAGCTGTTTCCAAGAGTTCAACTTAGACCAAAACACCACTATCTGCTTCACTATGCACACTTGACTTTACAATTTGGCCCACTCATATATACTTGGACAATGCGCTTTGAATCAAAACATTCTTATTTTAAAAGGTGCATTAGGGCAAGTAAGAACTTCATAAATGTAACCAAGTCTCTGGCTGAACGGCACCAGTTGCTTCAGGCTTATCAGTCTTGTGGTACCTTGTTTCGTTCCCAGGTTCATGTCTCAGACTCAACACGGTTCTATCCAGAGCTCTATGACCAGAACATAAAGACAGTGGTTGGAGAATTTGATTTGAACTCAAGTAACTCAGTTGTCACAGAGAGTGTGCAGGTTAAAGGCACTACATATGCAAATGGAATGCTGGTCTTACTGAGCTACGCAAAAGGACTACTGCAGTTAGGACAAATAGCAAGCATTTTTGTAAAAAATGAAACTACTGTCCTACTTTTGCTTCGAGGGAAAACTGCCAGCTGGATACCTGAGCTTGGACTCTATGAACTTGATGAAAATGCTTCTGACCTGTTCAGTTGCCATGATTTGAACAAACTTGATGATTATCATCCACTTTATTCTTACCAGAGAGGTACTCGGTGGCTCATTCCTCTTAAACACACACCAACATGGAACTTGTGAAAAACTATGTCAAGAAAGCAATGCCATCGCTCAGTAGCGATCAGATGGATACACTCATGGCTAAACTGGAGGAATTAGGAGTTCTCTCTGTAGATGACCTGAGCCTTGTGGACCCGGAGGACATTAAAGACACTCTGCCATTCATTCAGTGCAAAAGATTCGTCAGAGCTGTCAAAGCATTGGAAGCAGGTGAGTTTTTGCCCCTCTGTTTTAATGCAAGTTTTCTGAAACTACAAAGGTTTATTCCAAAAATGCAAAAAAAAAGTTGCCATCAGCTGTACATGGCAATAATTACTCTATAATTGGTTTTCATAATTAGGTCCATTTGTATTCCTGGTTGACCCAAACTGGACATTGAGGACCAATGTATTAATTTATTTGCAACAATTGTGATGTGTTTAATTTATGGAGATGTTTGTCATGTCATCCATAGATTCACAAACTCCACCGCAGTTCACCCGGCCTGGCCCCTCATCAACACCTGAACCACAGAGGTTTCAGCTGCCCTCAACACCACCTGAGACAGCCGACTCCCCATCCCAAGACACATATTCTGTACCATGGCACAAATTTCCCTCAAAAGTCATGGATGAGTTGCGTGAAAAAAAGTACATAATGGGGAAAGACAGACGAGAGATGGTTCGGATCGTCGCTGAAGATTACCTCCATAAACACCCAGGAAGACCTGGTAGACAAAAGCTGAGGGAACTCGCCAGTATGATTGTAGGACAATATCCTGCCTCCTTCAAGCTGACAGAGCCGTTTGGAAACAAACCTTTTGCAAAAGATGGTTCTGAAACTCTCTTTCGTCAGCTGGAACACAGAATTGAAAATATGAAGAGGCCACAAAGCTCACTGAAGAGGCAAGCAGGGGGTGAAAATTCAACAAAGAAAAGGCCCAGGAATTCAGATCTGTATGGATGTGTGGCGTGGGATCCAATCATTGAGGGGGCCGTGTGTAGAGAAGACCTGCTGTCTAAACGAGATGAGTTGAAACGTGCCTTTCAAACCCAGGATCTTCAGGTGGGTCTGCAATAATCCATTACAGATACAGAAAGCTTTATTAATCCTCGAAGGGCAATTCGGTTCCTACAGTCCACCATCTAGACATACAACCATTCACACAGCAATAGTATATAGCAGGAGTAATGCGATAAGGTCTGGGTCCAAGTACAATTTAGGACACATTGTGAAATTGTAGATCGTCTGTAGATCACTATGCCCATAGTCAATTGAAATTGATACCCTGTTTTATTATTTTAATTGGTTAGTTTGACTAACTGTTCGACTGTTTGTCTAACTGCCTCATATCTTTAGGAGTCATCTGTTCGAAAATTGATGACTGAAACATATCCCATTCAGCGTGAAATCCTCAACGATGATGATACCACTATTGCCGTTGTAAAGGACGAGTGGCCGTTCCTGTTTGAAGTTCCTCACCTGTTTGATCATGCATCTAAACTCCTTGGCTTCTCTGTACAAAACAAGCTGGCACAGGTGTGTTGTTATTGTTATTATTATGATTGTGCTGTGCTGCTCCATATGGAGAGAATTTTGTCTTTATTAATCAATCAAAAAAAGATTTGCAACCAAAAAGAGAGTTGAGACCAAAAAAGATAAACTGGCAACCAATCAAATAGAATAACTTGGATGAACAATCAAATGGAATAGATTTGAGACCAAAAATCAGGAAGTGACAACCAAAAAAGCAGGACATTTGAGATCAAAACAGAACAGGTTGCAAATGAAAATGAAATAATTCATTTTTATTTTTATTTTTTTCAAAATTCTCTCCATAGCTCCAAACGAAAATGAGTGTTAGTCTTATGTACTTGTACAAAATTAACACCTTGAACCTTGAACAGGAACTTTCCAAAAAAGAAAAGGGGATCAATGACTTCCTTGACTCCAAAGGGATGAAGACGGGCGAAGGTCCAATACAGCTCATCTGTGGCATTTCAAAATACTTCAAGGAAGACTCTTATAAACTCTTCCACAAAAAAGAGGTAGATGTTGTAGATTTTAAACTGTGTGCAAGATAATTATTTGCATCCAGTGGTGAACCAAGTAACCAACCACAGTAGGAAGTATAGATTCCCCTAATTGTGCTGCTGATATTCTCTATAAACTCTCTATCTATAAACTATTTACATTAATGTTTGTGCATAATGGCTACCTCTGTCTGATGAAGACACTAGCAGATAGTCAATTTGCCAGCAGGTTTGTGTGCACTGGAAACATTAATTCATGTATCATGTCTGTCACCAAAACAGATCTCTGCAGATCCTGAAGTCGAACTCCCAGTGACCCCATGCATCCTAATCAGAGGTTTGTAGTTAAATCTTTTTTTGTATCCCAGCAAGCTGTTGTTAGCTGTTGTTATAAGCTGTTGTTGTGTCATATTTATTAAAGAAATGTTTTGCTTGCCTTAAAATATAGGATTATTTTTTTTTGTAAATGGTACATGGTTTTTATCTGTGTTTAAGGTGACCAGCAATTCAAGATTGCTGTTGATGGGTTACTTGTCAATGACCACATCACCTCTCCCATTGTGGCCTTGAGCTACGTTTTCTCCATGTTTTATGTCTGCAACGTCCAATACCCACCGGAGATGGCTTTTACTCTCGAATTCATGCAAAGGTAAGCACTCATTGTTTGGAAATACTTTGTAAATGTGACTTTGCCGTGCCTTTCTGCACCTGACCTGCTTTTTGTCAATCTACACTAAACCCGTTTGTCTGAGATGTACAAGCTCAAAATGTGTCACCACATGCTGTGAGCTTTTAGATCAGCTGTTATTGGCTTATGATCCCCCTGAATATGGATTTGTTCGGAGATTTTGTAGCTCCCTGTTGAAGACTATTGTTGGAATAAATGTGTCATATCTTTTTAAAGGGCAGGTAACATGCTTTTTGCTTTAAATAGTGTCCTAAGTCAATCAATAACAAAACAAACATAACATGATTCTAGTTGGGAAATGGAGCAAAAACATATTTTTCTCAGAATGGTTTGTTGACACAAAATTCGTTTGAGCTATCTCTTTAAAACCATTAGCACCTGAGACCAGGTTATGTCAGTGGTGGTCAAACCTTTTCATGTCAAAGACACACAAACTGAAATTTATTTGGCTGCAGACCCCAAACTCAAAATATGTTGTTCCAGGGACCCCCCCCCCCCCCCCGAAGGAAAGACTAAACATATTAATTTAAAAAATACTACATAGTGGATTCATGCCCAAATGTTAATACTTGTACTGATGTGTAACGTGCACTGAATGTCACAGTTTCTCCACTCCATGTTTGAATAACCCCCAGGACAGTCCGTGTTCAAATGTGCTGTTACACCTTTTGATAGGACAATGTCAACTGTGTTTTCTATCCCCTTCTGTGTTCTGTGCATTTATAATATCCCTGCATACACATTGAGGATGCATGCTGTCATGTGTTGGTGATAAGCAGACTTCTCGCCCTTGCAAACATTTCTGTATATGCGCAGTGTGAATGCATGTGTCTTGAAAAGACAAAGGAAGAGATAAGCTTAGCCACTGGCACCAGCACCACAACAACATTGGGTTCTAGACAGATGGTCAACTAGAATGATAGAGAGGTTCACACATAGGGGCATATTGAAGAAAACAAATGTAGGATTTTATTGAACTGCTCCACTCCTGTCAAGCCACACTACACGTGCAAACTTTGTCTGCATGTCACTATTGTTTTTTTTTTTTTCCTCAGAGTTTTCTTTGGGGTCAATCCTGAGCGAGGCTCCAAGGCAGAGAAGAAGGGGAAGAAACGGCACTTCATTCCTCCACAGGTGTGCAAGCTGGTTTCTCAGCTGAAGGAATTTGAATGCAAGCAGAAGGAATCTGAATGGGCCAGTGGAGCTGTTCTCAGAGCTCAGAAAATACCTTTTTGGACTGAATGTACACACACACACACACACACACACAAACACACACACACACACACACACAAAGGCAAATCCAAAAACATGGGGCTTGGGAGTAGAAATACAGATTTTTACAGTATTAGGTGAGTTCAGATGTTTTAACTAGATGCCCACAACACACATGCTGCAGTTTCAAATCCCCCATGTTAAGGGGGAGGGAAGGTGGGCGATATTTGTCATTCCAGTTAAGCTTTTCCTGTCATTGTGGAGTTGGAGGTGTAAGTTTTAATTTTTTTTTAGTTTTAAGTTGTTTTAAGAGTTTTAAAAATCTCTTTATGGCATGTTGCACAGTCATCCTTCTAAGGTCATGGTTGTTATTGCTGCACTGATGTTTTATAGAAAAGTTGTATAATGTAATACTTCTAATGTTCTATTTGTTTTTTGTAGAAAGGTCAGCCACTGGTTGCAGAGCTCTGCCTGTCGGTGTGATATGTGGAGTTGGAGGTGTAGGTTTCTGCATCCTCCTGGAGGGGGCTCCTCATTTTGCACTGACAGGTGAGACAGCAACAGCAATGCTGGCAGTTTTATTGTCTTATTTTGTCATTGTCTTTAACAAATCAATTTGTTATTAATGCCTGTCAGCCTGTGGATGCTAAAAAGTTGCTAGATTTGGCATCTCCCTGTTAAAGGACATGGCTGTACTTCTTTGAGAGAACAGCTGGTTTATGTATGTAAAATTTCTCTGAATGTGAAGGTGATGTTCTGAATGTTTTAATGGTTGTAATGTAAATATTGCAAATCATTCACCACAAAAAGTGAAATCACTTTAAAGCACTGGCAGCTGTTAAAGGAAATAAATAATTGCTGTGATTCTACATTTGTGCTTTATTGATGGTAAACGGTATAGAGAATGGTACAGAATTAAACATTTTAGGATGACTGAAGTGTCCGTAAATGGTATGGATTGAGTACTTAAATAATACGGAATATTCCATTTTAGGTTTGATGGAACTGTCCGTAAATGGTAAAGAAAAAGTCAGGTAAATCTACGGAAATATCTGTTATAGGGTTTACGGAATTGTCTGTGCAATAACGCCGAAATTTATGGAAAATACGGAATTTTCCATTTTAGGTTTGACGGAAATGTCCGTCAATGGTACAGAAAAACTCGGGTAAATCTACAGAAATATCCGTTTTAAGGTTTACGGAAGTGCCCGTACAATAACGGAAAAAGTGCTGGTAATTAATTACCAGCACTTTTTCCGTTTTATAACGGAATTTTTTTTAACAGTGTACAGCAGAAGGCCTGATTGCCTTTGCAGTGGTTATCACTGACTCGGGGTCTAGGGTCTGTCCAGCCAGCAGGCCCAAAGACCCTCACTATGTTGAACTTCACGTTACACCCCAATGCTGAGTTTATCTTCCACTTTGACAAGAGTAACATTTGGCTTTCCTCCCATGTAGCTGCATCATATCCGTTTTTGTTCAAAAACCTTATGTAATTTGTTATATTAGGAACTAATTGTTATGAGGCTTTTTGAAATCTGAGCCATGTGCGCTGGTGTGTGTCTGCATATGCTCTACGACTGAGTGTGATTTAATGTGTTTGGTTCATAATTTATCAACTGACACTGTGTGTGTGTGTGTGTGTGTGTGTGCGTGCGCACATGTGTGTCTTTCTTCTAGATAGAAACTGACTCCAAAGCCATGGTGGCTGAACGCTTCTGGTGTTTGGATCCTCTGTCCCGTGTGTCATGTTTATTAGTGGAAACCTGGTTTTAATTTTCAACATAGTGTGAATATACACAGAAGTGTAAGGAGCATGGAGGGTCGGGGTGGATCAGGGTGGCTCTCCAGTGTAGGCCTCCCTTTCATTGTTAGCCCACCTGTCCATCACCAAACCTCTGCACTGAGCTCTAACTATTATTTGCCTTCTCAAATGATCTTTTTTGTGGTTTTGGAGTAAGTCATCATTTTTGTTAAGCTATAGCTATATAAGTAAAAATGAGCAATGAAGAAATGTGCAAAGGGAAAAGCTGTTGTGATGTATTATAGACAGACCTATGTCTTTACAGAAAGAAAAGCATGCAGGTGCTTCTGAGGGTTTCCTCTGCCAGTCTGACTTAACAGAGTCATTACTTCAAGAATTCTCATACTGGGGCTTATCAAATAAATGAGGGTAATGTGAACACGAGTTTCTGTGATTCCCATCCCTAGTAATAACATCTTTGGTGCCAATATTTTAGTCAGGATGCAGGAAACAATTTACATTCCTTGCACAAATCCCCCTTGGAGGCTTTGTTATACAGAGTCTGTCAAAGCATTACAAGTTTGATGGCTGCAAACAGCATCTGTTTATAGGGTGGAGCTGTGGGAGCTCATCGGTGTTGAAAGCTTTCTCAAAGGGGACACTAATGGCGGGAATATACAGGTAGATTGATGAGCTTCGCTACACTTTGTTTCCATCGTGGGTCAGATAAAGCCCATTTTAATCTTTAGTGGGCCGGACCAGCAGCATCCCCATTCCTGCCAGTGTAAAGAAGATTAATGACACATTTAATCCATATGACATCTTAAAATCAGAAAAGGAAGTATAGGACATGTCTTTCTACATTATTAAAAAAAATGTTTATGTAGTTCATGAATCTGTTACCATGACTGTTTGTGCTTGTAAGAAAGAACTGTGCAAAACTGCAGAAAAATGTCTCACATTTTTCAAAGCTGTCCAGTGGGCCTGGATTGACGTCTTTGTTGAGCTGATTTTGTCACCTGGGCCTTATGTTTGACACCCCTGCTCTAAAGGGTTGGCATTATTATGGTTGACTTTCATGCTCTGCGTGAAGCTCCTCAACTCGTCATTTATAGCCGCCTCCAGCTTTCAGCTGTGTTGTTTCTTTTTAAGAACTGTACAAGGTTTTTATTTTTTCTTCTTACCTCAGATTCTGCTGCTGCGAAAGCTCATGGGAGACTTGATCAAGTGAGAGTATGTCTGCTGTGATTTGATCACTTCTGCTGCTCTAGCTTGTCACAAACCTTTTTTATTCTTGAAATGAGTCATTTTTAAAGGGGGGGTCTAAATAAAATAGCTCATGTCTGCCATCATGCAGGGCTTTTTTATTATCTAGGTTTGAACAACTGTCTTAATTGCCACGGTCAGCTGAGAGTCATTTTCTCCCTTGAAAATATTTTTATTGGCTTGAACAACGCGACCCTAACATTAGCATTCACCAGACCAGTGATTTGTCAACTACTGAAGAGCACTTAAAATTGTGCTCATTTCCTGTCACTGAGAACTTCTTTTCTCATCAGCTTTCAGCTCATGAGTTACAGCTCTCGTCATTCTTTAGATCATCTTTTGTAGCAATCCCAGGCTAGCAGGTATCGCTGTTGTGAGCTGGTTCTTTGGCAAGCTGAGCAATAACCACGTCCTTCTTCTATTTCCAGGAATATGAGATGACAGCAACATTTTTCATACACCAACTGCACTTTCTGTCTTGGCATCTTTTACAGCTCCCTCTAAAGAAATCAAACCATGCAACAATCTTTTGCTTTCACAGAAATGTCAAACCAGGAGAAATGCTGAAAACTTTGTTGAAAAACTTGAAAAAAACAGTTTGTTCAGTAGTTCCTCTTACTTCACTCAAGTCTTCACTACATATATTAGAAGCACCAAACTGTGACTTGGTTACCATTTAATTCCCAGCTAGTGTCCAGACCTTGGGAACCAAATTAGCAAATTTTAGTAACTTTTCAGGAATAATTTTAACCAGTAATTTCATTAATCCTGGAACTCTACTGAAGTAACGCTTTTCCAACGCTGCTGATTGCAAGACCAATAAGAATTGGATTGGAGCATATAAATCGTCCAATCCATTAACCCAGACCTTCCCAAAGTGTGGGGCCCATTGCAGGGGGGGGTGCGGAATGAAAAGGGGGGAGAAGATGTTTTTAAACCAGTTTTGCACAGAGAGGCATTTTTTGAAAAATGTATTGATGCAATGTTGAATATTATTACACATGAAAAAAAAAACTACGTGTAAAATAATCACATCGTGACGCCTCTGCCTTTGTAAATGGAGGGACGGTAGCTGCGTGTGTATATGTAAGCGTGTAAAACCTGCAGATAGTCAGATTAACAGTATTTTGTCTCTATCTGCCATTCTGCAATTCATCTCATGTAAACAATAACGTGGCGCACAGCATGACGTGAAAAAAGGCACATACCTTTGACTTTGCGTGACCAACTCTGTATTCCTCGTCCACACATAAAGACAAAAAAGGAGTTTTGAAAAATCTCAGTTTTCGGTGATTCGAAACGCCGTTTACGTGGACGAAACAGCTGCATTTTCAAAAAATACCCGTGTAGGTGCGGACGCAGCGTAAAAGAGTTAGTAGTTTATTTTATTACTACCTGTAATTTATTGCAGATTACTTGTATTTGCTTAATTGTTTACTAAATGTTTGAGGTGTGAAATAAACCGCAATAGAGCAAAATATGGGCGTGTGTGGTTGGAGGATGTGTTTGTGCGTGTGTGCGTGCACGCGCAAGAAAGGGGGGGGGGGCGCGAACATTTTTCTTGTAAAACAAGGGGGGCCCAGCAAAAAAAGTTTGGGAACCACTGCTAACCAATCATACCTGGAGACCTTAGCATTGACTAAAGCAGGCAGTGTCAGACACTTATATAAAGTTGCAGTTAAAATTGTCCATCAGCTACACCTGGAAAACAAACTCACTTATGTTCACTGAAAATTTGTGACTGTGCACCCCGAGATAATACATCCACACTGTGTGATTTAATCCTGTTTAAATGTCCCCCATAGACGAGTCCATTAACTCCATCTGTAGCACTTTTCATTGTTTAATTTAAATGTGCTTTGCATATCTGTACTTCATTGATTGCGATTACATATGATGTTGTTTGTCTTGCCAGAAGCCCAATTACCCACCAGAGACACTAAAGGCTTGAACTCTTTACTCCACACGACAGAAAGTCTGTTAATCTGTATGCTTATCTGCTTCAAAACACTTACTAATCTGCTTCAAACACCTTGGAGTTAGACTATGCAGTAACTCTCTACATTGTGCTCTTTTTGGCAGTTTTGGAAGGTGAGAGCGTTTTAGCAGACTGAAAACAGAGCCACCACTTTCATTATCTGCCCTTCACTTTTCTGAGGCTCTTTGAGAGAATTTGTGTACGTGTTTGTGTGTCTTGGCCTATCTTCCTGTTGTTCGTGTTGGTGAACGGTAATCTGAATGAATAATTAATTTGGCTGCGAACCAGTTATAAATGAGAGGTTTGGTTTCCTTTTGCTGAACTACAAATGTGCTTTGATGTTTCACACCAAGGCTGACTAAGAGCAAGAGGAATAAAAATAGAAGAGCGCTCTGTTACAGCAGGTTCAATGACGGCGCTCCCTACAGAGGATTTTAGAGAGGGAGAGGATTTGAAGCTAATCCCACCAACAGAGTACAGTATGAATGAGGGCAATGAAGTGATCCCTGCTGCATCCCAGAAAAGTTGCTCAATGACACTGCTGTCAAAAGCTCTTAACTGATCAAATGGGCAAATTGTTATTTAAGGCAAGAAGTATTTGTAAGAGCTGTAATCCTGATACAGACTGATAGAAACCGGCCTACAGCACAATGGACAGTGATTTTTTGTAAATCTCCTGCAGAAGTACCATATATCCCTTTCAAATCAGCACTGGAGACAGTTCATTTGAATATGGCTTTTGTCAGCTAAAACCCATGCAGAGCTGTAATTCTTGCTAGATAAAAGAGAAAACTCATCGTTTGCTCCTGAAATGTGTTCAAGACATTAAACGTCACTGTTTTTCATGTTCAGGTTCACTGATTTTTAAGTGCTTATCTTCTGTTAACACTGCGTGACTCTATTAGCTTAGAAGAAATTGCTGTGAAACTCTAACATTGGCATAAATTTTATGTAATTTTCACTCTATGGCCTTCAAAAAATATAATATTCATTTTAAAAGGTTACATTTAAAGCCCAGCTACAGTAAAAGACATGGTTGGGCTTTAATAACTGCATTAAATAAGACTAAACAGATATGGTAAACTCTTTCTGAGGGTTCATTTATTTTGCAAAAGCTCCCTTTGGCAAGCTGCATCCACACCAAATGGAATTCCTCACATAAACAACTTGATTGATAATTATTAGGTTGACTTGAAAGACAAACTGAAACAGATTCTGAAGGATAATCAATCACGCCGTTGACTGGTGACCTCTCTCCCTTCCTTTCCCCTGATGACCCAAGTCTTTCTGAACATCTGTTTTCAACAAAAGCTCATCATGGGACTTAATTGCAAATGGAACAGCTGATGATTGGTTGACGGACTGAATCTTATGGGCACAAGACCACTTGTTGAACTTTCAGTGTTTAATCATCTCCCATTAAAACAAACACACAGCTTGTTCAGCTTTTAGAAGCAACAAAAGTGAGCATATAATATACAATACAGGGCAACGAATCAGCTCCTACAGTGTTCTAAATCTTTTTGTGAACATGCTTTGACAGAAAATACTTTTGCCACAATACTGATGTAGCACTCATTTATGGAAGCCCATTTCCGCCACAAAAAAAAAAAAAAAGTATCCATAACTCAAAATTTCAAGTTATTAACTTGAAATTTTGGGAAAAGTAACTCGAAATTTCGAATTAGCTCTGCCAATCAGTGATCTACATGGAATACGCACTCAAAACCGGATCACAACAAATTGGCGCTTTCGAGAGTACGCTTGGTGATAGTCTGGCTGTAATACTGGTAGCTTAGCTGTTGCATTTGTAGCTGAGGGCTTCAGCTTCTGGGTAACAAGGAAATGACGTCATTCACGTAGTTTACTGATTGGCAGAGCTAACTAGAAATTTCAAGTTATGGATACTTTTTTTTTAGTGGCAGAAACGGGCCTCCATACTCATTTTATATTTCAAAGATAGCATAATATCATATGTTAGGATTAAAGCTTTCCTTTTTGACAAAGCTAGTAGTTAAGGCTGGATCAGGTGACACTGAACTCTCCTTTAGGTATGTTGTAATAGGCCTAAGTGTATCCCCAAAATGATGATTTTTACTAATTTAATCATATGTAAGTTTTAAAGTAAAGTTTTAAATGTTACATTTCATAGAATTTACTCCAATGCAACTGGGGAATAAAGGAGAAGTTGACATTTATAGGTTAGCCTGAGCCTGCACAAAAAATAAAGAAAAGTGTTTTAGGGGAACAGAGTGGTACGGTGGTTAGCACTGTTGCCTCACAGAAAGAAGATTCTAGGCTCAGACCTGCCAGCCAGCTGGAGCCTTTCTGTGTTTGCTACTCCGGCTTCTGGTTTTCTGTGTCTCTGTGATAAACTGGTGACCTGTCCAGGGTGTGCCTCGCTGTAGCCCCATGACATAAGAGTTGAATAACTGGAAGAAAATGTACAGATGGATAATGTTTTATTGTAATATGTGATATATCCACAACGTTGTTCTAAAACTATAAGAGTAGGAAGGAAAACTATGTTTTGTTACCAATATTTCCGTATAAATCTTGACTGCTTATCCATTTCATGGTCGTGAGCAGGCTGGAACCTATCTCTGCTCTTGCTTTCATAACGTGAGAGGCGGGGTACGCCCTGGACAGGCTGCCAGTCTATCACAGGGCTCACACAGAGAGATGAGAGACAGACAGCCATTCATGCTCACATTCACACCTACAGGCAATTTAGAATCACCAGCTAAGCTAACATGCATGTCTTTGGACTGTGGGAGGAAGCCAGAGCATCCAGAGAGAACCCGTGCAGTCATGAGGAGAACAATGTTTATTTTTTTCTGTAGCGAATTCTAATTTTGCCCTGTAAAGAATGGTAAGACTTTCATCATCTTTGCAGATTATTAAAAAAAACAGTGACACAGTGTCATATGTGAAGTAAAGACAGATGTACTAGGCCAAGGAGACTCGATGCAATCGTCCTGAAGGGCAGGAAGCTTAACACTGTAATGTAATAGTTCTGTTCTGCTTCTATTTCACTTCAAAGTCTTTTAGTGCTCTGATTTCTCGGGCCTGTTAGTTATTATTGTTCTTTTAAGAGATTTTGCGTCGCCACAAAACTTCAAATAACAGTAAGACTTATAATGAGTAAGCAGGCTGCAGCGACTCGGTAACTTTAGTTTCACTAAACAAAAATAAGAATATTATATTCTAGTCTAGTCTTTGATTTTTCATTTTTACTTCTTCTAATGAGTGTGTGTGCGCGCAGCTTTTTTCATTGTATCTTTGTTCTGTTGTGTTACTATGGATACTGGTGTTTTTGCAAGGTTAGCGGGAACGGCAGAGAATTTTTGTTTGTTGACAGAACAGGTAAGCTGTGAGACAGTGGTGAAAAGGAAAAAATATAGTCAACAAATATCTTTCATCACTGTATTTGCTGACAAAACAAGCTCTGGTATGGAGATTGTGGTTACAGAGCTGGTGTTTCTCTAGCACTCAGCATAGAATGACACACACACATAAAAATAAAAACTCGGAGGCTGAGGTGTTTGTGGGTATAAAACAGTAAAACAGGTGCTTGAGTTTTTTCAGAGGGCCTGTCCGAGTGTTTTGGGACTAGACCCTAAACTAAATACTGGCAAGTTACTTTATTGTTTAATTCTAGTAAGCTCCAGGAGTGTTGCAAATTGTACCTCCTCTTTAACAGTGTATTGAGTCTGCACCTAAGCGATGACCCGTGGGATAGAGAAGTCATGACGAGCCACAGGGAGACCCAGTGATGATGGGGGGCGCTATTATTGCTCTGATCCCGCACTTCCTTCCTTCCTCTCAACACTGCTTTAGCCCTTGACACCCATCACCTTGAGTTGCCAGCAATGTCTGACACTGATGATACATTCCCTGGGCAGGGGGATCCTGGGAATAGACTTTATCCATCACACTGCTTCTATCCAATAAAATCCTTTGCCGGAAAACAAAACAACATGGGGCGCTGGAGAGAAGAGATTTAACACCCAAGATTCAAGGATAACTAACCACATATGGAGCTCTGGGCATGCTGAAGTCATTAAGGTCAGAGAGAGGAAACAAAAATAGGGGCTGACTATTTT
Source organism: Perissodus microlepis (assembly GCF_051167445.1). NCBI lineage: Eukaryota > Metazoa > Chordata > Actinopteri > Cichliformes > Cichlidae > Perissodus > Perissodus microlepis. The sequence continues at coordinate 29,116,160 of NC_140479.1, read as the reverse complement.
AAGACAATATGCAGCAAGCATAGGAAAGAAACACAAGTTTGGCATTGTGGATTCTGATCTAGTAACCTGCTTCTTTCCAGGTAGCGAGCAGAAAATGCTAGCAAGATAGAATCAAACCCTAATTTCACAAAGAATCCCCCTAAGTTAGACTAAAGGCCAACTACTGGGCTGTGGAGGCTGTAATAGTAATTATCATTACATACTATATAAAAAGGTCAAGCAACAAAAACTCATACTGATTATTCTGCTAATAGCACCGCTATACCAGCAGTGATCAGAGAATTGCAACACACGAGGAATCGCCCCAGGGTCACTGAAATGAAATGCTTAGTCTTTACAAAGCATAAAGGAGGTTTCATAACGCTATCTGTTCCATCCATCCATCGTCGGCTGCTTATTCAATTTGTGGTGACAGCAGCTTAAATGTAGCAGTAGACACATAGCCACGTATTTTAGCTTCTCCTGGGGAACCCAAGGTGTTTCCTTTCCTTGCCAGATGTATTATGTAATAATTCCAGCATGTTTCTGCTGCCTGAGGGGAAGAGGAATCAACAGTGGAGTGAAGGGAGCCCAAGAGTCCTGATCAGATGAAGAGAAGAAAAAAAACAACCTAGCTGGCTTGCTATTATGTAAAGGAGCAGTCGTTCCGCTGAGGGCTCTTTCCAGAATGCACGCTGTATGTAAGGCCCAAATTATACTTTACACATCTGGGTGATTTTTGAGATGCTGCACGGATATTCAGACAAAACATTTTCACCATCTGTCCATGTCCACAAGGCTCTAACCCTAATCACTACTGGCCAGAATGTGCAACAGAAACACACAGACTGTGCATGTAGAAACACATGTCCATATTTGCAGACTACACTGCATGCATTTGTGAATTTTGCAGTAATTTCATTCTCTAAGAACAATGAAAAGATTATACATAGTTCTCTGCCATAATCTAACCATGACACTAATGAACTTTTTTTAAACTATCCAAAAAGTTAATTAGAGCCTCCAGAGCACAAATGTACCAATTTCAGGATGCCATCTGCTATATTAAACTTGTCTTGCAAACTTAATGAAATTACTACTTGTGGTCTCAAATCAGGCCAGCCAGAGAATGAGGGGCTCTCTTGGTTTGCAGGAAAATTAGATGCTATCCTCACAGCAGATTGTGAAGAGTGCGGCAATGCATTAGGGGCGCCCTTCTTCCATTAGAGGGCTCAAAAGACGTTTGAAAGAATCTTTTAATAATGATACAGTAACTGTGCATAATTGAGGAGGTTGGGCACTAATGGCTTAAGTGTTAACATAACTTTCTGAGCTGCATGAAATATAGTTTCTCAAAGGCCATAGTATAATGAACCTGAAAGCCATTTCGTGTCGTTAATTCTTAAGACACATATTTAAAATCCTAAAGTGACACGTTTAGTCAGAATGGATTGCTCGCAGTGTGAAGGCGTCATGAGCCACAATGGCAAAACAGAGACAATAACACACAAAGATGTAAAACAATTCCAGAATAACATCAAAAAACCTGCAAATAACATAGGTAAGATAAGAGATAAGATAAGATAACTCTCTATTGTCATTGCACAGTCATACATAGTACAGGGTGGGCCATTTATATGGATACACCGTAGTAACATGGGGATGGTTGGTGATATTAAAGTCCTGTTTGTGGCACATTAGTATATGTGAGGGGCAAACTCCTCAAGATGGGTGGTTACCATGGTGGCCAGTTAGAAGTCGGCCATCTTGGATACAACTTTTGTTTTTTCAATAGGAAGAGGGCCATGTGACACATCAAACTTATTGGTAATGTCACAAGAAAAACAATGGTGTGCTTGGTTTCAACGTAACTTTATTCTTTCATGAGTTATTTACAAGTTTCTGACCACTTATAAAATGTGTTCAATGTGCTGCTCATTGTGTTGGATTGTCAATGCAACCCTCTTCTCCCACTCTTCACACACTGATAGCAACACCGCAGGAGAAATGCCAGCACAGGCATCCAGTATCCGTAGTTTCAGGTGCTGCACATCTCATATCTTCACACCATAGACAATTGCCTTCAGATGACCCCAAAGATAAAAGTCTAAGGGGGTCAGATCGGGAGACCTTGGGGGCCATTCAACTGGCCCACGACGACCAATCCACTTTCCAGGAAACTGTTCATCTAGGAATGCTCGGACCTGCACCCATAATGTGGTGGTGCACCATCTTGCTGGAAAAACTCAGGGAACGTGCCAGCTTCAGTGCATAAAGAGGGAAACACATCATCATGTAGCAATTTCAAATATCCAGTGGCCTTGAGGTTTCCATTGATGAAGAATGGACCCACTATCGTTGTTCCCCATATACCACACCAAACCATCACTTTTGTTGTTCCAACAGTCTTGGAGGATCCATCCAATGTGGGTTAGTGTCAGACCAATAGTGGTGGTTTTGTTTGTTAACTTCACCATTCACATAAAAGTTTGCCTCGTCAATGAACAAAATCTTCTGCGTGAACTGAGGGTCCTGTTCCAATTTTTGTTTTGCTCATTCTGCAAATTCTGTGCGCCGATCCGGGTCATCCTCGTTGAGATGCTGCAGTAGCTGGAGTTTGTAAGGGTGCCATTTGTGAGTAGCTAATATCCGCCGAAGGGATGTTCGACTAATGCCACTCTCCAGTGACATGCGGCGAGTGCTACACTGTGGGCTCTTGCTGAATGAAGCTAGGACAGCCACTGATGTTTCTTCTTTAGTGACAGTTTTCTTGCGTCCACATTTTGGCAAATCCAACACTGAACCAGTTTCACGAAACTTAGCAAGCAGTTTGCTGACTGTAGCATGGGAGATGGGTGGTCTCGTAGGGTGTCTTGCATTGAAATCTGCTGCAATGACCCGGTTACTGCGTTCACCAGATATCAACACAATTTCGATCCGCTCCTCACGTGTTAACCTCTTCGACATGTCAATGGCTGTGAACAAAGAGAAACTTGTAAATAACTCATGAAAGAATAAAGTTACGTTGAAACCAAGCACACCTTTGTTTATCTTGTGACATTACCAATAAGTTTGATGTGTCACATGGCCCTCTTCCTATTGAAAAGACAAAAGTTGTATCCAAGATGGCCGACTTCCAAATGGCCGCCATGGTCACCACCCATCTTGAGGAGTTTGCCCCCTCACATATACTAATGTACAGGTCCTTCAGGGAGGGAAGAGGATGGCCAATGATTTTTTGGGCCATATCAATGACCCTCTGAAGTGCCTTTTTGTGTGCCATGGTGCATAGAAAACAGTTGAAGTAACATCATAGCTGAAGCAGATGTAGGTCTTGAATGTATGACTAATGTTAGGCTGTACACACCATAAAATGAGAGTTTGTGGCGACCACTAAGCAGTGGCGCTTCAGCAAACCTGAGGAGTCTAAAAATATGTAGAGTATGACTATAGAAAGAAAAAACTGAACCCTACAAACAGAGCATTGTTATTAGGAACTAATGTTACTACTGAGACCTTCATTGCTTTGTTTCTTGTCTTTCAGCAGTTCAGACTTTTTTTCCTGCAAGCTTTAATTACAGCATCATTGCATTGATTAGATGCTTTTATTGTTATTATCATTTTATTATGTTTTTGTTATTACAATAGTACTATGTATTTCAAAATTAGTTGTTATTTTTACCTAATTTTGACTTGTTTGTTTTTAATTCAGTTTAGTTTCAGTTAGTTTCCAGAGTGAGTTTTCTTGTTTCACTTTACTTTTTATTGTTTGAAAATGTTTGGTTTATTTTTTTAATTTCGGTGTTTGCTTTAGACTTTTTAATCATTATTGTATGTACATGCCAGAGGCAGGATTCAGGCAAATCAAATAGCTTTTTTAAAAGCAGTGGACTCACTGTTTTGCAAGAAAGTCACAAAAAATATGTCCATCAAAGCCTCGTTAGACAAAATTTGCTAAAATGTTTTTACAAAATGTACAAATTATAAAACTAAGGTTGTTTCATCTAAATTGTTATTTTTATTGTGTTTTCCAAATTCACAAAATCGTTTCAGTTCATTTTATTAAATTTCAAAAGTCCAGTTTTTCATTTATTTTAGTTAACTAAAAGGTCTTTTTTCAAATGTACACTTAGTTTTTACTTTAGTCTAGTTAATTACAATGACCCACAAAAACGGAACGACATGATTTACAAATCGCATAAACTAAGATTTTACACACAACAGAAAATAGAAAACTGAAAATGTACCATTTAAAAAAAAATGTAATTCAGAACTTGATGGAACCAACATATCTAAAACAAAATTTCAGGGTCATATTAACAACTGTACAGAATCCCCTCTTCTTTTAACATCTGTTGATGTCCGCTGATTTTCAGGAACTGAGGAGACTGGTTGTTGGACTTGTTGTCTCACTCTTCTCTGATGTAGGATTCCAGCTACTTAACAATCCCGGGTTGTCTTTCATTTAATGAAGTGCTAAATGTTTCCAACTTGTGACAGGTCTCGACTGCAGGCGGGCTCACTCAGCACCTGAGCTCCACTCTGCTATGAAACCATGCTACTTCATAAATGCAGCGTGTGGTGTAACTGTCATAAACGCTGGAGTTTAGTCTGGCTTTTTGGATTCTGAATTCATGTTATTTTGAGTTTTGTATTTTTACTCTCAGCAATTATTTCCTGATTGGTTTCTTTGTGTTTAAGTCCTCAGACCTTAGTTTTAGTGTAGCTTTCTGAATTCTGTTCATGATTATAATCTATTTATATTTAATGCTACCTACCAGTTGTTCCTCGTGCTTTGTGTTAAGTCTTAGTCTCTGTGTCTGGTGTTCTCGTAATTTGGTTATTTCTTGTTTTATTTTAGTAACCTTTGTCTTTTATGTTTAGGATTTTCATCTGTGTCTTGTAACCTGTTTTTTTTCTTAAAATGATGTCATCTGGATGGGAGCATACAGGTATGTTGATCTAAAATCTGTATATACTGTTCAGCAAATGTGCAAGCTACAAATTCTGTAGGCACTGATGTACCCCCATACAATCAGAGATGCGGGCTTTTGAACTGAGCAGTGATTTTCATGACAGAATCATGTCTGTTTTTAATGCAGTACTATCGGTGGGCCCCAAAGATCACGGGCATCCAATAATCATGTTTTGCGCCTGTCCCTTGCGCACAGAGATTTCTCCAAAATTCTCAGATTCTCAGAATCGTATTATGTACAGTAGATGATACTTAAAGTCTTTGCAATTTTACATTCAAGAACATTAATTTTAAACTAATCTGCAATTTGTAGACTGTTTTATCCCCCCATCTTTAAACCTGAGAAACTCTGCCTTTCCAAGATGCTCTTTTAATACCAATCGTATCACTGACCTGTTGCCGGTTAACCTAATTAGTTGGAAAATTTTTCTCCAGCTGTTTCTTTTTAATACCACTCACTTTTTTTACTTTTTAGCTTTTTTTTGAGACACTTGCTGCCATCAAGTTGAAAATAAGCAAAGACATTTTAATGAAAAGATAAAATGTTTCAGTTTAAACATTTCGTGTGTTTTCTGTGAATAAAATATGGGTTTACAAGAATCGCAGATCATCATTTTTTGCTTTTATTTACATTTTTAACAGCAACTTATTTTTCAACAATCTTTTGTTAGTTTGGGTTGTAGATAGAAGGGTTTATTTACCACTGTTTTCCAAACCTATTCTCTTAAAAACAATGCATAAGCCTTTGGGAACTAAGGATGTTTGTTTTTCCATTTTGGGTAAAGAGAGAATATCAGCTGGTCAACATTTTGCGGTCTCCTTTGTCGTATTCGTGGTTTCATAATGCAGTAAATGGTTTTAATGAGTGATAAATGTGGATTTCAGGCAGGACAGATTAGCGGCGAGTCTGTTACCGCATAACTATCCTGAAATAAATAATGCCTTAGGTGATAATAGGTTGTAGAGTCCTGAGAAGGTTGAAGGGTTGCTTGTTTTCTGCATGGTAGAGTTTCAGCTTAAATTTGACCTTGACTTTGTGGAATCTGCAACAAAGTGTTCACTAAAAGTGGTGTGCATGTGTGACCCTGAGCCCATGCAAAAATGTGTCTGTTTTTAATGTAGCACCTTGTTTTCAGCCTTTGCACCTTTCTCCCAGTCTTTTACTTATAATACTATATGTACCATAGATATTTACAGCCCAGAATTCTTGGCAATTTTATGATTACATTTATGCCCACTCTGTTAATATGATATCATATTATTTGATAAATACAGTTTTAATTTTTTGTTGCTTCTGTGTCAACTTTAAAAATATATATATATTTTGAAATGTTGTTCCAAAGGGACCATATTCATCTGAGTTTATGGTACACAGCTCAAAGAGAGAAGTTGTTAATTAAACAGATCAGCATGGGTTTCAATGCATTAAAGAAAAAGCAATAAACAGACTGCAAATAATAGTTCGGTTGATTTGATTTTATCATTACTTCAGACATTTGTTATCAGTGTTAACACAAAAATACACTAGAATAATGACTTCTAATAAAACAGGGTAGAGAAACTCACAAAATTGTCATCCAGAAAAGAGGGTGAAACATAACAAAAAGTAAACACAAGGCAGCCACGTTAGATTTAAAGTCTGATCATCTGTATTAATTTTTAAAATCCCACCAGTATTCAGCTGGGATTTTCTGTGCATTTTTAACATTTTTATCTCTAAACCCTGTGGCAGAATTTGTTTTAAAGGATGCTCCACTGCTTCTGCTCATCGTCAAATTGTTAGATTGCCGGTGGATAGGCATCAGTTATTCCAAGAGTGCTGTTATCTGTGAACTTTGAATTAATAAGGCTTGAGTGTAGTGCTTATACCATGATAATTTGTGTTGTGGGGATATTGTGACTGCATCTTTAATAGTAAAAATTATTTGATTACATAATAATTTCATAAGTTAGGCCTCATGTGAGATTCCAGTGAAATTATGATGAAATCCAATGAAAAACACAAACTGTGGTCCCGGTTGCCACCATCAATTTGAATATCAGTCAAGTTTCTTGACGGCACAGTTGGTGCACCTACAATGGATTATGATGTTGCCACTGTTCCATTTTAGCATTTGTTAAAAAATAAACACTTTTACAAACATGTCAAAGTGTGACGCTTACAAACCCATAAAATGTCAATAAAATACATTTCAATGTACCCTGAAAGGCTCTGCAAAGTACCCAATGTATGCTTTAATGTCCTAATGTTTTTAGTCACAAAGGTGAAAAATGTCAGGAGCAAAGAATAGACCTGCTGTCACCCAACCCAGTCTCAGTCAGTCGTGAACTCTATTGATTAATGTTGCTGAACAGGAATTTCCCATCATTATGTTGCGTCCCTAAACACAACTATTCATTAACCCACACTCATATGTACTGATTAAGAGGCAAATGAAGCTGACGGCTGGTTACTTGGAGATATTCCAGGATCTGGTTGCCTAGGTAACCATCTAATGTATTTACTATCAGGTCAAATGTCAATGAGTTGAATCCTGAACTCTCATTGATTCAGTCAGTTGCTTCAGTCATTCGACTGGAAATTGAGAAAAGTTTTTTAAAGGTCCTACTCACTTTGCATGATCAGTGGTTATTTTACCTTAAAGTAGCCAAATGTCATTCACTTTCTATGGTCTCATTTACACTGTGGACCAGGCTTTATGGGGAAATTAGGTTTAACGGTAGTAGCACACTGGCACTTTGTGGGTAGCTTCAAACTCTTTGTCTACCTGCACCTGTTGTCAGATTGGGGCAGTGTCAACAATACGTGGTACAACATGTCTGTGTGCTACTTCGTGGTCTATCAGCTGGCTGCAGGGAAGAGTGAAGTTGCAGCATGCAAAGAGCTAAAGTGAAACGAGTGTTGAAAACAATACAAAGGAACCATTGCAAGCCACTGCTGATTGCTTTTCGTTGTTTATTTTGGATCTTCTGTTCTTAATCAATCAAACCTGCTGCAGCTCCTTTCCTACTTGATCTCTCTGCCGAGCCAATTGATACAAGTCCCCTTGTCCTTCCTCAGGTGTCCAGTCTCACATACAACTCACTATGCACCAGCATCGCATAGCCACCTCTCTCTTTGCTGTATCCCAACCTTCCAAGTACTCCTGTATACTTCTTTCTTGTCTTTTCAGAAGAACACCTTATTGGCAGTTTCCCACAGCACTCCAGCTATACATTCCCAATCATCTGGTAACTAGTGCCTACCACCAAGAGCCTGCCTCAACTCCTCCCTCAACTCTGTGCAGAATTAATCCCTGTCTCTGCCTCACTTTCTTGTCATTTTTTGAAGCTATATTTTGGGCCTTTCTGCTTTTATTAGACAGGAAGACATACAGTAGAGCACCGCGGGTCAGACTCCAACCTAGGCCACTGAATTTTAGCTGTAAGGCACATGGCACTCACTAAATTGGCACTCTAATTTTCTCCTCTTGATTTCCAAAGTCATCTTACAGATTACTTTCCCGTACAGACTACCATCTGTAAGATGTTTCATCTAATTTTCTACTTTATTAAACAGGAAAAGGAATTTAGACTAATCAACTAGTCAATAGCAAACATTCAGAAAATCCACAAAGCCATTGATCATATCCTTCAGTATTTTAAATGGCAGTCAGATATATGGCACTTCTCACTGTTTAAAACACTGTGCTCACATATTGTCAGATTGCTTTTTTGTGTGTGGCTACTGTTAGCTGTGCCAGCACCAGAAGCCAGTTTAAACTCCTCATGTCTCTCCTGAATATGGCTATGCATTGCTTCAGTCGAGTGGTTACTTGGCAGGTTGTTCTGACACAGCCCACATACAACCATATTTTAATTTTCTACATTCAAATACTGCCAAACTGCACTGATGATGTCATCTGTTCTACTTCCTCCCCATCCTGGTTTAAAACATGGAGCATGGAGAAAAAGAGGCTGGTGTCCTGGCAAGTGGCCATTCACAGAAGGCACATATGTCCACTCATATGAAAGTTTTTGTCATTTGTTACATTTTTATTCATATCAGTGAATTGTTCATTTTCTGTGGTGGAATGATGTACTCAAAAAGAGAACTCAAGAAAGTAGAGAAGAAGTTTTAAAAAAGATTTAACGATGGATCAAAAATGATGCATACAGGGTCAAAAGTATACATAAACCCACTCGCATTATTAACATGCTGCGGAAAGTACAAAATAAAATGTTTTAAGTTTCAAGGCCAAGACCTCTTCATTATTTTGTATGTGATCATGTTTGACTACAGATTCTTCTGTGCCATCAGAAAAAGAGTTTGTTTCACAGCACTCCCTGAACCCAAACACAGCATATTGGCAAAGTCTAAGGAGCTCATTGCAGCTCTAGGAACAGCATCAAAGATTTAAACAAGTCAGGAATGTGTTTCAGAGCCATTTCTTTAAAACTGTATATGCCAAGAGTACCAATTGAGTTTCAAAAGAGACCCAACACTGTTATCCTCAGCTGAGAGGAAGTCAGTTTGGATCATCAGAAACAACCCAGAGAACCACAAGGGCGCAGGCCTGTCATGGACTCGGTGTCATCTACCTTCAAATACGTTTTATATTACCAGGACTGAAAGTGTAGCATCCTTGCTCCAGAAACTGAACTAAAGTGTGTTGCTGAACATGTGAACAAAGAAACAGCCCTGTGGAGGAGACTTTTTATGGCCAGATGAGATAACTAGTGATGTGTGGTACCACTGATTTCCTTTCCAATCTGATACCAAGTAGAATTTAGGCTGTTATTGGCAATACTGATCCGATCTGATATTTTGTTGAAAATACCCCTGTATTAAACTATTGTCACACCTTATTAACAGCATCCAGAGGGATGTGGTTTATAACAGATTAGATTATAGCCAATCTGCAACATATGCATTTCAGAGTATGTGTTGTAAAATCCAAATGAAAAGTTGTGTATCTAGTACAACTTCATGATGAATACAAGACATCAGACTACTTGTTCTGATTGTTTAATTATGAAGAATTATCATACAAGAAATCAATAAACCCTTAAAAGTCAATACCTACAATGGCTGTACTGCAAGTACACTGTATATTTTAAAGATACCTAGTCTATATAATCCACTTTAAAGTTCAACAAATGGGATTGTGTGTTGCCACATGTGTCACAAACTGCCTCTTGGCTCTTTGTGGAGCTGCAATAGCGCCACAATCATCAGTGAGCACACGTGACAGCCATATTTGGCATATCACTATTACAGGCGGAAGAAGAAGTAGTTCCTACCAATCATTTAGACAATCCAAGTAATATATTTACTTTCCAATGTGTCTTCCTGTTAGTCATAAAGAACAAATTTACCCCTATTACGAAAATATTGATACTTGAATATGAGAATTAATTCTAGAACATATCTGGCATTGAAAGAATCGATATTTCAGCATTGCACCACGCATCACTAGCTACAACTTGCAGAGGTATGTTTGGAGCAGTATTGGCATTCAATGATAAGAAAACCCAGTGGTACATCTGAAAGAATGGACGTAAAACTGCCACAGAAATCTAAAAGCTGGGTGTAGAATCGATAAACCAGGCTGGTTGATTAAGTATGGTTTCTGTTCCAATTCCGACCTTAAATGTATCTAAAATGTGTAAGGTAAGTAAGGTATGTGCCGGTGAAACAACCATTTTTAACTGTATTTTGCAGTTCTACTTGTAAGAACGGGCAAATATTCAACCAGAATTGTATCAAAAGTTTGTTAAAGTTTTAGCAAAATATTAGGTGTGCAGTTTCTTTTGTATATTTGAACTCCAATCATGTTTCAGAGAGCCCCAAATATATGAAAATATGCTAATATGTGCAGAATTTTTTTAACTCTTAAAGATGTATGTTTATACAACCATTCTACCCCAGAAAAACAACAAATCACAGAGATGACTGAAAGCCCAGTAACGCCTTGACATTTATGTCCAGGATGATGTATATAACCTTTTGATCGTAGCTATAAAACTCTAATCATTCCTTTAGGCATGAAACATAAAGATTGCTATTATTAATGAAATGTTAGGTATGACTCATATGAATTTACCACATCCATGCAGAGAAGGTAAACAAACAGAAAGGGTAAAGATATGCCCGATATTGCATATAAATAAGGAGACGAATGCATTATGAAAACAAGCAAGCAGGGCCAGTGATAACAGCTCACTGCATCCATACGTAGACTGCCTTTTACCACCAGATCTGCCCAATTTGTCTAACAGTGGCAGAAAAAAACCTGTCACTGCTCACAGTGAGAGATCAGAAAATACCTGAGACATACAACATATACAATAAATACCAGCGGCTGCCTGGGAGCCACGGTAAAAGGATGGATCAGAATCAAAAGCCTTCTGCACAAGAACTTAATGTGCCCATGTTTCATGTTTTCAGACAGGAGGACATTTCATTTCAGATGGATTCACTGTGATAAGCTGTAGGTTACAGGAAAAGCCTGGTGTGTAATGAGCGTCCAGGCCTAATACACAGTTTGGTTGCGATGGGCTCTGATGCATTCATTCTCAAGGGCCGTCGTGCAAATAACTGGAATATTTCTAACATTTTGAGTTATTTTCCAGTGTTAGAAAATCAGCACTGCTCAGTGTTAGTCTTTGTTAATCTTCAAAACTGACTAGGTTACTTTTAAACATATAACACTGTCAAAAGTGTTAATTTAACACTCAACAGTGTTGTATTTAACACTCAGAGGAGTGGACCCATATAGACACTCTCTAGTGTTAATTTAACACTGGAGATTTTGCTGTGTAGGAGGGAAACATCTACAACCAACATCAGGCATTAATTTGGAAACAGGTGCGAACAGGCTCTCAGATGTTTATGCCGGAGTGATGCCAGGGACAGACGCACCATTTCCCATCTTTATGCTTTTCAAAAATAGTTGTGTTGCGCGTGGGGAACAGCGGTGATGATACCCACTTTAGATGCTACACAGATGCTGTCAGTGAGCGCTGATAGAGATGGCACAGTGTTCTCCAAAAATGGGCTGTTCCTTTTCACAGAAAACTCTGGCTTAAATCTTCGCATTTCAGAAAATGGTCAGAAGTGTTTATGAAATAAATGTGTTTCCTTTGGATAGTTCTACATGAGAAGGTGACGACACCATACAAGGAGCGGGGAACTTTAATGCAAATGGCATTTCATGTCCCACTTTAAGGGCATTTTTGCAGAAATGAATTCTGGCCCGCATTCGCCCATGCAATGTTATTGACAGCTACCATGGGAACAGATCGGGGATTTAATGTAGTGTCGGATGCCGTGTAATCTCATATTTCTCTCTGCTGTCTAAAAATACATCTGGATTCACACTGGGAAAGCAGTGTTTATTAATGTTAGACCTACAGGCCTTACACAGACACACCCACAGGCATAGGTTTAAAATGCATCGTCTAAGAGTTTGAAATGTAATCTAAATCTAAAAATACAAAAAAATCATTTTACAGCTTTAGCCCCCCTCCCAAAATCATCCACATTCTTCAACAAAAGCCTGCCAGTGATGAAAATCCAGCTCCTTGCCACCACTGTCACACAATGAGCAGATTTAGGTACACTGTCACATCACAGCTTGCCATTGGGCGTCACCTTGCTCCAGGAATTAAAAAGGAACAACAGACAAATCTGAGCGAGAGCTGGGAGGCCCTCCTGTGACGACGAGCTGTCTGATAGGAGCAGAAAATATCGTGACAGAAGCGTCGCCTTCTGCCCCTGTTACATTTTGTCTCAGGTAAATAGCAGAGAGGTTTGATCTCAGCGGGTGGGTTAACTCCACAGGCCTTAAAGCTTTATTCTGAATCACTTCTGCTTCAGGACCTGATTTGTAAGATTTCTATTTATCCCTTTTCTGGGATGTAACCCGTTGCTAAAACATTACTTGACACTAAAGAAAAGAAAAACAAACTTACAAAAAATAAAGGATGTGTTTTTATAGTCTCTTTTTTTTATGTCATTTTTTATTGTTTTCAAATAAACTTCACCCACAGTTCATATTCATTTGTGACTGAACAGAAATATTTCCTTTAATGCCATTGAAGTTGGCATTTTTGTGCACAAAACTCTTTGAAAAGTGTGCTTGATTATGACATTAATGTGATGCCTTGCCAGAGCTTAAACCAGAACATATTTTGCTACAGTGTCTTAAAACTATTTCTTTGTATTTTGCAGCAACTTTTTTTTTAAAAAAAAATACAATATATAAGGTAAAAGTAGAGTTCTAAGTAAAATTCTAATAAGCTTGAAAGTCAATATTCGGTATGATTACTTTTATTCTTTAACACAGCCAGAATTCTTTAGGCAAGCTCTCTTGTAATTCCTTCCAGTAGTGTTTAGGAATAGCCTCGTTGAAGGACATTCAAAGCTCTTCTTTGCATGTTGGCTGTCTTTTGTTCTGTTCTCTGTTAAGACGATCAGGTATTTTTATTGCATTGGCAGTGTTTATGGGTTATTTATACTGCTAAAAAAAATATATATATATATATATACCAAAGCCAATCAGATGCTTTCTAGATGGTATTGCACGGTGGATTAATTCAAATCTGACAGTACTTTTCTGGGTTCATCCCTCACTGACATGTAACCCCAAACCATGATGGAGCCTCCACCGTGTTTTACAGATGACTGTAGACACTCATTGTTAGACCTTTCTTCTGTCCTCCTCCATACATATCGATGGCAATTTTAACCAAAAATTATTCATTTTGGTTCATTACTCCATGAGACTTGTCACTGATTTCAGTCCAGTTCTTGTATAATTTCACCTCGGCCCTTTCTCAGTTTCCCTACCTTAAGAATAAGATAAGATAAGATAACCTTTATTAGTCCCACACGTGGGAAATTTGTTTTGTCACAGCAGGAAGTGGACAGTGCAAAAGTTATGAGGCAAAAATTAGGATGGCCTCTTGACAGCCAACCATCCATCAAGACCATTTCTGATGGGCTTGATGAAATATCCACAGCCCCAAACAGTCATGATTTCACAAATGTGTGCACAAAAAAAGGTTGGCTAATGATGTATCATTAGAATATTTATTGAGAGATGTCAGTTTGCTGCCTATTAACAGAACACCTGTCAATACTTTTCTGAGACCTCTAAAATAAATGGGGGAAAAACCCAAATATTTCAGATGAGCCTCAACTACTCATCCACAACTGTAAAACATTTTCCTTTATTATTCTGACTTTTGTTGAACCCATTTAAAGCAATTTAAATAAAGTTAAGGTGGAAATATTGGTTTTTGGCAATAAACAAAGGAAGGTTGGCAGTCAGACTGCTGACCTTGATTCTAGGACACTAAAAACTAACACCCATGTCAACAGTCTTGGTGTAATCATTGATGAGACTTTAAATTTTTAGTGGCCACATCAAAGCAGTAGGAACAATCGTTCTGGCATCTCAAGATTATTATTATTAATACTGTGTCCAAGTACATCTTCGTAAGAGTGAGTCCTGCAACATTTGCAGCTCTTTTCAAATCTTGCTACTCAAAAAGAAACCTAACAGAGACCACTCACTGCTCAGTTTTTGGTTGATAGTTTCTGATTTTCTAGTATATGAATTTAAATAGTAAAGGACTTAATTATCAAGCTCAGTGAGTCATAGTATTTTGGAATAATGTGAAAGTAACAGTTCCTACTGGAATATTCAATCATAGCAATAGCTTTATGTGATGTCACTTACATATAAATCTTGACTAGAAGCAGTAGTGCTTAATACTTCGTACGTAGTAGTACTTAGCTCAGGTCATCCCTTTTTAACTGGGAGGAAATTGAAAGATTGTGCAAAGAAAAATGTTGAACCAAGCTTTTGGTCTGTAAGGTGTAATAAATGTTTACAGGAGCAAGTATGATAATAATTGTACAGATTATTGTTGTTGTGGGAGGCGTCTGTGGCTCAGGAGGTAGAGTGGTAATCTAACAATTGGAAGGTGGGTATTGGCTCCGCCAGTCTGCATGTCAATGTTTCTTTGGGCAACATACTAAACCCAAAGCTGCCCCAGATGAATCAATCAGAGTGTGAGTGTATCTGAGAAAGTTAGAAAAGGTCCTCAGGTATACAAAGGATGTGTGAATGTGTGTGTAATTGGGTAAATGATGGTTGTAGTATAAAGTCCTCAGGTAGAGTAGAAAATCACTATATACAAAGGTAAGTAATGTGCTGCTTGAATGTCTAGAACGATGATGTAAAAAAATAAGGTTTGCAGACCAGTTAAGGCCTGCCAAAATGTGTGATCTGGTCCACTAGATGGATGTGCAAAGAATGAATTGTGTCACAATAGTGGTTCAGTCAACATCAGCTCTGCACTTTCTGATAAAGACATTTCCAATGGCCTACCATAGCATGGAGCTGCATTTCTAAGTAATGGCCATTAATACATATTTGACTGCTTGTCATCTATTTTGTATAGAGTTGATTCATTAATGTGAATGTTGAATGAATGTTTTCAGAATGTGCTTCTTTGCACTAAAATTAATATGGGGAAAGAAATGTCTTTCATTCTACAGCAGAAACAATTCATTCACAACTGGAAAACATTCAAGACAACTGCCAATCTTCCCAGAAGTGTATGTCTTAGCAAATTCCTTCCAAGACCTTACCACACAGTGCACAGTGATCACACAGCAAAAGAATCCAAGAGCTACATCTCAGAGGCCTCAAGCTTCTAAAAGGAACATGGAAGCAAAGCTTAGGTTTGCAGAGTAGCCTATGAATAAACTGCAGGACTTCTGGACTTGTGTCTTTTGTAGAGATGTTTGGCAATTGGCAAAAAACTACACACAGCATATTAGCACAAATGGGTGAACAAGGGATGATGATTTTGACTTGTTTTGCAGTCATGGGGCCTGGGCACCTATATGGAGTCAGATGTGAGGCCAAAGTCCAGACCTTAACTGGATTGAAATGCTGCGTTGAGGCTTTAAGAAAGTTGTCAAAGCGAATAGCCACAAACCGCAATTAACTGAAGCAGCATTGTAAAGAAGAGTGAGAATGAGAATGAAGTTCTAAGATGGCGGCGCGCACAGACGCAGCGGCCGGAGCTCCTATACTTTTGCACTTTTGGTGGTATTGGGTATTATTTCACACGGTCTGGGGTTACTCCAATACAACAGAGATGATCTACTACAACTAAGCCGTGGAGATCTTCAACTAACATCCGAGTATCTCATCCCCCCGGAGATCGTTAAGCAACCCCTGGGGCTACCCGCAACAGCAAGCCGCAGGAGGAGACGTTGCGAGCGGAGGCAGAAGAGAGGCAGGCGGGGAGGCCTGTGGGCACGGCTAAAGACTAGTCCGTTTAAACCACCACTCCCGACCATATTCCTCTCCAATGCCCGTTCAATCCGTTACAAACTGGATGAAATACGATTGCAGATCGCCACTCGACGGACTTTTAATAACTGTTCGTGCATGATTTTCACTGAAACCTGGCTGGACAGCGCCATTCCCGATGCGGCTATTGATTTAGCAGGCCGCACCGCCTATCGAGCCGACAGGTCTGCGGACTCGGGTAAGAAGACCGGCGGGGGGCTGTGCATCTATATTAACAACTTTTGGTGCACGAACGTCACGGTAACAGAAAGACTGTGCAGTACAGAGGTAGAACTGTTGGTGTTAAAGTGCCGTCCATTCTATCTCCCTCGGGAATTTTCTGCCGTTTACATCTGCGCTGTTTACATTCCACCAGATGCTAATGCTAAGCTAGCGTTAGCACAATTGAGCAGCAGCATCAATAACAGCCTGGTAGCACACCCGGACAGTGTCTTTATTGCGGCTGGGGATTTTAATCACGCGGACCTGAAATCTGTACTTCACAATTTCCACCGAAATGTGAAGTGTGCTACCAGAGGAGATAGAACGTTGGACCAGGTGTACACCAACATGGCGAAGGCATACAGAGCCCAGGCTTATCCCCACCTGGGTCTGTCAGACCATCTCTCCCTTCTGCTACACCCAATATACACACAAAAGATCAAGAGCACTGGGATTACAACCAAAACCGTGAGAACATGGCCGCAGGATGCTATTCCGATGCTTCAGGACTGTTTCCACTGCACAGACTGGGATGTATTCAAGGTGCAGGACACTGACAATCGTGTCGCATTGGACAGTTACACCTCCACTGTCTTGGACTACATCTGTTTCTGTGTGGACAATGTAACAACTTGGAAACGACTCCGTGTGTTCCCTAATAATCCACCCTGGATGACACACGGAGTTCAACAACTTATTCGAATGAGGAACAACGCTTTCAAATCCGGGGACCAGGAGGCATACAGTGTTGCCAGGGCCAACCTGAGAAGAGGCATTAAGACTGCCAAGCAGCAGCACAGGAGGCGTATCGAGGCCAGGTTTGAGAACAACACAAACCCAAGGCAGGTCTGGGAGGGCATCAGGGCTATCACGGACTACAAAAGGAGAACACCATCACCCTCAGCCGACAGTTCTATTCTGGCTGAGGATCTAAATCTCTTTTATGCCCGTTTTAATAGGGAGAACACCGACCCTGTCCTGTCCCCTCTCCCCTCAACCGACCCTGCTCCAGTCCTGAGCACTCATGAGCTGAGGCGTGTGTTCCGGAGCATTAACACCAGGAAGGCGGCCGGGCCAGATGGAGTGCTGGGCCGGGTGCTAAGAGACTGTGCTGCGGACCTGGCGGACGTCTTCACCTCTATATCATCATCATCATCATCGTTTATTTGTATAGCACTTTAAGAACACACCAGGCAGACCAAAGTGCTGAACAACACAGATCAAAACAACTACCAAATTAAAAATACCGTAAAATCATTACATACAATAAAATAAATAAGAAGGTGTCAGTTTCCTACAGAGTTAAAAGCCAGGGAATAAAAATAGGTTTTCAATCTGGACTTAAAGACCTGCACTGATGACGCTTGTCTAATTTGGAGGGGAAGGTTATTCCAGAGCATCGGAGCCGCAATTGAAAAGGCACGGTCTCCTCTGCATTTCAGCCGCGACTTAGGGACCGACAGCAGCAGCTGCTCAGCTGAACGGAGCGAGCGAGGAGGAACATGTGGCTTCAGCAAATCAGATAAGTAGACAGGAGCCAGACCATTTAAAGATTTAAAAACCAATAAAAGGACTTTAAAACGAACCCTAAATTCAATGGGAAGCCAATGCAAGGAAGCCAGAACTGGAGTGATGTGATCGAATTTCCTACTACCGGTTAAAAATCGCGCCGCCGCATTTTGCACTAACTGCAGGCGTGACAAGGTGCCCGACCCGACCCCTATTAAAAGGGAATTACAATAGTCCAGACGTGAGGTGATAAAAGCATGAATAAGAGTTTCCAAATTGGGTTTAGAAAGGAAAGGCTTAACCTTCGACAGGCGTCTGAGGTGATAAAAAGCTGATTTTACCACCCCATTTACATGACCTTCAAAAGTAAGCGCAGAATCAAGTTTAACACCAAGATTAGTGATTGAACTTTTCAGATGAGAGGTCAAATCACCAAAATCAACATCTGGGGTATCAGTAGAACGATGCGGGCCATATAAAATTACTTCCGTTTTGCGACCATTAAAATTCAAAAAATTATTTGCCATCCATAATTTAATATCGCTAAGACAGTCAAGCAGTGGTTGACATGGGGAGGTATCCAAATGACTAAAAGGTAAGTAAAGCTGACAGTCATCGGCATACAAATGAAATGACACTCCGTGTTTACGAAAAATCGCACCAAGGGGGAGTAAATACAGCGAGAAAAATAATGGCCCAAGGATAGATCCCTGGGGCACACCCCAAAGCAGAGGGGCCACAGAGGAAGCGGCCAGTCCCAGCTTGACACAAAAAGTCCTTTCGGAAAGATATGATTTTATCCATGACAATGCCAAACCAGAAATTCCCACACAGTGGTGTAAGCGGGAGATCAGCAGGTCGTGGTCCACTGTGTCAAATGCAGCTGTCATGTCCAATAACACAATATATAAAATATAAACACTATATATAACACCTCGTTGTCCTGTTCACTGGTACCATCCTGTTTCAAAGCAGCAACCATCGTTCCCATCCCAAAACAGTCAAATGTCACATGTCTGAACGATTTCAGACCTGTGGCACTCACCCCCATTCCCGCCAAATGCCTGGAGAGACTGGTCATTAAACACATCAGAGCTGCTTTTCCACCATCCCTGGACTCGCACCAGTTTGCATACAGGGAGAACCGGTCAGCCGAGGATGCGATCGCCACAGTGCTGCACACATTACTGAAGCACTTGGAACACAGGAACACCTATGCACGGCTCCTCTTTGTAGACTACAGCTCGCCTTTTAATACCATCCGGCCATACAAACTCTGTCCCAAACTCCACCAACTGGGACTTAACTCCTCTCTGTGCAACTGGATTGTGGACTTCCTCACTAACCGTAGACAGAGTGTCAGAGTGGGTAAGAACACCTCTTCCACCCTTGTGGTCAACACCGGTGCCCCTCAGGGGTGTGTCCTGAGCCCTCTTCTATACACTCTCTTCACCCATGACTGTATTTCCTCCTGCGCGTCCAATCTCATTGTTAAGTTTGCCGATGACACTACAGTGCTCGGATTTATATCCAACAACGATGAGACAAACTACAGGACAGAGGTGCAACAACTAGAGTCATGGTGCCACGACAATAACTTGGTCTTAAACACCAAAAAGACCAAGGAGATCATTGTAGATTTCCGGAGGAAGGGTCATAACAACCATCTGCCTCTCTTCATTGGCAGTGAGGCGGTGGAGAGGGTGAGTAGTTTTAAATTCTTGGGGGTAACTGTGACCGAGGACCTGTCCTGGGGCAACCATATCACCTCAGTTGCACGGAAGGCCCAACAGCGCCTCTACTACCTGAGGAGACTGCGGAGCGCACACATTCCCAGATCTCTGATGTTGAACTTCTACAACTGTGCCATCAGCAGTGTTCTGACGTATGGATTTCTAGTGTGGTTCCCCAGCTGCACCAAGGCCGATCAGCAAGCACTCCAGCGGGTGGTGAAAGAAGCTGGCAGAATTATTGGAACAAGTCTGCCAGAGATTAGTAATATCTTCCCCACTCGCTGTCTGAGGAGGGTGCATAGTATCCTGCGGGACCAACATCACCCTGCGCGCCACCTTTTCCACCTGCTGCCCTCAGGGAGAAGGTACAGGTCTATACAGGCCAGAACATCCAGATTGGCCAACAGCCTGTATCCACAGGCTGTGAGGCTTCTGAACTCTCTGCCCCCCTCTCACGGACAATAACCATATCCAACTCTTTAATAGCACTGAACTGGTCTGCATTGGTGCATCATATCTTTATTCTCTTTCCCCCTCCTGTCCCCCCCCCTCTTTCTTAAATAGATAACTATCATATCTGACATCATATCTCACAGTACAATAATATTGAATGGGTTGCATTGTTGTACTTTGTCATGTTTCTCAGGTCTTTGTCTGAATTTTTTATGAACATTACTTGTCATGTTCTCATGTTGTTGCTAAGGATTGTCTTATTGCACTGGAGTCACACTGGGTTAAATATTTACACTTGGGTTTTAAGGGGTATTTATTATTTTCTTTATTATTGTATTTATGGGTTGTACGGAAGCTCCAAACGCAATTTCATTGTTCTCTGACAATGACAATAAATACTTGGTTACTTGAAGAGTGGGCTAAAATTCCTCCACAATGATGTGAGAGTCATACAACATAGGACTACTTAAAGATACAGTTGCTAATAGTGGTTCCACAACTCACTGAATTATGATGTACATTGAGCACAGGACTACACAGATAGACTGTGAAAACTTTCCTTTTTCCCCATGACTGTATAATTACCCTTCCACAACTGCTGTGTCGCCTTTACAGATGCTGAAGTCACACATGTGTTGTCATTTTCTTAGACTGTTGGACCAAAGACTTCAACTTTACAGCTACAAAAAGCCATCAACTTGCATTCTTCTCTTAACCTTCAGCTCCACAAATACAGAAGATCACATAGAGACGGAGACGCTCCATACGTGCTGCATAAATATTTTTAGAATCTGCACTGTGGATCATACTGTATAAAAATCTTCAATATGTACTAACAGTACAAACTGGTATTATGCTCTTCAGGTGTGATGAAATCTGGCACATCAGAATACATTAGCGATAATGAATTTCCCTGGTCTGTTTTTTCACGGCGAACAGAGCTGGCCGAGGGAAGAAAAGGCAGTGGAGTGATGAGGCTTACAGTTCGATGCGTTTCGCTTTTTCCTTTTCATGTGGGAAGTGACACTGTCACGCTCGTGCCTCACTGACAAATGAAAAATATCAGGTTGATGACTACTTTTTTTTTTTTCCATTTGTTTCTCCACGCTTCCTGTCAAGATTTTGGAGATGTCTTTTCTGAGCCCTTGTGTTCGGTACCTGCTCGTTATTACTGCTTCCCCACATTTCCGGAAGATTACAGGTTTCTCATGCAAACAAGACAACAACACAATGCAGACAGACGTGCTAAAAGAAGGAGTGAAGTTAATGGGTGCTCAGCCACACTCAGACAGAAACACAAGCGCCTCAAGTCTGCCATCTATTTTGTCCCTTTTCTCCCTCACACACGCACACACACACACACACACACACACACACACACACACACACACGCGCGCACACACACACGTACTGACAGTCAGCCACAGCAGGAAAGCCAGACACGCTGGCCCCCAGCTTTTTTTCCTGCTTCAGCCCTGAAAATGCTGAATCAAACATAACACCATCTCCTTCACAGTGGCCTTGCCCACCACCAAAAACACCTAAAAGCTGCAGACACATTTTGGGGTTTTTTTCCTAAAGTGTTTTTTTACCAAGGGGGTTAGCTCATGCATGAGTATTTGTTTTCCTTTCCACCGTTTGGTGTGAGTGTGCTGTAGATTTGTATGTTTTTGCACGTGCATGCATATTTTTGTGACAAGGCTATTCATCTCAAACAGTCCCATCTGCGAGCAACAGCCTTGTTTACTTATCCCTCGACCAGAGAGCAGCAGCACTCCTGTCCACAGGTAAGCGTGCAGCCAGAGCCCAGGACAAGCGGGAGGGGTGTGATTCTGTCTTCATCCTTGGATAAATCATCCTTTACACAAGCGCCAAACTTCCAAACCTTTGTCTCTGCCCATGCTGTCTGCTCATCGCTGCAGAGTCATCTTTTCTGCTCTCCATTTTGCTGCATCGTTTGCCACTTTCTCACTCCAGTTTAATTTACTCATCTTTCCAGAGCAATCTCTTTCACTTCCTCTCAGTCCTCCTCTCGTTGTCCTCTCTGAGCTCCACCCCCACCCCCTCCTTTTTATACCCTTTGCCATTTTTTACCCCTTCTCTCTTCTCCCACACCTTTTCCTTTGTTGAGTGGCTGTCTAGTTATCTTTCTAAAGCCATCCTTTCCCACACCTAAGCGTTTCTCTCTTTCCTCCTCTCCCTTCACTTACCGTTCACCCATCCAACTTGTCTTTCTCATCTGGTGGTCAAAGGCATCTTTCAAAACATAGTCATTTCTTCCCTCAGTCTGCTTCTCATCTGTCTGGGCTCTGATTCTCATCAACATATTCTTAGCCCCATTCTCTCTTTCAGTCCCTGACAGAGGACAGGGAACAACCGGCACGGGCTGATGGGGTGAAATAGCACCCAGTGATGAATATTCATCTCGTCCCGCCAGTCGCTGTTCCCGGCCGCCGTGTCACAGAGGCCTGCAGAACACAGATGCCACCATGTATTTGTCTCAGCCAAGATGGGACCCACAGGAAGTTTTCTTCTCTTTAAGCCCGATGAGGGAAGAAAGATCAGTGATTCCCACCCATACTAACATCCAGCTGATACTTTCCATGTTAAAGAGAAATGAAGAACGGGGACACATCCCAGAACTCAGAATCACAGATTTAGACAGATTTAGGCAGACAGCTGGAAAAACACTGGAAAAATGTTTCCTTATTTTGTTTCAATTTTGACTTTTTATTTCTTTTTTTGGTTACACTTTAATCACAGTCTATATGATTGTAAATGTAATTCGTACTATTTTGGGTTCTGATTTAGACTTCCACAAAAATCTATGTCATAAACTACGATGTAATTAGAAACCTCTTTTAACCCCACGACATAACCCGAAAAATAACTACACATCAAATATATAACTGGTCAGTTCAGCACCATTTCCAGCTACTTTTTTGTTTTTTAACTTACCAGTGGCAGAATAGCAATCATCGCCTCAGCACAAAGAACAATAATCATACCATATATAAGGAATCGAATGTCAGCAGATTCCTGGAGGGAGATTGCTGAAACGACCAAAATGGACGTGAGAGAATACGAAGAAGTGGAAAAACCTGAGAGACTTTTTTATCAGCTGGCACCACACATGTAATACCACACGATAATTAACACGTAATTACACACAAGCATGAATGTGGGCAATGACGTCAGCCAGTTATGTAGCTCACTAAAGTCTGTATCTGTGACAGAACTTGAAAAGGCGCTGTAGGCATATATAATAATTTAGACTTATTAATGTTAATCAGATTGTACAACTTCTTTCTTTCTTCCTTTTTTTGCAGTAAGGGATTGTAATCAACAATCAGTCTTTCTCAACAATCAACAACCTTTATTTCCTGCTCACGTTCATTATTTTTCCTCCAGGCATCTCATTTAGATGACTGATTTTTGACTTTTGTGGCTTCTTAGACTTTGAAATGAAGCAAGGTGCTTTTTTTTTTTTTAAATGAGCATGAAAACAACTGTGTAAGCATATGAAGAAAAAAAGCACTGTATCCCTGTATCAGAGTGCATCAAAATGTAATACAGTGACATTATAACAGGCTTGGCAAATATACGTCACGATGCGCATGAAGCAACTGAAGCTTCTGCGCTGCTGTGGCGACTAAAAGTAGCAGCAGACAAAAGCGTCAGATCCATGTGGAGAGATTAAGGGACTATAACAGTATGTCCTCACCAAAAATACTGCATTTTTCCATTACCTTTTTTTTCACCTTTTATGGTTTGACTACGGTTTAAAGCTTTTTCGTTTGCATCTGGAAAACAGAACGTAGCAGAAAAATTAGAGACATCAGCTCAAATGTGTATTTTCTGTATTTTCTGTCAGTATTGAATGTATTTTTAAATCAGGTAAGTAGAGATATAAACCTAACATTAACTACTCACCCCTTGTGAATCCTTACACTTTTACAAATTTTCACATTACAAAGTGTTTACAGTTTTCCCAATACTGTGCAGTATGTCATCACAAAAAAATACTATGAACGACACGAGGTAACTTTGATGATTGACTGTTTGATGTCTAACTGTAAGGAAAAGCGATGCCATCTTGGTCCTTGTGGCATCACAAACCCCTTTGAATGTACTCACTGGTTTGATGATATAGTGACGCTTGAAGGGTGCTTAAAATCATTCTTTGTCTTTGATCGCATTCCCTGCCTTAGTGGACCAAAGCGGTATTATTTTCCTTTAATAGTGCTGCAAATTTTAAACACTCGCTTCGAGACCCTGCTTCAGACTCACAGATGATTTTCTCTGAAGGCTCCCTGTAAAATGTAGAAGAAAAATAAGGCTAATGGATTAAAAGAGAGCAGGGTCAGATGGGGCGAATGTGCCGACACGATTGGGGTTCCTGCCCAATTAACTGGAGATCACTTAAATGGTTGGCGAGCTGAAGAGGTCATTATCCTGAAGAGCTCTAAAGAAACCCATTAGGGCTTTTCAAAGCTGGACCCATGACTCTCCCACTTAAGTTTTACATTTCTCCAATAAAGAAAACACATGGCTGACTCTGCTTTATGGAGGCTGTTGGCCTTTTTGTTAAATTCTTTACCTTGATTGAATCTGAGGAACAGGTGCAGTCATGCATGTCATGTGTCCGTAAATTCAATCCTCAACACACTCTATCAGACATCCACTGCTATAAGCTGTGACGCATTGTATGAGCTATAGAGCAACTTTATCCTTTTTACGCCAAGCTAAGCCAAAAGGAAAAAAGACCAAAGAACAAATCAATGTTTTCCACAAACTGAGCACTGCACACAAAACAAATCCAAGAAATATTGACTTTCATGTTAGCCCTGAAAAAGAGATGGTAAACTAAACAAAGTACAAATGTTTCCCTGAACAGCCACAGAAACATGAATTGCAACATCAATATATACAACTGCAAAGGGACCGGGTGTATAAAAGTCTTTTTCAACTGGATTCCACATGCACGTTGTGTTGGAATCATTCATGCGCAGCAGCTCTACATAATCACACTCTAACTGTGAACATCACAGCAGCATCTCCTGTATTAGTCATGCAGTCCCACCAGCACGTTAAACATGAAGCAGTCTGTTTCAGCCTCCTCCGAATCCCCATCATCCCTTAACTGACTTCTGGATTAAAACTACATTTATTTAAAAGGGCTTTTTTTTTTTTCAAATGATGGCTGTAGAAAGTGGTTAAAAGTAGAGCATAAAATTATGATGAGATTGGAAGACCAGGGTATGACTGAATTGTAAGAGTGTTACTAGTTTCTCACTTTGCTTATATAGAGTGACTCTAATTTACTAAGACTGTTACACACAATGAAAGTAAATTCAGCATCAGTGATAAACAGCTAAATTAATCTCAGTTACTTTTCATTTCTATGTTTTACCTATTTTTGGTCATCCTATGTCCAGATAATCCAGATGAGCTGAAGGCTCATCAGGCTCAAAATGTTCTGTTTCAAACGGATTTTTTAATATGTTCATCACACACTGTGATATTATTACTTTTATTTAAGTGCATAATTACTTCTTATTAACATTTAAACCTGTCTTTTATTGTTTAACTGTTAAAGAGTACAAATGAAGTCTGCAATGTGAAAATGTAGAGAAAAGCAATTTCAGCTTGATGCCAAATTAGTCAAGAAAAAAACAAGGAGCACAATTAACTCGAAACAGATCCACCAGATACAGTCATGTGAAAAAAACGAGCGTTTCGCAGGACTCAGTGCAGCATTGCAAATAACTAACTCGACTCTCAGAGTCAGTAGCATGTAGAACCACCTTTATTAGCAATTACATGAAGTACTTATTTTCTGCAAGAGCTGATCATTCTCCCATGTTATTGTGAAGAATTTTGGCCCACTCGTCATGTTGTTTCATTTCGTTGCAAGTTTTGAGCATTCGTTCATGCTCGGCTCTCTTAGGATCCAACTTCTCCGATTGGGGTCTGGACTTTGACTGGGCCATTGCAACATCTTGAGTCTTTTCTTTTTTCAGCCATTCTATTGGAGATTTGCTGCTGTTGCATGACTCGGTTTCAGCCACTCTTCAGCTCTTGGACAGCTCTAGAACAGGTTGGTACACAGAGTTCATGGTTGACTCGATGACTGGAAGGTTTCCAGGTCCTGTGGCTGCAGAACAAAGCCAAATCAGGATATCTCCCCATTTTGCTTGACAGTTGGCATGAGGTGTTTGCGATGCTATGCAGGGATTGGAATTGAGATCCAGTTCTTGGTAAGAACTTGTTCCTTTTAGTTCAGTTCCTTGGAAATCTAAGTCTGCCGCTTATCAATCGTACAATCACCTGATTTCAGTTCTTGTACCAGAAGAGGACATTAGCAGTACAGTCTACAGCACTGATGTGGATAATTTATTTGTGTTTTATTGCAAAAAAGGACAAGAGCACAATGGTGAAGTGGTAAACTGCATCCAGAACAGAAACAGCTGCATTATGCTGCTAACACAACTTCAAGCCTGCAAGCATCTGCACAGCAGCATTCTAATACTAAGCTAGCCAAGAAAGCCCGAGTGATGTTAAAGCTGAGTGAATGCTGACTCCAGGCCAGCAGCCTGAAACTGAACTTCAACAGGAATCAAAAGCACTGATGAGCATTGAGGCTGCAACCTCTGTTTCTAAAGTGGAATCACCATGGCGATCGCTTTAAAGTCTCTGCGCTGGTTTCCATCTTTATTTTCTGTTGTCAGCTTTGTGTTCATACCTAAATACTAAGAGAAAGATCATAGTGTGTCCTCATTAGCATAGGTGTTTGTGTTGGTGTGTGGAACCACACAGCATGCAATTACTTTGCACAAATACCTTTGATCTGCTGCTTAGCGATAGTGGTGAATCTCGAAGGGGAGCCAGTGAGAATCGGATAAGAAAATTGATAATGGAATCGCTAAATTCTTATCAATTTCCATCCCTACTGATATGCTAGCATGTGGTGTTGTTCAATATGAGCAAACATCTCCATTTTGGTCGTATCTACCCAAGGGGTGTTATTCCAGAGGTCTTGTGGTTTGTTGAAATACAATTTTTCAACACTAAGCTGTCCTGTCATGTTCTTTTCACAGGGAAGAGACTGTCTCCTGACAAACACTTCAAACAAGCCTTACATTTTCCATTTTTTCTAATTTCAATAAGTCCTCTGAAACTGCTCTTTTTCACACGACTGGATAGAAATTTTGCATATTCTCTATCAGGTCCTTACTATCATTTTGGGCGCAAAAATCTACTTTACTCCCTTGCATCTCTTGCCAGGTGTGTAGCGTGGCTTCTTGTAGAATTCACTCTGCTGATGATGAAAAAGAGCATAACTTATTGCTACTAATGAACTGCTCATTTGTAATGGTGGTACATAATGGTGATGAGCAACAGGAGTTCATAGTTTTTCCCACCTTTTTATTCCTAACCACATCTCTTGCAGCACAGCCCCGGTAGCACAGCCCCGGTAGAGACATTGCCATATGACCTAATTATCTCTCATTAGTGGCCTCAGTAATTACAGGCCCTTTTACAGCTCCATCTCCTCTGTCTCACATAGGAGGGGATTTCAATTAGGCTTGCCTTGCAGCTCTGCCTGCCTTACTTTCACAGCTAAGCCACACTGTCACCTGTGTAGCCAAGCATAGCCAAGCGGCATGAAGCCCAGTGCTCACAGAAAGCTCCCAGCAAGTGTTTCTGCATCTGAGTTTTATTCATTCCATATCATACCACCATCAATGAGACATGACAACGAGACAGCTTGAGGAGGTATCTTCTTTCACTGAAGAGAAAAATAACCTTTTATGCCATCTTCTTCATGAAAAATACATAAGAAACAAACTATGTATTGCAGCAGATCTGCCTGTCACAGGTAAATAGCATGTGATATGCAAAATCTCAGACATCTGAGTGACAGAAAATGCCTCCATCAAGCCACATTCGTCAAACATAACTAGAAGGGGAGAAAAGAAGATTGAATCAGAGGCCCCTACGTTATTCAGCTAAAAGCACAGTCAGATTCATAAGTACAGGAAAGTGGGGCGGGGAGGGGGGGGATATGAACAGGAGGAGGCCTGAAATTGTTGAGTGGAGGCGAGGAATTGCTGCACACACCTCTTCCCTCTACTCATGCTTATCATTTAACTCTCACTCCAACCTCAGCGCCAAATCATTCACCCTAATTAAAAGGCCAACGAGGAACACCAATCAATACTGCAGAGGGATAATTAACCCCTTGTGTTCTCAATTGTCTCTACAAAGGTGAAATTGAAATTGATTGAGATTCCCTTTTGTTGGCTAATTGTTGCCCTCAGCTGGGTGAAAGAGTGTCTGCTAATAGTGCGTGCACTGCTATCAAGAGCAAGTGGCATTGATGCAGGTTACAGCAAAGGAGCTTCATGACTACAGTAGAAGGGTTGCTTTTATTTTGAAAATACATTGGGGAGTAGCCACTTTGAAAAGGAAACACAGTACAGGAAAAGGATGAGTTTTATTACTTAATGAAGCAAACAGTGTTACCTTTAAGCCTGCTTACCTTTTTACATATGTGCATCACTGCTGTGCAATATGGAAAATTTTGGTGTTGATCGGATACCAAGGAAATACAAGGACAATACTGCCGATACTGATACCAGTACCGATACTATAAAGCCAGTTTTTGTAGGAGAGAGTGTGTCGTGATTTATGAGATGAATCATTATTAGTTTGCAAATTCTGAACACATTTTAATGACCACTAAATCACTGTGATTTTTACTTTCAACAATAATTAGTAAATGCAACAAATCACTCGTTTTGTTTTTTTGTAAATGTGCCTGTTTTTAAAGCACTTTGGGGAAACTTCTGTTGTTTAAATATGCTAAAATAGAGACAGTCAACACAAAAAGGTTCAGACATTTTTCATAGCGCATGTTTCAGTTATATTTTTTTCATTTCCAAGAAAAAAAACGTAACACAATTCAGTGGGCTGCATAATGAACTTAGAGGATAAAAACAGAGGATCGATCACGGTAGTATTGATCCCATACAAATACCAGCGTCGACATTTGGATCAATCCGCCCACCTCTAATGTGCATACAGGTCAGCGCGCTGCAAGCACATGTGTTAAATATACAAAACACAATATGCAAACATATTTCAGCAGCCTTTTATTCACGATTCGTGTGTATGTGTTGCAGAGCAAACTGAGGAAATACAGCATTCTCATATTTTCATCATTTTAACAAGTTCTCTCTATTGGCACCCTCAGTGACCAGTGGATACTACTAGAGCCACAGAAACCCATTTCTCTTTTCACCACAACTTGAACAATGTCTGTCAAGCCCACACTCAGCTCAGCTTCATTTCATTTTCTTTTACCCGGCGTCGAGTCGCCTCAGGTGTCACAACCCCTAGAGAACACTTCGCCCAGCAGTCCTACTTCCTTTCTGCGCTCTTTTTCTCATCTGTTCTAAACCAACCACCTTCTTGCACCTATATCCATCTATCCTCGGCGACTAAAGGCTCTCCCTGCACATTACTAACTTCATTTGTTCTGGCCTCATTTTACCACCAAAGTTTGGGTTGTTTTTACCAACCTAGTCCACCATGACTTACACTGAAGTTGAATGGCAGACGTTTCTTTCTTCTTCATTATGGGACTTCCTACTTTAGGGGCAGTGAACTGTACATACATGATCTCAGTAATAAAATTAGAAAATAGGGCAAGTCTGTAATTTCATTAGGGAGGTTAGGATGAAAGGTGTTGCTGCGCCCCAGCTTGCTGAATGAGGCTGAGCTGCAGGAACACAGAATTATTCCCATAATTCATTTTCTGGGACAGCTGAAGCTTGTGTCAGCACGCACTAAAACACCGAAACTCTACTTTTACCATGATCTGGATTGGTGTGGACGCTTGGGCTCAATCGTTTCTCTCAGAGGTCGTCAGTTTACTCAAACAAGGATTCTTTGAAATAAAAATGTTTAGATGCATTCACCTTTATAGATGCCCGAGGGCAAAGTGAACCAAAAGCTAAACGAAAATCAGCACAAACGACATGTGGCTTTAGTTTCTGTAATTAAAGAAATTAACATTAGTCATCAATACAACAGAAAATGTTTGAATTGGAGCTGCAGGGTCTCTCGAGGTTTTTAATGTGGCAATCACCTGACTACCTATACTCTTTGAGAATGAGTCAACAATGAAAAAAGGTCCAGTCTGAAAAGACATCAGACTTCAGGCAGGTATAGCTTTGAAACCTGCTGTAATGAGCTGTGACAGTTGGAAAGCCGTGGACAGAAATTTCCCTCATTAGCACTGAGAGTAAAGACCAGCTAGTTATTAAATATTGCTTTCTATCCTGGGCAGGACAAGGTAATTTGGGGTTGATGCATGCCACCCTCATTGTAGGTACATATAAATCCATCCTCGCTGCAGGGGAAACAATTTTACGAAAGAAAAAAAAACAGTGAAAACATAGCTTACCTGATCATCATTCCTCCACTGTCACAGTGGCTATAACAGCCGCGCTAGATCAGAAATATCAGTTTTGTTCCAACAAAACAAAAAGTCTCATTGGTGTTCCAAAAGCCCCTCTGGGAGGGGAAACTATTATTTCACAAAGATCGGGACGAGGAAAAGCAAATCCTTGAAGATATACGCTGCAATCGCATTAGCATTAGGTAATGATGCATAAATATTTGTATTTCAGCAAACTTTTTGAAAATCAATAAGCCTCTCTTCACAGTTTGAAGCCAGAGCTTTCCAGGTAAGAGAGGAGGACTCTGGGGAGTGGGCAGCTCTCTAACTGTTGAAACCGATAAAGGATCAAGGCGGGATAAGGCAAGGGATAAAAGTAGCTAAACAGAGATGGGAGAGAAAAAATTAATTGCGACTCTCTAGAGACATGGAGTGGAGGACGGACAACCTCTGGAAACCTTAAAACAGGACAGGTAGTCACAAAGGACTGTGAGAAAACTTCTGGAGTTCAGATGGAATGGGAAGAACAACTGTTTTTTACACTTCCTAACCTTTACCCATAGCAGGGCCCCTGTAGTGACAGAAACATGAATAAAATAGATCAGAGCAAGATTGTATCCGAAGTCATTCACTGCAAAGATATGGTAAAAAATGTCACCTTTTAGAAAGGATGGGTAAAAGGCCAGCTCCACCAGGAGTACCACCTAACCACGACTGCTAAGAGCCTTTGAGCTGCCCCTGACATTGTGTACAGCTTCATCTTCTGCTCCCAACGGGAACAAAACACTGCAACTGTAACATCGTAAACTATACAACATACCCACTAATAACACCACTAATCACACCTCAGGGTACCATTTAGCTTTTAATTTATAAATATTTTAGTCTTTTATTTGACACTATTTAACTGAAATACCCCAAATATGCTGCTGCTTTTGTGTTGCCTGAGACTCAAATTGGAAAACACATGGGTAAAATTTGGCAAGGATTGCGAAAAATGCTAATCTTCTTGCATACTTTGGCATGTACATGCAAAGTTATTAGAAGGATTAAAAAAAACAGCCTAATTTCCATGTTCGAGAAAATCCACAGCAAATAATTGTTCAGTAAATAACACAGAGGCCTTTGTATGTGTCATTCACGTAAGTGTGCCAACGAATGTGGACGTGTCTCCGGAGATTATCGCTGGTAGAAATTATGGGTCTCCTCCAACCCTTGCATGCATACACCTTGTTGGTTTGCAGTAAATTATACATATACATGGCTGGACTCCAGCCAGAGCTGAAAAAAGGCATCAGTCAAAAGTGTAACGTGTGATGTGTTCAAATGAGGTCACAGCTATTTTCAAAGATCTTTTCAAAGTGCTTTAAATATCAAATAGGTGACAACAACACAGCTACCCACACACACAGGTAATTATTAGGCTGCCATTACAGAATAGGGATTCTACCATTTATCCTTCAGTATCCTAACATCGCCTTCAAGGCATATATGATGGTCTAAAATAGCTTTACTACCTACACACGGTGTTTCAAAAAATGTTACATTGACAACATTCCTATATCCAGTTAATCTAATCTCCTTATATGAGCCCAGTCCTTGTGACAGCTGTATTGCAACATATTAGAGGCTCTTTCTGTGAGGGATAATGGCCAGTAAGGAGAAAATTGGACAGGCTTGCTTTTAGAGTGGATCCAACCTGCCCAAACTGACATCACTGACACTGGGGCCGCTCCTGAGTGACTGCAGCTTAGTGAGAGATGACATGACAAGCACATAGTGCTTTCTGCTGCACATCCCTGGTGTCACAAGTGACCCACTTCCCCCCCCCCCCTCTCTCTAATTGCAATTCCCTCTTTAAAACTGTATTACTATGCACACCCGAAGATGCATTGTGCAACTGCCTTATGCAGTGAATCGCATAAAATGCAAAGGGAATTAGTGTTTATTCTCACAGTAGTTCTGTGTGTTTAGTTTGCAAGTACAAGCACATACGTTATTATACACTTTGCCCCCCTTGAACTCATGCGGTGTATTTGTATTATGCGATTTTATCCTCCTAAAACGAGTCCAGAAATGTAAAAACTAATGTCTCATCAGGCAACTTTATACAGAGACAAGTTTGTTTCACACATGTGCCATAATGCTTATCAAACCATCCACACGGAAACATTAAAACCACAGGTTTACAACATATGTTGTGACAGTTTACCTGCGCTGTGAAATTTCTAAGTGTTAATGAAAACGTAAAATGAATTTACTGTGATCAACAAATTGTTCAGAGTGCTAACAAGATACATTTGCATTGTTTCCGACTGGGACTGGGTTTTCATTTGTCTAGTTTAGGTGATATATTTACCAGAGTCATATCAAATGACAGCAGAAGAGGCAAAAAAAAAACCTCAAAACATCTATTGCAGCTCACCAGACTGCAAAAAAAGTGATAAAGTGCAAGAATGCCCACAGACAAACATTTCAGTGTTACGTCTTCATCAGTGTCTCATCGTGCATCACAAGTCCTTGTACATACAATGTGGTTTTGTTATAAATCTCAACTACTGCGAGTTGATTAGGCTCTCCAGGATGCTTCATTAAACAACTTATCAGTGGACAATGGAGTGTAGCATGCCGGGGAGTCTAAAAGACCCGCCAGTATGTCCTCTAAATCAGCAGAAGAAGGGTGCATTGCTTTGAAATGAGACACTGAGCTGATACAGAATCCAGATGCTGAATTAGGCTGCAGTTTGAGTTTGTATTAAATGCCATTATAATTGAATGGAAAGTAAAAAACACTAGAGTCTGGCAAAGGAGAGATGCTATTATCAAGACCGAAGAAAAGCCAGCTCGTTTGATGAGGCCTCCTGGACATCCTGTAATTTATGTGAGCGAATGCTGCACGGCTTCTCCTGGGTTCCGAATGCAGAACTGGGTGTATCAACCAATTGGTTAATGGCTGGCAGAGAGAAAACCTCCCACACTTCCTGTTTTCCTGTTGGGTCTCACTCACAGGGGATTTTCCAAAAATGAATAATACATCTTCTCCATTTAACTTGGAAAGCAGTCATAATGAGGCATTGCCCATCTCCAGGCTCTCACGTGCCACGAGCACTGTGCGGTTGAATTCAAAGCTGTGGTGAACCAACGTAAGGATGAGGCTCTTAAGACATGCACAGAGTCATATTTTAAATGGGTGCAAAATTGCTCGAGTTATTTACTGGTACATTTTATCTCAGAAGATCAGAAACATGATTTTGGGAAAGGCCCAGTTAAATATTTTAGCATGACAAGCACAACTCAAGTGGTGCTCAGAAGCAAAGCAAGGCTCCAGACAGGGTTTCCACTGGTAACCTTTGTTTCTCTTTTCTAAACTGAACAGCTTCTATCACACGGGTGTGCAGAAGTTAGTGAGGGTAGTCTCTGCGTTTACAGATTACTGGGGCGACCCTTGGAAGAACCTGGTACCTAGTCTAATCAAACCCTGTCCTTATTGATATAATGAGATGTCAAAACCTGTCTCTAAGGGCGCTGGGAGATGGTGATATCTAGTCTTTATGGGAGAAAGAGTTAAAGTTTCCAAGTTATCATTTTAAATCTCAATTAATCATTTTTTAAATTAAATATAAGTTAAATTAGTTCATTTAACAGTAAATGATGCGTATTTTGAATGGTATTACTGTCAGTAAATCTGTATTAAATTAAATATGTAATGCTTGCCTATAGGGCCACATGGCATTAAGTCAATTAAACATAAGCTGGCAAAAGCAGAATAACAAGCTGTGGTTAAAAATTAACAATCTGAGCTGCTTTATAGATAAGATTAAGAATTAAATCCTCAGCTAGTTTTTTTTTAAATAATTTTGACATTTGTGATAAGTAGTAACATGACAACGACCACAAACTGGGAACAACTGTGTGAATACGCAGTTCTTTGCTAACATGTGGCCAGTAAGAACTTTAGAGCCTTGTCAGAGCTTTTTTCTAAGGTCTTCTGCCCCCTAGTGGCCAAAAATCAATAAACGTTGCTTTACGCGCTTAACTGAAAACCACATTGCTCAACAAAAGTTAAGAAAACACTTGTTTAATCACAGTATTGTGGAAATCCATTTTTCCAGTTAGAAAGCATTAACAAGTGTGAATCTTTTTCCCCATTTCTTCAGTTGTGTTGTTTTGTTAGTGTCCTTATCACTGCTGGCATGAGATGGTGCCTGCAGCCCAAAGGTCAGGTTGCACAGATAGTCCAGCTCCTCCAGGATGTCATACATGTGCAGCAATATGGAGGACATAACAGGATACAGGCTGTTACACGAGGAGAGCCATACAGGTAAAACCCAGTTCTGTGCAGGAGCGCTGCTAAGATGTCCAGCGACCTATGTGCATGTTTCTGACCAAACACTCTAAAACAGATTCCATGAGCACAGCACAAGACTCAGCATCCTTTGATGGGACCTGTGCTCACACACCAGGGCTTGGCAGCTCAATTGGCATTCACCACAGTACATCAGAACTTGCAGGTCCCCTAGCCACGGCCCACGTGTGACAGGCACGAAAGAATTTGGAGATGCTGTGGATGGACGATAAAATCCTCACGCCCATTATCAGAAATTGTGCTTGTGTCATGGGCCCTGAGTTCCTGCTGCTTCAAGAGAACAACAACAAGAGTGTATAGGAAGTTCCCGGGAAATGACAGATATTAATACCATTAGCCATGGACAGCCCTTCACATTCTCCAGGCCTAAATCGAACTGAGAACCTTTGGGATGTGTCAGTGAATCTGAAGCCATCAAATAGCACTTGTCCAGGAGCTTACTGATGTCTTGATCCAGGTCTGGAAGGAAATTCCTTGACCCGATCTATCATCTTATCAGGAGTGACACTGTCAGGAGTGAACATGGCCCGTGATTTCAAATTTCAAACCCTCAAGCCGTTTGTGATTTTTGTTTCCATTGACCATATTGCTCTCAACAAATTACAAAATGTACCATTAAAGGATTTCAACTATTTCATTCATTAATAAAAGCCAATTTGTGATTGAAGCACTCCCTTATTTTACTGAGTGAATTTGCTTCATAGATATCCTGATATATTCAGTTAAAATCAAAGAGGAAAGGTGAATTGTATGTGGCTGTATTTCTAAAACATAAACATAATACAGACAGCTTTTTTCTGATCCGAATGAAGAAAAGTGCATCATGAGGAGCAGGGAGGAGACATAGGGGAGTATTAATGTGATAAAGGGGCATGACCCATTAAAAAAACTCCAGGCCCGACTATAACACAGTGACACGCACTCTCACTGTAATTTTACCATAAAGGAGTCAACCATTCCCCGGATGTAAATTTATTGGGGAGGCTGTAACATTTTATAGCCGGTACTCTGTAGTGGATGTGACCACATTTGTTCAGAGCTGTTGAAATTATGATCCCAGACATACTGCTGAGGAGCTTCCAGCCTCGCTGAAATTATTTTCATTACTGCTGAAAATTGCAATTAATGGCTAATTGCAAGCTGTAAAGCAGCAGAAGGTTTTCTGCGTGATAAAGACACGAGTGTGTTTTTGATACAATTCTTGGAACTTATTAGGAGTTTATACGGAGCCGTGCGTGCACAGCCTGTCGCTGTGATTTTAAGAGAAAAGCGAAAAGTGAGTGAAAGTATCTCTGTCTGTGATTTAAACAGTGGTGACAAATATTAAGAGCGTCTCCCGTGCAGAAACAGATGGCATCCAGTTTGCTATATAATCCCCTCTGAGTCACTATCAGAGCATCCGGAGCATGTGGCCTTTATCAGTCTAGACTACTTTATCGCTTAGCTTATTTACAGATCAACAAATCAATTTGGTGTGAAAAACAAAAAAGAACACAAAAAGAAAGCAGAAAAATCAACGACATAAAAGTCCCCGTTTTCATTTCTTGGTGTGAAGTTATTTACTTGACTTGTTTCCCCGCAGACCCACGCGCTGCCTTTTCATTGGTAATGAGCAAAAACAGAAATCCTACAGAGGCATCCCGCAGCAGAGGGAGCTTAATTAAGAAATAATTGACTTATATTTTCAATTAATGGGGTTGTTTGAAGTCTGCCTCTGACAAACCATACCTTTAGAAAGCAGGCACCTTGCGCGCATGTTGGTTGAAATGTGGAAAAGATGTTTTTTCAGAGACTGGGGAGAAAAAAGCTATGAAATAAAGGGCTTGAAATTGGAAATCTAACGCGATTTGAGATGCTAAGAGAGAACGTCTCACTTGTGATGCCTGATAGACTGGATGAGAGAGAATGCGATACTCCCTCTGCATATGTGTGTGTGTTTTTAAAGATGATACCAGGTATAATTTACAGAATTATGGGGGGAAAAAAATCATCATGACAAATTTATGTTTATTACATTCCAGCCATTAATTCAGGCTTGGCATGTGCGCACCCACGCACTCCACTTCAAACATGTAATCTCCCTCCTACGGATTCTGCGGAGAATGCAGAAATTTACAGATCACGCAGATCTGTTGTGACATCTAATATGAGTGGCGTTTAGCTGTTAGCACTGAGCATTCCTCCACCTCCACTCCAATAGAAACTCCACTTAGCTGTGGCCCAGGAGCAGAGGAACGTTTGAAATTCTAGCGATGTACGCGTGAAAGGGAATAGAAATGATGCCTAATGTATATGAATGGAAGCCATGGCGTTCAGGTATTTCACACTGCATGCCCCGACAGAGGCTAAAGTGAATCGCATTGAAATTCATATTGTATCTCTGGCTGGGGCTGAGCCCATTTTCTCCACTGCGCTCTCGCCATGAGCCATACAATAGTCAGGGAGACATCTAATGAGGCAGGAGAAAAAATATTAAGAGCAAAATCCTTAAACTCAGGAGTTGGCATACTCAATGACCACACTCTAAATTCAATGAGAAAATCTTTTTTTGTTTTTTTTGGGGGGTTTTTTTGTTAGGAGCTTGAGGCCGGTGGGAGGGAGAGAACAAAAGAAGAAAAAATTGAGTGAGTGACTGAGATGGGCTGTGACAATGTCAGCTTTGGTCTGGTCAGCCCGCACAGATGATGAGTGAATATGAGGGAAGCTGGAAGAAGAAAGGCAGGAGGGGAGAGCAAGAGCACAAAACCAGAGCAGGAGGGAGCTGCCAAGTGGATAAGAATATTGTAAAAAGAGTCAAAATCTGTGTAGGACAGCCACTCTGCTCGCTACTACAGAGTATCAGGTGCTCTGGGAAACACCTTCTTTCTTGACTTGGTGGGTCAGCAGTGCAGTCCAGCTCGTGTACAAAGCAGATACCCAGATTTTGCCTTTGATCCACTGGCTCTGCTGCTTCATGCAGCTTGACCTTTGGGTCTTCTTTATAACCTTGCTCCACTCACCATCTGCTTGCCATTCTCAGAACCGGGTTTTTTTTAGCTATGAGAATTTTCTGTACTTCAGTCAATGGCCTTCAATTTATTCCCTCTGTAAGTGCTATTGAAGCCAGAGAGTGTTGAAGTTTTCATTTCAGCAACACATTAAAGCAGCCGGCTCGCGCCTTGTGCTAATCAGGGAGCGATCGCCTGCAGTGTTTAGCCGGAGTTCTTGGGCTTTTGGTAGCACTCAGTAGA
Source organism: Perissodus microlepis (assembly GCF_051167445.1). Classification (NCBI taxonomy): domain Eukaryota; kingdom Metazoa; phylum Chordata; class Actinopteri; order Cichliformes; family Cichlidae; genus Perissodus; species Perissodus microlepis. Next base: position 29,077,868 of record NC_140479.1, on the reverse strand, counting down.
AAAACCTCTTCATGACCTTCCTCCATTTAAACTTTGACCTGAGAGCGCCCTCCTTTCAAAGTCAAGACAACCTGCGCATGCTCATTTTGTGGCATCATTGCATTTTCTGTCCCTGGGATTTTTTTTTTTTGTGCAATTATGCTGAGCGTCTCCTTTGCCCTTCTGACTTCCACATTTTTATTTGTACACTCTGCTGCGTAACATGTCCTTTTTAATAGTCCCTGTTTTCAAACTGAGCTGTGCTGTAATTAAATGTAGCTAGGCCATTACGATCACAGGCTTTGAAAGCACAACATACACGCACACACAAACATGCTAAAATATCTGCAGCAGATACTGTAAATTTAATCTCCACTTGACACCAAGTCATGCATTTTATCAAACAGCTGCTTGTTGGCAAAGATCAACTTCTGATTTTCCGAGCTTCCCTAATTAGACGTAATCACAAACAGGATCCACACACATGAAAACAATTTGAGCGCCTGCTTGTTTTGATGTCTATCATATTGTTTTAAATTGTTTCAAATAAGTAGCATTTGTGATTTTATGGCCGGTTCTGCTATCACTGTTTGTCTTCCATTAGAAGAAACACAGGGAGCAGCTGCTTGGATCGTCTTTGGCTACATAGTGCCCCCTAGTGGTGAGGCGCTGCATTGTCAGTCCTTATGCTGCACCTGGTTTTTTAACACAACTTTTTAAAGATGCCAAGTAACTGGATGGAGGCCAGCTTCCACATTTGAATCAACTAAATGTTTTGTTGGGAGATCATAAAATGAAGTAAACTAAATTTGCTAAACAATTTAAAGAACTCAGAAACTACCTGAAGTTAAGTTTGAATACAATTAAAGACAGTTAAGAACACTTTGAATGAGTTTTATGATTTTAACACACAAAGTCTGACTTGTTCTTCCTCAAAAGAACCAGACTCAACAAACATGCTAATGTTTTTCATTTAAGATGTTAATGCTATAAAAAAAACTAACAATTGTTGATCTCAGTAAAGTTTTCCATTTCAAAAATAAAAATATGCCACTGGAAACCCACTAGCTGCTCCACAAATAAAACCATACTGACAAATGCGTCATGCATCTGCGCCTCCTTGTGAGTGCATGGCATGGCAGTAGCGCCCAATCATACTGATTGTTAATAAAACATGAGTGAATGTACAAGTTTTGCTTTTAGTATGCATGCCCTGAAAAACACATTTGTAGCAATATTAATTTGCACAACACTGACGTTCAGTTGTGCCACCCATGCAAGAGCTGCATTCAAGGATTTGTGATAACTGCTAATGAGCCTTTTACATCACTGTGGAGAAATTGTGGCCCACTCTTCTCTGCAGAATTGTTTTAATTCAGTCACACTAAAATGTTTCAAGCATGAATAGCCTGTTTAAGGTCATGCCGGAGCATCTCAATTGGAATTAAGTCCAGACTTTGACTCGGTCACTCAAAGACGTCAAGTTTGACTTTTTGAGACTTTCAGAGGAGGACTTGCTGTTGTGTTTTGGATCATTGTCCTACTGCATAACCCAAGTGCCCTTAAGCTTCAGGGCTTGAGCTGATATCCAGATATTCTTTTTCATGATTTTCTGGTAGCGAGCACAATTCATGGTTTCATCAATTACAGAAACTCGTCCAGGGCCTGAAGCAGCAAAGCAGACCAAGACCACCATGCTTGACTGGTGGTATGAAGTTCAACTGACTTTCATCAGTCCACAGAATATTTTCCCAAAGATTTCAGTGATCATCAAGATGTTTTTCTTTTCTTTTTGTGGGGCCAGTAGTGGATTTGGGCTTGGAACTCTTCCCATGGACACAATTTCTTATTGTTGAATCATGAGCTCTGACCTTAACTCTGGCAAGTGGAGGTCTTTAGATGTTGTTCTAAGTTCTTCCTTCTGGGTGAGTCATTCATCACTCTTAGAGTAATTTCAGTAAGATGGCCACTCCTTTCAAAGGTTCTCAGTTGGGCTTCACTGGAGTCCCAAAGCCTTAGAAATGGTTTTAGAATCCTTTCCAGCCTGTAACATGTCAATGACTTTGTTTTGTCAGTTGTTTCTTTAGATCATGGCATGGTGTGTTGCTTTATGAGCCTGCTTCACTTTGTGACAAGGTTCTGTTAAAGTCATTTCTTGATTCAGCAGGTCTGACAATGATCAGGCCTGGGTGTAGTGAAACTGAACTGAGCTTTCCAAAAATTCTGGTTATTTATCTTTTCTAATATGTTTTTTAAATTATCTTAAATATGTTAGTGTGATAAGTGTTAAAAAAAAAATCAAGAAGGAGACGTATACATTTTCACTCAAACTCAAATTTTGGGTCATAGTTTTTGTTGATACTGCAATATTCCTGAAAGTCCACAGATTTGATCATTTGATCATGAACACAACAAAAACAAAAATAAACTTTATTATTCTGATGCATTTCCTGTTGTTGTTGACTTGTGAACAATCAGCAGAAATTACAATTTTCACCAGACTAACAAGAAGAATTTCTGTTTTTAAAGGTAGAAATGCATGAAGTTAAAGCTAGAATTATTGTAATTAGTCGAACAAGAAGATGCCAGAACTGTTAATATTAGTAAAGTCAATAAAAACGCTCAAAAGTAGAGAAAAAAATCAAAAAATGTATTGAATTGAAATCAGTTGATATTTTAAGTTTAATGGGCTTTTTCTTTCTTACAGTGTGCATGTCAAAAGATGTCTCCTACTTAAAATCTCCTGCTTCGGATTTGTATAAATAATGTTATTGAACAATAACAAGACTTCCAGTCTTTTAAAGCTAATTGCTCCAAAGAAAAAGTGTTGCTCTCATTAGATTAGATCTACAAAAGGCATAGAAGTTAAAGATTCAATATTATTCACATGCAGATAACACTCTAAGCAAGACTGGAGGGGTTTTTTTTTTGGGGGGGGGGGGGGGGGGGGGGGGGTGAGACAAGAGCACCCATAGAAAGGTTTGGGCACCCCTATAGTTCTGAGCTTAATGAACTTTTAAGAGGTTGTGGCTTGATCACATTCATTCATAATAAAGGTCAGGTAGAGCACATTTTAAAGCTTTATAAACACTCCAACACTAAACAAACCTTGCTCAAGTAATCAGTAGAGAACACAGCTGCACTGCACTTGGAAAATTAGAGTAATTGATTCCCCCAGAGCAGGAGAAGGCTGCAAGAAGACAGTAGGAAGATGGATGTTTCCTCAGTTAGAAGTGCAATTAAGAAATGTTAGTTAACAGGAACGGTGGAGGCCAGGCTGCGGTCAGGAAGACCTGGGAAACTTTGAGAAAATTGCTCATAGAATCGCTAGAGAGGCAAATCAAAAGCGCAGTCTGAGTGCAAAAGACCTTCATGAAGATTTAGAGTGGTGCCACTGCATTCTGCTGTGTTCAAACAACAACTGTAAATCCCCCCAAACAAGAACTGAAAGACTCATAGCACTACAGAAAGCACCTTCATGCTGTGATCCTTGCCAAAGGACACGCTGCTAAGTGCTGACCTATCTTTGCTGTGGGCCATTTTTCCTTTTTTATGTTGAAATTGTGGAAGATGCAAATTAAAGAAAAGCAATTTGCGTGAAATATTAAATCAAATGTATCCTCTTTAACTCGGTGCCTTTTAGAAATCAGGACATCTTTATTGGCCATTCAGAGTCATTTTGACGAGCACTACTGCCCAAACGTCTGCACGGCACTGCACGCAGAGAGAAAAGCAGGCCATGCGAGTGCAGCAGAGGACCTGCGCTGCCTGTCTGAACCAGCTCTGAGTTATTCATAAGGTCGCTCACTGATGTTGGATGATGAGTTCTGGCTCGCAGTCAATGTTCTAGCTCATCTCAAAGGTTTTGGAGGGGGTTGAAGTCAGGTCTCTGTGCGGGCCAGTTCTACACAACTCAAGTATTTCTTTATATGGCTGTTTTTGTTGGTTGGAAAAAAGGGAAATGTAACAATTTCTTGACTGAAAGAACTCTTGAGTTCCGTTTGACGTCTTCTATTTAGTGGATCTGTCCTTAGAAAATGTTCCCCTGGAGTCAGATACTTTTTCTGTGTTTTACACGCTATTAGTAGAAACGCTGTTATTGGAAAGTTGATGGACCAACACTTACTTAGCTGATGTCTCCACTGGCATTATTTATAATAGCTTCAGGATGAAAAGATGAGCATTCTCAAAACTGATAAAATACAGTACCGCCCCTCATTTCTTTATATTTTGCTATATATATGTGTATGTATATATATACATATATAAGGCAAAAACAATTTATACAAGCTGGAAAGTTAATATTCAGTATGACCACCTTACCAACTTTCTAAGGCAAGCTTTCTTGTCATCTCCGTAAGGACTCTTCAGTAATACTTCTTCTTGTCTTGTACTTGTCCTTTTTATTTTGCAATTATGTGGAAGTCTCCCTCAGTCCTGCATCCATCTTTTAACAAGTTCTTTCACTACAAAGAGAGCTCCAAGTAAGATTTCCCCTCCAACGTCCTTCATGGCACACTGAAAGTCGCAGTAACAGCGCCCTCTCCTGGTCATACCATGAAATCACTTGTCACGTGGATAACTACCACGATCAGTGTAAAGGTGTTTATGGTGGTTCTTTTTTTTCAGTAATTTTTGCTCAGCATATCAAATTCTCCTCTTGTGTGCTACATCTCATTTAAGGTGCAATCCCCAGCTCCTCGCTGATATCCTCTTTTTTTTTTCTTTTTTTGGGTGGGGGAGATGTGCCGCATCCTTGATTGCAGACTACACAAGTTTCAAAGCATACGCCTTGGGTAATACAAGAAATTAGTTTTATTTTTAATACAGGGGGAAAAAAAGAAGAAGATCAAAGCAATCAATGTTGGCATCCACACAATCTCCCCTCCACACACACAGACACACACCTAAAAACACCGCTCTGGTTTTGGTTGCCAGCACAAAAAGTGGGGTTTAAGAAGCTCTTAAGAGGCCAGAAGGAGGAGCAGGAGAGTCTGGCTCGATGTGAGGAGAGGCAGTCGGGGGGGAACAACAGATGTTCACAAGACACAGGTATACATTTTTTATTTGTTGAGTCAGGATGTTTGTGTTTGTAGGTCTACTTGTCATCATTTCCTCATGTTTTGTTCCATGTTCTGCATGCCAACATTTCTGCTTTCATTCATAATAGTTTATCCAAACGTCTCCTCACTTCCTGCCCCGTCCGTTGTCCTTAGCATCACTGGCATTGCGGCATTTCTGCTATAAATTGTCATAAAACAACTCAGATCTAGATCTTTTGTTCTTCCCTTTTTATTGTGCATTTCTTTAAGAGGATTTATACTGTGTTCTTGTTCTCCCAAAACATTCTTTTAAAACCCATTCGCTATCCCGATGAGTAGTAGGAAATGTAAGGTCTTATGAGGAGTTACTATAAGGCAATAACACTCCGAGATTTCATTTATACTCACTGAAATCTGAAAAAGCACAAAAAAGGGTCAAGTCTGGCTCCTCAAGGTCACACTGTGACATTTCGAGTATGGTGAATCAGATAAACAGCAGGCTTTAATGCTGACAAATACGTCTTAACTGGCCTCTGCGACTGCACTCTTTAATCTGCCACATTTTTCTTTCCACTCTTCAATTTGACAAACAGGATTTGAAGTGAAGCCACCCACACAGTAAACAGCCAAGAGTGAGCTGCAAGTGGATGAGGCAGGTATTTACCACTCTGTGTGTTTACACATCATGCAATCTCTAACAGCAGCAGCAGCACCAGCAGCAGCTGGTAGTCCGCTCCTCGTCTTCCAGCGTGGAAATGTCACCGGAGGTGAATGAGAGAGGGCTTGTTTGCTTGGAAGCCAGCAGATATAGCTAGGAGTAGCTGTAAATGATAGCCCGCCCTCCCTGAAAATGGCAACCGTGGCTGCTCGGCTTTATTTGGCCATATAAGCCGCTACTTCCTTTTCCAAACTCTGGGCAAAGCGGTGGTTGAGGAAGAGCAGCTGCCCGTGAGGAAGCAGGCGACTGAGCAGGACGTCGATCCGGTTGCTCTTCAGCAGGACCTGGAGAGAAAAATGCCATAAGTGATGACCCCGAGCAGGCTTCTCGATTAATCAAGAGATGCTTAAAAGCTGGTAATAAGAATGCGCGCTGCTGCAATCTAGTTTCATTACTGCTGAATTTTGCTTTATTGATATTTTTCATAGCACGTAATGAGAGGCTGCTCTTGCGAGTCTCGATACCAGTGTTCGACAATCATCTTTCTTTGGGGAGGTAAACTGTTTAAGTTAATGGATTGCAGTCTGATGATGCCTTAGGACGCATATAGACACAAACACTCGCTACAGTTTCTGAATACAAATGCACTTTACAGCAGCCAGAAGGTGCATGAGTCACAGTGCTCTACTGTATGTTTGTGGTAAAGAAAAGATGTTTATGCAATTATAACTGTCAGAAAAAGAGAAAAATTGGAGAAATGAAATAAAATAATACATTTTATCAACAGCTGGTCAGTGACTCATGGCTTCACTAGGTTTGTACAAGTCAAAAGGCTCAAGAGGTCTTTGAAGTTTCGCTGTTGAGAATAACTTCAAAGCTAATGACACGTCTCAGTGTTCTTCACACACTTGTCACTGAAGCAGCCATCAGAGATAACACTTCTTTAATCTATGAAAGCCTTAAACAGTATATAAAAGAAGGCATTAACAAACGCGATGTTGCACTTCAGCTTGCGACATCCCCATTTTTAGCATTTTAGCTGACACCAAGATTAGCCAGAAGCAACTATATTTCGATGAGAGCGCTAAGCTATCAGCAGGTTTATCGCAGACGCTGAAAATAAGTGCTGTGAAACACATAAACACATAAAACACCATAACTTCATTCATCAAAACTGAGAGAAAGACTTCTTGCATGGTCTGTCAGCACAATCAGTGACACATGGCCCCATATTACTTGTCAGATAATTGAACTGATGACACTCAAAAAGGCATCAATACCAGAGTTCTCGTTCAGTGACGTGAATTAACTGAGATGAAGCTCATTAAACTGCTGCTGGCTACAACCCCGCAGGCAGGCATCCACTACTCAGTCAAAGGGACAATACTCCTGATAATACAACATTTAAAGCCTAATGCAATTTAAATGGGTTTTACATATGAAAATTCATACCGCACCAGACCATAGCCATTTATAAATTACGGTAACTGGAATTGGCAAGTTTGAACTATAGTAATATGGGCACTTATTATTAACTCTGTCATATTTATGAAATCTAAACTGTATTTGTGAAAATAGATCCTGAATACTCCAGACCAGGTCCAAATTAAACACACATCTAGTGCAACAGAGTGAGTATGCTCACTTTAGAAGAAGTCCAGCTCTCCTAGAGTAGCTACCTGCCTGCTGGAATCTCCTGTGTGGTCTTGAGACTGTGCTGGGAGACACAGCAAACCTTCTGGCAATGGCACATATTGATGTGTCATCCTGAAGGAGTTGGAGTACCTGTGCAACCTCTGTAGGGTCCTGGTACCAGAAAACAATCAGAAAAGATGAGGAAGGAAAAAAATGTCAGGGGCCTCGACCTGTCAAACCTGTTTTGGGGTTTGTCTCATTGTTGCTCCTCTAGTGCACCTACTCTTAATTTCAAAGCAACTGAAACGTATTTACAACCTACTGCTACTTAGCTGACCAGCTCAGTATCCCAGAAGCTTAACTGACTTGATGTTGTACGCTGATTAAAAAGTGTTCCTTTCATTTTTTTGAGCAGTAGAATGTGTGTCCACGGCTCACCTCGCTCCCTTGCCCCAGCATGTGCAGGTGCTCCAGGCAGTGGCGGGTCAGGTTGCGCAGTGTTCCCTCAGCCAGCAGCAGGTTCTCGTGAGGCTCACAGACGAGCGTGAAGCCCAGACTCTGAACCCCCAGCCACAGAGCGCTCGTCTCCTCGGAGAAGGGGTCTCCGGCTCTGAGCCGCACCACGCCGCAGCCGGCGTCCTGCAGAGCCAGATTCTCTTCGCCCGGCATCGTCTCCACTATCAGCCGACCTGAGGCTTCCCGGGACAGAGAGACAGCACTCCGGACTTGTCTAGAGACACAAAAAGGATCATAGTCACAATAACTGTGGGGCTCATTTTATTTTGAGCTATTTAACCAGTTTTACTGATAACATTAGAACAACCGTTGTCTTTGACAGTAGTAATCACTAGTTACAGGCTGGAACAGGAGAAAAACAAAACACACTCACACACAATGATTCATGAGTCACTGAAAAAAAATATTCTTGTCTGGCATTTTACATTGTGTGTTCCCATCAAAATAGCAGGATGCTTTATATGAGAAAACAGAGAGATGACTGATGGTGAAAGAACTGCTATTATGAGTTATCAACAAGAATAAATCCTAAAAATCACTAGAAATAAAGCCAGGGTGCTATTTTCAGTATTTTTTTAAATTACCTTCATAGAATTAGCAGTAAAAAAAAAATTGCTCAAAAGCCAAAATGGCTCTAGGTACTCTTCTCTGCAGTTTTTTTCTTGGCAGGTAAATTCATTTTTTTAAAGCATTGAGACTGAGGCCATCTCGGTGTCTGGCAGACCATCTGTATAACAAGTAGTCCTGTGTTCTTGAGTCTGAACATAGCTCCTGTGCTCATCGCTGGATAGCTGTTGGATAGATCTTCATGACACTGCATGACGGATATGAATAGAGCATTCAAAGAACCTTTTGAACAATACTGTATATGACAAACATCAACAGGCAATGCAGGGACACGAACAGACGCCACTCAACAGAATACACAGGCTGCATGTCATTATCTGGACAGGTGTTAGTTCCAAACAAGAAAAGAAAACACACATCAGCTATCAGAGCTGACTGAGACATTTATTCAGGAGGGGAAAAAAAACTCTCCCCCCCGTAGTCTCTGCATGAACTGCTGAATCCTGTTGTAAACACGAGGGAATAGTGTACATCAGATGCATCCACAAAGCGGAATCAGAAGACTACCACAACAGGTCCACTGCGCAGGCCTGGGGCACTCTCTCTGTCTACCTGGTGGAAAATGAATGAAGCTCAAGTAATGGGACAGAGCCTTGGGCTGTCAAGTCATTTCCACTATGTTAATGTAATGCAAAAACACAGAAAGGTGATTAACTGAATTTAATTATGTCTGCTGTCCTTATCTCTTCACTCCTACAGGCAAAATTACACAAAAAGGGCTTAATTAAAGTGTCCACTTCTGTCCCAATCTGTGGATGTGCAGAAAAAAATGACTTCGAATAATGATTTATTTTTAACTGTTAACCACAAACACCCACCTGGCTACTGCGGTCACCCTCTCCTTCTGCAGAAGCCTTCTTTCTTCCGGGCTGAGCTCTCGGTGCCGCTCGGACAGGACTCCGTCATCTGGACCGAAAACCCGGGAGTAAAGAACACGGCTCTCCCCGGCAGAAAGAGCACTCACCGGGCACACGGTGTGGATGAGGAAACACCGAACCATGCTGTCGTACTAGGGGAGAAAAAGTTATCCAAACAGAGCTTTTTACTTTATTTCTTCTGAATCGTTGTTTACACTGCTGATTTTAAGCACTTCCGCGTTGGTCAGCTGACCAGTCTCGTGCACAGTTACTTTTCATAAATATTACCACCAGAGGTCGCTCGCAGTCAGCGACTCCCACATATGCTCCCAGCAGTGTTATTCGGAGCCATACAGTATCTTTGAAGACTTGTTTGTTTGTTTGTTTGTTTGTTTGTTTGTTTACACTTACAAATGATTGTTTTTAAACGGCAGCATGGAGCTGTGTGGTGGCTGTGTGTAAAATCAGAATGGTTTAGCCAGAATAACATTGCTTTAGCTGACAGTCTATAGTACACTGATCATAGACAATATTGTCAGGAGAAATTTGGTACTTTGCAGATTTTAATCCAAAATTCTGAACGTAACATTCTATTGAACAGGTCACATGTGAAATTAAAAACTCCTGCTTTCAGCTCAACATACCTCACTAACTCAATAGTCTCTTTCTTCCTAGTACAGCTCTCAGGACTGAGGGACAGGACAGGCTGCAGAGAGGCTGAGTGAGAACAGAGGGTTTCGGGGTCTCAGCAGATAAACAGAGGCAGCTGGTAATCCAACAGCTGCTGCTGGTCATGCTTCTTTACACTGAGAGGCCCTCCTCTGTGTGTGTGCATGCGTCTGTCTGTGTGTGTGTGAAGAAGAAAGAGAGCATTCACTCTGCTTTGTTAGCATTCACTCCACCATCCTGTTAACCTCTTCACCCTCAGCCCTGAACTTACTTGGTGTAACTGAAACACAGTGTAACAAGACCTGGGGATAGTTCTAGCTCTTCATAGGATTTTATTTTATTTTATTTTATTAAAAGAACTGCTGATTTTATGACATTCAGAACTCCGTATGTCATTATTACAACTCTAACAGCTGGAAGAGAGTAGCATCATGAGGCTGTTAGCAGTCTGGCTTTATTATTAGGTAATAGGGACTCATGTTAGTTCACCACGTTGGTCCAGAATGAAACATCTCAGTAGGTATTTTAGGGATTTCTAGGCTAGACTAAACTAGACTCCTTAGCATCAGGCAGGAAATCCTGGAAATCCTTATTTTGATCCAAAAGGCCACAGCAAACAAGTAACATAGGCAAGAAAGAAGGACTGTATTTCTCCCATATTAGCTTCTCTTCATTGGTTCCAGGTAAAATCTAGAATGTCATTTTAAAACCCTTTAAAAAATCTGTTCTCACATGCAATTTGACATGACGATGAGACCCTGTCATATGTTACAGATCTTTTAGTGTCATATTATCCCAATAAAGCACCCTGCTCTCAGAGTGAAGGCTTACTTGTTGTTCCTAGAGTTTTCAAAAGTAGAATGGGAGGCAGAGCCTTCAGTTTTCAGGCCCCTCTTCTGTGGAACCAGCTTCCAGTTTGGATTCGGGAGACAGAAACTATCTCTACTTTTAAGATTAGGTTTAAAACTTTCCTTTTTGCTAAAGCATATAGTTAGGGCTGGATCAGGTGACCCTGAATCCTCCCTTAGTTAGGCTACAATAAGTGTAGGCTGCTGGGGGATTCCCATGATGCATTGAGCCTTTCTTCTTCAGTCAGCTTTTCCACAGAAACGTGTGTTTATACACCTCTCTGCATTTAATCATTAGTTATTGTTCATCTCTGACTCTCTTCCACAGCATGTCTTCTATCCTGTCTTGCTCCTCTCTCTCCAGCCGGTTGTGGCAGATGGCCGCCCCTCCCTGAGTCTGGTTCTGTTGGAGGTTTCTTCCTGTGGAAGTTTCTCCTTCCCACTTTCGCCAAAGTGCTTGCGCATAGGGGTCATACGATTGTTGGGGTTGGTTGTATTATTTTAGGGTCTACCTTACAATTACAATTATTACCTTACAATTATTTTAGGGTCTACCTTGCGCCTTGAGCGACTGTTGCTGTGATTTGGCGTAAATAAAATTGAATTGAATTGAATACAACGACTTCTCGCTGCTTTCGATAGGTTCCACATTTTGGTGATTCATCTTCCTGAATTCAGTGGTACCCTGAGTCTTCTTTTAGATATACAGTTTGGTTTAGTTACCTCAGTCAGGTTTAACCTGAAATTAAGCTGTCTTGTTTCATTATTTAGCTAGGACACTCAAGTCACCTTTGTTTCTATTGCACATTTAAAACAACAGGAGTTCTATCCAGTTAAAGCAGATGTATTTATACTCCAGGTCTACAAAAACTCAAGTACCACAATTCACATAACAAACACCAGTCAAATAGAAATGACTATATAAACAATGTCTAAGAATACAAATAGCAGCTGACATAAATGAGCAGGAATAAAACATTCACAATGGACATGATAAAAACCACGAGGCCCCTCAAACTTAACTCAAACTGAATACAAATAAAAGTCAGTCTTCAGATTTGATTTAAAAACAGTCACCTGTTTGACAGGTTTTTATATGGGATGGCAAATTATTCCAGAGCCTGAGGGCTATAAAAACAAAGATGCGGTTGCTTTTAGGCTTTAGGCGAAAAGGGGATGCTGAGAGACGTTGCTGGAGGATGACCTCAGTGACCTCAAACCTGGAGGCAAAATTTGGGCTTAAAACATCCGTGAACTATTGTGGAGCTGATCCTCAGAGGGCTTTTAAAGTAAATAATAAAAATTTAAAAGAGGCTCTATGTTTCACAGGTAGACAGTGCGACTGAGCTAAAAAGGAGGGATGTGTTGTCAGGCAGTTAGAAGTCAAGCAGCAGAGTTGTAAACCAACTACAACTGAGAAAGATACTAATACAGGGAGTTATTGTATTCTAACCAAAAAGTGATGAGGGCACGACTAACTGTTTCTAAGTCCTTATGATAAATATATAAATAAAGATTTGTAAAAAGACAGCTTATCTATCGTGAATCATATCTTTTTCTGTAACCCCACACAAAAATGACTCTTTTATTTTGTTTGAAATGTCTCCATATAAGCATACAATATTGTATTGTAGCTTAAAATGGCAGTGTGTAAAATCTTACTACTAGATGTCTGTAGATTGCAGACTGCAGTCAACACACATGGGATGCTTACCATTTGTTCCAGAAGACAGTTTTATATAAACACAGAGGCATTTCGTTCTCTTTTTTCACCATATTCCAAAACTATGTCATCACAATAACGTGATTGCTCAATTGTAACGTTGATCCTAGACCAGGCATGTCATATAGACCCTGTACTGTTAGTGTAAAAAATATTTTTATACAAACTATATTTGAATATTAACAATTGGTAATAAATCAGAAAATACAAACCTGTGTGTAAATATTTTGCAGTATTTTATGTTTTCACCTTATGAATGCTGGCCACCATTAATCTGTAGTGAGTGTACTCAGGCATTAAAGTGACTCTGGACCAAATCTGCCCTGCAGTCTTTTTGCTATCTGGGCAGGCCACTGTTTGCCTCAACTGTCAATATGCAGATGAGAGGCGTCCACGTCTATTTACTTTTAGGAGGCTGTAAAACTTGAATATGAGTTGATGTGTCAGCGATGTTCACTTCTGTTCAATGGCACAGACACTGTGATCAGTTTTTGAAGATATCCTGTTAGCTGTTAGCCACCATTAAACTCGGTTAGCCGCTGTTAACTGGTGTTAGAGAAAATTGGAACTTTGAAGTTAATATAACATTATTGGACTTTGGCACTTTGCAAATAAACTCATATGACGTGAGAATGTAATCAAACTGTTTATCAGAGGGAAAGTGTGATTTTTAGGAAACTCCATTAGCTTGCACAATGTTAGCTTATAAACAGCTGTTTTTAAGCTAGCCAGCCTTGAGCTGTCCGGATTCTCTTCTTCTTCCCTTTTGCAAGTCTCCAGACGCATACATAAGATGCGATTAGGTGGAACATGATGACCATCTTGGCCATTGTAGTCAAGATGGTGGAGCAACACGGTAGCTGCCACAAACCGGTGTTAACTCCTGTGTATTTTTAATGGATGAATTCAAAGTTATGACAATGCATAAATTTGTTGGAACAATTACTGTACATTTATGAGAATAACATTCTTTGACTCTATTAAATACATTTTTTAAAAAAAACAACTGTCTGTACTTTTAAGATGCGCATAAAAATTCCACGTTTAAAAGAACAGACATAAAAATGGCAAAATATGAAGATAGTTGTAGCACTTCTCAAATCACTGGTTAACATATGAATGTTGTGCAGGTGAAATTATGTTCCACTTACAGAAAAGACAGAAAAGAAATGAATGAATGTAACTTAATAACTAACTATTCTTTAGACCAGTGTGTCAAACGTAAGAACAAGCCTAACAAAGAGCTTAATCTGTACGACTGCGTGGCTGGTGCATTTCTCTATGATGACAGTGAAATGACTGAACATGGAAAAAATTAGTCAGAGCGTTGAAGATGCATTTATTTTCTCAAGACTTCATTAGCTTTTCGTCATCAATTTTTCTGAATGGGTGGTTCATCAAATGTGAACGTTTCCACAATATAAATCTTGAGACTAAAAGAAAAATGATCCAATACTTTTGCGTCCCACTTGAGATCAAGTGGCCCGTGAACTAAAACGATTCTGCTGCTTTAAACACTGACTACTTTGGATTCAGTTCAAGTCTGGTTTTGATTCATGCTCGGAAACCAAGAGAGAATTTTCAGCCTACTTTTATGGAGCTTGTCATCAAAATAGACATAGGAGAGCAATATTTCTGCAACACACACATATGGTAATGATCTACCCAAATCAGTTTGCACACATTGCTCCTCAGCAATAAAGTAAAGGGTGGAGATCACTGCAGGTAATAATTAGACAAAATCATTGAGAGCAGTCAGTGTGAAAGTGAAGGCAGATTATGTTGTCATTGTGAAATTTCAGCTTCAAACACCAGCTGTTTGACGAGGATCGCGTTTTCAGCGTGGAGGAAAACAAAAAAGCAAAAGCAGCGAGCGTGACTGAAGTGCAGAAACTTGTGTCGAGATCACCACAAAAAAAAGTCAAACACATTTCGGTGTTTTTGACCTATGAGTCACATTTCCTTGTGATGAAATAAAAGCCAGCTGAATATGAAGAACAACAGGATGTGGGGGATGGCAAGGGCAATCAGCCAGTCATACGGACCAATAATGATGAGACCCGCCAATTTGAATTAAAGGAAGCTGAAGACAACATGCAGCGAGTGACATAAAGAACATTTTGTCTGCTGCGCAGGGTGAAATCTTCTTAAATTGTGTGTATGTGTGCGTGTGTGTGTGTGCAGAAAGCAGAACTGTGAGTGAGACATTAAGAAGTTTCTAATCCTCAAAAACTTTGACTTCACCTTACAAAACCACAATCTCCACCCTTTCCTTGAAACCACACTGTTACGCTTCAGAATTTCACCACCCTTGTTGGCCCGTGCGACCCTTTGATTTGCAGGCTGGTTTGTCAGTTTACTGACAATGTCGGCAGTCATCAGGTCGCACAGCAAACAGAGGTTTATGGGTGACACCCAGGCTGGAGGTTTGTTTGAGGGCACCTTTGATCGGCTTTGCAGAAAAGGAAAGACAGTCACAGGAAGGGTGGCGAGGTTTTAAGGGCAATTCTACAGAGCGCTGGCATGCTTTTTCATCTCATGTCAAGTCTTTACATATCTCCATCTGATCAAGGAGTCTTTGGCCATATTTGAATTAATTAAACTGATTTAACAGGAACATTGCTTCACACCACCAAGGGTCCACATTTAGTCATTTGACTAAATCCAAACCAAATTAATGAAAGGTCATCAAACAGCATCCACCATGAGAGAGTCACACACTGTATACACAAAGTATAGGTAGTGGGTCTGTGAAGTCAGTGCCTTAAACATGCATTCAGAATTTCCCTTTGTTGCAAAAATAAGTCCAACAATATAGCAAGCTGTGGGAAAGCAGCCCTGGGCTCGCTTGAGCCATGCCCCCAGGAGACACTTTCCTCAAAGTTTACAGACTCGATTGCTGTTTTCAAGTCTTCCTGAATGGAAAATGTCGTTTATTTTATTCTCTGTTGTGCCCAGAAGGTACCCTTTAGGGTATGTCTTTATAATATACACTGTTTTCACTATGAAAATATGGGATTCCTCCACTATACAGGGAGTGAGACCTCTATTGTGGGAGGGAAAAAAGGAGAACATACACATAAGATATTGTTTCTGTTTATATTGTATACAGTTTAGAGTTTACATTCATTCAACTCTTTTGAAAGCCGTCAGATAAACAAAGCACACCTTTGAGAACAAGCCACTCGGTAATGCAGCATTCATTCATGGAAATCAGTTTAAGTGTCCCACTGTTGCTTTGCTGAATTCTTGAATCTCCTAATTGGATGAGTCTAATTGTAAAACCTGGCTCAGTTTACTTTTTGAGGACCTGCCAAGGACTCATCTACATTTTAAAAATGACTATTGAGGTGGAGAAGGGAAGCTTGTATTGAAAAGATCTCGCAAGTGTTGCATTATGTATGCCTCGTGTAAAGGTGTGAGGCCTCTCAAATCTAAGCAGCTGGCCTGGTAATTGCAAAAAAAAGGTGAAAGATACCATAGACTCACGGACCAGTATATGTAAAGGCTGTGGAAGCTAAATAGTCTTTTATAAAGCTGTGTAGTGTTTGCTCTTTAGTGCTGCTGTCAGCAATTTCTTAAAGAGGATTTAGGAGAGACTTGAAGCAGCTTCAGTTGCACAATTCAACCAACAGACATTAGTTTCGGCAATTTGCCACTGGCTGTAAATAAGTTGGACTTCACTCACTGGAATGCAAACAAAGCCTTGTCCTTTCATTCCCACAGCCACATGGACATTGGGAAACTGTCTGATTTCAAACTTTGGTGAGGTGCCAGCAGGCTTGTGCTTTTACAACCTCTCCTCCCTTCATGTCACGTGTTTTCAGCACGTGGTGACTGTGATATTTTCCCTCCACTCCTTGTCCTGTAACAGGACAGTTAACCTCATGTCAGGACACGTCAAGCTGCCAGGTACTGCCTTCACAGAGAGGAATGTGTTTGTATGCGTGGACACGTGCTGGAAAGGAGAGGCCACTCCCACGGCCGACTCGAGAGAGAAAATTTGAAAAAACAGGAAGCGGCCTATGGAAAGAAATCCTTCACCGTGCACAGCAGGCATGCTAAACAAAACGGCAGACGGGCTATTCTTAGAGATCAAATGTGGAAAACTGGCTTTGGGTGAACTCAGGCTGAAAGCTGAAGGAAGTTTAGGCCCACGATGTGTACAAATAATGTGTATATCCCGAAATATGAATAAAGTTTCTCTAAACTGGTCTGTCAGTTCTTTCAGTTAGTTTTTGCCAGAAAGCAGTGAAAAAAAATTACAAAAACAAACGTTGGTTAGAGGCTCTATTGTGATTCGTGCAGCCATCAGAGAGCATTTCCTACATTATAAATCACTTTATTAATCAGAAACAACTCACTGTTCCGCTTTGAATGAAATTTCAATATCTCCCTCTGGGCAACCAATTAATTATTAATCATTGACAGGAAACCTGCTGCCTTTTCAAAGAAAGCAGTCAATTAGCAGGGTAATAAACTGACTACACTCACATATAAAGTATATTCAAATGCATCAAAGGCTGAGAATTGCATTAAAGTATTGATCTATTGAGCCTTTTGTACATTTTTTAATCTAGGCCTTATTAAAGACCGAGAGATACATCTATGAACTGATAGTCCTAATTTTAAATATGAATTTTAGTATTCGTACCTCACCAAACCAGCTCAACTCCTTAGCAGGACATACAGACTGAACATTGAGACTTTCTTATAGAACAACTGGTTTCAGCTCAAAGACGTGGCAATCATGAAGCCAGTGAGCACTTTTAGTCCCTTAAACTCTGCACGAGTGGTTATGGCCATTAGAGCTCAACACTTTCGATCTTTGATGGTCTTGCCAGCACCATAAAGGTTTAAGTTTGTCAAGCTCAACTTAAACCTGATTTTATTGAATAATTCTGACAAACCATCTTTAAAGAATTTTAAGTTTATTTTAAAAAGTATTATTCATTCACAAACTACTTGCAAAGAAATATAATTTTAAAATCCTGCGTGATAAAACTCACAGAAAGAAGAGGCTGCTATTCATCTCATTTCAACGCACATCAGATCTTTATTTCAGCAGCTCCCCTGCGAGCCTGAACCAAAATACCAAAAGCACCCTGCTCATTATAAACCAACATTATTAGCTCGGCAGAGGGTTAGACATTTCTCTCTGGATTTTAAAAGGTGTCAAAGCGAAACAAAAGACTTCTTATAAGACAGAGGAAAAAAAAAAAAAAAAAAAAAAAAAAAAAAAATCTGTCCACACTTGCTGACCTGCAGCATCAGAGAAATCTCACTGCAAAGTAAACAGGTAGCTTGGTTTGCTTTGGCATCTTCTGACTGAGGAAAATAATTATTGCAACAGATGTGGGTGGAGGTGATGGGGCAAAGCTCTGCATTGATCTTGTGCTTTCACATGTTATCATTAAGTATCCAATTTGCATTTTGGAATGCCTGGAGAAATGCACACTTCAAAGAATACTCAAATCATTCTTTAAAAACAAAAAGTTGTGTACATATATATATGTATATATATATATATATAAAAAAAAATAAAAAATCTTGGGGACAGGGACACCTCTCTAATTCAAGTTTTTTTTTTCTTTAATTAAGTGCTGATATAATGTAGTACATGACATTAAAAGAAAAAAAAAAAAAAAAAAAATCCAGTGGGGGGGGGACTGAAAGACAAAGTCCTGGCAGTGTGGTCTGTTTGTATATTGCAATATGGCACTGATTCATATCACTAATGCCAGCTTATATTTAAAAAAAAAAAAAAAAAAAAAAAAGTAAAAGGAAAGGTAAAAAACAGGCAGTATGTCCTAGTGGTTTGTTTTGTTAAAACATACAAATTGTTTCAAATCACCTTTATAAAATCTGTTCACTGCACTGCTGATTTCTTCAAGGATCAAGGGTCCGTCATTTCACATCCTTCCCTCTTTAACTCGCATAAATAACTAAATTGGCTATAAATGAAACTTTGTAGGAAATTTAAAAATCCCTTTTTCTGCTGGCGCAATCACAGAAGGCATTTCTCCTTGGTTAGAGTGAGGCGTTAGACACATGAGGAGGTTGCACTGAGTCTGTTTCATGGAGAGGCAGTGTGTTTTAGCGGGAGGTTGGGAAGATGAGGATGTGCTCACAGCTTCTTCAGTCGTCCGTACATCTCCCTCTTACTGCGCTCTCCGGCCCAGGTGCGACTCTTGAGGCGGCACTTCCTCAGGTCCTCCTTGAAATCCTCATGGTGCATGGGTCGGTAAGACTGAGGTTCACATTGTGCCTGCACAAGAGAACGAGATGAGAGGATTCAGAGGACTGAACAGCTGAGATTCATGTGGGTCTGAGATAACTGATATGCTAAAACATGAGCATGCAGTTCTTTGGACTAAAACGAAGCATTATGCTCCAGATACACAAGGCCTCACCAGCATTTATATTTCACTCCTTGAGAATCAAATCAAACCCAACCTGAAAATGAGGGAAGAAGTCCTTGTAGCCGCCCTTGAGGATGTAGAGCTCGGGGTAGTGAAGTTTGGGATACTCGTTCATGGCGCGGTCTTGCTCTCTGACGAAACGGCACATTCGGGGGCCGCGCTCCGAGGAGAACTCGCAGTGGAAGATGATGACGATTCGCTTGTCTGGGCTGGATGGGACAATCGGGTTCTTGAGGAGGAAGTCCTTCACCTGGTCCTCCTGGTGTAGGTTTAGCGCTCCCTGGAACAAAAACAAATACTCTTAGAGCTCAGGGATGGATCACCTACAGAGAAGTCTTTACATCATCATCCCCCCCCCACAGTTGTTACTGAAAACATCCATCACTGATTTTCACATCGTTCTGTGCGATTTTCCAACACAAATTAGGAAACACTCGAGTTTTATGTATACTGCAATATCTGTCACTGACTCACCTTGATATGTCCTCCTTCAAACTCATAAGGATAGCGGCAGTCAATGACGATGACTTGTTCAACTACATGATCAAACTGGCCAGTGAGAGCTGCCACCATCTAAAGACCACACAGAACAAGAATATACTTTTAATGTTTTCAAAAGGAGCAGTGATTACTGAGGGACTGAGCGCTTTGACACAGTACGTCTACTCACCATGTCTGAGATAATGTATTTGAGGTCTTGGTGTTTTCCATCCACTGTGGGTAGAACGAAAGGCTAAAAGACGAAAGAGGATTCGTTGTTCCACTTTTTCAAGCAACTAACTAACAAGCACACAGAAGAGTTTTCATTCTCCCTTACCTTGGTGAAATCACCTATTAGCTCATTAGAACCAGCCTCACTGTCCAACAGCTTTTCAATCTCTGCCTGGCAGAAGGACTTGGACCTCTGGAGCAGTGAGCAGCCCTGGAAAGAGAGGAGAGGGACACTTACCGAGGTAGCCAAGGAGGAAATGAAGCGATTTAAGATAAGCTTCAAAGCCTGGAACAATAGCCAGTAAGCCTCAGTGGATGTTTCAGAAGCTGGGTGACAGATGGTCAGTGGAGATTTTTTAAATCACGCCTACAGATCATTGCTGTCTGTTCAGAACAGCAGCTCCATGTTATCACTGGTTTTAAATGTTTCAATCAGAAAAGAACTTAACCTCGACAGCACGTTTTTGTAACACAAGACAGTTTTCATTCATCTTGCACCGTGTGGCTTAGACCTGAGCAATGCTGTAAGACCAATCTCAGCATGCATGCACTTCATCCTGTTTTCATTTAAAAGAGGATGCTGCTACTTCCTCCCATTCACCTCAGCTCCTCGTGTTATTGGCCAACATGTTAAAATGATCTCAAGTCATCCAACTAACTTGTATCAACTATCACAACAACAAAAGTGTCCAAGGCAGTATGGCCTTACCATTCTTGGGGATTCTGGGTTTTGTTCCAGGGTGGTTACTTGCGTTCCTGCAAGGCTACGCCGCCTCTTCACTCTGATGGGTGTATTTTCATCTCCGGGGCGGTCAGCGCGCTTCACAGAGAGACGGGAAACAGGACTGGGCATCGAAGGGGAGCGAAACAGGCTTCGTGGTCTGCACCGAATCACAGGCTAA
This sequence comes from Perissodus microlepis, assembly GCF_051167445.1. Lineage (NCBI taxonomy): Eukaryota > Metazoa > Chordata > Actinopteri > Cichliformes > Cichlidae > Perissodus > Perissodus microlepis. Next base: position 29,057,279 of record NC_140479.1, on the reverse strand, counting down.
AGAAATGCGAGAATAAGTAAATTTCTGAATTCGACCCACATTTTGCGTGAGGTGCTACAACTTATGACAGCAAAGCATCAAAATTTATTCTGGGTGATTGCATCAAAATACATCAGGACTATTCTTTATACTATGCTGTGACATATTGCGTTTGTTGTAAAATGGTTGTCAAGATGGATAAGTCATCTGTGGCTACTGAGAAAACCAGGCACACACTTTACATACTGCACCTAAAGTATGCACACTTACAGAGTCTTCTCCTATACTGTCAGCCACCAGTGGGGCAGTGAGTAAGCTGGCCATGCCCATCGGTACCCCAGAGTCATTCTGCAAACAACAAATGGGTGACGTTAAAAATCAAGTCTGACAAAAAGGAATTGCAGAAAAAAAAATGAATCCATAAAAACATGAATGGCAGGGACTCACCTCCATGTTGTCATCAAGTACATCCAAAAAGCCATCGTCTTCATCATCATTTGATGAGGTGAGGGAGGAACTTCTCAGAAACATGGGGCTGGAGTCATGAAAGTCAAGCTGCTGCACCGGAGGAGGTGAAGAAAGCTTTATATAAAAACGAAAAAGAAAAAAAAAAAAAGTCAGTCAGCATCTTTCGAGAAGCAGATCACCCTTTTTAACTTGCAGACAGATTCTTCACATACCATGAGGGCTGGTGCGGAGCTGGGACGGCAGGCAAAGGTATCCTTAGACTGCCCGTTGTTAAAGGATCGCCCACGACACCGCGACGCAGGTTTGGTGGGTTTCTTGAATTCAAAGCTTTCCTGAAAGAAAAACCAAACAAACAAACAAAAAAAAAAAAAAAAAAAGGCATTTTAAACTTGACAGATAAAAGCACCTGCTAATGACACTAATAATATTCTAATAATTTCCACTTACATAAAATGCAAATATCCCATTTTTAACCCAAATGATGAAATGCCGTCTCCACAGTAATAAAAGCTCATTTAGCATTACCTTAGTTCTAAGGCAGTGAGACTTAAGTAAATGATTTTGATCCAACTGACCTCTGGCATGTTCTCCTTATTCTCATGCTGAGAGGTGGATACTTGGGAAGGTTGCTGACCAAATACTCCATAGCGGTTTGGATCATTTTGCTGCCCCTTCAGAGCTGGACTGAAGGCCATGAGCTGGAGCTGAGTGGGGGAATAAAAGGGAATCAGTTAGCAACGCGTTTAGGCTTATCCTCCACTGTACGGTTTGTTTAAGTTGTGTTTTATGTGTACTGTCAACTCCTCTTTAAGATTAAATGCTATTCAAGCGCCAAAATCACAACTACAACAGGACATTATCTGTTATCTCTGGGGATAACAGATAATATGTGTACGCATAACACACAAGCTGTAAAATACTTACGGGCAATGAGTTGATTCTTCGAATTGGCATTCTCCTATAATCAACAGATGGCAGAGAAAAGAATTGCAGTCAATATAAAAAAAACAACACCCCACCGTAATAAGGAGATAAGATTTTTTTTGGCTTGAAAATTAAACTGCTCTGCAATGTTGCTTTTAAGGGGGGGGGGGGGAAATAATACCAGGTACAAAACTTACTCATTGACAACTCTGCTTGATTCTCGAATGGCTTTTTCAAATCTGTAACAGAAAGAAGAGTAAGGAATGCTTCAAAAATTACAAACCTAATATATTCTTGCAATAAGATCAGCTAAGAAAAGAGACTAGGAAGGCCTCAACTGTCAGTCGAAACATTGCATACTCATAAACTACAAAGAATCTGGGACTCTATTGAGACACCGAGAGGAACGGTTGGACTTGAGGAAGTTGGGTGAATGCATGGAGGCAAGACGTACTCTTTGCATTGGGAGTACGGCCCACCTGTATGCTAAATAAGTGGGCCTGAGAGCTCAGGGGGTGGGAGGGAGGTCAGGGGAAGGGATGCGGAAATCAGCTAATCTACCATATGCTTGCTGGAGCCGATGCTGCCAAGCCCCCTTTCTGCAAGAGCTCTTTTGTTTGTCGAGGGGGGAGCGTGTCCCATTCAGCGCAGACCACAAGAAGGGAGGGCAGCTGTTCTCTGGGGGTGCCCTGATTTCAATAGCTGACGCAGAGAAACTCCAGCCCTCAATTCCCTATTGAAACAAGGCTGCAGTAGAAGAGTGTGCCAAAGCTCAGAGGGGGTGGGTTATCAAACCAGAGCACGCACGCCACATCCTCCCCCCATCATGGAAAACTCCTAGCAACCTAACAGCTGTAAAAGGAGGTGAATGAAGTCTTGAGCACCAACTGCTGCAAAAGAACTCACATCAGACCTCGGCAGATGTCTGCAGGGCAGAGACTCACCCAACTGAGAATAAGGAAAAGGGCCACCCAAGATTAGGCAGCTGAGGGTATGCTAACAAACTGATCAAGATAACAACGCTGAGCACAAGTGCAACAGTATTTTCAGTGAGCAGCACTAGGGTTTCCAACTGATTTTACAGAGCATATTGTCCCAGTTATATTACTTCCCACCTACAAAATTGCATTATTTAACTATTAAGTTAAGTCCATAATATGTCACACTACATTGATTTAGAAAGTAAAGCTCACATGGTGTATCAGCTAATCTGCTTTGTCTAAGAAAAAGGAGCGAGGTCATCGTCTTAAAGTCAACGGCAGAAATATTAATCCCTCAGATGGGAAATGGTGCTTAGCGCTGCTGAACCCTAGCACTGGGGTGGGGGTGGAGGGTCGGGTGAAGGGGCAAAAGGGTAAGGAGACACACTGCTCAAAGGCTGATAACAATAGTCAGAAGGAGGATAGTTTAACTTACGTGTCTTCCACTTCGATGGCATCTAGTGGGCTGGGGAGATCCATGCCCAGGCCTGAAGGAAGAGATATGTGTCACTAATAGATGATTCTGACCTGCCACATGTATACACACATTTCTCATATTACAGTGCATAGGTGAGCTGTCTGGTGGAGTAAGGACTTTACATTAGAAGACTGGAATTACAAATAAATTAAAAAAAAAAAAAGAATAAATAAAAGACTATACTTGATACATTTGAGCCGTAACTGGCAAATTACAATACATAAAATATTACTGCAGCTAAAATAAATAATACAATACTACATTCCGCATAACCGTATCGAATCTTGTGACTTGAAATCAAATTCAGTCCATGAACATTTGGCCTTATAGCATCAATTAGCACAGACAATAGCTTTAACGGGGTCTCACCAGCATCAGATGAGACGTCAGAGGCAAAGGAGGGAACCTTCTCGAGGGGTGCATGCTTTCTCCTTTTCGGGGTATCACATTGGCTGCACGACAAAGAAAGAAACAGAAAATTTTCCTTAATGTCAAGACTGAAACGTATTGTGCATTGCAAAAAACCGATCAAAAAGAATAAACAGATGACAGGGTAGTTAGTGGTTTGAAAAACGGGAACTGCAGTTACATGAAAATAATTAACAAATAAAAACGTCTTAGTAGTACCTTCCGAGTCCAGCTAAATTGTTCATGTCCATAGCCAAATTGGTAACAGGAGACAGCACAGCCGTGGGCCCAGGGGAAAACAGATTCCTGCAGTGCGAGGTCTTAGTGCTGTGCTCAGGCAGAGAGAGCAAGGAAAGCTCGGGGATCCGGTCGGGCCTGTTCGTCTTAACAGGACTAATCCTGCTAAAAAAAGATTCCATGTTGCTTTTTTCGCTGTCAAATCTGTGCAAAAGTCACGCGGGGGTACTACTGTATGATAGATTTGGTTTGAATTTCGAGTCGGAGAAAGCAAGACAGTCCAAGTTTCGAGCTAACCCGGAAGCTAAGCAGCTAGCTAGGCACAATTGAGATTACATTTCCAAAAATACGAAGCAAAACACCGGCCGTAAGTTAGACGGTGGTTCCGTGAGGTGTAAAACCTAGATTTGGTCTTTCCAAATCACTAAAGCCACATAACTGTTGTTTATGCCAGATAGTTACAGCACAAGGTACCTCCTCTCTGACAACCCCTGATTTGTGAGGAAAGGACTGAAGCTGCTCGTATTTATGTTCAAAATAGAAGCTCAGAAGCGGCAATATTTGAGCCAACCAGCGACGTTGTTACATCTGGAAAACCAATCAGAGCGCGAAAGGCGTCTCCGCTGTTGTCTTCTCACCGGATGAGGGAAAAAAGGAGGAGGATATGACACAATATTCATCTTTTTTCCTCGCAATTCTTTTGTTCTGAGAAGAAATTTGAATGTTTTTATTTTTTATTTTTTATTTACCGGGACTATACACTCAGAAAAACATGTCTTCAGAGTACTTTATTAGTTTTTCAATTTGTGGAGTAAGATTTACTTAACTGTAAATGATGGATTTGATAGGGAACTTCGAACAACAATGGACAGTCTTGCAAACTCAAATCTACGATTAAGGGCATCAATAATAATCTAACCTCAAGTACAAGCTGAAACAAAACGTTCTCCCTCATATTTTCATGAATATTTTTAGTGAAGGCAGAAATATCAAAGTACTTTTTAAGTGAAAGACACTGACAAAGTAAAAAAGCATAAAAATGCTTGCATGATTTTAAGTACAAAGCATTATCAACGTTAGGTTTAAAACATGAAATCAATTGCAGAAATTACAAAAATGCTTCAAGTGGGTGTTTTTGGTTGTGTGTGTAACAAACTTGTCAAATACAGAAAACAGATATCCATTGTTGTTCAAAACAAATTATAAGTACAGTACTTCAATAATAGTTAAGCATAAAAGGCCCAAATATGTTACATAAATCTTACAGATGAACCGCAGGTTGTTCCTTAAGAGGACTGAGCTGCACAAAAATTTGGTAAATCCCATTGTAACACTGATTGTGTGCATGCTTAATGGCAGAGTGAGTCAGTCAAAGAAATCAGCTTCTCGCAGGGTGAACATGTATTAAGAACACCACGTTATATCTCTTGTGCTTTTCTTTCTGAAATCATGTTGAATGCATGAAACATTTTATTGATTAGGTGAGAAAATAGAACTCATGTTCTAATGAATGCTCCTTGTTGATTGTGAATGCTGTGGGGTGATATGGGAGTTGTTAGGGCTTCAACCAATTGTTTTAAAATTCATGTTATTTGAAATGAAACATCACAACCTGGCTCCTAAAATTACAACTAAATGTTTTAGAAAGCATCTCAAATAGAATGAACCCATTTTCATGCTGCTGGACAATATAGTTTACCACACATATGTTTCAATTTAAAGCATGGACTTTTGACTGTACAATGTAATGATATTATAAACTGCAAAAAATGTAAATGGTTCATGATTTCTGTATTTGTACAGCAGGTTATTACGTAGGTTCTGGTTCTAGCTGGTTTCAGCACAGACTTTTTTATTTCCTTTTATGCTTATCCCAATCTCCTATGTGCAGTGGGCTAACAGTCATAAAGTTTGTACATGCTCGCTGTTGACTGATATGCTACCATATCTTGAACTGAAAGGCACACACCTTCCTGCAACTAGTTCAACCAGACAATTGAAGTTGTCCAACCGACAAAACCAGACAGATGTTCGTAAAACCACATCGGTATTCTGCCTGAGGTTAATGTCAGGCTTTATTTTTTGCTTTCATCCATCTCTGCGTGATTCATTTCGAAACTTCTTCCACCAGCAGTCCAGGTTTCCCACATTTTGATTGCATTCACAAAGCTAAGGGCGCAGTGGTGTATAGTTGAAAATCTGATATCTTATCACTCATTTTAACATGACAACAGTGATTTAGTATTTCAGTGAGAAGATCCTCGGCTAACATTTTCAGCAAAGTCGGTGTGTTGACCCTGTGACCTTCTGGTTTTAATCGCTGTTCGCTGGACTTCGCTCAGCTAAAGTATCATTGTAACTGCCATCTCAAATGTAAATGAACTTTCTTTGGAAAGGTGTGAGCACAGCGATACGACCCAAGGCTCCACACCCCGCGAGTGAAAAAGGGAGACAAAAGGTGGGAGAGGGAAGATGAATCATCCCAAATGAACCCCCATCAAAACTACTGCTCCCACTTGATACTGCTAGTGCACTCACACCACAACCTCGGCTGCACAAACATGCAAATAAGACTGAGATCACTGAGAATCATTCTACTTTAAACAAGACTCTATACCATTCAAGTAATCCGATAGCATAAACATGTTGATTTTTTGGATTTATGAGAATTCATTTTCCTTCACACTTTAAAGAAATAATGCTGACATCAGTTTATGTATTTGTTGTTACTTTAAATAAGTGAATTGTAACCAAATACAGAATAATTGCAACATGTGTTACATGTTGCAATTGCAAAAGAAGCACACGTAGAAGGGTAGAATTGGCCAGAAGTATTACATTTTCCCAGAGTTAGCCATGATTGCACTTTCTGAGCTTCTGATCATACCAGGCTACCGTTTATTCATAATTGCAAAGATACACATCCACATACACAAACATTTGCAAAACCTCAGACTCGTTCGGCAAAATCACTCAAATGCCTCACAACCGTTCTTATCTATTTCAAAACCACACAACAATTTCAGATCACATGCACACACACAGTCAAAATAACAACACTACTGAGCATTCAGTATTCAAACCAATCTCTGAACCAAATTTTCTGTCTTTTGTTTTTACCACTTTTACTTAATTAGATAAAGTTTGTAAATCTCATTTAGCCTTTTTGCTTATCTCTAAATATGTTCACATATCATTAAACACAACTACAACACATCTGCGCTGTAGTTGTGCCTATTGCGATACCCATTACACATCACAAGTGAATTGGTGTGCAAAATGTGTGTCAGAGAGTGATAAAGACTACTATGTTTTCTTTATTGTCTCTGGTTTTGTGCTCCATCCAATTTGCTGCAAATCACCTACACTTATGATTGCAGTACACCAAGTCAATACAGCTTTAAATATCACTGCAAGGGCAATGGCATTATGCAAAGCATGCTGCTGTGGAGTTTTTGCACCATAATGTACAAAGTGAATCAGCAGACTCTTGAAATTTGCTTGACAACTGTAATCCATCACAGTCAGCTTATGTCAAAATAACATCTTTATTATCAAGACTCAGCAAACACAATGTTTAACTCAAACTTTTCTACAGTTCTACACAGACGGGCTGACTAGGAGGGTCACACTGCGCCATAATTATAGATAAGACCCAAACAAATAAACAGTAAAATGATGATCCAGGGAGCTTTTAAAACGTTATAGTGATTATCTCGGTATACTGTTGTGAACTGTTGTAAAGCCCCTGTGCTACTTGGGGGAAAAAACTAAAATCACAGTCTGTAAGTTTTAGTCTATAGCAACAAGTTGTTTGACATGGAGCTGTACTCAGTTTTATCTAACGTTTTATATACATTAATAACAGTTAAAGGCACATTTTGCTTCTTGTTCATTTCTGTCAGATCAGTTAGCAGGCTGTTATCTGTGGGCAGCTGTTTGTGTTACTGTGGAATCCTGCAAGTGTGAGTTCATCAGTGCTTTTCCACCAATTGTCCCCCGACTAAACCATCTGCACTCTTTTCAACCCCCTCTGCAGCTGTGTAACTACAAGGGAGCTGAGACACAGAGAGAGAGAAAGAGACACACACGCACACACGCACACACACCTTGTAGTCTCATAGGTGTGAAACTGGACTTTCAAGGTGGACTTTTGAATTTGACTACCGAAGGTCATGGAGTTTGACAGATCTCTTGCCAAAGGCACCGGGGAGTTTAGACTTGTCACTGTGTGAAACTGCAGAGGGTGCATTTCGGCTATAAAACCGTGGCCCACAAGTGTATCACAGATCACTGAAACATTTCTATTATTACAGGAAGTGAGTTTAAAGGAAGTATCTTTAAATTATATGGAATATTTGGGAGCACCTAGTTATTTTTAACTATTAATTTAGGGAGCTTTGACAACTAGCAGACAACCTCAGCAGAGGTTAAGAGCTGATAAAAGCTGCAGCGGTTGATTGGACACTTAGGTACGCATTTGAATTTGTCTTATCTGGAAATGAATCCTGGAAGGAGCATTTACATTCACACTAGTTCAAACAGGCCATTAGCACAGTGACAGAGCACTCAGACTGTCATGTGGACAGAGGAGACAGTTTACCACCTCAGGCTGATGACATCAGAGGGTAATTAACATGGCAGACTGCTCACAAAACAACGTCTCTTGTAGCTGCTAATAATGATCTCTCTGTAGGTTGAACAGCACTGCTGTAGCTATGGCTTTGTTCCTTTACAAAGAAAGAATTAAACAATCAAATTAACTAAATTTATAGGCATGTTTTCTCACTGTTGTTGCAGTCCTGCGTGAGTCAAACGAGCTATCTTCACAGCTTCAATCAATGCAACACAGATTAACCTGTAAATGCAAACTAATATAAGCCCTGTGTTTCCTAATAGGACAATTAAAATGTGCTGTGTGATAAAGAAATCTCAGCAGTGTTAAAAAAAAAAGTGGTACTATGAAAGAAATGCTGCAGTAAGTTAACATTTAACTGCTCCATATATTGTTCTTCTTTTCATTTGACCACTTTATTATGCTTATTTTCTTGCTTTCTCAGAGTTATTACATTTTAAACCTGAACAACCTGCTAATCGATTAGCTTATTTAGCTTTGCTTGAAGATGAAAAGGAGAGGGTAAAACAGCTAGCCTAGTCTGGCTCTCTGCAAAGCTTTAAAAAATGCATTCAATCCAGTTTTGTGACACAGATTCACAACATTTCTTCAAGATGGAGCAGCTTCTCCACCTAAAACACAACTTGTGGTATTTATAGCTGCACAAAGACATAGTTAGGCTAGCTGTTTCAACCTGCTTTCTATCCTTATGCTAAGCTAAGCAGGAGTTACTGGGTAGCTTCATGGCAGCAGTATAACATTTTCCCATCTATAAAATACAGTAGGCAAAACACCATATTCCTTATTGTGTTTCTTAAAGTTCCCTATCACAGGATTTCTGGTTTCTCACCAGTGGACTTTTCACATAAGTGTTTTGTCAAGATAAGCATTTGCAAAGTAAGATGCATTTATGTTGCCAAAACACTTTCTTGTCATGGAAGCAAATTACGTGAGGTACTGTGCTGAAGTGTCTGTTGCTGTAAAATCCAATTTTAATAGACATTATGTAGAGGTGTTTTGGACTTGCACATTATATTGTTATATTAAACCTTTTAGGTCATTTTATAGTGATGAGATCATTTTGTGAGCAGAAATCCTGCGGTAGTCAAGACCCTTGAAAGCTTTAACTCGTCCTATGTATGCTCACAGCCCTCCGCTCTACAGAGGATGAAGGCTTCATATGCATGGACACAGTCAGGCAGCTATGTTACCCCCATCCTCCTCCCTGGTGTCCTGCCTGGTGTCCATCCATACCATTGTTTTTGCTCATTGTCTCTACTAGTGTCAGTGTGTATAGGTCAGCCTTTCACTCGTAGATACCCCAGCTCCCTCCACATTTACCCACACCCCAAGGCGCGGGCCAATGCAACAGGAGTCAATATCAGCTCTTGGAGAAGGCTGACAGATGGACACAGGGGGAAAGAGCTCCAGCCTTTGGCTGGAAGTTCTGGAGGGAAAGACAGACAAAAGGCGAGGAGGGGGCAAAGATGGGAGGCTGCAGCGGGCGATTGAAGGGGTTAATGAAAGGGAGGAGGAGGAGATGGAGGTTAATAGAGTGAAATGACATCCTGATAAAGCTCAGAGTGTATTCTGTTAATACATAATATTAAAGCGAGGGAAAGCAGACATTTTTAAAAAAGGAGATATTATTACACATCTTCAGCTCCATTGAAAGGTTTGAAAGGTGCATATAAATGAAGTCAGTCCTTTCTCCTATTATTATTATCATCATTATTTGAGAGTAGGAAGGAAATGAGCCTTTTCTTAAACAGCTGGAGCAACACAGTCTTCCTGTGTTAGTCTGCTCTTTTATGATTATAAAAATACAAAACAGAGCGGTTTAAAATTAGAAAAGAATAACAAACATAAGTTAAAAACACCACACCACTAACTGTTACAAAAGATATGTGCAGATCTATAGAAGCTACAAAAATAAAGCAATTAAAAAATGAAGGATCTCAAATATGTCTGAAAGTTTCTGAAAAGGATTTCAGAAACAAAGCTGGAAGGAGGACTGAGTGTATGTTGAAAAAATGTGGACTGTTAAAAGAACGGGATCATGTTATTGTGTTTTTACAAGATTGTGTACATTCATGCTTGTTTAGATGTTACAACTTGCTTTGTTTTCTGGTTTATGGTGTTCATACCTGCATGTGTATGCATGGTTAACACTTTATTCCTCATTTATAACAGGTAGTTCAACATGTTTTCTATCATCTTTTTTAACCCCTTCCTGACACAACACCAAAGCGATCGCCCCCTCCTCAGTTTGAACCAGCGACCTTTCGCTTGTTAGGTAAACTTTCATTATTTACTTTTACATACTATAGATATGGTATCTATGTTATATGTTTATTGTTTAGTGTAAATAACAGAAACTGTAAGGCAAAGAAGAAGAAATGTAGCCTTTAATAAATACAATCTTAGCTGCATTTAAATGTAAAAACAACAAAGATGAAGAAAAGTAATAGAGAAATGTATAATTATAGAATAAAACAAACTGCTTTTAAGCCGAGCAAACGAGTGAGGCAAAGTTTATCATGTTGCGTTGAGCAGGCTGTTAAGTCAGGCTCCACACTGTGAGAAAAAAAAACGACTTCAGTGGGAGAATTTGTGAGTGAATACCCTCGGCTGTTTACAGTTTCTGCTGAGCAGATCTTTATCTATGCAGCTTGCTGGGGAAATGGATTTAGATACCATCATAGTGTTTTACAGGGACACCTCAGAACAAACGCCACATACTGGTGACATTTAAATATCTCCCGCTTTTAGCATTTTTAATTACTGTATTCTTCAAAATTGCTATTGACGCGTTTATTATAAGCAGATAAACCGTGTATGTAGGTCATCAGTAAGAGATGGATTTAAACTAAATGTGTTTATAACGCATCGTTTGCTTCAAAACATGAACAATTATCAGCTGAAGGACATCATTTTCCCCCAGAGCGCTCAGTTTTAGGCTGTTTCATGGCATTTGATAGACACTGCTCTGTTGTCTTAGAGAGCAAAGAAAAAAAGAATTTCTAAAAGGCTTCAGTGACAAAGTGTACACTTGTACTACACAGGAAACAGATAAACACACGCAGTACTAAAGAGCATAGATCACACAGTTTAATGTGGTTTGTACATGGAGCAGATGCTTTTAGTCTTTGAAAAAGTTCCTCACACACACACACACACACGTTTTTTGGTCCAAAACAGTTTTATTTTTCACACACACACACACACACACACACACACACACACACACACACACACACACACACACACACACACACACACACATATAAGAGAGAACAATGTGCTTTATATTGTTATATTATAAAGTAAAGACCCAACAATAATATAGCGAAAACACCACCGCATTCAGACGAACCCTATATGAGCAAACACTGGTGACAGTGGGAAGGAAAAACTCCCTTTTAACAGGAAGAAACCTCCAGCAGAACTGAGCTCAGGGACAGGCAGCCATCTGTAGGTGAGGGGAGGGAGACAGGACAAAAGACAAAAGGCTGTATAAGAGAGCCAGAGATTAACAATAACTTATGATTAAACACAAAGTGGTGAATAAACACAAAGAGGTGGAAACAGGAGCCTTGGCCTGTTGCAGTGTAACTAAGGGAGGGTTCAGGGTCACCTGATTCAGGTCTAACTATAAGCTTTATCAAAAAGGAAAGTTTTAAGTCTAATCATAAAATAGTTAAGGTGTGTGTCTGTCAAATCCAAACTGGGAGCTGGGTACTGGAAGCTGAAGGCACCATCCTAGGAACCACAAGTTTCTAACCTCTTCCTTTGAACGCAGTTCCTCATTTTACCACCAAGTCTCTTCGTCCTCTTTCTGTGGTGTTTGTATTCATCCTCTGGAGAGAGCATTTACCTTCTTGGAAGTTTCCCTCAGAACTGTAGCAGATATACATTTAGCCGATATAGTGAGATAGTGAGTATCACTTAGTATCAGGGATACTGAGTGATAACGCGGGACTCCCTTGGTCAGAAAAGGGACAAAACTAAAGGCAGAAAGAGCCACTAGTAAACACTGCACATAGCTGCAGTAAAGTGTCACAATGGCAGAAATGCATGTAAAAATAAACATGCGACTTCAAGCCCTTGACTTGAAGCTCAGTTGCAACTTGATTATTTCCTTTCTAAGTTATTACATTTGTAATACAGAAAAAATGATGCATAAAAATAAAGTATGTTACAGATAGCTCCGAAAATCCCTCAACAGTCATCATTCTATGACATCCCTCCCAGTTTTTCTCAAATAGCCTAAATTATGTTGCTGTTGTCACCTTGATGGATAACTAAAAGAAAAGAGGGGCAGCCTGTCTAGGAATAAAATCACCGTCCTTGTGATACTGAGACTGTCCTTTTGTTCAACTGCCAATGTGAGCCATGGGCACTGGTTGTGTGTGTGTATATGTGTGTCTGCGCGTGCACGCTCAGGCATATGCATCTTGAATATTGCATAGAAAGCAGCTGGCAGCAGTTGGGCTGCCCATCTGTCAGAGCCAGTGCGGGGCTTCATTTTCACAGGATCAGACAGAGAGTTATTAATCATGGATGAGGTCAGGGATTAAAAGTTAATAAGTTCCACAAGTATCAGAGGAAACGTTACTAAATATTCGCTCAACAATTAGGAGCTCTTGCCGATTATCACCCAAATGACTGATTCCATATTATTACTGAATTCATTAGGATTAATGTCATTCATCTATGCAGGGATTAATTTCCTGTTCAGAAAACGTCCACTGTATTGGGGCAACACTGATTTAAAGAGTTCCCCACACTTTTTCTGACCAGCAACATTTTAAAAACTCCTGTAATTTCACTTTTCACTCTACTGCTTATTCTTTTGCAGTTAGTAATTTCCCCCTCAAAAATAATCCACAGACAACTTTAACATTGTGTTTGTTATTATTTATTATAAAGTAACTGATTCAACATGTGCTGCAACCAAGTGATCTTTAGCGGTGGTATGCTGCCACCTACTGGCGACATTAGTGTAAGACAAAAACGGGAGTAAGAAAACCTTTGTTGTTTTTCTTTCTCTCTTCTTTGGGAAATAAATGTCACATTCCAAGCGAGGATTCACAAACTATGCAGATAATTATAATTTTTTTTTTGCATCATCTTCATGGAGATGAACTGAATTGATGATTAGCTGTTCTTTGACTGACGGAGAGTTTATGTGAGAGGAGATATTTGGTTTCCATGGGCTCACTTTTAGCTTGCTTGGCACCTCGTTAACTTCTCCCAGCAAATAAAACTTCAGTTGAAGTTATAGGAAGTAGTTTTCTCACTAGTTTTGTTCACTAATTTCCCCTGGCAGGGGGTGTTTAATGTGTAATAATATAATATAATATAATATAATATAATATAATATAATATAATATAATATAATATAATATAATATAATATAATATAATATAATATTAAAGGTTTTCTTTGTTTGTTGTTTTATGTATTGACCATGTGGGTGTAGTGTTGGTGTCACTTGTAGTGCACCTCTTCACGTGCTTTTGGTCTTGCAGAAATTAGTGAGCAAACTGCAGAGCAAGGAGTTGAGGGAGGTGGTTTGAATGGCACCAATTCAATGGACATACCAGGCATCTGGAGGCATCTAGACATTAATCTCTTAAGCCGGTTTAAAAGGTTGTTTGGCGACAAGAAGCCAGGAGATGCTGGCTGAAGTTGAAGCTGTCTAGGAGCTGCACAGAGTTTTCATTAACTCTGCCTTAACTAACTGACTGAAGAAGTTGAGGATGATGTAAAGAAATTCCAAACTCTTAAACGTCCCAGAGAGGTTTCATTCTGAGACTTCACTTTGTTTATGGTGATTACAACTGTTACAACAGTTTATAACCTTATCTGTGTTATTTTAATTGAAAAATATATTTCGATACAAAATAAATATATTTAAGTTGAAAGTGTTCTGTTAATTCATTTCCTCTTTATCCCATTCCTACAGTCTCTAGCCCAACTTACATTTTACTAATCAATAAACCTCGGATGGGTACTTTTTTTGACTGTTAAGTTATATATGTGTGACGTATGTTGAACCTAATATGAAAAAAAAAATACAGAGAATGCCATATACACATTGCATTTGCAGAAATCCAAATGAAAAGAATTGAGATTTATAATACATTTTAAAAAAATATATAGATGTTAATAATTGCTGTATGTATTAAGATGCTTATGCAAAGTTTCATTCATATAAGCCTACCTGTTGATGAGGATATGGGTACATATGTACATACATAAGCTAAGATCATTATAGTAAGATTAATTTGAATGCAGACATGATGTAACTCATGGAAAGTTAGCTCATATCTTAATCGTATGGAAAAATGTACATCTATAAACTTTCTTACTCATGTACTTAGATTTTCTAAATGATACCATGAGAAATAAAGAGCCCCTAAATCATTTTTGTACATTATTTAGAAATGGTTAATCCATCATTTACAAAGAAAATGTTGTCATTAAACATGTTATATATGAATATGAAATGATATAAATAAGGTACAAGCTGTCCAAGAGGTTTGTGCTTCAATTTTGATAAGTTTTTGGCAAAATAAATTCTATTATTTTACCGGTCTTTTACTGACTCTGAGTGCTTTGTGCACTTTGAACAGCATGATATTGTGACAGTAGGATATTATAACCAGTTAATACTTTAATTTATTGTAAATGACAAAGGATCATGGGAAAAATATTTGCACGTGTGTACATAAGTGCAGCACGTTACAGTTTATGAATACAGTAGATGATAACTCAGGACTCCACTAGTTCTTCAAGGACTGAGGAGAGCAACATTTTTTCCAAGGTGGACTTAGAACATAAGCAGGGGCAATACACTGAACAACTGAAACACAAATTGACTTTATGACTTTTTTTTTCCATGTGGATGTTTTTCATCACTTTAATAGCTTGTACCTCACTTGTCCACCAGATGTCACCAGATGCCGTCCCTGGTTCTACCTGTGAGCCTGTGTGTGGTCTTGTTTGAAGTGCTCAGTCTACCCTTGTGAAAAAACACTAAATAAGCCATTGTGTCCCCTGACTCTTTGCATACTGGAGCAGACAGGGAAGTGAGATGTAATGTGCCTCTAGGTGGGCCGTCCACTCTAATTATTGCACTCTGTCTATCATGGCCCACATAATCTGCAAATCTGTCTTTGTTTGTCATTTCTCCATGGAGACAGCTGCTTTGATCTGCTGTTTAAAGTCCTGGTTGCTCAGCTCAAAGTCAGGCTACATGACAGAAACAAAAGACTACAGCCAAGGTGAGCCAACTGTAAACTTTGAAGTTAAGCGTCAAACCACAACATTCATTTACAGTTTCCTTCTAAATGTAAACAAATGTTTATCCCATCACCAAAATTACAACATAAGAATGAAAGTAGTGCTTTCAGGTTACATCTGCACAACCCTTTCAATCAAAGGTTCCTGAGGGTCAGTCCTTGGTTCATTAGTCTTCAACCTTTACATGCTCCTGCTTGTCAGTGTCATAAAGAATTCTAATATATCCTACCATTCTTATGCAGGTGATATTTCTATCATCTGTCTTTAAAGTGCATTGAGCAACTCAGGAGTCATTCTGAACAGTGCTCAGAAAACAGTGGTTTGATAATCACATCAATACTGTTACATGAACTGCTTTCTGTCACTTAAAAATATATGTAAAGTCAGAAGACTCCTAACACAAAATGATTATAAAAAGGAATTGGTCAATACGTTCACATTAACCAGTTTACAATATTGCAATGTTGTATTTGCAATAATGTAAACTGGGCAGTAGGGCAGGGATAGCTCAGTAGGTAGAGTGGTCGCCCCATGATCGGAAGGTCGGGGTTTTGAATCCACTGAACGGCTACCCTGAAGTACCCCTGAGCAAGGTACTGTCCCTACACACTGCTCCCTGGGTGCCCACTGCTTCACAAGGTGAATGGGTCAAATGCAGAGGAAAAACAAGCAATTTCCCCACGGGGATCAATAAAGTATACATTATTATTATCAATAGGACAACTTTAGCTCATTAAAATTGCACCATCCTGACGGGTAAATGGAAATTTTTACCATATTACTCCAGCATTAAAGGGACTTCACTAGCTCCCAGTGTAATGTGGAATTACCCCTAAAATATTTTTACTAGTTTATTGTAAATAATTAGATTTAAGTGTGCTGAAGGTGCTTTCAGCTATTGTGGTTCTGTTCTTTGTAACAAGCTGCCTGCTGACCATCTGTGCATACACAAGAACAAACTAAAAACCTTTTTTATCTTCACAGGCCCACACTCTGTTTTTATTTCCTTTTTTACATTTATTTTTTAATAAACTAAATCCAGTCCACTGCTTTTTTGGCTATGCAGCATGTGTTGCCTGTTCACCCAATGAGCTAAACCAGCACTTGCTCAGGTATTCGTCTGCTACATTGGACATACAGTTTGATTCAAGTATTTGGATAAAGACAACTTTCTTTTCATTTTGGTTCTGTACATTACCACGGTATGGTCCGGTTCATTGTCTGTATTATGAAATGGCTCCAAATCAATTTGAGTGCATTTAGTTGGATTTAAGCAGACCTCAGAATTCATTCGGCTGCTTCTGTCCTGTGTGTGCTGTGCTGGCTTTTTTAGGTTTTGGTTTGTTTTTTTGTTTTAGCCAATCTAGCCTTTCTATTCCTGAGGATTATGAGTGGCTTCCACCAGGATGTCTTGATGCATGCTTAACCATCCAGGTAAGTAAATCCCAAAAGGTTGATTCTGACAGCAGCATTTTCAGTGGGAAAACGCTCCCACTGAAAACGCTACGTCCAGATGAACAGAATCAACCTTTTGGCTCTTTCCCGGGATGCACCAAAATGTAGATTCTGCCACTCCTAATACTGTAGCAGTTTCTTGGATGGGTTTTTTCTGTCTTCGCAGCTTAAGGATGTTTCACCTGCAAAGAGAACTCATTTGACCGCATGTTGTCTGTTCACATCAAAATCTTCTAAATGGAAGATTTTAATGATCAAGCTGACGCTTTTGGTATTGCATGGTGGATCAAGAAATAACTGTACTTTTCTTGTTTCATATTTCCTTAAATTTCAACAGGATCCACTGACTTAAGTGCAGCTCCAAACCGTGACAGAGCCTCAACCATGCTTTATAGATAGATGTAGACACTCACTTTTGTACTTCATTCCTAATTTCCTCTATGCCTGGTGACAGTAATCTAATTTGCTAATGCAGGTCACATATTCAATCAGCTTATGTGATTATTTTTCAGACAATTTCATACAAATTTAGATTCTTCACTACGTGAGACCTGTTGTCACCTGCTGTCATTTCTTGTGTATCTTCCCACACCAGTCTTTTTTCTCCGTTTCCCTTAATAATGGCTTCTTTAGAGCCACTTTTCTACTGAGAGCATTTCTGACAAGGCTCCAGTGAATAGTAGATGGTTCAACTCAGGTCCTGTGTCAGGTCTTTGCTGGATTTTTCCTTTCTTAAGAGCGTGACTTTTAGATATTTTTAATGATTGTTTTTTAGGCCTGCCACTTCTTCTTTTGTCTTCCACTTGTACAATTTCCTCCAGTTTCCACTGCACAGCATGCTGAGATCAAACTGTTTTATCTTTGGCATTTTTCATGGTTTCACCTAAACAATTGGGAACAAATAGCTTGTTTTTGTGACAGGCTGTAAGTGACTAAAGATGCCTGAAGATGCAATTTTAAATGGGTTCTTTGCTCAGTTATGTGTCTACACAACATTGGTTTATGCCTTAAGTTAGGTGTTTTAATCCTTGAATGATTCATAGTTCAATGTCAAACAGACTACAAAACAAAAATCAATTCAATTTAATTTTTATAGCATCAAATCACAACAAGGTTGCCTCAAGGTGGTTTATATTGTAAGGTAAAGACCCTAAAGACCCTGTTACTGGTTGGGGGTCAGTGGAGGAAGACAGGAGTTTTCTGATTTCTACCATTCATTAGATCTTTATTATTAGCCAGACAGTGACCTGAACAGTCGGGTTTGAATATGCAGGCTTGTCATCATTTCCTATAAAAGGCCTGAGTGTAGGGGGGGTGCAGGAAGTGTGGCAGTACCATAAGCAAACAGAGAATGTGAAGAGAGGAAATGGCTTGTCCCTATAATCACAGCCCAGGAGCAGCAGTGCATTGAGCTCGCAGCGCCAGGGTGCTTGGCCTCTCTCTGTCTTCTTTCAATGCTGCAAAACCCTGCAAGAAGTGCTTTATAGACAAGCTCTGACACCCACAGGAAGTGTAAACAGAGGTCAAGTGTTAAAGTCCAACCCGCCAATTCTCACCTCCATTAAAGATAGAGGGGGTCCCTCAAAGCACCTGGGAAGAGCCCCCCCTTTTAAACACTGGAAAGACTGGTTTTAAAAAGAAGCCTTATGACTCAGTGAAGATCTGAAAGGTCTACAATTTATGCATTTATCAAAAGACTAATGGGGATGCTAATTTGACTAGAGAGACAAGAAAAGCTAAAGTTTGGTTATTAAATGTGGTATCTACGTCTGACCAAAATTTTCTCAAAAAGGTTATGATGATGCCACCTATAAGGCCTTTCACCAATCAGTGTGTTTGCTCTCTTGAGATCTCTGCCTTCACTTATTAATAAAAGAAATGCATGCTCTACTGGGTTGAGATCAGGTGACTGACAAAACATTTTAAATCTTCATTAATTTCTATGCGTTGACAGTACGCAGTACACTTGTAAGCCAAATTTTAATGGATTGTGAACAGGACCCCACTTTGCACCCCCATGAAGTTTAATCAAATGTCATTAAAAAAATTGAACGATCATGTTTACA
This sequence comes from Perissodus microlepis, assembly GCF_051167445.1. Classification (NCBI taxonomy): domain Eukaryota; kingdom Metazoa; phylum Chordata; class Actinopteri; order Cichliformes; family Cichlidae; genus Perissodus; species Perissodus microlepis. Next base: position 29,038,358 of record NC_140479.1, on the reverse strand, counting down.
AACAGAATGATGACACACCTACATGCAAATGCTAATGAAAACATAATCTCCTTGTCAGAGGTAATGCTGGCATCGGGAATTACAGTCAGTCCCCCATTTTCAGAGGCTTGAGATGAATTTGAAAGTTGACAAACAGTTTCATGGCTGTGTGAGACCTGTTCCCTTGTTATTACATGGCAAATGATGCAAACATAATATCAAAATTCAAAGTGTTGATTTTGCATTTTGCAGCTTTTGGCTGTAATTTTTACTACAGGGCACAAATAGGCCATTTAAAGCCATCACACACAGAAAAAACGTTAGGAGTGGACAAATCAGCAATCTGGTAAATTCTTAAAAGAATGAATGACCATCTCAGAAACACCAAAAGGCTTGAAAGATCATGAAAAACAACTAAAGTGCATGATGACAGAATCATTTCCATCCTAAAGAAAAAGAACTTCACAAGGTCTAATCACGTCTCTGAAAATGGAGACTATGTGCACAAATGGGTACAACTTCTAGAAAAAGTATTTTTTTGGAAAAACCCTTGAATTAAAGCTGAAAGCTGGTATTTCAATCACATCTTGATTTTTTTTCCTTTAAAATCCACTGCAGTGGTCAGAGCCATGCAGAGATGTTTGAAGGTGCTCAAAGTTAAAAAGGGCCACACAGAACCAGGCTGACTAACAACAGCACACATTCATCAAGAATCTAACATGGAATCACATCATACTATATCACTGTCATCAGGTGGGGACAATGCAAAGCAAACGTAGCCTATGTTTTACCTGATGGGTACAATGTTGCTGTGGAGGGGTTGCTGCTGCTCCTGCTGCTGATAGTGCTGGTGGGCAGGGCTGTGCTGATCTGAGACTGTAGACTGTAAAAGGAGGTTCATAGGAGAGATGGTGGCTGATTAAACAAGTGTTATGAGAAAATAATAAAATGCAAAGATTGGTGACAGTACTTGGAACCATCAGGCAAGAGATTTAAAAAACCGCTCTTCCTCCTTCCATCTCCTCATCTCATCCATCACTCTCCACTTGCTGTCCATCTGAGAACAAGGCACAGTTTGTTATTGCAATAAACTATTATTCAGTTATCCACACTTAACAACTCTTGCACCTAATCCATGATAAAGTAATGATAGAAAAATGTTATAGAACCAAATAATTGTGTTTATTATTGTTTTTATACTTGAATACCTCTGCAATGCAACAACTGGTACATGTGTTATTGTGACCTGTGCTCTTTGTAGTCCAGCTGGTGAGGGATCCACTGCTTTTAGCCTCACACAGCTCCTTTGGTGACCGTTTCCTCCTCGTGTCCTTACAGGGCATGTGTGGACAATGTTATACCATGAGTAATAATTAGAAAAAATGTACACATGTGCATGTTTTCAGGGGATAAATGTAGGCACGGGAGAATAATTGGGTAACAATTGTCAGTATTAAGGTAAGTGATGAGTAAATTAGACTGCAACATTTTTAATTGACCGATGTTTTAATTAACGCACCACGTCGACTTTTGAACAGAATAAACTGAATGTTAAACAAATAATAAATTATAATATTAAAAAGCAAAAGAACAAATTATCTTGAACTAACTAATCTAACTTAATTTTAAATAAATTGAGATAATCAAAGCCTCTGAAATGCCAATTAATTCAATTTTTTTTGTACTTTTCTTTTTATTTATTTATTACTTCTGAAATCTTTTTGGAAACTAGCGCCACTTGAAAAACACTGTATCTGGAGGACTTTACAGCCCATTTCCCCCAAAAAATGCAATCACATTGTTTATACATAAAATATACTTATAGTATAATTTGTTTTTCCTATTAAAGCACTAGCTGTTACCTCTTGTCTGTGCCTACTGGTAAGCATTTTTAGGTACTGAAAGTAACCGGTATTATGAAGCACTACCAAAGCTTGTTGCTTACAATGGCTGCACACATATTCGACCACATCAGTGTGCCAGAACCATGCATGATGGAATTCAGTTCTAATAGACCAGGCAGATTTGCACCCACAATTATCTGCACAGGCTTCACATACAGCAAGTGTCTCAGTTCATGGTGCAATTTTTTTTACATTGTATGCAACAATAAATACTTTATAAGGTCAGCAGCATGAATTCCTGTAAGTAAGGGAAAATGTGCACAACTGGAATACATGGTTGAAGTGCAATGTTGGGCTACACCTTGCTATTATGTTTGCTAGGTTTAGCTTGTTAGCTTGCTAAATTTACACTGAATTGTGTTCTAAACACAAGTTTTGCTAATGGGACTTTAATCATTTCTGTAGGTCATTATGTGGTCATAAAGTAAATTAGGAACAAAATTAAGTTTTGTTAAATGTAATCTGGGGTCAGATGATTAGCTGTTAGCCGAAGAACGGGACATCAATTCAATGGCAAGCAGCATCTTTTAAAAACAATCCACTAAAACCACAAATGTCCACCTTATAGCGGTCCTAAAGGAAAGACATTGGGGGTTTGTTGACTGAGGACAGAACTATATAATATATATATATTTCTGTAGCTGACAGATATGATAGCTAAGCTGCTAGCATGGCTGAAAAGGCTATCCTATCTAAATATTGAAATGCTGCTTTTATTGTGTCTCACCATCACCACTTTTCTCTATCAAATGACTTATTGAAATTTTTGAAAAGTTACTGAGGGAATTGGCTCTTTATTTTGGATTTTGCTCTGCTGAAATCAGGGATTGACAGACTCTTTCTGTGGCCCAGTAGTGGCTTGTCTGTGTCTGACAGCTCGAATACACTGATGCTCCGGTGCCTGTAAAGCCAGTGAACAGAAACTCCTCAGCAAGAAAGTTAATCCTTCATTAAGTTGACAGTATAGACAATTATTTAAGTGAATGGTGGCAGAAAGCAGCTCATACAGTCAGTTCACAGCTCGACACTGAAGGACAGAGCTGCAGTGAGGCTGTTTCTGCCGCCACACGTTTAAATGGAAAACACACAGAATATACATAGTCACATGCAAAAGAAGCTATTTCCAATACTGTAATTACTTTGTTCATTAGAGGAATACAAAACATCGCTTTTATTCCAATTTTTATTTCTCTCCAGCTCTTTTAATGAGATCAGGTCTTATAGAGCAAAATTAAACACATGTATGTTCACATACATTCTAGACAGCCAGTTTATAACTGCTTTTAAATGACCTGCTGTATGATTATATTCAAGTTAATGATTTGGGCTAGTAAAACGCCAAAAGAACCAAATATATATAAGAAAGTTTCCCCAGGGCTAATCATAAATGTTATTTATATGTGATTGAAAGATTTTTATCTGAAACTAATGGTTGATGACACGGGTATAAAGTCTCTTACATTCAAAGACTCATTTGCAATTTAAAAGCCTGTGACCCCCCGCAGACTTATCATGAAAGTCTTGAGACATGTTGTGACAAGATCTGACTTATTTCTAAAAAAAATATAGAACAACTATTAAGCTATCGACAGTATTTATTAGAAGTCACCATACAGAGACAGAGAATGATATGCACTGGTGTTTTTTTTGTTTTTTGTTAATATATCTCAATATTTCTGTGTGTCCTGCCTCTTCACACTTCCTTAAACAGTAACCCCTGAGGTTCAAGCACTGAAGCTGATTTTAAAGCTGTCCACTTCTAGCAGGTCAACTCGCTTTTTTAAGAAATTAAAAAAACAACAACAAAACACTTAGAAAGTAACAATTTTGAAAAACAGTCTCATGTTATGGTTTCATCTTTAGGGCGTGCGAGGTTCTTCATTGACCAACTACAGTCACAGCCCACAGCAGTCCCTGAATGTGTATTGGAGTCAGACGGCGTGTACCTGCCCATTCACTGGACTCTCATTCATAGTCAAGGTGAGGGCCAGCGCCCAGCAGGCCCCTGTAATACCTAATGACTCCCAGTGGCAAAGTGATAGAAACAAGTCGTTCTTGATCGTTTAGTAAGTAGCTTCATAAAGTCATTAGTGGGGAATGTGTGGAGACAGGAAAGACTGAGATTACAGTGTATGTTAAATATGTCGAGCAGGTGAGAAAAAGATCCCTTTCACTGCAGCGGTAATAATGATGATGATGATGATGATAGTGTTTCTCTTTGCTTTTGTCTCATTCAGCTGCATGTGCACAGAGATAAACAGAGTTGTATAGCTCTCACTTCTCTGTCATGTGCCCATGAGCTGGAGTAATATTTCTGACATCCATTGTTTTAAAATGACGGCTTTGGTCCTGAAAACCTCGCAGTAACTTGTAACTGAAAGTAAAACAGGAAAACAGAAGCATGTAGGCAAGAGTAGGCTTACATCTCCAGTTGCCATGTTTTGTTGGAACTTTTAATTCATTGTTTTATTTTATTTCATGCTACTTAAACTGTAGGTGAATTATCTTTTATACAAGTATTTATTACACAACTTGATTGTATACCAAATGTGAGAATGTGAGGTACATTTCTGCTGACAGCTCTTATGTTTTTTTATGATTCTTGCATGCTTTTGATTAAAAAAAGCACCTTTATTGTCTATGTTTGTGACTGCTCCTTGGGTAAACTTTCACAACTGACTGAATCGCAAATAAAATGAGAATCTAAATGCCACCCATCATTGACAGACTACTGTGATTTTTTTCTCCCTGTAGAAGCGAAGGCTTGCATGCTTGTTGGTTGTATTAACATAACATTAATGGCATCTGTCAGAGCAGCTAATGGATCTCTCATATTCCACAAACTGCTGTTAAAACTCTGATGTATGAAAATGTTTCACTTTCTATGAAATTTTAAGATTGTGTGTGAATGTGTGTGTGAATGGGTGGATGACTGGATGTGTAAAGCGCTATACAAATACAGGCCATTTACCATTTACCATTTATGCATCATGTTAATTAGATGGAGTTTTGGTTGTTCACCAAGTGTGTGTGGAGGGTTGATTTTACTGTATGACCCCTTTATCTTGGTAGAGTTTTGCATCACTCACAGAAGTAAAACAAATACCAAGAGGCAAGAGAAACATGAGCCATCACTACATGCAGCCAGATGCTGAATGACTAAGTGATGCTGATGAGTTTCAAGCTTCTGCTGAGAGCCTCATTTGGGAAGGGTGGCCCACAGAGCTATTAGAGAGCAGCCCTTAGTTGTCTTTCTTCTCTCAAGCCATGACTATGAAAAGGGAACTCCCCTGGACAAAGGCGCGTGTATTCCCTGTCTGGCTCCAATACACAAGCATGCTCTGTGACTACCTTGACCCAGAGAGGGTTTTTATTTCAGGTTAACTCTCAATATAAAGAAAAAGAGTGTTGTTGAAGACGAAGTAATGTTATTAGATTAAATATTTACAGCTGAAATATTGGAGGATTTGGCTGAAAATGAAAAAGAAATATATTAAACATAGTTCAGACTTAAAATTGAATTTATTCAATTCTCTTTTTTAGAGTAAATTGTCCAGAAAATGCAGGAAATGTCCATCACCAGTCCCCACAGCTCAATGTGAATCCATCAAAGAATGTATTTATGTTCTATATTCCACTTTTGTCCATCTTAACAGAAAAGAATCCTGGAAATATACACATTTAACATATTATAACATAACTTTTGAATCTAAATGTCTCTTATAGACCTAGACTATTTTTGTATTTGCTTATTAATTGTCTTGGCCTCACAGGAAGAATGTCAAGTTAATAATTTGTGTATTTTTCACTTCTTTTGATAATTTTTTGACACTACAACAGTCCTTTTCTCCGCGTCAGAAAATAAGGCCTTAGTCGACAAATAATTTCCAACGCTGTTTTAACTCTGAAATGGCTTACATTTGCGCACCAACTTAAAGCTTTTCCTTTTCAAGACTAAATGTGAATTAAAGGACTTGTCGGGGCAGAGGTTTTCCGCAGTACACGCCAGTAAACACCGGTCATGGGGTGGGTGGTCCGGTCGTATAGGCATCAGAAGAAGGATCCTTTATTGTTCAGGCCGACTCGAGAAAGTCTGTGTTTGCCCTCTTCATTAGACATTCTAGTGTCAGCCAAAGAGAATAAATAGATCGAACGGAGGTCAAAGGGAATGAGCGTTTCGCTTCGGTGTTTAAATGTGTTTTAACAGTTACTTAAAGCTCGGTAGGCGCTCTCTGCCACTTCCAAATGATGGAAATGAGCCTGGAAAGTTTGCAGAGCTGGCAATAATCCGGGTTGAAAGAGAGGAAGTTTTTTTGTCCTAGAGTTAGTGTAAAATCACCCCCTTAAACAAAAAAGAAAGAAAAAAACCTAAGAAGTTGGTTTTTTAAAATAAATGTATGCAAAATAGCTGTGCAGTGATAATACTCCACATTTAGTATTTTTAGACCATAAACCAACCCGACCTCAGATTTAGGGCTCAGATTCAGAGCAACTTTAGATCGTTTGAGAAATCAACCAAAGCCTTGCCTTCTCTGAGGAGCTAAAGGACGGGACAGATCAGCTTGTGGATTAACGGAGTAATTGAGATTAGCGGAGCTGCAGTTTGGTAAAACCTGCAGCGCTGCACTCACCCGCTGAATTTGACGCCTCAATTACGCAGGGCTGTTATTCAGTTTCAAGAACCACACCGTTGCTGCTAAAAGAAACACTTTGGGAATATAGTGCATTCGTTTTATACAGGAAACGCATCACAAACTGTTAACACTCAGACGCAGTGCTTGATTTACAACTGCAAACACGTATCTTAGCGTGGAATTCAGAATACAGGATACAAAAACAGAAAGCAACACAACATTCCCTTTCTCTGTAGCTTAAAGAAGGTTTCCAATTATGAAGTGCTTAAAGCATCTGTCGACCAGCCTGAACTTAAAGGACACCAAAATAAGATGATTTGGTAACATCAAGGCTTTCCCAGCGGTAATGATTACATTTGGACTTAAGATCCATGCAAGAATTTGTACTCTAGCAAATCTCTTGAGTCCCAGCCCCCCCAGCCCTCTTCAAAAGGCTGCTCATTCAAAGGGTTAGGATGTTTGACAATCCCAGCTTGTATTACTCCAGCAATTAATTGGATACCTTGTCGGGATGTTCGCCTCTCATCTGCTACTTAGAAAGACAAAGGGCTGGCGGGGGGGCTGTTGACACCTCCGTGCGCCTCTGGACTATAAATTGAGACACTCCGCAGAGGAGCAGCATTCACCTTCCTGCTGGACTTGGAGAAGCAACTTTTTTTTTCCAGCAGAGACCTTCATAAACTAATTTTAAACAACCGTCAGCATGCAGGTACCGATCGGAGCTTATGGATACTCCGTGCGTAATTGCGCACCTGCGTCGCTGCACCCGCACTACCAGGGAGGGCAGTGCGAGTCGAAACCACCCAGTGGGAAATCTTTTACTATTGAGGCTTTGCTCGCCAAACCCGAGGACACAACCAGCGGCCGCACGAGTCCTGCTCAGTGCGGAGTAAAATACGAGCCAGCAACACCATCTCTGCCTTTTACCGGACACGTAGGCTTACCGATAGGACCAGCTCCGTGGGTCTACTCCTCACCCAACGTGTTACACTCAGCGATCCACACGCAACCTGGATATTCCGTCTACTGTTACTCACCTTTCACCTACCAGCCATCGTGTCGAGGCGCACTTTACGCTCAAGGTAAAAACAAACAAACAAACAAAAACATCCGAAAAGTAGTTTGTCTGTAGAAACGGAGACCTTTACGTGGCAGTGTGTGTGATTATATGTTTCATCTGTTCTGCAGCTGCAATGCCCAAAATCAACGTGGGGTTACATTCGCTCAAAACGAAAGGTGGGAAGTCAAAGAGGATGCGCACCAGCTTCACCAGCGAGCAGCTATCCCGCCTGGAGAAAGAGTTCGCCCGGCAGCAGTACATGGTCGGATCGGAGAGATTCCTCCTAGCGTCTTCTCTGCAGCTCACCGAAGCTCAGGTAATAAAATCTTACCGGAAAACACATAGTTTAGGTATTCTTTCAGACATCTCAACAACTTAGTCGTCTTAAGGTAAAGGTACGATTTCTAAGTGTCTGTTTCTTTCCTTTTTTTACCCCATAGGTCAAAGTCTGGTTTCAGAACAGACGCATCAAGTGGCGCAAACAGAGTCTGGAACAGCAGCAGGCCAAACTGGTCAAACTGGGCCTGGCTGCTCCACCGAAAAGCCCCGGATCTCAAGGGAACGGAGATGAGGGCGATGAGGATGAAGAGTTCTCCGATTCGGATGTGGATATTGACGTATCTGACGACTCCAATGAGCACTGCTGAACCAACCACCGGACTTTTGACTACAATAAAAAAGAGGACTTTTTTTTTATAAATATGTACATATATATATCTGAGAAAAGAGGCTAATAGTCTCCAACTAAAAATATTTAATAGATTTATAGTTTTTTATTTAATTCTCTACATTTATTGCCCTTTTGATGAGTTTGTTTTTGTATATCTGAAATATTAAGAAAATATGTTTTATGAAATGAATGCAAAACCTGTCCTGTTCATTCCTTTATATCCAATTAGAGAGATTTTAGAAGTTTAAGGCAACAGCAGCAAACTCAGCAGCTTAAAGTTTGTTTGGGAAGCAGAGACATGTTACATCATGTTCTTCAAATCTGAATTTTTAATAGTTTGAGTGAATTTGCTAGATGTTTGCTGGGGTTCATTATTCATTGTCAGTGAAATGTGATCACACAGTTATGAAGAAGCAAATGAATTCATGTTTGAGGGGTTAAAAAAATAAATGGCACATTAACTTCAAATCTGGTTCACTTAGTGTTTTAGAGAAAGACTTGAAATCCTGTTTCCAGAAGCATCATTTAGATATTTCAGAGTTTTATTTAACAAATAAATGAACTTTCATCTTTGCTACATGGAGCAATGTTGATCTTTAATGTGTCCTAAGCATGTCATTCTTGTGTCTTTCTGCACTTTGCTCATTTCCCCTCTCATCTCACTCTGCCAAGTCTGAGGGTGGTGGGAGATATTTCCTTCCAGGTTCGATCCAATGTAAAGTCTAGGTTCCCCTCTGGTTTAAGCTAAGGAAATAAATAACCAGCTCAGGGATTAGCTGGGATATCTGTAACCCAGGGTGGTAGGGGTCACTGTGTCTCGGAGCAAGAGAGCTGGGTCTCACTGTTTAATCTGTTTAAATGGTCAATACGACCGTTCTCACTGCTTCTCAGTGGACAGGGCTTCCACATGCCCACCCACCGCCAGCAGGTATCCTGTCTCTGCTCTATTGAAACTCAGCATCTTTCCTTCCAGGCGGAAAGGGACTCATGCTGTCTGCCTGGCAGACACGAGGGATAAAACAGAAGAGAAGACGGCACGTAGAAAGGATATGTGTCCATCAGAGCAGGTAATTGGGGTGGTCAACTGAAACTCGGTCACATTAAACAAAGAAGGCTGATGAGAACACACAGCGTCTACCTCTATAATCTTAAAAACATGATGACACATTTCATGTTAACAAATGCATCATCACAGGGACAACAGAAGGTACAAGTCAGGGATGTCAAATAGATTTTAGTTCTAGCTCACATACAGCTACTTTGATCTTCAGTGGGTTGGCCAAGTGAAATTACAAGGTAAATGAGTAAAATGAAAGAAAAAGTCTTGGTAGTTCATTGCCCAGACTGTCCTGTAATTCTAAAATATAATGTTTTTATTATTTCTCTGAAAAATGTCTGGGGAGGTTTTCTTTTTTCCCCTTTTTATGTGACCTGGAATGTTTCTGTCATTTAATTGTTTATCTTTTACTGAATTACTTTGGTATAGTGTCTTTATCAACAGGAAAAGCTGGAAAATGTATAAAAAATACAGCTAAAAGTTCCTAGCTAAAGCTATGCACTCCTTCACATTTTCCAAAGCTCTCCAGTAGGCAAGCTTGGAGTCTTCGCCAGGCCAAGTTGGGCCCCCAAGCCTTATGTTTGATACCCCTGATGTAACTAATTATATGAAGGGTTAGGCTTCTTTGCTTCTATGGTAACAAATTTGGTTGCTGAAAGTGATGATTTAAATTTATAATTTCGTTTCTATGCTCACGTTATTTTACCCGAGGCAAAGAACACTAACATGACATTTGGAAGAAAAAAGCACACACAAGTCAATGAGAGTCATTGACTTAACAAAGTAACTAACTATATATACAAACACAATCATATTCAATCAACAGAACAACTCCAGATGCAGATACACTTGTTTCTGCGTGCAAAATGTATTTTAGAATAAAGGTTTCCTTTTCCATGCAATATACTATATGTTTCTGACCAACAGGCCACTCGAGCTGACTAATTCACTACAAAAAGTTCAACAAAATCAAGTCAGATATTTCTTTTTCTTCTTTCACTGCCAATCAATTTAACTGTCAATTTAAATATCAGAGTGCAAGGAGACAAGGAGAAGACAGCTGGTCACCGTATCAAAGAGAAGAGTTTAATAAACGCTAACAGAGCTGATCTCTTTCACTGTCTCTTGTCCGCCACCCCCTGCCTGCTCTCTCTTGGTGCCCCCGTTTGGCCTGATTATGGCTTAAGCACCGCTGAAGGAGCAGAATTTGTGTAAAACCACAGAGAGCCGTTTCTGATGTGATCAGCCGGGAATCAGAGCCCCCTTCTCCTCTTCTCTGTCCACAGCTCCACGTAATCCCATTGAGGAACAGAAAGAAGCAGCCAGAGGCCTGGGAAAACTGAGAGAGTCCAGGGGAGGGGCGGTGGGGGTCACCGGGCTCATCGTCTCAATTAGCACAGGGCACCTTAACGGCTGGATGCTTGCCAGCGCTGACTGTGCTTCTTAAGACTCTCTGCAGGGTCCGAATTGAAGGCTTTTCTGAAAGGAAACTGTAACATCTTCACTTGTCTCTTGACTGGTCGCTCTCATCTGCTCTCGTGAGCTTTGCATTTCAGCACATTACACAATTTGTCTTGGCGACACAAACACAGTGGGCAATTTTGGTCTATCCACACAGGTCTCTTCAATGTGCCTTTGTTGGGCTGTGTTCATCTGAAACAACTCATCAGCAACTGTTTTGATAACTCGCTCAAGAGAAAAGACCACTCTTTGCTGGTTCTAGTGTTTAGAGCGTGCACATTTCAAGCTATTAACTTTGCTCAAAGCTCAAAATGTTGGGAGAATCAATATTAGGGTTTCAGTGAATAATTAATTGCAACTAAATCCTAATTTTAAGAATGAATTTGTCAATTTGAGTCTGATCTGAGTTTCTTGTATTTGAAGCTGATGTCTCGAAGTCGCTTTCTTGGCCTCAAGAACAGATCAAAGGCCAAAGCATTATTATAATTATAATAATAATAATTATTAGTATTATTATTAGTAGTAGTAGTAGTAGTATATTGACCTCACTTTTTTTGAGGATTATTAGTGGCAATGATGATCCTTATTTGCACCAGTGAGGCCTGTTTTATACTAGCTGTTTTATATTGTCTGGTGTACCTAATTAATTGGCTACTACTGAGTTTCTCCCCACCAAAAAATTTAAATACAGTTCGTCATATGACTCCCATGAGTTCTTCTTCACCTTCAGATTGTAATGCAGCTTTGAGGAGGTGTGAAAGTTCTCATGGAATTCAACGACCTGCAGCCTCAATGGAGAGCGCACTCACGCTTTAACCAACATGCGTTTTAGAGCAGGCGATCGTAAAGGGGGAATCCGTCTTTGCATTTTATTTGCAGAGGTAAGGGCCATTCTACTCCATCTAATAGTCATTAGCTTTCATTACAAGCGTTTGAAGTAGAGGCAGGGCTTTGTCTCGACGTGAAAGGCTCGCATTTGAGATGCACATTGACTTCTGACACGGGCACGGACAAGAGGGGCTCATGCTCGGAGAACAAACTGCTTCTTTTCTTTGCCAGGAAACAGCAGTTCCTGTTAACATTGTATACAGCGACAGAGGACGCCATTAAACAAGCTGCAGGCTAAAACAGAAAGACCGCTGGATACCGACTGTGCAACTTTTACGTTCGACAGCAAAACCTTTCATTAATTAAGTGTCATATTTTAATTGTATTGTATCTGACGTCCCAAACTGAGATTTCAAACATATAATCTTAACACTAATGTATTTCCCATCCCATTATTTTTCCCCCAGGCCGTGTTCAAAGTGGGATGTTTGTTTATGCTGAGGAGGGGAGCCGGTGGAAGAGTGGGGCCCGTACAGGTGGCCGAACGACCGCACTTCTTATGCAGGTGCCACAAACGCAGAGACGTGCTACTTTTCTCATCTCGTTATAATGGGGTGAAATTTCCCAAGTATTTAAGTGGAAGAGATTAGCTGAACACACAACGCTAATGCGAAACAAAATGGCTAATTAGTTTATTAATGAACGGAGGAAGGGACCGAGGCGGTCTGCGGACTGATTTGATCTCATGGCTTTGATCAGCGTTAGGGGAGAACGACCAGACAACACACGGCGCTGATCTTTGTCACACAGCCCCAAAAGCTGAATATCCCAATATTTATTTAGTTATTTCCTTTTAATTCACACGTAATTTCATTAAGTTTCATTAAAAAAAAGATAATATGCATCAGTTAAAACTTAAACTTCTTGTTCTCCAACTTACAAGCCCTCGTGAAGCCCCTCGCCAACCTGGAACCGCTGAGGTCACAACTTCCCTTTGATCTCTGCGGATAAACTCAAAATCCTTACGACCTTACCGTTCCTCACCTCAACCGCTAGATGGCAGCATTGACATAAAAGTCGGTGTTTTTCAGGGCGCTGTAAGAGCATTTCAATCTTCCGCCACTAGAGGACAGCACTAATCTAAACTGCCGTCACTCCTCACAGTTGTTTCCTTTTTTGACTGTGAGGAACTGAACGGTTTAAAATGTATTATTATTATTATTATTATTATTATTATTATTATTATTATTGCTTTTGTTGTTGCTGTTGTTGTCCACTTCATATCAGTTGATTAACATTTAAAATTATAAGATACAAATTTATTTTAAGTTATGGATAAAAGCAGGCTGTTTAGGGTTTACCGTAAGCGTTTTTTTCCCCCCACTCTTCCATCCGGTTATTTCTAGCTCCTGCAGGCTACCTGCATCTTGGAACATCTCCGATCTCTCTTCTGGGTTTTCTTAATACACAAAATGTGCAATGATTTTTTTTTCTCCGGTCACACTGGACATATTCATACGTGTGTTGGGTGCTTTAAAGAGTTGTCATTTATCTCGTTTTATTTGATTCTTAATGCACTAAATGAGAATTAAGATCTCGAAAAGGTTTCAGGTTGTTGCAGCTGCTACATTGAAATGTCAGTATAAAAGCTTTAAGGAAACAAATCCATTAAAACAGTCAGTGCACTATTCTTGAAGATCACTTTGGTCAGACTCTGAGTAATAAGGGGGCCTCGGGGGTGAAATCAGCAACAGGTACGGAACAAGGTTAGAGCGCTTTCCTTTGTTTTTTGTTACAGCAGAGCGATTTGATCATCTATTAACCAGCCGCGATCAGGGTCAGCGCGTAGAGGCCCACAGGGTTTCATCATTAAACTCAAGGCGGCATTTTTAACCGACTCAGCCATCCTTCAAGTTCCTGCTTCTGATGCTCCGTCTGGACTGTTTAGATAGAGAACTGAGCTGCGTGACTGATTCCTGAAACGTTTCCCTGTAAAGGCGGTGTATTCATCGGCGCTGTTTCCTTGTTCCTCTTATCTCTCCTTACATTCTCTACCACTATAGGCTTGTGGAACTTACGGCTGACCTATACGACTAAAATACTTGTGAAGGTTAAATTTAAAGAGTTGAAAAAAACTCCAGGGTTTAATTTTACAGCTATTTCGCGGCAGACCTTTCAATAGACACTTATAGTTATGCCACAGATGTGGATGATTTCCTGGCAAACTGTATTAGGAATTTATGATCCACCAAGAATGAATGTTAAAATAACTGAATAGCATTTATGCGTCGCCACAATCCTCACCGTGTAATTACTATAACTAAAAGAAATGGAAGTGTTCAAGGAACAGCCCCATATTAAACTTTTCGAACAATGACCCATTCCCAGAACCGATTGCTGTCTTTAGGAGCCTTTAGCTCTAAAAGCCTAATCAACAGCTTGTTTTACCTCATAATTTCCATCGGTAATGATTTTCTAATGCAACTCCAACGCGAAGGAGCATATTAAGAGGATAATTATTAACTTGGTTAGCGCGCAATGGAAGCTGAGTGCCGAGGGAGCAGCTCTAGTAATGACAAACAGACTTTCTCCTGCTAAACTGTCTTCACAGAGGACAAACTCACAGACGTTTTCTTAAAAATATATATTTAAAAAAACACGAGGCGAATTAATGACGCCGTTATGTGCTTACAATAAAAAGTAATAATAATAATAATAATAATAATAATAATAATAATAATAATAATAATAAATGAGCTCAATTTTTAACATAAAAACGCGAGCACACCATTAAAAAATACAAATACACGTTGTGACCTGAAAGATGCTTCGATCTGATTCGACCAAATTTAAAAACGTTTGCTTGACTACATTTAAATTTTAAACAGGAAAAAAACTCTAAACTAAAATTAAAAATAACACCTGTAACAAATATTATTTCTCGCTTTTTCTCCTTTTTTAACCGGAGCTATTAAGTCGAACGTGCACTTATTATTGCACCGATTGAGAAACATTTCAAATCCACGGAAAATTTGATTTAAAAAACAAAACAAAACAATCAGCGGCACACCTCACATTGTAGAGAGAAAGGATGCTCTGCTGCAGGGAGTCTGACTCAACAGCATTCTTCACTGATTCATGTTGTTGCTGTTGGGTGTGTTTGTTTTTTAAAAAATATTATGAAGATCACATAAAAACATGAAAGACAGACGTGGAGTTTCGACTGTAGTAATAATAATAACCTCAATAAAACTTTGTATTGTCTTATTCTGAGAGGCACATGAATCTCATAATATAAATCTAATTTTGCTCTTGTGTGAGCGTGTGTTTGTAATGAGAGTTGAAAGAGAGCCTAAACGTTAAGTTAAAGGTGAAACATCCAAAGTGTCTCGATGAGTCAGCTTTTAAAAAAAAAAAAAAAAAAAAAACTTAACGAGCGTCAGTCAAATACTGACACTATGAGAATTCCTGAACTGGATGAATCTGCTGTGGGCGAGTGGGACCTTCTCACTCCCGCAGGCGGACTAGTTTTTTCCCCCTCCTTTAGAAAAACTTGACATTAAAGCTGAACGCGACACCCATTAATTGGAGCATGCTAGTTTTTTCTCAGCGTGCCCCTGTAACTAAGCTGCTCGGTCTTGTGTGATCTACAAAGCAGGTACTTGAGGAGACCTATTGGCAGGTGCTCTGGTCCAATCAGCTCCCTCTTTCCGCGCAACGTCAAGCCACATGGAAGGTTTCGGGCGCTTTTCTTGGTGCGCATTTGCGCGCAGAAACCCTCCGAGCGCGCACGGGCTCCGTGAATCAGGACAATTTGCAGCACTGTTGAGTTTTCTAGCAGCATCTTAGAGCTCGTGTAGACAAACCCTTCACCCACCCTCCCCCTAATACCCCCACCATCTTTGGCCATGATGCTTCTCTGAGAGTGGGCTTCTTTTTTTCCCTTTACAGCAAGAGGAAGGAAAATAATAAAGGCTGATCGCGTTCTTTTTGGTTTCCCTTTCTACCGAGAGATGATGTTTTCGTCTGCAGGCAAGCGCTGCTTCACGATAGAGTCTCTGGTCGCTAAAGAGAACCCTCTAACGGCAGAGGATCCCATCCGCCCGACGGCTTTAAGTTACTCCAACCCGACGACAGATGCCTTAATGAACAGTTACCAGGCTCCACCACCGGCCAGGTCCCTCTACCAGAGCCCGGACCTGGTGTTCCCGGAGACGATGAACCACCCCTCACTCACCGTGGCTCCTCACCAGCTCGGAGGATCCCACCTACAGCATCCGCACTTCTTTGGGACGCAACACCGAGACCCGCTCAACTTTTACCCCTGGGTGTTACGGAACAGATTTTTTGGACACAGATTTCAAGGTACGCGAAAAATGCGAATGCAAAACATAATAATATAATAATAATACTAATAAAAGTTTTTTAAATTATTACTTCGCTTAAAGACTTGCAGATGTGTGCGTATTTTGAGGTCCACTGTTGGGCTATAAAGGCCAGAATTCTTAGTCTAGAATTAAACAATGCGTTATTCTGTGCGTAAAATGGTGAATAAAGTAGGTGGAGGTGATTAAACTAATAAAATAAGTGTGTGCATAACACGTGGTTTCCATAGTAAACAAAATATCTTTGTGTGGGATTTTTTTCAACAATATGACTGTAGATTTCAAAAGCATTTTTAGTCGAACAATAAACTGTAGCCGCAGATATCACAATCCACAAGACCACTGACAGCTTGCAGCAGGCTTGTTGGGCTCCTCTCATGTCTCCCACTCTCGTTTGCCCTGCAGCTACTCTCGGAAAACCACAGGAGGAAAAGATAAGCAGCCGTGTTGTGTTTTTTCCCCACATACAATAAAATTCGCCTTAGATGAGGCTACAGTTTTTTTCATTTTTAATTAAAAAATCTTGCACAAAAGCCAGTCCACAGAGGCAAAATAGATCAAATCTACCATAATAATTTCATCGTGAGGGGAGGGATGCGGAATAAAAATCTGATGCAGAGAGGCTTTGAACACAGCTAGTGGTGACAAATCTCAGCCACACCTACCCTCCAATAACTATACAGCACTAAGACCTGTTATTAGTAAGACATGAAAAATAATCTACAGCTTTTTATTCATTCAGTCATTTTTAATTACATAACTGTCTGGACAGAAAATGTCATTTTGGGCGTTGCAAACCTATAAAGGGCCCCTTAATTTAAAAACAAAACAAAAACAACTAAATAAATCAAATATCTGTATCATAATTATACCATAGGCTAATTAATACATACATTAGCCTTATTGGATGTAATTGGGTAATATGGGGAATTTAACAGAATTTGTAAATGTAAAAAACCCCAAACAAACAAAAACCCAAACATTTATTTTAAATAAAACAGTTTGCACCAAAAATAACTCTGAGAAATATTGACCATAAAAAAAATTCTCAAAAATATTTTCAGTCTCACCTCTTATACCCTAAAAAATGCAAAATAGATCAGACTAAAGACAATAACTTTTGCTGACAAGACGCATTTAATATATTTAGCTGTAGTCACATAAATATTATATATATATTACGATGTGTTATGATGTGCTATTCTATGACTCTATTCCGAATGTGTAGCCATGTACTTTCTTATTTAACTATAAATGTCTGATCCTGATTTTTGTCACGATTTATTTATTTTTAAAATGTGCGTAAAGTCATTCAGCCTAAAACTGAGTTATAGGGCAAAACTGTCTTTAATGAGTTTACCAGAAAATGAATTGATTGTGTTTTTTGTCAGGTTGGACAGTTTACAATGCCACGTTCAAACGGGCCTAATAAATAGCATGATTGTGCAAAACAGCATTTTGTTATCGTACTTCTGTATTAATACGCTTCTTTTTTTTTTCAAATGTCAATTTTATTTTATTAACAAAAACAGTAATAAGTGAACCATTATAACTTGTTTTGTTTTTTTCTCGGGAAAATAAAATAAGAATGAACTTTTTCCATGTCTGACGTTACCGTTTCGTTGACTTCGCTGTCAGGTAACGACGTGTCCCAGGACAGCCTGCTCCTCCACGGCCCTTTCGCGAGAAAACCCAAACGCATCCGGACGGCCTTCTCTCCCTCCCAGCTCCTCCGGCTGGAAAGAGCCTTCGAGAAGAACCACTATGTGGTCGGAGCCGAGAGGAAACAACTGGCCAACAGCCTGAGTTTATCTGAAACACAGGTAGGTTAAGCTAACGTTTGCTTGTTTAAATTAATTGCTAACGTCGCTTAATTTTATCGTCAATACTATTACTGCTAATAAACTATTACTAGCATTTGGCTAGTTCTGGACATTTCTATAACGTTATCCACACATAGCTACAGCTAAAACAGCCCCAATATTTTAAAGCCCAAGCAACGACATTAAAACGAACAGCAACAAAAGAATAATAAAAAAAAAAAAAAACTATAAAAATAATTTATATTTATTTTCTTACGTAGCCAACAATTTTTTATATGTTATATTATAGGTTTTTACTCGTCTGTTTAGTTGCTAGAATACATTTATTTGAATGAATGCACTGTATTGCAGAAAACTAGATTCAATTGTAATAGTTTATGGCAATTTTATTTGTATAGCACATTTTATGTGTAAACTCAATGTGTTTAACATGAAAGATAAAAACATAAAAACCCATGTAGGTCTACTGTTCCTTCAGGCAGTAAAAATAACAAAACAATCTTTACAAAGATATAAAACACAACACACACGTACAAGGTAACACACACTCTTATTAAGTGCAGAGCTGCGAGAATGATAAAGTTTAAAATTTGTCTTTGATTGTGGACAGAGCTCTGACCTGAGCTTGTTCCTAAGAACAGGACCCGGGTAGCTGAGAGCATCCTCAGCACACATTGATCTAATTCTGGGAACAGTTAAAAGATCTGCACCTGATGAACTGAGAGGTTTAATCGACAGGGAGCAAGTCTGAGATTTATTGCGGGGCCAAACCATTTGGAGCTTTCTGAATTAATAGGATTTTAACGATGATTCTGTACTGAGCTGGGAGACTTTAATATGTTCAAATTTCTGCGTATTTATAAGGACTCTGCTGCATTCTGGACAAGCTGAAGTTTACTGATAGTTTGGATGATCCTTCAAATGGAGCATTACAGCACTCTTGATATGGATGCATCAAGCAGTTTGATATAAGTATTTTCAAACTTTTTAAATATATATTTAAGTGTCAGAAAGAAAAAACAGTTCTTGTGAACCTGTTAACATAATGAAAAACAGAGAATTAAAGTCTAAAATGAAACCAAAGTTCCTGACTTGATCACTATGTTTCAGAGACAGAGATGATAAATATGCAAATATTTTCTTCTTGTTATTCTAATTTCAATAATGGATACATTAGAAATTTAAATTAACAATAATTAACTGAATTTATCTTACATGACATAGCTATAGGCCTATGCACTTGCATTTTTTTAACATTTACCTGACCCACATTTTGCAAAAAGAGTCTCTCAAAGGGATTTCACTCATGTATGCTCTACCGTAAGCTGTGGTAAATATTATTGATGCTTAAGTTTAATGAGTCCACACTCTGTGGGTGTCAATTAGGCTGCCTAATAGGTAAGATTAAAAGATATTTCCTCAGTCAGCAGTGTGAATATATTCTGCTTGCAAGTTTCTGGTTTGTGTCAGTCAATAAGGCGGCTTGCAATTAAGCAGTAATTGAATTATGCAAATTTTAAAGACTGTCAAACGAATACTAATAAACTCACTTTATTGGATCAGCAAGATTAAACGATAGCATCTACATGGCTGATAGCAAGACTCATGTCATCAGTTTCTCTTAAAGTTAGAAGAAAAAATTAGATAAGATTAATCAAGTCACTGTGGTCATGAAATAAGCACGAAATACTGTAATATACTATAACGTATATAATGCAGCTACACACGCTTACCCTCCACCCCTTTAGCTAAACAGGTCATTCACAAATTACTGCACTGTACCAAGGATCTTTAAGCGTTTGCTCTGAAAAAAAAAATTACCCCAAAGCCGAGCAAAGTAAAGATGAAAGAAAAGTAATGTAAGTGTGAGTGTGTAGTACTCTGACTACATACAGGTTAGTCAGACAGGTTCATATTACAAGGTCACAGCAGCAACCGTCTGGAAGCTTTTAAGCTTGATATTTCACGCATTTTATGCCATCCTTAGTCATTAAGTCTTTATGTGCATTTCTGTTATCCCTCTTATTTGCTAAACAGAATAAACTGCGTTGCTTTATTTTATTTCCCTTACTGCATTTCAACAATACAAGTCAGAAACACAGTTTGCCAAAGCACATACTTTGTAGTACCATAAAGAAAGAGAGAAAGGAGCTTCTTACAGCTGAGAAGCCGGAGCGAGGCTGTGAAATGAAGGACTGATTTAGAGTAATTATCGTGCCTTTATAAGATCAACAAAACCACAACATGGCCATCATTTATCTTATTAGCTGCTTGTGCGTTGGGAAACTCAAAATGTGCATCTAAACAGATGTTCGTTAAGTCTTTTCCTTTTTCTCGGGTCACACACTGAGTGCTTTTCTCTATCCAGGTGAAGGTGTGGTTCCAGAACAGGAGGACCAAGTACAAGCGACAGAAGCTGGAGGAGGAGGGACCAGACAGCCAGCAGAAGAAGAAGGGGAACCACCACATCAACAGATGGCGCATCGCCACTAAGCAGACCAGCTCCGAGGATATTGACGTGACCTCAGAGGACTAAATCTGCGGTCCAGCCTCTGACAATGCTGCCCTACCCCTGCGTCTGCTTGTGACGCATCAGAGGACCAATACTATTTATTATGTAATATTATTAAGTATAATTAGACACATTAGAGGAAGACTCGAGGACTTAATATGTGATCACTGCTCATCTCTTCATTAAGGTGCTATACTCTGTGACACTGGGAGGGGTGGGGGGCATCTTATTTAATGAAATCTCTTCTGATTGTCTCTGGATGAGGAGAGATTCTGACATCATTTGATCATTTTGGTTGTGTGACAGCCAAACATGAAGAGACATGACACCCTCTACCATGGTGTTTTTGTTGTTTTGTTTTTTTAAATTGTACATAGACCAGTGAAGGTTACGTGTTTCATGAAAGCTGTTTTTTTTTTTTTGTTTTTTTTGGGGGGGGGTGTTACCACTTGCTTAGGTCATTAACACTTCATCGCTCACACTACTCCACCACCTGTGTACCAAGTTAATTTAAATTTCTCCTCACTTACAAGAAGGAGATGATCCACACTACGAATCCACCCGGTGAGTCGGAGGACGCACTCGGTGCCAGACCGGAAGAACAAAAACTGGGGAGAAACAAACAAACAAAAAAAAATAACGTAAAGAAGCACGCATCAAAAGAAGATTCAAAGATCCTGCATGATTTTATTCCCACTTTCACGCCTTCAAAGCCGTCTTGGCTCTTTGTTACACTTCCTAATGAAGATTCTTCACAGTAATGTGACTCTTGGCCAGCTGTGCATGACTCTGGGACAGATGAGAAGCTGCAGAGACCTCTGGTGTTCGGGTTAACTTGAGCTGCATAGTACAAGTTCACAGCTTCGTGCTTCTTCTGCCATGGCACATTTGTGATCGTGAATGTGTGCAGATTTCATCCAGCACTGTGTGTAGTACAAAAACGTAATATGACCGGAACACAGTTGTGCGAGCGGAATGTGTAATTACAGAAAGATGTTTTAGAAATAAAAGTAAAAATTATTTCTCTGATGGGATACGCCATGTGTGTGTGTGTAACTCAAGTGTTTTCTTTTTAAACTTCAGATACTGCAAGATTACATTCCATTACAATGGAGTTACATTGCAGTTGCAGATTTGATTTATTACGTCTTACTTTCAAACTCAAGATGCATGCAAGTGATGGGAATGAAAACCCGGCAATACTGGAGCACAAATGAAGGATTTTACTGTTCTTTTTGCTGTAAACTGCAGCAAATCTGACACTTTCAGAAGTTTTAATTGCTGCTTAGTTGGGTTGTGCAATCCAACATCCCTTTAAGGTGGTTTCTCTTTGAGATTGATGTGTCAGGAATGTTGCCGGACAGCTGCACAGGTGTCAGGTGTGTTAGCCATCAGTCTGTATTTCCTCTGAATTCCAGCAGAAATAGCACAGAAATCATTCCCATCCAGAGGCTGAAACTCCTGGAAAAAAAGGAGGGAAAGTAGTTGGCATTGTGCAGAAGCCTTTTCACCAACTGCCACAGTAATCACCTGTCAAAGGAAACGGAAGGAGCCTCTGCCTAATGACCCCGAGGCTTTAGAGATGAGCCCTGACGGCTGACCCTGATGACTTGTTTTGTAAGCTAAGAGGCACGGAGACGTACGAGTAAAATGCACTGCAGTAGTGCTCACTTTTTTCTTTTTTTTTTAACAACGGTGCACAATACATCAGACATCTGGAGGTGTAAAGGGGCCATATGTTTTGTTTTGAGTTCCAGGATATCCTATACTCACTGCAGGTGCAAATACATTGTAAGAGACATTGACGATTTCCAATCATCTAAACAAACAATCAAATGGGCTTATTTTTAAACAGTACAGTAGCTCACTGACACTAAAAGCTGTCTTGACGGTGAGCGGGTTGCTTAAGCCCAATCACATCTTGATTAGCTATAAGGTCAGCGCAATTAACGCGAGCTGCACCTCTTAGTCGTCTGTTAGGAAAACAATTAAAGGCAAAAATCAAGCTCCTCTCCCTAAACGCCCGGTCTCCTGTCGCTTTAGTCAGCAGAGGGGAGAGTTTAGGATGAGAGCAGGAAACCAGCGTGAATAACAAGTGTCTCTCCAGACGTGTAGGGTTAGGAGCTGCTGCTGCTGTTGTTGCTGCAAAGGTGTTAGAAAACTCGACCGAATCACTGTGGGTTTAATCAGGATTTTCTCATTACTTGTTTTCTGGGGGATGATTGCAGCCTTCTGTTTTCTCAGTAAAACGTACAAATTACACTGGCTTTAAAATTCCTCGTTGAGTGATAAATCATGCAGTGCAACGCACACACAGAATTACACGTCTAATTACTGAAAGAATGCTGCTAACTATGCCCTGGTAGCATTTACATGGAGTTCAAAGTATAGCTGAAAAACTGAAATTATAGGGCACAACCCACAGCACCTTTAGAGATGACGCTGAAAAACATTTACTGGCTGAAAAATATTATTCAACATAGATTTATTGGATGTAATTAGAGATAAACAAATGCAATATATCACCGTAACCACGTTAAGCAATTTTTATTTTTGTTATTTTATGGCTATTTTATTGTTTTTATTTTAATGTTAAATTAAAAAAAATAATTTACTGAATTTCAGTGAGATATTACAAAGCTAGTAAGCAGCTTCCGGTGATGGGACGCCTTGATCCTGCATTATAAACGTCTCAGCTGTTGGATAAGCTATGGCGGTGGAGCCACTCTACTGGACAAACTATGGCACAATTTCTCAAATCACATGATTTTAATGAATTGTGGCCTTCTTAAAAAAATAATAATAATAAAAATTCATGACATTTTCAGCAACATATGTTTTCCACAGCTTTATGATATGCAAATATCAGCCAACAAATATCAATATCGTTCACGTTCTGTTAAAAAAAAAACCCCAATAACTTTTGATTACCAGTTTATAATCTTGCTCAAAGGTTTCATATACTCACCTACAAGAGACACACAATTGATACCCAACCACACCCCCGTCTGGATTAATCAGACAGATGCTGATAAATCCACTGTGGATTACAATTTAAATTACTAGATCAAAAGCTACAACATGGTCCTTTGTAACGTCAGATGACATTACAGTTAACAGGCCTGTTAACAGGCCAAATCTGATGACAATAACTTGGTGAAAGATGTGCGTCGTTATGAATGGGGTTTTGTTTCCATTTATTCATCTCACCCTGGTTGTGTGCCATAACTCACACCCAGCAACCTCCACTGATCCTGCATGTGGCTTCTTGTTGAATTACGCTGGAGTGCAGCCTACTGTGCTGTGTTCCCTCAGCAACCGGGCAAACATACTAATCACACACATCACAGCAAACCACCTTAATACTTTAAGAATGTTTAGATAAATCGAGCATGAATATGTACACAAAGAGAGAGAGAGAAGTCCCTGGTTATAAGACTAATAAAAGAAACAATTTGGAAATAAAATGTCACAATTGTGTATTTATTTATGCTTTTGCAATATTTGCTTAATTATAATGTTCTGGCTTTCACTCTGAACCAAAACTGCAACTTTTCCATTATCTGCCATTGTGGTTAGAAACTGTGTCACTCTTTCACTGGAGGAATTTAAAGCTGGTAGTGGTCACAGGGAAGACTTGGCTCATTGAGATGCAAGGAAACTTAAACACAATCAGGCTGTGTATATATTTGTTGTGCAGACACCAGAGAAACGCAATTCACAGCAGAGCTACTTTAAAAATACATAAATCAGTAGTTGCGAACGTGAGTCACAGCACTCAAAAGAGTGATCACAATCACAAAAAGATTGATCTTGGCTGCTTTCTTATTTCCACTTTGATTGAAATACTTCCAGGTTATAGACATACATCGCCTTGGGTCACAGGAAGGTACTGACTCATATCGAAGGGTCAAAAACAAAAAAAAAAAGGCGGGAAGCATTTGTATCTTCATTTCATTCACAGTTTACACATTTATTTGTCCAGACATTTTAATTTGCCCATCTTTACATTGATCTATGGTTAGCAGTCTGCTCGTTGTGGAAACAGCCCCAAGGAACCAAGCAAGCTTATGGGTTTTGTTAACCTAATTAATCAACCTAACTGGGCTGTTACCCTCAAAATGCACTTGTGTGGCTTTGTCTCCTCGTGTTGTGATACATATTTTCTTATCACTGTTGCTGCTGATTCTTCGTATCAGCTGTTGTTGTCCAAACGTGTGCTAAAGCCACTGCAGCAGCAGCCAAATTTGACACAATCAATTCCCTGGCAGCGTCGGGGCGGCTCGAGCCACGACGGGCTGCGCGTCCTTTCTTCACATTTCAGTTTTGGTAGCGATCACTCAAAGTCCTTTATTGTATGTCACAATCTTACAGTCGGTTGCCATGGCGATCTCTGGCTCCAGCTGATCTACACTGATCTGTGGGAAACCAAAGCAGGACAGAAAAGGTCAGTAGTGCAAATGGAAATATTTCGCACAAATCGTCAGATATAACAGCTTCGATACAGTATGTGCGTGCTGTATATGCAACCGTATATCACCGACACGAACCGCTGCGTAGAGACTGGAAACTGACTGTAATTCTCAAAGGCTTTAAATGTTCTGTATTTACTGCTAATGTGCAAAAAGAGCCAATTTGCCAGATTAAAGTCTAATTTGAGGTTTGCATCACCTAATATTTGAACCAGAGACAGATGGCTGTTGGAGTTGGAGGCAGAATCCTAATCAGACATCTTGGTAGGTGTGAAATGGGGAAGTGGGACAAATTGAGTAGGCGGGGGGTCCAAGAGAGTGGGGCATTCATGTTGCTTTTTGGGGAGATCTTTTTTTTTTCCCTTTTTTTTTTTCATCTGCTATCCTTGTGAAAGTGTAAAAAGGACTTGTGAGAAGAAAAAAAAAAACAGGCCCCTCTGTGGAACTGGAGGCAGCTTTTCACAGGACTGTTGGCGGCACATATGTCTGAAGTTTTTTGCCATATGGCTGTCTGAGCTATTTCAAGTGGTAATTAAATCCTAAACATTTTAAAGCCAGAGCTGGTTGGCTTGTGTCAGCAAGTCATTTGGCAGAGAGGAGACAAAGAGAGAGGGAGATGGAGTGGAAAAACATAATTGTGCCATTGCCGTTTAATGAGTAGAATGATACATACTGAGGCAATAAGGCTAAAGTTAGATCTCAGCCCGCTAGTCTGGATGGCATCAGTGGCGGTGAATAAAGGCAATGGTGGCTCTGGGCAGATCATAACAGAGCAGGTTGAGTCTCAGAGGGCTGCGCCTCATTAGGACAGCGCTGCTGCACAGCTCAATGGGGAATACTGGAGAGGTCAGGAGACGCTGGTCACCGACATCATCATTCAACCTGAGGCTTTACATTTTCAGCTCTGTGTTTGCAATGAACAAATTCTCAGGACTGAGCATGAGCATCCGAGCATTAGGCAGGAGAACAAAAACTGTGCCACCGCAGAGACTCAAACATTCATAATTTAGACACATATGCTCGAACATATGCCTTCAACATCTGCCAGAAAATGCTCAAGATTTTCTATGAGTCTGTTGTGGCCAGTGCGATCCTCTATGCTGTTGCATGCTGGGGGAGCAGGCTGAGGGTCGCAGATGCCAACAGACTTAATAAACTAATCCGTAAGGCCAGTAATGTTGTGGGGATGGAGCTGGACTCCCTCAAGGTGGTGTCGGAGAGGCGGATGCTGTCCAAGATAAAGACAATGTTGGATAACACCTCCCACCCACTCCATGACACGCTGGTCAGTCACAGGAGCTCGTTCAGTGAGAGACTGAGATTACCGAAAAGCACCACTGAACGACACAGGAAATCTTTCCTGCCTGTGGCTCCCTGTACAACGCATCCACTTAACACACTGGTTACTGCTACAGCTACACGTTTCTTTTCCAGCTATTTATTAATGAGTGACTTATGTATGTATATATGTATGTATGTATGTGTGTATATATATATATATATATATTGTACTATTCTTAGTTAGCGTATTGTCTGTCTTGTCTTAATGTTGGTTTATAATGGAGCACTGTAACAAAAAATAATTTCCCCCAGGGATTAATAAAGTATTCTGATTCTGATTCTGGTTCTGATTCTGAACACACATCCAGCATATCTGCAATTTTAGAAGACCCAATATAAAGCCTTGCTTAAGTCTGTTCTGTTTTATTCAATGTTGAAAAATTACAGCGGGGGAAATGATTATTTGATCTCCTGATGAACTTGTAAGTATGCTCACTTCAAAATAAATAAACTGTCTTTTTTATGGTATTTTCATTTTAATGCAGAGAGAAAATATCAATGGAAGAAATATAAAATGACCATCAGTCAGTCTCGGTTTGGAGCTCCATGCAAGATCTTGGCTCATAGGATGAGGATGATCATGAGAACGGTGGTGGATCAGCACAAAACTACACCGGAGGAGGTTGTTAATGATCTGAAGGCAGTTGGGACCACGGTCACCAAGAACACCATTGATAACACAGTTCCAAAAAGTGTCCCTGCTTACAAAGGCACATGCACAAGCCAGTGAACATCTAAATGATTCAGAGAAGGCTTGGGAGAAAGTGCTGTGGTCAGGTCAAATCAAAATCAAGCTCTGTGGCATCAACTCAACCTTCCGTCTTTGGAGGAAGAGAAATGCAGAGTATGACCCAAAGAACATCATCCCCACAGTCAAGGCGGAAACATTATGCTTTGGGGCTATTTTTCTGTGTAGTTTACAAGACGGCTTCCTCAGTACCGTAAAATCTTGCCTGAGAACCGCCTTCTCTCGGCCAGAACACTAAAATTAAATTGGGTCATTGATGGATCTTCCATCAGACCTCAAAACATACCCCCAAGGCAACACGCAAGTGACTCTGGTTGATAGTTCGTCTCTCTCAATTAAAATAAAACTACCATAAAGATTAGCCTGTTCACTTCTTTGTGAGCAAACTTACAAATTTAGCAGGGGATCAAATAATTATGTCTCCAACTGCATGCTCTTAAAGAGAAAAAGAATTGGGCATGAAGTACCTGCGACATCTGTGGAAACAAACTGATGGCAAGTGGCAGAGCCAGGCTGAAGGCAGCGAGACACACGAGACTGTGGACAGGCAGGACGAGCCTCTTTTGTCTCTGCAGGAGAGGGAGCCTGACGGGAAACAGAGTCAGTTGTCAGCCATACACCCAGACCATGGGCAAAAGCAACAGGTTCTCACACACAACACAGTGCAACATAGCCTGGGCTGCATATATAGTCAACAAACACACATACGCTATGAGTGTATAGGGACCAACCAGCTACACATTTTAAAATAAAGGTGAATAGAAGCTGGATCATCTTGTTATATTTATAATCTTCTGTTGAAAACTTTAGGTTCTGGCCAGGGTCCAGCAAAATGTGCTTAAGAAAGGAACATGACAAACACCCCAAGACATGGACGGAGTCTCCAACCCTGTTCAGGTGCCAGTCAGCACAAGACCTATGCAGCACTAGGCAGGCTACTTTTCCACACCATTCATCACCGAAGTTAATTCAGTGCAGTTAAGCTAAATAAACCCCGGCAAGAAAGTCATTTGTCAGGACCTGATAAAACTCACGTGGATCAGCAGGTGAGCAGATCAAAACATTTTGATTTCACACACACTATCAGCTGTCCACTCCGTCGTTACACATGTTTAGCTTAAACAAGCCTTTAATCACCATTTATGCAGTTAAAACTGAACCGCATGATCCTTTGCTAACATTTTGCAAAAGGTTTCAAAAATGTATTCCCATGAGCTAAAGAAAACAAATGCATGTTAATTTTTTAAGCGCATTTAATAAATCAAACAAATGAAATATGTTTCTCCTCTCTCTCCTCGCTAACCCTCCACTAGGATAATCCCCCTCTACATTGAGCGGGACAGCGAAGCTCAGCAGGAGCTTGAGAAAGAGCCGCTCTGTCTCTCCACCGCTAGCGACGCCTCTCCCCCTAACGAGGAGAGCTACTGCCTAATGAGGGAGCTCATTAACACATATGGCTGCCTTGGTTTAATTAGGCTCCGTGCACACACGCGCGCGCGCACACACACACTCACATGTGCAGATACACACACGTGGAAAACTGCATTTTTAACAAAAAAAAGTCAACGGGAGAAAAGTTGCAAGGTATGTGAGACGTGACAGGAACTTGGATTCGGGCTCATGTGCAAAATTTAAAAACTCTTTTTGGTCAGGTGAAAAACCTGAAACCAACCAAATCGGGGATATCATTTAATGTAATACTGCATTCACGGGATCTGACTACAACCTGGCTAGTGGCCATATTTTGGTCAAGATCTTACCCAGGTTGAACTGTTTATATGGACCTGTGTCTCCCTGTTACCATGATCAAACTGGCTGTTAGACTATCCCCTGCTGACCTGTGGCGAAACACAGCACTAGATGATGATGGAGGAAAAAAATAAAAAAAAACAGCATCATAATCAAACTTAATATTGTTAGTCGTTCTACTTATAACCAAGTGCATTACTGTGAAATGAAACAGCAAATAAAAGCATCAGAAATTAACACATAATCAACTACAACTGTTTTCCCCCTTTAATGTGGACTAACAGAAAGAATTTCTAAATTACTAAATCTAGGATATCATATTTATATTGTTAATTTTTATTATACAAGTGTCCTAGAGCAGCAGCCCCCAACCCCCGGGCCTCGGTCCGTGAGTCGTTTGGTACCGGGCCGCGAGAGTTGAGGCTCAGGTGTGAAATGTATAGTTTTCAGGGTTTTTAGCGTCATTTTGTTATCGTTTTTATCGTTTACTCGGTTTTCCTGGGTCTTTTCACGTGTGTTATGAATAAATTTTCTTTTTTTCGGTACCGGTACTAGTTTTATTTTGTTGTATTTATCCGCAACACCTTAAAGGCCGGTCCGTGAAAATATTGTCGGGCATAAACCGGTCCGTGGCGCAAAAAAGGTTGGGGACTGCTGTCCTAGAGATTGCCCAAAATGTGCCCAAATGTGTTCCCGTTTATTAAAAATGAATTCCTGAAAGCCAAACGGTTCATTTTTATTCACTCGTTCGCTTCTGACGAGCCATCATTTGATTTATTTTGACATGTTGGCCAGTTAGAGCAGAAAGAAGCATGCAAACATGTGTCAAGAGGGATTGTGTAATACAGACTTTTCACAAATGTTACAAAAAAAAGGAAAAAATAATGGTGAGCATGTCTATTTTTAGCAATATTTTTGGTGTCATATTTCAATATGAAAGAGCCTTAACATGGCAGTACCTCCTCTTTGACTCCCATCACCCTTTGGAACACAAACTTGGAGTAATTAGGACCCTACACCACCGGGCAGAACATGTTCCCTCTAAGCCTGAAGGGAAAAAGAAGGAACACACACATGTAAAGGAAGCACTCAAAACGTGCGGCTATCCTAAATGGGCGTTCTTAAAGTCAGCAAAGAGGCACAGAAAAGAAGACCAGACACCAGCGAGGGAGGATAAGAAGGACAGACGCAACAACATTGTCATCCCCTATGTAGCCGGTGTATCAGAAAAACTTAGGAGAGTTTTCTCCAAGCATGACATCCCGGTGCATTTCAGACCCAGCAACACGCTCAGACAAAAACTGGTTCACCCGAAAGACAAAACGCCAAAACACAGACTTAACAATGTGGTGTCTGCTGTACAGTGCAGCGAGGAATGCCCAGACCTCTACATCGGAGAGACCAAACAGCCACTTCACAAGCGCATGGCACAACACAGAAGAGCCACCTCCACAGGACAAGACTCAGCAGTCCATCTGCATCTTAAGGATAAAGGACACTCTTTCGAGGATGCCAATGTTCACATTTTGGACAGAGAGGACAGATGGTTTGAAAGAGGAGTGAAAGAAGCCATCTATGTCCACTGTGAGCGACCATCTTTGAACAGAGGCGGGGGTTTACGACACCAACTCTCTGCCATCTATAATCCAGTTTTGAGATCCCTTCCCAGACGCCTTAACGCCCACTCACATCCTGGGCCATCTGACCTCAGGAATTCGCATGATAAGGTGGGGCCAGGTTTCACAATGAACACACCCGAAACTCTGGCTGATTGGGACCCACACCCAGTTTCACACCTTGGCTCAGGCGATTAGAGGATCATCAGGGGGTCCTTTTGTCCCTCTGTGGGGGGATACTCCCACTAGGTTTATATCTGGGACTCTCCACCATTTGACCTTAGAACTGAAGAAGCTTCTCGGATGAGAGGTGAAACGTCTTCAAGTAACTTAAAGAAGTCCAGACGCTTTTCTTTGCAAGCTCCTTTGACTACGATGACCTGGATGACTGAGAACCTTCACAGACATTTTAACATGGCCAGTTTTGACCATTGTGTTTATCTAAACAGTCTCGCTACTGCAGGAAATATACTATCATTTATATTATTAAATTGTTATAAATAACACCTGACTTAGAATTTAAATGCTGAAACAGTAAACCTGACTCTGAATCAGGTAACCTGGGTATCTTACAGCAAATGGAAATTCCCATTGCAGATTAATGCAGTCTGGGACTTAAATAAATAAACAGATGAAAGTCCAGAATTCACTGCACCCCCTCACAGCTACTGAAGCACATGAAGGCCAGAACCTGCAGTCACTCCCCGTGTATGTGTTCTCAGCAGTGTAATCCATCACTGAGGGGCCGCCCGGCGACGTGTCTCCGTCCCCTTGTTCTCGCTCCATTGAGAGCCAGTGAAGGCGAGCTGATGTGGAGGACGGCTGAGCAGCGCTGCAGCCAACCCTCGGAGATCTACGCTCACCCCACCGCTGCTTTCTCTCTCGCTCACGGTTCAGTCATTCAGCTGCCAGGAATCCCAAACACACCTGGGCAGTCGGCCCCACCGACTGAGCCCGCCCACTCTGAGAGGTCTAGACAAGTGCTGTCACGGATCTGCAGAGACGGCTGCATTCCTCGCTGCACCACAGGCACAGTCGCGCCATCGATCAATGGGCATCTGCATAAACACCCTTTGTCATTAAGGCACCGTTACCGTCATCGCACACAACGCTGAACCAGTAGAGCTGATGTGCAGTATCGAATCAGTATTAAACAACAGCCGAGTAAATAACGAAAGAATTGCAAATATT
Source organism: Perissodus microlepis (assembly GCF_051167445.1). Taxonomy (NCBI): domain Eukaryota; kingdom Metazoa; phylum Chordata; class Actinopteri; order Cichliformes; family Cichlidae; genus Perissodus; species Perissodus microlepis. The sequence goes on along the minus strand of NC_140479.1, from coordinate 29,006,928 downwards.
CTTTTCTTTTACAAAAATTGGACGGCTTTATAATTAATTTGTGGTGATTTAATTAGAAGACAGCTGGATCCTTGAATTATTCTAACTCATGAAACTTTCACCTCCTTCATTACCGCCATAACAGCATAATTAGCCTCTTTAAAAAATAGTTTATGGAGTTTGATAAAGACAGTGATTCTCTCCATTAAGACTTAATTAAATTAGTTATTTTTCCTGCTGCAAACACTGGCTGTTTGGTCTTCTTTTCCTAAAAAAAAAACCTATTCATATCAAAATGAAATGCATATTAAGGGATGCATTTAAAGTGCAGAGCACAACCTCACTACTTGTACAGACAACAGAGGTTAACATCAGCAGTTCCAACAGACACAATCTACAGAAAGTTAATAGCATAAAAAGCCAGAGAAGTCAACTTTCCAGTGAAAGGAAGAGATCAGTCTCCATTGAAAATCAAGATTATATTTTCATTTGAAAGACATTGCAGGGAATTCTTTATTTGATCAGGAACAGTGTGGTTCTTCTACTGTTATCCTGTTTTTGTGGATATAAAAGCGATGGATCTCAACAGCACACTTTAAGACAGACGATAAGGAATCAGAAAATCCAAACATCTAAACGGCATCAACATCTTTCTGCCTTCAGTCGTCCGATACATTCACAGGATAGCTTTATTAGGTGCACCTATCGGTGCTAGTATCGGGTTGGTTCCCGTTTTGCCTTCAGAATGGTCTTAATTCTTCATGGCAGAGATTCAACAAGACGCTGGAAACATTCCAGACATATTGACATGACAGCATCACACAGGTGCTGCAGATTAGGCAGCTGCATGTCCGAAATGCAAATATCCCATTCATATTCAAGAAGCCAGTCTGAGATGATTTGAGCTTTGGGTTATCCTCCTGGATCCTGGGAACGGGAAGGTCATCAACAATACCGCTGTGTAGGCTGTGGCTTTTAAACAACGCTCAACTGGTGCTAAGTCTGCCAAGAAAACACCCCAAATACCATTACACCACCACCAGCCTGAAACATTTATATAAGGCAGGTGGGATCCTACCATCCGAAAGCTGTAGCAGGAATTGATTGGCATTGAAATGGCAGCAGGTCAGCTGTTTCTGAAATACTCGGAGTGGCCTCTGCATCATCAAGAATCATTTCTCTTAACAATTCTGATGCTGGATTTGAACTTCTGCAGTGTGTCTTGTGTTAAACAGCAGCTGAACAGGTGGAAACACAGATAGTTACAATGGCTAAACTAAGTGGAGAAGTGTTTCTTACTTTTCCAGTGCAGACATGATCAGGGGAGGAAGCACCAGGATTGGCATGGGCATGACTACTCTGGTCAGGGCTGTCTCCAAGAGAGCCTGCATAAGAAAACATAAACCAGGAATATTAAAAAATACAAATAAATTTGCTTTGAATCTGGGAAACAATGCAATCATTTAAGTGTTTAAATGCACGAATACTGACGTGTGAAAGCAAAACACTTAAACTTTAAATTGTTTGCCATTTAAAAGCATTATAGTGCACATGTTGCTAAACAGCAATACCAATAACATGATCAATTTAATTTTCAGAGCTGAGGACATACATGCCTGGCAGCTACTCTTGATGTTCCCACCACGTTGCCGTTGTTGTCGAGCACGCTGATGCCCTCTGACAGCTCAGAGTGCCTCATGAGCACCACGTTGCAGACATTTGCACTCGCTGTGAAGACAGAAGAATGTTTTTTAAGATCAAAGGGAAACGTGCCACTGCCACTAGGAGTGTAACATATAGTCATATTTCCAGACAGTGACAAGTTGGGTGGGGTTTTATTTTGGCTCTGTAACTCAGCTCAGTGGATTTGGAATGAGGAAATCATGATGTTATGGACAGAGATAGAAAAGGTTTTTTTAAAAAAGCAATTTTTAAATAGCCCCACCGTTTTGACAGCCTTAAAAGTAATCAGTCTACTAACTGATAAACAGGTTTTCTATGAAGACGCCCACTGGAAAAGGGAGGTTTGATTTCCTTTTATAAGTCCTATAAGGATGAAGGACTAAACTTTGTTTGTTCTGAACTGCATGGATGGATTCAGAAGTTGCACATATTCTTTTTCAAGATGTAAACGCCACATCAGTGTCCTGTGATTATTAAATATTTGCTCAAAAATAATGAAGCATCTTGGCTCTAAGGATGGTAATATCAGTCAATGGGTCATATGGCTGGTCCACCACTTTGATGAAATTCAGAGTGACTAACCTCTGGCGCTGACTTTTCCTCTTGGATTTCTACGAGCGTGACCTTTTGTTTTCTTGTGAAATATATTTAAAAATCTGGACTGACATTAAATTTACTACAGACCCTGATGCACTACAATAACTTTGATGAGCCTTTAACTTTTTATCATGAAGTGAAAAATCATCATTTGTCCAAAATGTTGTAATGTAAGAATCAGCATAAAACTAACTATAGAACTGGCAGCAAGGCAGTAAAACTGCAAGGACACTCAGCTGCCAACAAGAAATAATAATACTTTAACACACAGATTGATTAAAAAACAGAAACTTGTAATACCCGTACATAATGTTTCTTTCAAATTATATCATATAAGGCTCGAGTCATCACTTATTTGTTTCTTTTTTGCTAGAAAAATAGGAAATAACTGCAGCGTGTACATGCAAACATGTGCAAATATACACAGAAATACAGTATATTAGGCAAAAACAGAGTTTGTACAATTCTAATGACATTTAAAAGTCAGTATTTGTTGTGACCTCATTTATTCTCCAACACAGGCTGAATTCTCTTAGGCACTCTCCCCACTGACTGTAGCCCCAAAGCTTGGCAGAGCCTCCGCCATGCTTTACAGATGGCTACAGACACTCACTGTTGTACTTTTCTCTCGATCTCCTCCGTCCACACTGACAATGACTTGAATCAGACTTAAAAATTGCTTTCATCACTCCATAAGACCTGTTGCCACCAACTTTCAGTCCAGTTCTTGTTCAGTTTGGCATACTTCAGCCTGTTCTCCTTGTTTACTTTCCATAAGAACAATGACAGCCACCCTTCTTTCACTGACACATGGATCAGCTGACGCGTTGGCTGTATCACTCAGGTCCTGTGTGAACCCTTTGCTGGATTTTTTCCTATTTCTTAAGGATATAATTTTCAGATACTGTTAATCAGCTGTAGACATTTTTTAGGCCTGTCACAGTTTCCTAAAATTTTTTGAAGTCACACTGCACGCTACACTGCAATAGGCCAAGTTGTTGACTCTCTGGTAATCACCTATTACTCAAGACCGCTTTTAAAAGATATAAAGAAATGAAGCGTGGCTCAAGACTTGCACAAGACTGTTCTTTCAAATGAAATAACCTATTAACTACATTAACTCAAGGATTGGTACTAGACCTATAATAAAGATAAAGAATTTCTGTTTGCATATTTACATTAAATATCTACAACTGCATGTTATTTGCACATTTTTGGTTACACAATAATGTTAGATGAGCAGCCTATCATTGATCTACAGTCCATTTTAACACATCAGGATATGCAATTAGGTCAGAAAACACCACAGCTTAAGAAATCGCTTTTGCCCTTGTTCCCTCCTGTATGGAAAATCATCTCTTGTAAAAGAAGCTAACAGGCTGAACTGACATTGTTATGAAAACTCCAAACTGCCAATTACCACCGCTGAGTATCCCTGTGGAAGACACTGAACTCCTGTTTACTCTTCTCACTCCTTAAATGAAGAACATTATTGCCATGTCACTTGTGTCAGCGTTCAGAAAACTGAAGCCGTGCCTCTGCGAGACTCTGACGCACACAACAGTCAGATCACAGAGAACAGAATCACGAAGGCTGGCAGGTTGACAAACAGCGGCGTTGCTTCCCTCTGATTATTCACGAAAACTAAAATGAACACAAATGTATGTTAATATAGATTAACCTTTCTTCTTGACTCTAATAGGAATAAGACAAACTCGTTTTAGAGAGTTTAGTGGTGCTGCCCCGAGCCTTTTTAATTTAAGACAACAGCGTTCAGAGTTATCTCTACTAAAGGCCGCAGGGCTGGCAGGTCGCTTTGTGAGGGGAATTCAATTGACTGAGCAAATAACTCTTTTTACCTATAAGGGATTTTTTTACCCAGACCAGTTAATAATAAAAAGGGACAGACAGGGTTTTGGCGAGGAACAAACAGGAACAAACACTACAGTTAAATAGAAACTCTTAAATACATAAATAAAAGCATCAAAGTAATTACTAAATTAAATTGATAAATGCAAAATCTGCACAGCTTAATGTTGAAATATCTGCCTGTCATTTGTAATTATTTAAAATAATTACATTTGTGTACATTTTAATCATCAGTCTCATAACTGGTGGTACACTCACAGAAATACATCCAAGAATTTTTTTGTACATAATTAATTTCTAAATATCACAAATAATGACAAATAAGACAACAAATAATTAACCCCCTAAATTTCTGCCAGCGTGGCTTTCCCTCCAGTTAAGGTCTTCATAATCTAATTGAATGACAGGCCGCCGCTTGATTAGGTTATTACAAATAAATCTAGCCTTAAGTAAGCAAACAAAATCAAATGGGCGAAAATTCAAACGGCCCTTTGCTTTTGTTCGCTTCAATTAGCCATTTTAATTACCTCTTATATTGGCCAAGCAAAACAACAACAGGAACAACAATGAACAAACAGAAATCAGGTAAATGAGGCCTTGACATAGACGCCACTTTAAGGGTAATTATCCAATTTGTTTGCGGCAGCAGAGTTCTAACAAGCAGCCAATTACCAGGCAAAGGCTGCGCTGTAGAAACCTGTTGATTTAATTAGAAGAACCGCCATGGTAAGGAAAGGGGGGGGGCAAGCAAACAATTTAATTATGAGCCAGCAGCCCGGGGCATTCTGGGACACGGGTCTATACCCCTGGGTGTGATTGTGTTTGCGGGAGAGTGGCATGAAAATCAGCTTTGTGGCTGCACACACAAAGCCGGCTGTCAACGCGACGGTAAGCCTGCAGAGAGGAGAGCGGGCGGAGGGGAGCGGCGTGAAACAAAAATCGCTCTATTTAGCTTTCATACAGGGAATTATTGTGATCACAAAACAGCTTAAATAAAAAAGGTATAATACATCAAGAGCAAGGAAAAGAAAACAATCAGCTTGTGTGTGCGTTTTTTTAAATATACCTTTTAATAGCAATTATTGCAGAGCTGTTAGCCAAAGGTGTTTCATTTGTTTCTATAAAACCCCCAATTGTTTTATTACTATTACTAAAAAATATCTAAGCTATGACATTTACTTTAAATGTCCATCCTAGGCTTAACCCTTCTCTGTCCCACGAGAAGCTCACCTGACTTTTTACATTTTTATTTAACTTACCCACTGCTGGGAAGGGGATGAACCTCTGCACCAAAAGCCTGGTGGTTGGGCTGAAGCGGCTCGCTCTCTGGATTAAAACGTTTAACCCAACCTGAAGATAAACCAGACACAGATGATATGATCAGACACTGTGTGTTTGAAAAGCCAGCACAGAAAATTTGGAATTCAGAGCTCTTTCTTTCAAAGGGGATGAGCAGAGCACGAGAACAGCCACCACCAGGCTTAAACATACAAGCATCAGAAAAAGGATCCCTGGGAGAAAGTGGACTAAAATTATGGGCAATGTGTTTAAACATTTGATGAACGTAACTTTGCAGTGTTTTAACATTTCAGATTGGTGCATTCAAAAGGCTATATGCGCTCAAATAACACACCACCACGCCACTTCATCCTCCAGCTCCCTCTAGCCCTGCGGGGGGTCGTCACCAGAGCGGACGTTTAATTGGAGCGTGCCTGCCCCCCTCCAGGGATGTCGTACCAAACTCCAGACACCCCGCAATTTCTTTCTGTGCTTGCTGCCATTGTCAAGCCTGAGGGCATCAGCCGGATGAACACCCAGCAGGACCAGTAATTGGCTTGGTTGGAGCTCCTTGTCCACACTAAGGGTTGTGTCAGGCAGGTGTGTGAACGGGTATTACGCCCCTATGACATTTTATTCTGTGATGACATAGAGGTAAGAAGAGAGGTTCAAGTGATTGGGATATTATGAAGTCTGCTTTTTTATAGTTATGTTGATATCCACCTTATTTGAAATTTTGCCATTTTGGATATTTGGTGTTTAACTTAAGAAGTAATGCGGTGAAAGACCACATGCTGAAACTGCACAGAAGCCCAGATTACCAGTATTTTCTTCTGGTTATCAAGGTGGTTACAGGAACCCTTCGTTTAGTGTATGTAACAGACAAATTAATAAATAATCTGCAAAAAAAAAAAAAAAAAAAAGGCTGATTGGACATTTTTTTCCCCATCTGTAGGTAATGAAGGGATTACAAAGACCTGCTTCTATACATTGTTCCTAGTTTCAGTGAATTATCAGTTAACCTGATGGATCCTTAGATGTCGAATGAGACTAATACTACTATTTGGTGATTTTCAAAATCCTTTATAATGGCCGATATAATCATAGATTTTTTTCAGACACAGCACATACACAGATCCCGCAAATAGTTGTTAATGAGTCTTTAGTCCACAACAAATCATGGATTTCTCATTTACATTACTTGGATCAGCTGGTTGTTGGGTTTGTGGTGTTCCAAACATTTGTTGCCAGCAGGGAAGTTGCACTGTTTTGGTAGAAAAACTATGCAACATCAACACTCATGCCAAGGTTGAAGGCTTTACTTTTTTGGTTTTTCCTTTATCAGTCAACACAAGTCAACACAAGATTTGCTGGGACTTACAGTAATGGACACTGCACTGGTAACCGCCCCAAGGTATCCCTGCAGGAACTTGGAAGCTGGAGCTGGCTAAAGTGGCAGAAAACAAGAGGAGACAACATTATAAAAGCACTTTAGCTGAGCAACAAAAAAAGGCATTTGTAATGTGTGTAGTAATGGGCCAGCTGGGATGCCATGCAGGTACAGTACCTTGGAGGCATTGCGGTTGCTGTAGTTAACACAGGCATTGTGACTTTGGTTCAACCACTGCCATACAAAGGAGAGGAAAGTGAAAAGTATAGTAAGATGTAATAAACTGCAATAATAATAAGTTTCATTCAAGGTGATTCTCCTGTGCATTTAAAATCAGCTAAAAGAAGCATCTTAACCTACAGGCTCAGCCACTGGCTCTGTCAAGCATACGAGCAGAATCAGTGACAGAAGAGACTCCATTATTTAAACAGTGGCAGCCTCTGTCTCACACCACCCGGATTTCTTATAATTAATTCTTAATTTATTCTATTCATTATTGTTTCTGCTTTTTTTTTTTTTTAAGCATTTTCCATTAATCCCACAGCTTTACAACTGGTCATTCTTAGTTTTGTCAAAACAAAATCACTAACATGGCAAAACATGATGGATGCAATGATTTATAATAATGGATGGTAATATATTGTCACATAAATAGTCAACACTTGCTCATTCGTTGTTTTTCTTGAGGCACTACCTACAGCATATGTGCCATCTTTACAAAGTGAAGTAATTTAGAAAACCAAACTTGTACTACGCCAGAGATGAATTTCGAAGAAATACCTGCCAGAAGACAGTAGACGCGAGTGTTTGATTAGGGAGAAGGAGGCCAACAACCTGCAAAAAAAGAAAGGAAAATTTAATAAAGGAAAATCAATAAATTATTATTATTTGTAGCATTGGTACTGTATGAGTGTGTGCTTTGGAAAAACAGAGTTTATGAAAACCACTCTTACCACTGGTGTGCCAAACGGGATAAAACCTGGTAAAAGATGATCAGTATTACCACTCTTACAATTTCACCTCTACCCTTTTTCTCAGATTTACTATAAATCTATTCTTTCGTGCAGAAATGTCCAAGCCCTTCAAAAAACACTGTTCTCTTCTTTCTAACTTTGGATCATGAGGCCAGTTCCTATTGGTCTGACATTCATGTGGTATGTTGGTCCTAACATGTTAATTGCTTCTGTCCTTTCCTTCTTTTCTTTGTTCTCACTTCCACTACGGTCATCCTACAAAAAAGGGTGCTTTCAAACTGAACCAAAGTGCTAGCATTTGCTTCTTCACAAACCCCAAGTAGATCTCTGTCAGCACAGCAGAGAGGTTTTAATCAGCGCCCAGCTGAGCGTGACCTTTTCCAGGCCTGAGACAACCTGAAGAGCCCTGTTGAGCCATGACAGTCTCTAAGGTGAAGACGCCTCCGTATTGGACCACTTAAAAGCCCCGAGATTCCCCTCCACTCCAAAGTTTCCACTCTTAGATACGCTACCTGACATCCGAAAAGGCATGAGGATCTTCTCCCCTGTGTCAGGGTGGATGATGGCCTGTAATAGGTGCATAATGATAACAATCAGACAGTAATGAGCACCGAATGATTTGGGTTAAGTCAGTTCATATGACTTATAAAGAGAGTACTGCTGTGAAAATAACTAAAAGAAAGTTACTGCTCAGGGTATTTAATATTAACTTGAATATATAAAAACCACTGAGAAAATGGTTTCAAATCAATAGATTAACCAGTTATTGCTAATCTACTTATTTATTTACATCACTCATTTAATCATATTTCAGGAACAATGCATTGCACTTGGGGAGCTTTTGAAAAACCTTACTTCTTTGACAAATATAACAGTTTGACATGTTTGCTAAAACGAAAAGTAATTCAACAAAAGTTTGTTATCTTCACAAGTAAAAGAAAAATAGTGACTGAGTTGTCGGATACAGTATGATAACGCTTTAAAGCAAGCCAAAAGTATTCACCACAGCAAAAGCTCCCTTTAAGAAGCTAAATATGCTAATGCTAATGTAAAATACTTGGAATAACAATATGCTGATGCATAAAAGTACGAAACACCAGTGTCATTACCAATTGTGGGGTGCCGTAGAAACCGAACCCTAACACTTAACACGATATGTACAACAAATCTAATTTCTGTTATGGTTTGGGTAGCGAGAGCTATCGTTTTTAGCATGTTAGCATGCTATCATCTTCTAATTTAAATTAAAACACAAAGTAAAGTTGAACCAGGCAGTTTTCATGGACAGTTAAGGGATATCTAGTGAATGAAATTTATCCTGCAGACTGCCTGCACACACTGTCAGCTGAATGTACAAATTGGTTGCAACCACATCCAATGGCTTAATTAACTCCCCCGAAACAGGGAGCAAATTTTAACAGCAGTCTTTTCAGCTAGACTAAGGTACGAGGCATTTTCAAGGTTTACCTTCTCATCTACCACACAAGAAAGCATTTGATCAGTTTCAGATTCATTCTACAACATTACAACAACTTAACCAAACCGTCAAAGTGATAAAGAACCACAGGAAGGACCGGCAACATTAGGTAAGGCCACCATAGAGCCATGATTCCAGAGTCACTGAGTGAATCTTGGATGACATAAAGAGACAGAAGCAGCCAAAATTAATTATGGCAGGTATTTCCAGACAAATAGGAGACTAACTTTAGAAAGCCCATTTACTTTTAAATGATTTTAGAAGGATTGTGGGATGTTTTTTGTCAATTCTACACAAATATTCAAGCAAGTACACCAGACATTATCCCGTCAGTTTGCTATTCCCACTGTTACAAAGTAGATAAGACAGATGATGTGTCTTTCCCCCACTGCCTTAACAGTGATCAAATCTGCAGATTGGAAAAGAACGAAAGCGATTACACTGCTTCCTCAGGCTCATGGAGCCAAGCTTCGACTTGTAAAAGACCACATACGTACATGTGATAGATATACCACTATCATGGCTGAATATAGATTTTCCTCTTAGTCTTGAATGAACTTGGGATGCAGTAAGAAAAATCTGGAGACTAGTTTAAACTATAATGATCTAACAAACTACACAAAGAGTTCTAGGTCTTTAACACTCAGAAAGAGTATAAACCTTAGAAGCACATGAATAAGGCAAGCACCATGCTGAAGGATAGGTCAGTTTTGGGGAGTTTTGGCAGTTGACAACCCTGAAACCCTGCAAGAGCACCAACTGTTGCATGTTCTCATACAAAAACAAACCTGGACGTAAGCCAGCCTTCAGTGTTCATATGGAGCCCAGTTTGAGCTGGATTTGGTTTCATTCGTGCAGAGTGTGAAATTGTTTATGTAGACTGAACTGCATATCCTACACATGAAATGGAAGCAATAGCAACCATAATGATAAAAGAAGAGTTACTTACTTAAGATTTGTCTCAACAGCCCTTTATACACACATTAAACCTGACCCAAAGACAAGTTTATGTCGACAAAATACATACTTTAACGTAAAGTCCACTGCATCCCATCCGTGGTTTTGAAAATTAGTTCTAAAGATGAGAGGATACTTTTGGTTCATCTGTATTTAGAGTGTTTGATTAGATCCTTAAATACACATTTTAGTGTCGAGTTAAATATGAGCAAAAACTGAGATGTGACGGCTTTTCATTTTTAATTTTCCAATGAAAATGCACATTTTAAATAAATAAGGTGGACGTGGGAAGTCATAAGATTTAAACAGCATCTAAATTAAAGAAATGCCAAACAAAGTCCAAAACTAATTTCACAGTGCTGACATTGCACTTAAAAATACATTCATTAAATAATTCATCAATTCATTACATTAATTAAGTTTTATTTAGGTGAGGAATAAATGTCAAACATATAAATCTCTGGCAGTGTTGGACGTTGGCAGTTTGTAAATAGATATTAAAACTTTAAATAATTTTCTCCCACTTTAACCGGCTGCACCTGTAGTTCAACGACTGTCAGCCGTCTTGCAGAGCTGGCACTTCCAGCTAATTAACACTGGAGGTAAAACCGCTCGCCTGCTTCAGTGTCTAATTTTAATGTAGTTACTTCAACATGGAAGCCTTTTTTAATGTTGTTTTTGTACACTCTTTGGTATATTTGCGGTATAAGCACGTAACACCAGTCAAACCTTACCCGCTTCGAATGACGTTACTGTTTTTTTGGAGTGTTTCACTTAGATCGGACTCAATAATGACATTATATAGAGATGGATCGTATTTCATCTGCTTCTCTTAATAGACAAAGTAAGCAAAAACAGAGAAATCTCACCTGCTTTATTTTCTGGGCTTGCCAAAGCTGTAAAATAAAATGAATAAGAAAAAGTAGAAAGTCTTTCAATGCTTCTGTGTTTAACGGGGATAGTTTGTCTGTCTACAATATAGTTTACAAATTTAATATGTAAAAGAAAATTAAATAAAAAATTACATTAAAAAAATGATGAAATTTCAATTATTATATTTTGCAATTATTAACAGGACTGTACGGTTAATAATATTGTTGAAATTAAATGAATTAAAATGACTAAATTTGGTTTATTTTTACAATTAAAATTGTTTGTAGTACATCAGCTATTGCAAAGCAGTAGACTTGAAAAGAACAGATATTTCAAATTTAAATATTTCATCTGAACGTTTAAACAATTAAAAATATTGATTGTAAATACCTCCTTGGATAAAATAGAAGGTTAAGTATATTCACAGAGTCTGCTTCACAGAGAAATTACTGTACAACAAATAACGAATAAGTTGCTTCAACAGTGTAAATAAAAACTAATTATTAAAATGTTGCAACAATATAAACCTCGTTCATACCATAAATATTTCCCTGGCACAAACATTAAAGCAGCTATTTTTGATTTAGCATTCAAAGGCCGGTTAGTGCCTGCAGTGCACAGATAATCCACTCAAGGGCAGGAGACACATGTCAGACTGCACAGAGGCTTTTCAGAAAGGTTTGCAGCGTTTCAGATGCTGAATTCTCACAAACTGATGTTGATGTGAGTTTTCAACTCAAGCTGACGCATATTTACCTGAGCATCCGTCACTCCCAGAGGCAGAGTTCCTTGCTTGAAATGGTCAAGCAGCTCGACGCACTCCCGCAGCCGTTTCTGATGTGACGGAACATGAAAGTCAATAAAATGTGAAACCAAGTCTGGCCACTCTCACCTGAAAGTCTGTGTCAGCTTAGATGTGTATTTGCCCTCCTGCTATTTACGTCTAGGCCTCAATGTGTGATAATTATGTTTTACTAAAACCTCCGTGCTGATTTTCATGTGACAAATGAGTTCCCTAAAAGGTAATGAGGAGCTTACTGTGGTGTGATCATTGTCTAATATGGAGGAAAATACAAGGTCATGAGGACCAATTTGTTCTAATGAGCTCGCCATCTGTGTGTGTATGTGTGTTGACGTTTCTGTAATTGTGCGTGTCAGTGTTAGCCGTGCACTTTTTTTTTTTTTTTTTACTGTATGCACAGGAGGTCATGTGTGCGTGCGACCGAAGGCAAATCAGGGCTGTCCCTGATCCACTGTCTGCATTAGGGGCAAGTTGAGGCGATGCCTGGCCCAGCAAGGTGTCATGTGTATCAGTGTGTGTGTGGGTGAGTGTCTAAGCATATGCACTTTCCACCCCTCCCAGCAGCCCCATATGTCCACACCTCATCACATCCCGGGAGGTACTGCAGCTATTAGTGTCACCAAAGAACCCACTAACGGCTTCATTACCCAGAGCACTAGAGCTGTGATAGCTCCATGAGCAAAATTACCACAACACAACCAAGAACTGTGGAAATGTTGCAATGAGCAGAGCAGCCTAACATTTACAGAGAATATCCTGTAACCTAAAGGTGGCACATTTGCTGGCAGTAGCTGAGAATCCTTCATTTTAAGTATACCTTTGAGGTTTTCTTCCTTTAATTCAACACCTCCTTCAGTAAATTTTGGCTAATGTTGAATCCCACAAGATTATTGTGCTGCCGTTTTAGCCCAGCTAGGAAACCACTGCGGTTATATAAAACCTGACTTCTCTAAAGATCACCATCACAGATCATCTGATGGAGTTTGATGTCATTTGTATGCAGATATTGTGATACTGTGGCTAACTTGGTTAATAAGCAGTCCCGATAGGACGCATGTGATCCATGTAACAAATCCAAAGGTTTGTTTACCTCTGTCACAAAGAGCGTGCTGGGGTCAATCACGTCCAAGAAGTGCCTGAACCGGCCAAAAAACGTGTCCTGAGAGACAAACGAGATGCACATTCATTCATTCATATACAAAGCAATTGTTAGCAATATTGTTTTTTTATTTAAAGACCAAACATTAAACTGCAGATGCAACTTTAAATATATAATCAGTGGAAAAATCCTGATCTGGAATGTATAAGTTCAAAAAGTCCAACTTTCCACCCAGTCTGCATATAGATTGTTGATCAATTATATGCAGCCAAATCATGATTATGAATCGAGAGCCATGGAGATTCCAGCTATCGCCCAGTAAACAGCAATATTACCGCTCGCCAGCTGTTTAAACACGCCAGGTGGAGCCTCCTCATTAATGCCAGAGACAAACTGTTTCCTATCTGCATCTTTTGCACACCCGAAACTACTCACACCGTTTTGTAATTAATTCTAATAATGACTGTGCCAGAAATACCTTTCGAGAATTTATTCATAACCGAGCATAAGGAATAATTTAGGGGAATCAGCAACGCGCCACGCAGCCTTGAAAGCCTCCTATCCCTCCCTAACTGGAGTTTAATTACACTAACTGCTAATTTGGATGAAAATCTGGTATCTGACTCACTGCTGTGCCTCGTGACTTCCTGAACATATGGATGGTTTGTACAAACATGGCACAGGGGAAAAGTTGTTAAATCTGGTACATTCAATTACTCACCGGTGCCACTCCAGTTTGACCAGTTTGAGTCGATACTCGAGTGGAACAGAGGGGACTTGTCTCAGCTTTACTGGAAGGGTAACAGGGGCTTAATCGTATCATTATGTTGTATCAGATCCTAATTTATGAAGACGCAGCCTTTTGAGTTGGTTTCCACATTTCAGCTTCGTCTGAAATTCCACTTTCAATGGAGTAAACTTAACAGTTTTTATTAAAGAAAATTCAAAAAAAATATCTCCATATAATAATTTCACAGGATCAAAATAGGGAATGCTGGAAATTCAATTTTTCCACAGTTCATGCCATACCGTTATACCGGAGTACAGATGGAGACTTATAACACCTAGCCATTACAAAAGGCTAAACCTCCCCAACTTAGACCAATAGAGTTGGAGTTAAATGCAAATCACCTCAGTGATAGTTACAAAACTATGAAAGCACAGAAATTAGAGCTACCAAAACAAATAACCATCCTCTGGAACAAGAGATTAGGCTTTGGTCTTTTTCAGGACATTGTCGTAAACCCTACAGAAAATTCCCAGCAAACCAGTACTTTCTAAAATACTCAGACCAGCTCACCTGGCACTCAAATCACCGTTCGTCCTCATTCTGAAAATTCATTTATGAGCAGAGACCATGCCTACATGGCAAAATGCATGTGGGCTAATCACATATTTGTGTTGACCAGCAGTTGGACAGGTGTACCTAATAAAGAGGCTGGTGAGTGTATACATCTTATGTCTTATGTTCTTCTTTTTAATTTTTACTGACTCAATATATTAGTGTAAAAAAAATACCATAAATTGCTGTAAATGTATATTTATAGCAGACTAAAAAGTGTATTACACAATAAATCTTAATTTTCTGTTAAAACTTTACTGATTCACCTGGGCGATGGTTTTTGTTACATGTGGCTTGTGGTGCTGAACCGCTATACCCCATATAGAGAGCCGTTTATGGCATTTGTCTCATTTATCTAAATGAGGCATATAAAAAGTCAGACACCAAAAGAAGGTCGTACAGAACTGATAAAGTAATAAACATTTCTCTGAAAGAGCCTCGAAGGTGCAGGATTGTGTGTATTCGCTTTTGAGGGCACTGTGGTTGAAATATAAAAGGCTAACATAAGATGGAATAAAAGCATATCTCATGGGATACCTGTATGATAACAGCTGACCTGCATATTTTCTGTTAGCACATACAGTGAGGGTCAAAAAGCATTTGAACAACAACACGGTATTTTGCCGTTTTAGCTCTGTGTGCCTCCACAGTGGATTTAAAATCAAGCAATCAAGGAACTATTTAACAATTACAGATATTTTTCAGGAGCTAAAAGCTTGTTGGATCAACATAATTTGAAATAAAATGACTGTTTTTAATACTTGGATGAAAATCCTTTGCAGTCAGTGACTTTCTGAAGTCTAGAATCATTGAAAAATATTCAGTGTCTCTGACTCGCTGCTTTCCATGATTTTCTGCACCGTAAATCGCTTTCTGATCGGTTTTGCAGCATTTGTGCTGAATCGGAGCACAGAGTATATCATCCTGCTACTTTTATCAGCAGTCATGTCATCAGTAAACACTAGTGACCCGGTTCCTCTGGCAAGCATACATGACCATGCCATAACATTGCCTCCACCCTGATTGACAGATAATGAGGCACGTTTATCTCCTTCTCCATACTTTTCCCTCCCTGCACACTGTAGTACAAATTCATCTTGGTTTCACCTGTTCAATGATTGACACCAACCACTGAACAGTTATTTTTTTAAACCCCTTGAATAGAAGCTGGAAGCCTTGACCTTAATCACATCTTGATTTTAAGTCAAGAGGTGGTGTGCAGAGGCTAAACTACAAAAAACTGCGTCGCTGTCCAAACATTTATGGACCTAGCTGCATATTACAGATTTTTACAAGTTTACCTTTGCTCTTGTGATGCGTTCAATGCCCAACTTCACCTAAAGCCTTTGGGATACAGCTTTAAAAGTCACGAGGTTTCACCTAAAGTTATGGTATGACTTTCATTTCAAAAGCGCAATAAGATATGATATGGTCCTGATATGGGTTTAAGAATCCGCCTGCGGGACAGCGCATCAACCACACACGCATAAACACGCTGACACGGTGAGTGGGTGTGGTCTGTTTGCCATGCAAATTATGTCCAAAAAATATATTTTGTTACAAGTGTATCTGTTTATGATCAGATAAAAACTGCAAGTACCTGGTCGAAACGAGACTTGCCATACTGGAAGGGCGGATATTCAGACATGCTGCTTCAAATCACCGCCAGCCCTCTTCTTCTCTGAGATTATTAAATGTTGTTTATTTCTTTCTCACCCTCCAACTAACTTTTACAGCTGTGGGACTGCCGTCAAACAGTCAGCTGGCCAGGTTGCACTGTTGGAAATGTAGTTTTTCCGGTCTGCTTCGCTCTGACAGGACGTGGCTTTAACCCCTTTACAGGATGACTACATTTCCCAGAAGAGCTTGCATTGTTTTCGCCTCTTTTAAAACGGGAGGTTAATGTTGAAAGACCTGGAGTACAACGGTTAAAAAGAGAAATGCTCTTGGTGAGTGCGAGGTTGCTTGAGCTTATAGAGGATAACATACCCCCTAGTGGTGGTTCTGAGGAGCAAACAGTAGCAGCTTGCATTATACAAATGTGCAACAGGGTAACCCAGCAGGAGTTGGGTTTGGTTTGTAAATTTGAGTTCAAAGTATATGATGTCATGACACACGCGGTTTTTAGAAATTATGCATGCTTAAAATTGCTGGTGACTATGCAGTATTCAGAAGAATATCAGTCCTGGAGGTGTGTGAGAGCATGTACAAAGGATAATAAAACTGCAGGAAAAGATTCAAATAGGATATAAAAAATGTTATTGTTAATAGTGAAGAAGACTAATGACTTCAGTGTTCTGGTGTAAAGGCTACGAGAGGTATTGTGAAATCTCCAATAAGATTTCAGCTCCATTTTTTCAGTGTTTTAAGAAGGTGGAACTAATAAAGGCACAACAAATGGGTGAAATCATGTGTATAATATGAGCCCAGTCACTGTCGGTGAAAGGCTCCCAAAAGAGAGTTCAACATGACATAGCAAGATCACTTGTTTTAATATATCACATTTTATTCAGTTACTACTTTGACTCTTTTAGACTGAGCATATTCTTCAAACTAGTTAAAGAACTACCTGAATGTCAGGAACATCTATAACACTGCTGTTTTAGCAGCTTGGAATTGGATGCAAAATTGTAAGAAAAAACCCAGAGTGAAAGATTCTGAGTGGTTTTTTTAAACAACCAGTGGAAATATGGAAAGAAATAATTACCAGAAAACATACGGTGAGCAAGAAACACAAAATATTCTTTATTAAATATACAAAATTTGTGAAACAGAATTGCATCACGGATTGTAAACTTTCCAATCTTACATACTACCTCAAGCACATTCCACCAGCTACACAGTTGAGGAGAAAAATACAATCAGTTTAAACTGAAATGCAAAAAAAACAAAAAACAAAACAAAACCTCTGTAAAATGGAAGACGTGAAAGAGGATGTGCTGAGTCACACGTAATGTGCAGTCTCTACAGTCATCTATGCAACTCGATTTCGCAATCGCACAGCAGGACTGAGACGACGGGATAGGTCCGGATGCTTGTGTATGCTCGTGTATGCTTTGAGCTCACTGGCTAGTTATCTGTCGTGACGTTAAAAGTAGGCCGAGTGCTTAAATCACGGAGCGATTAGAAAGTGCAGTACGGTGTAAAGAAGATCTAACTATACCGATATCAGACAGACAGGTACAGTTTTATTCTGACAGTTAAGTAGTGCAAGAACATCCACAAATGCTGTTAAAAGTGGCATCATATCAGAATACTTTATGGTGTATCACTCTGCTCCATAGATTAAGTTTCAAGGCTTCTTTTTAAATAAATATGTACACACTATATTTTTGGCATTTCACAGGAAATCACTGTTTCTACTCATTTTCTATTGTTATGCATACATTGTACTTTTGTGCAGCAGTGACCTAAACAATATCAAAACAAAGCATTAGAAGAGTTTAAAAAAACAGAGAGAACAGAAAAATATCAGTGAACAGATGGCTTTTCTTTCTCAAAACCTGCCTCGGGCCCCGACAAGTTCAAACGAAGTGCTCGATTCTCAATGAACACCAAAAAACAAAAATAAGGCAGCATTTGGCATTTCAATACGGCATATATGCTGTAGAACGCGGTATATATCCCTTTGTAACACCTGAAAGCTGTAGCGATATGTGTGCTTGAGCAGAAGCATATGTGACACCCAAGACACTGAGGGAGGGAAGTCAAGTACCAGCATGTTGCAGGCATCTTCTTCTTAACGTGGTGTCGAGAACGCACATGTGGGAAGGCAGAAGCATGAGATCAAATAGCTGGGATGGCTGATCCTGATACTGACTGGATACTGAGTGATACTGTCTTCACCTGATAACACCTTGACCCATGCTAGAATCAGTTAGCTTATGTGGCTGAGCATAACATGCCCAAAGAACAGAGAGAAGAAAAGAGGAAAAAAAAGAGGACGGAACAAGCAAATAAATGGGTGAAAGAAAAAGAAGAAAACACCATTCACTTGCTGGCTAAGAACACTTTTGAACATTCAAAGGCTACAATCAGTTCCCAGTAATGTCCACGTGACAAAGGCTGAAATCTGCTCATTTGGTTTGTAGTTTCAAAAACGAGTCAGAGCACTCGGTACTTATCAGGGAACATTAGTAGAGTCTTAATCCAAAACCAAACACACACACACACACGCAGACGCACACGCACAGACACACACTCTGGAAATAGTGGCACAACTCAAACGTTGCAGAAAGCCATACCAAAAGAAACATATCAGTGGTTTTGCACATTTTTATCATGAATTTGCCTTCTTAGTTCACTTTGCATGATTTCTATTTGAGGATTTCTTCCTTCCTTCCAGATAGCCAGACTTTTGAGATCATTTCAATCAGGTCTCAACTTGCAGAGACTTGAAACTTTCCCTCTGTTGGAGGAAATGTTATGGTGCCTTTGTTATTTGTTAGCGGTGTTTCCATTGCGTACTGCAGCGGCTGCTGTTGGCGCTTCATTCTGACGCTATACACAGGGCTCAAAAAGCCAAATCCAACATAAACTTTCACAAGTTTTACACATGAACTCCAGACAATGCAGGAGAAACTAGGTTAGGGGATTGCCCAGTGAACTGCTCAACACACAACAGGAGATACTGCTGCAAATACTCAATGTAGTTTTCCTTCAAATGTCAGGATTTTTAGTCTCTTTATGTCATTTTTGGCTTTTGAACTGGCAATTGAGCTAGCAACATCTCATTGCACTCCATAAAATGGCGACATTTTCTGTTAATGAGCTACTATGACATGTAACAAGACAACAAAATGCTCACCCTGATCGATCGTGTCTTGAGAGGCTTCATGCGTCTTTGATTTTCATGCCAAAAATAGCTGAAACAATGTCTGCCTTGAAAGAGGGGAATCAATCTACCACTTGACTGTATGCTGCAAAAAGGCCAACAACTGATGGACTAAATATGCAAAACCACCAGTATGTCTCTTCAGGTTGCTCTGCTCAAGCTACAAAGCTGCAACACTCATGAGGAAGTGTTGGCGTTGTTTCATCTCGAGTGAGGATATTGTCGGATAAACGTCATGTGGACTGAATCCCTACAATTTTCTCTCTTTTGTGATAAGGTGATAGAAGTGACAGGTGAGGTGAGAAGGAAAATTAATTGTTTTTACAATCAAGATCCCAAAATTGAAGCATCTGGGTTTTTTAAACCCACCATCTGGCTTTGTGAACCTGAAAACAACCTGAGGACGCGCGCGCTACATTCATAAAACCACTCAGACCAAACCCTTCACCGAGGACGTGTTTCAGTACAGTAAAGCATGCCAGCTGGAAAACGTCGCCTCGACATCTCTCAGTGCCTAAATATTTGTATCAAAAAAGACAGCATAGCAGTGAAAAGACTAAAGAGCTGTTGTGGAGGTTAGAGTGAACAGATGCAACGTGAACTGCAAACCCTCTACCCCCCGCCTGAATTCGTCACTTGAATTTGGAGCGCACTTGCAGGAGGGTGGGCTTCTGCTCCATGATGCGCACCAGCAGTGTGTCAATGTAGTCCTCCAAATCTTTGACCTGCGGCTTCAGTTTCTTCAGCTCCGTCTCCCGCTTGGCCAGCAAAAGTTTCTGACGTTCATACTCCGCCTTCTGCCTCTCCAGCTCCGCCTCGCGTTGCACCAGCAGGTTGACCAGTTCGCTGTGGGTCAGGTGGTAGTATGACCCCGCTCCTTCTGTCAGTGACTTAAGACAAAAAGAAAAAAAAAAGGACAAGATAGAAATATTAATTTAACAGGTACAGCCTTGTGTCTTTTCATTGCACTCATTACAGAATGAGATTCAGGAGTTACCTAGCTACCTTGTAGAAAGGAAGTCAAGCTTCCTGGAGATCTCAAAACAAGTTTCTCAAGGTTCAACTACAGGCCCTTGAGAAACAGGCCCTGCCCAATAAAGAATATTGCGAAGGACATTCCTGTTCCTGAACTGCACCTTTACACAGATGATATAATACCCTACTCAGTTAGCTCTCCTCTAAGTCAGGCCATTTAGGAGATCCAGACTGCTTTTGAACTGCTGCAGCCATCATTGCCTGGTTTGAAGTTGCTTCTTAATACTAAGGAAACAAAACCTATGCTGTTCACTCCCAGATCTCGACAGTGGCTAGGACTATACTGCCTCACAGCAAGAAGGTCCTGCGTTTGAATCCACTTATTGGTTGGGGCGCTTCCGTGTTCAGGTTCTCCTTGAGGTTTTTCTCTGAGTGCTAGGGCTTCCTCCCACACTCCAAAGACATCCTGGTTATTCTAAGCTGCCTGTAAATGTGAATGGGAGCATGAATGCCTTTTTTCTGTCTGTTAGCCCTTTTCATAGACGCTCCACCCCTACCCCCGTCTCCCAACCTTAAACTGGATTAGTGGGGAAAAAAAATAGATGGACAGACTAATGAAATATCCCAGATCTCAAATAATCTCGGTATTCATACGCTAGGAGAAGACTTAGTGTAAAAATCCTACAAATACACATGTGTCTTGCTGGATGATAGACTTTTCTTTAACATCATATTGTGTACACACTGGTTTTTCTATTATCAGAATAGGGCCTTTTTTTAAATTTAGCACTCAGGAAAACACTCGGACATAATATGTTTTTAAAAGTTTTCATTATTATGATTATATTATTTGTTCTAGACTTCGTGTATCACAGTTATTTGTATTTCATATCAAATTCATTGTCCAGTACACATTCCCATGTATTTTATGGTCTAGACAACGTCACTGGTATAACTATATTAACAAATCCGTACTGGATAAGCACCCCCCTTTTTATCTCTTTATTTTCTTAACATTACAAAAAGCTACTATGATCTTCACTACTTTATACATCTCCTCATTAGGGCACTGAGTTTTTTGTTGTTATGTGTTTTTAAGGTAGTAGGACCTGGTCCTCTTATTTTGCACTGTGTTCATGGAATAACTTTCAGAGGACACTAAAGCTGAATGCGTTTGTCTCGCTGGGAGAGTTCAGAACTCTTATAAAATCTTCTGTTACTACAAGGTACAATTCTTATAACGTAAGCTATTTTATTTTATGTTAGTAGTTTATTTCAATTGACATTCTTTATCCTATCTTAGATTTTTTTCAAACACTGTACCTTCTTCCTTTCGCCCTCCTGCTCCGTCAGCTGGCTGCTCCTTCCGTGGTGGATGGTGGATTTTAGCTTCTCCAGGCCTGTGGCCAGCACTGACCGCTTCTCCTCAGCCTGCATGGCAGTGGGCAGGGGCTTCACTGGGTGGGGGCTGGATGTGACAAGACATACACACAGTTACACCACCACACTTGATACAACACCGCTCTCTGACTCTTACATTTTATATGAAGTTTTTTTTCAGTTGAGGTCAGGTGAAAAACCCGGTTGCCATACTGGAGTTCCACAACTCTTGGATATATTTAACTTAAAAAAAAAAAAAAACTATGCTTCAACAATATACATCAGGACTATTTCTGCATGTGAAATGACGATCGCAGCTACATTAATAATAACCCAGGATTCTACAATATAAGTGTAATACTGGATTCTAGCACTTCAGCCCCAAACATCTTCTTAATAAACTAATGTAAGAAACCCAATCAGTCCGTAGCTTAAAAAAAAGGACTCACGTCAGCCACATGGTGGCCGTGAGGAGCTATAGGCTGACAATAGTGCATTTTACTAGGGCCACAAGTGACCCTTTATTGACCCTTTCTGAAAATCACCAAAACCTTACTGTAACGAACAGAGACAAGAAAACCGTCTTGCTGCTTTGTTACACTGACTTGCATGAAGGGCAACAAACAGCCAAAAACTAGCCCTCTATTTGAGTCAGCTTAAAGGATCTTCTGAAACTCTACAGTTGACCTACATTCATAGGAAATCTGAGTCGACTTGCTGAACTTTCATACTCTCAATCAGCAACAAATGTTTCTTTATTCCAGGTATTGCAGGTTAAGCTGTTATTTGAACGCAACAGATTGGCCTGTGGACCTCCAGGGTGACATCAGGTGCTTAAGGACTCCTTGCTTTAAGTGATTAAGACCAGAGGAGGTTAGACAGGTGTAAGATGTCTTATTAAAAGAAGTAATGGTGAAAATTGAAAAGACTTTAAAAACCAAGAGACTTAATTGGATGCACCGGTGCAATCAATCATGTAGAATTGTATTAAATATGTTAATACCCAGAGGTGGAAAGGAAATGCTACCAGTGACAAAACAACACCTTTTGTGTCTTGCAAAAAAAAAGCCTGTTTTTTGGTTGAGATTTTGGCAAATGAGGATGGCTGTGTGAGAACTCTAGCTGGCCCTGTGGGGAAAGGGGAGGTATGTGAGTGTTTGTGTGCGTTGTGCGTGTGAGTGTGTGTATTCGAAAGGGAGTTGGAGGTGTGTGGTAGGAAATGGGGCAAAATAATAACTGCTAATTGGCCTGAGGCTTTTTTTCCCCTCCCGTTACCACAGCCAGGACACATGAAAGACACCTACAGAAGAGTTCTGTTAACACCAATGTTGTTGTGTGTGTGTTTTAACAAAGTGAAGAAAAAAGGGAAGATCACACCACAAGGATGAGACAGGATGTGCAGTTGGCACAGAAGAAAAGCAGGCAGAAGCAGAGTGCCAGAAGGAGACCAAAGAGATGACAGGATAGAAATTTCTGCAAGTAGTCCTTCCTCTTCACCTCGTCACTAAGCACTGAGCATGTGCAACCTCACCTGTTCTGCTGACTGGCTGCCTGCTGCTGCTGCTCTGCCTCCTGTTGCAGTGGCATTGGCGCTGTGGCTTGCGTTGAGCTGGGCGGTAACCTCGCTGAAGCGTTGGCAAAGGGAGAGAAGGTAGAAAGCGCTACAGGGGAGCAAATACTTTCAGGAGCAAGAGAAGGAGCAAAGGAAATCAGAGAGGGAAGGTCGGGGCCTGGCTGAGACGAGGTGGAACCCTGTACCCCGCCAGGATCACTACCAAAAGAGGGTAGGAGGAGCTCGTCGAAGGGAGTTGCCAGTGTGCCCTCAGACTGGGAGCGGTGTAGTGTAACATTCTGTGTAGGAGCGCATATCGAGGACGTAGCATCCGAGACCTCACCAGCACTCTTCAGATTACAGCTCATAAAAGAGTCCGGCTGTGCTGCAGGGAATGATTGCAAGTCTCCTATTGGGAAGGTTGGCTCAAGAGTCATCGTCTTGTCCTGAGCAGCTTGGAGAGATGCTTCAGATTTGTCAGTTTCCCCGATTTCCCCATTAGATAACTTGGATGCATTTGTAGAATCCATTAAGCCCAAAGCAGCATCTGCAGTTGTTTTAACATCCTTCAACTGCATTGTCTCATTTGGCTCAGAGACGCTGGAACTTTTGGAGGAAGAGTGAGACACGCAGGTTTGGTAATCCTGCGAATCAATACTGACATTCAGACTTTGGAGAAAGCTGCTGGAGCTCTGATCAGATATCCGTCTGTGCAACTGAGTGTCATCAAAGTCTTGGCTAGGACTGTTTGCAATCTGACTGATGTTGAGTAAATCACCAAGGCTGCTAAATGGCACATGAGAATTGGGGCTAACATCCTGGCCTGCTAAATGAGCCCTCTCAAAGGGTTCAACCAATGAAGCCTGCTTGACATCAGGGGAGGAGGTTGTGATGTGTAATGATGGTAGTGTGGAGGATCTTTCTTGATCTGGAGTTGCAGGATTCCTCACTTTTATATTATCGTCTTTAGAGCCATCATTTAAATCTTTAGAAAAATCCTCTATAGAGACCTTTAAATCATTTATGTTTCTTTCTTGCCCTACATCTGACTGTGAAAAGATGATAGACTTTAGTTGTGGTTTAGAGAGTTCAGGCAACAAGTCAGGGTATACAATATTAGAATTGTTACGCGTTTCAGCATCTGCACCATCAGTTCCTATCTCCTTTGTGATTGATGGATGTGGATGCCCCAGTACTGTGGACTGTGGTGCCAAAGACCCTGCTGAACCACTCAAGTCTACCTTTCCGCTATCCTTAGGCTCAATAACAGTTTGCTGAACAACATCAACTAAAGATAGATCATTTGACCTGTAAGTAGTGTCATCTTCAGATTCTGAGCCCATTTTATTTTTTACATCCGTTGACCCAAAGATGTTGCTTTCAGTGTCTTCAAATGAGGATGCAGAGACTTTATCAGAATAAGAGGAAACACATGACAGAAAATCCTCTTCTGCTGAACTGCCGAGACCTGAAGAACTAGGATCTGGAGAGCTGCTGCTGAGTTGTACAAACGGGGTGCGGCAAGGAGCTCGACTCATGTTCGTGTCGGGTATTTCACTGGTAGCGCTGGTGTCCTGATTAGTTTCAGAGCAAGTGTTCAGTTTCAGAGAGTTAGTGGAAGTATTTAAAGTTACATCATTGTGCTCAAAACTTCTGTGTTCTGGGATTGTTTCAAGGAATTGTGGGAAAGTGTTAAGGTAATGCATGTTAGTGTTGGTCACTTGGCTGACGAGCTGATGATAATGCAGTGCATCAGTCACATTTGTGTTTCGATCGGCTTTATTATTGCAGTGTTCGCTGGGTGGTTTTTGCTGCGTTTTGCAGCCTGTGGAGAGATCCTCAGGAGACTGCAGCCTGCCAGCTGCAAATGCTTCAAAGGATTCGTCCCACTCTGAATCCGGTTCCACACTGCTAACAGACATAAAAGGGTTGGATGACTTCTTGAGTAACGGTTTCTTTCCTTCCACGAGAGTTAGAGGAAGTCCTCTCATCCCAGCTTTGGTGACCTCTGTGCTGCTTGCATCAGCATCAGTGATGGATTCCTCGGCAGCTGAGTTGCCGTGGGTGAGGACAGAGTTAGAGTTACTCGGCTGTGGAAAGAGTTGAGCTATAGGGGGCCGGGAACTGGAAAGATAGGGCAGAGGAGGCGGTGTAGGTTTAAGTTGCTGAGTGGTTATCATGTCTTCATAGAAAGGGTTGTGCTGGATTAGAGAAAAGAAAGGGTTGGATTGTGATATAGGGGGTGGTGAAGTCGGTGAGTGGCAGAAAGGGTTAGTATGGTGCAGGTTTGGAACCATGGAGGTATGCTCTACAAGGGGACCCAAAGGGTGGTGACTAGGTGGAAGAGGTGGTAAGTGGGGATCAGTGCTGGGTTCTAATTTAGGTGAGACCACCAGGCTGTGAAAGGAAGGCACACAGTCCTCTTGATTAGTTTGGATCATTCACACAGAATAACCGCACCCTGAAGAGGGCTTTACTGTCTCAAATCACGATTTAAAGAACATACTTTTACAGAGTGCTCACATGGATCAAATCAGTTGAAGCTGTAGTCCCCTTTATTCTTTAAAACCATTACTAATTAGTGTATAAACTGAAGTGGAAGACTTTGCACACACAATTTGATGCCAGCAACACACATTAAAAAGCTGCAGCAAAGCAAACATAATGTCAAAAAACAAAAACATGAAAAAAACATGACTCTCTTTAAAAATAGTATTCTAGAAGTAGAGTTGCAAAGAGGTTGGTAATCACAACCTCTAACAGTGCATGATAGTATTAAGAAATCGAGAGAATCATATTGGGAACGTCCAACTGCTGTAATCATCTACTATAAAAATCTATAAAAACCTTTAAAAAAGCATGTTTGTTACCGTATTTTCCGCACTATAAGGTGCACTTAAAATCCTTTAATTTTCTCAAAAATCGTCAGTGCGCCTTATGTATGGTAAGCTACCAAGCCACACCGCTTGATGGATTGTCGGAGCATTACGGCTACCATAGTCAGCAGCCTCGCGGAGTAATCTGGGTCCTATAGTCAAACAAACACTGAGGCACACCGAGAGTTAAAATTGTCTAAATTCTTTCATCTTTAATAAAACGATCAGCGTTGCTGCTTTACCAGGTGTAACAATTAAGTTTAACATCCAGGCATCCATGAAAACAGGATTTATTACATTTAACAGAGTTAGAAGTTAGCAGAATGTTAGCAGAATGTTCGCTTACCTAAACATGATATACCATTTTCTGACTGAGAGATTTCTGGAAAAGAATTAAAACTACCACTCTGCTCTGCTCTGCTATCACTTGCAACATAAATAAAGATAGAAAACTACACAGCAGTGATGTTTGTGGGGTTACTGAAGTTGGGCTAGCTGGTATATAATGCTGTGCTACGTGATCACTAGAGACACAGCTATTTTAGCATAACACAAACACTGGAGGATGAACGCTAACTTTTTTCCACTCGACAAAAGCTCCCAAGTGTTTTTGACAAATGCAATCGCATGGAAAGATGCTGTAAATGGACCAAACTTCAGTCAGGAGAACGACTGAGATAGGTTAGTCATTAATGTAAGATAAGATAACCTTTATTAGTCCCACACGTGGGAAATTTGTTTTGTTACAGCAGTGGACAGTGCAAAGTTACATAGCAAAAATGATAAAAAATTATAAGGCATTTAATGCGCCTTATAATCCGGTGTGCCGTATGTATGAAAACAGACCCGTCCATCGACAGTGCGCCTTATAATCCGGTGGGCCTTATGGTCCGAAAAATACGGTATGTAAGACCTTCAGTTCCAGGTACACTTCATTGAAGACTTTAATTGAAAAAGTTGAATTAAAAAACAGATATTACTTTTTAAT
Source organism: Perissodus microlepis (assembly GCF_051167445.1). NCBI lineage: Eukaryota > Metazoa > Chordata > Actinopteri > Cichliformes > Cichlidae > Perissodus > Perissodus microlepis. The sequence continues at coordinate 28,980,003 of NC_140479.1, read as the reverse complement.
TGTTGACATCAGTCATATGCATTTACGTGTCTTCACGTCTTCCATCCAAAACACTTTGCATCTAAAACATTAATGGCCGTCTCTTCTCTGTTTTCGTTGGCCCTTCATGTAATAATTTGCGAGAAAAGTTGACGCAACTAGGCGTAGTCATTGCTTAGCGCTAACTGCACCAACTTGGCAACTTTCTCAACTCCAGTATCTAAAAGTATGTGGGTGTGAAAATGTATAGTTACAGAGGCAGCAGAAAGGCCGTGTGTGTACTATGGTCCAGAATAGCTGACCCCTTACTTCTACAAGCAGGTGCTTATCTGGCCAATATTTTGTTTACACTCGGTGTATGAAAATATTACAACATCGACTTCTTTTTTTCCCCCCACCTTGGTTAAGTAAATTGATTTAAAAAAAATTAAAATCATGAGTTTTGGAAGACCTGAATGAAAGATTAATAATGTATTTACTACTATTTACCACCGACAGCAGTGCAGAAAGTGCAGTAAGGCCTGTGACACCCCCAAAATAAATTACCCACTTAAATATGCACTTGTGTTAGAAGTGGATATAAAATAAGACGGGGTTTTCTTCTCCCTGCCCACACACACACACACACACACACACACACACACACACACACACACACACACACACACACACACACACACACACACACACACACACACACACACACACACACACACACACACACACACACACACACACAACCTGTAATAGGAGAATGATTTCTTTTTCCCAGCTCACATCATCATCTTTCCAATGAAATGAACATTATTACTGAAGCATATTACAGCGTGTACAAGGCTGAAAGTTGACAGAGCTAATTTCACAAGAGCAGCTCCCCTCCTCCATCTGCACTGCAGATACCTGCTGTAACCAGAGACTGAAACCAGGAGGGATATGTGCAAAGCTGGAAGCAACTTCTAGCTGTGATGCTGGTGCACAGGAAGTAAACATCTACGCCGTCATTTAACCCTCCTGAGAATGGGTTTAAGTTACGCTTTTGCTGCACTGTGAGCGTCATCGGTTTAAGCAAATAGTGGTAGACAACAGATATCGTGCAATGTCACGCCAAATGAGGTGCTCCACAGGAAATTGAGTGCTAATTTAGAGCCAGGAAGGAAGTCTGTTTCACTGCTGCTCTGTTTGTCAAAACCTGTCACTGCTAGCCTCTGTCGTAGCTTGGTTGCCATGTCTGGTGGCAGTGGCCTGTACTCACTGGCTGTATCTGGCAACCTGCACTAGAGAGGCTAGAGAAAATTTTGTGCAGAGATTCATTTAAAAATTCATTTCAAGATCATTGATCTTGAAATAAAGATTTTTAAAGATTTTATCTAGTAACACTAGGGTAACACCGCTATAACACTTTCTGTTACTCAAACACGCATTTGCATTCTGCTCTGCTGCCAAAATATCATCTTACACATCAAAAACATTCTTTGATGCCCTTATGATTGCTAAAGTAAGATAAAACGTATACGGGTCACATGCAATTACGCACCTCACTCTGTGAGTAATGATACTGGAAGTCTAAATGTGCAGGTACAAACTCTCAGCAGGCACTTCGTTTTTGGTTGCTTTTGACCTTCTTCATTCAAATAATATTTGTACCAAAGGTTTAAACTGGTCGGACGTCTTCTCTGTGATCAGTGTGTATCTCACCTGGGTTTGCTCTGCGAGTCCTTTGATCCAAACCATCCCCTTTGTTTCTCATCAGTTGCGGCATGGGCCCGCTCGCACTCATCCTTGGGCTGACTCTGTCCCTTCCCCGCATGAGAGAAAAAGTTCCTCCTCTGCTTTTTCCCCTGGATGTCCCCCGCCTCCACTGTGGAAGCAAAGGACCATGACGTGGCTTCTGTCGGAGCAGCCTGTCCCAGGCGCTCCTCTTTTTCACCCAGCATCGGGCCGCTTTTCTCCAGAGCCGCAGCTATGGCTGCTTTTTCCTCCTCGCCAGGCTTGTCAAAGGACCAGCGGCGCCCATCTCCCACACCACCTTTAGGGAGATCTATGGAGGCCTGCTGACTGAGGTTCTGTAGAGACACGGAGAGAGGCATAGACTTCTGCAACAGTCCCAGGCCTAAAGAACCTGCAGGTTTTCCTGAGTCTGGGGCCTGGGGCTGCACGTTGTAAGAATGGCTTCCGTTGATGCAAACAGTGGGCTGAGGCACTGCAATGGTGATCTCACCGGCCTCATCACCGAACTCGCATTTGAGAGACGAAGACTGGGGCGACGTGTTTGCTGTGTGCTCTGCAAATCATGGCGAGGAGGAGGGAATGGAAGAAAATTGGGAAGAGAGGAAAACATATGACTTTACTCGATTAAACTTCAGCTGGTAAAGCCTTGTTGACATTTTCCTGACAATGTCTTTCAAAACAGAGCTGATCAGTGTTTCTGGCAGACAAAGGTGTCAATGAAAGTTTACCCGCGATTGCAGAATCTTTTCTAGAAACTGTGCTTCGTAGTGCAGCTTTTTAAACCCTGCTCTCCCTCGTGGTGATGTAACAGTGTAGATGACATTTCAGGGAGCACAACTATCAAGCAATAGAACTTCCACATGTATAACTTTAACTTAAAGTCTATGTGACATTTACAGAATAACCTCGAAAACTCTTGCTAACAAATATTTCTGTTCCTTTGATTGAAACACAACAGCTAACAAATCCATGTTCTAGACATTATCATACAAGAAGAATATTTCACTTTGATACTAAAGTGACAACAAGCTCACCTGGGCTGTTATCTGCTGTCAGGTTGCTGCTGTTACTGGGCGAGTTGGAGAGATCGGACACCACCACGCTGATACCGGCCGTGGGACTGAGGCTCCCACCCCGTGACGATGACTCGCTGCTCTCCGAGCCCAGAGACGTGCTGGACCGAGTGTCGGACGATTTTCGCAACTTTCCCCTCAAAAAGAAAGTTCTCATCTTGCTCCTCCGGACCTCGCCCCCTTCGTCGTCCTCATAATCCTCCTCTCCGCCTCCGTCGCTAGGAAGTCTTTGGCGCATGCGGTACAAAGAGCCATACCCACTCGGCAGGACGGCCGAAGAGGAGTCCTCGTCGCTGGATCTCCTCTTGCCTTTCATGCGCTCCTTCAGCTTGCTGAAGGTGGAGGCGCCCTTATCTTTGATGACAAGGTCGTACATGCTAGCTGTCAGGTTGTCGCGGGTGAACTGGATGGTGACTTGAATGTCTCCCCGTTCCTTCTCCTTCTTCCCCGTCTTCGAGTTGAGCCTGTACCACCTGCAACAGAAAAGACTCCATTTGCATGATTAACACACAAACACTATCACTCTCTAGTGAAAAGGCGTGTGAAAAGAAGTGAAAAGAAGCTGTATTATAGCATATTCAAATGTGTTGCTTTTCACTAGTTCATATCATCTTAAAGTATGTGTGTTCTGACTATCAGCAAAGACTTATTTTTTATAGCTTCATGTTATTTGATACTTAAACCGGGCTTCTGTGCGTGCCCGGAAAAGAGCTGCAAAGTGCGAGGAACTATTTTGTGCACCTGTGGTTCCAGGTGCTCATCACGAATCTGACAGCTGACTAAATCCAGAACAACCTCCTGAGAAAATATATTATGCATCATATTGAAAAATGCACAGGTGCATCTTTTTTCGCTGTCAATAAAAATCCAAACGCAGAGCTGAAATGTTCTGGTGTTGATTACTCTTCTTACTATAGTAACAACAAGTCAAAGTGCTTTTGTGACGAATCACATCAACAATTAGTTCGCCGCTGAGTGCAGCCATGAAGCAGTGTGAATGACTGTATTGTGATCATGAATGGGGCTAATCTGTCCTCGCACAGGGTAACAGGGTGTGTGAGTGTCTGCGACCTACTAATACCAAACAGCTGTGTCCTGACGTACCACAATACCCTGGGGGAGGCCCCTTGTTTTTGTCGTCAGGGCCGGTGAGCAAGAACAATGAAGTAAAACAATGCTCACTTCTGATGTAACACTCAGCGCCCCACATGAATATGAAGGCCTGAAAAGTGTGTGGAACGGTGCCACCAAGTTCACAGCACTGTGACTTATAGGAAAGTCTCATCTGATCTGTAGTGACTGGTTTAAAAAAAATTAAATGAGTGAGAAAAATTCCCCAGTTAGCATAAATATGCTGCCAACGGGAAGTTGTCAGCTCTGTCAGGAAGACAAACAAACAGGCCTCAAACGGGTATCTGCTTATAGATTTTTCACTTCCTGTGCTACTGGGTGGCTACATTATTATAAACCTCACACCTCCACCGCATCGTCTCTTTATTCATATGTGCATTACGAAGCTGAGGGGCAAATACGTAACCAAAGTGAACATTCACCATTGTTCTGAGAAAGAGTACAGACATCCATAGATATATATGGATAAAGCAGGGTATCCACACTCTATATTCAAGCTCCATTTGGAGAGACAGAAATACTTTCTTTGTCAAGTAAACAACTATTTTTATATCTTTTGAAATCTTCAGACAACTTAAACAGCTGGTGTTGTGATATAGTATATAAATTTGAGTCTTTTTAAACGAAATATTTCCTGCAATGAATTCTTCAATACAGTTTATCTGAGACGTTAAATAACGGTCATTAACTAAATCAAGTGTGCTTACATGTAATTTTCTGATTGCATTAAGTGGTTGTGAAACTTCTTATTGCACAAATGACAAAACAGGATGTTAATAAGGTTGTTGAAATTGCTTCATGATCAACTACAAATGTTCTGTTCTGTTGAGTAAACAAGAAAATCTAAATGTCGTGCACTGGAAACTCAAACGTGCAACTGAGGAAAGTTACAAGAACAGAGGTTTAAGAATCAAAGGCAAAACATGAAAGCTCCAACATGAAAGAAAACGGGGACTACCCCACTCGTGTATGAGAAAGGAACCTCACACATTCACCTTCTTAGAAACCAGAAAGCTTTTTATTTCTCCCCCACGGGATCCCTTCCTTTTTTCTCTAAACCTCCACTGTGACTCTGCAGAAACACTGAAGTTGAAAATTAACACGGGTCACAATGCAAACACTTGATAAATATGCTGCATTGTTGCAACATTGTGGCACAGGTTTAGCATGTTGTCATGCTAACATCATGTAGGTATAAATGTACAGTACAGTTTAGAATGTAATTCAATTGATACTTAAAGTATAAGCTATAATGTTAAAATAGCATGGATTATTCTCGTCCGTGACCTCCTGACCCAGGATGAACCTTCCAGGTCCCTCAGGTCATCTGGATCCGGTCTTTTATCAGTTCCCAGAGTCAGAACCAGACACGGAGAAGCTGCATTCAGCTTTTATGCTCCATATATCTGGAACAAACTCCCAGAAAGCCTCAGATCAGCTGAAACACTCAGTTTATTTAAATCCAGGTTGAAGACTCACCTGTTCTCAGCTGCATTTGAATAAAGCACCAAATCCACACTTTTAAGCTTAAATTTCAAAACTTAATTTTAACTACTGATTTTATCTACTGTTCTGATTTTATCTACTGTTTTTTTAATCAATTTTAAATCATGCTTTTTATTTGTTTTTGTTCTTTAATGTCTCTGTAAAGCACTTTGAATCACCTTGTTGTTGAATTGTGCTATATAAATAAACTTGCCTTGCCTTTTAAAAACAGGAATAAATAACACAAAATAAGAAATATAAACTGACAAAATTAAACCTATTAGCAAAACTGCATATTCACAAAAATGCATTTTCACTATTCAGTTATGGCTTGATAGTATAAAATAATGTAATTATGCTTTTATGCTACTTTTTTTTCCCAAAAGTCCGAAATAACACTATATTACATAGCTAAGGTAAGATATTAGGAATCCGCGAGTTTCCCTGTGAATTTCCCATTCTGTGGTAGCACACTCGGTGCTTGCTCGGAAGTTTAGGGGGTTTTTTCGCTGTAAAAAGAAGTTTTCTTCCCACGCACAATGCTAATGGACGCTAATGTTTTTGTCACTTTTTATGGAATCAAACTCAAAGTAAGGTCAGTGCTTCCACGCTTTAAACGCTGCACGCTCATACTCTCTCCCGCACTGATATATGATCCATTGTTGATCTGCACACAGCTGTTGCCATGAACGTCGCACTCGCTTACGTCACTGTCATGAGACACTCGCAAAAAAAATAAAAAATAAAAAATAAAAAAATCACGGTTTTAGTAACGCAGTAACACAGCGTATTTACGGGAAAGTAACTAATCTAATTACCTTTTTTGCAATAGTGATCCCTTACTTTACTCATTACTTGAAAAAAGTAATCAGAATACAGTAACGCGTTTACTGCCCATCGCTGGTATATAGTAGTGCTATTTCTTAAATTTCTGTATCATATTGTATTACTTTTGTATTAATTACTTTTGTCTGTTACTGTCTTGGAGCAACTGCAATCCACATCATTTTCCTAGGGATTAATGAAGTATTCTGATTCTGATTGCAGAGTGGTTTGGATTACTTGCTGCTGAAATCTTAGATGACCCAAGAGTGTAAATATATGCTGCACATGTATGCTGCTAATAAAAAGCTGCAGAGGCCAAGAATGAAAACTGTTGGGGGGGGGGGGCTTGTTTCTATTTAGAGAACAAGGTGCACAGCACTACAAGACATTAATAACACATTCAACAGTCAGGGTTGTTATCTTCGCTTAACGCCAATAGGCAAAAAATGCTTAGCCTATGAGATAAACACATACTTATGAGTCAAATTAGCATTTGCCAGCTTACCAAGCTCCATCAGTCCAAGAAGCAAAACTGGAGAGGATTTAGTTTTAGACCGAAATGTTGAAAAACTGACTTTAAAAAAAAGATATTTAAGATTTAGAGTTAGTAATTAAAGCGTAAATAAGTGTTTTAAATGCCTACATCCTGCAGCACCTGGTCAAAATGTAACATTATATTGAAGACATATTGAAGACACAATATAATGGAGAAAAAAAAAGACTGGAGTAGGACTAACAGACTCATAAACCCAACATGAAATCATCTAAATCTAATCAGAATACCAGACTCTGTTCTCTTCAACCCATCTTCTGTTTGATTACAGACGAACAGAGACAGGAAAGTCGTTTCTGGCAACAACACTGGCGTAATAGTAGGCTGCAGAGAAGAAATAACACAAGTCATATAATTCACTGCACAGCCTGTTATGTAATCATCATCGTCCTGCCTCTGACCTCAAGTTCAGCCCTGAAAACATGGTAACACCCAAGAAGAATGTCACTGAAAACAATTAGTAAAGCAACTCTAAAAGTCAAACTCCAAGAGGCACGACTAATGAGCAGGTGGAGCTCGGCGTATAAGGAGAGAGGAATGCTTTTTACGGCCCGAGAACAAGAGAACTATACCTCAAAGAAATCAGGCAACAATGGAAATCTGCCACTTGAGCACGTTGTTTTCATTAACGAACCAGATATCATTCACACACATGAAAAAGGCGTAGGTGGGAGCAGCACTCCAATGAAGCAAGTACATACAGCCTATAAGCCTGGGTCTTATGTTTCTGCATTTGCTGAATGATGAGTTTGAGGCTGATTTAGTCTAATCCAGATAAGGTATTTATAGTGGCGCGTTTCATTAAGACAAATCCTGTTAAGGGATTATCGAGCAACATGTCAACAAAGTCAATTCCTCAGCTCTGAACTTGTCTTTTTTCTTTTTAATGTTTGGAGCCAAAACAGATTTTTGTGTGGGCTCATTCTCCTGTTACTAATATTATGTCTCAAACGCCTGTTAGGTGTGGTTTCGAATTTCACATCGACGTGTCAACAATAGTATCGGTCCTCCTCCTGGCACGTCAGCCGAGGTGGGGTTCACATTCCAAACACAGGGCCAGGGAAGCTATGCAAGGTTTCCTCAGGGATACTTAGTACTACAACCACCATCACTAACATTACAGGGATTGTAATTCATTAAAAATATGTACATCTTTCTCTAAACTTGCACAGGGTAACATTTTGTGCCTTTGTCTTCTCAAAATAACATTTCTAACTGGTCATATAAAAATAAAGAAGTTGCAAAATACTTAAAAGGCCACGTACAGTTCCGTTGTACGTGCACCTGTTCTTGCCTGATGCATGACTAAGCCTGACAATAATAAATGTGAACAACAAGTAAAACACACAAGAGGCCCAAATACAGAAACTGCAAGAGAGACAAAAGCAGCAACCTACATTTTGTAGCCCACATACTCAGGCAGAGCACAGCCTGCTACTGAAGAGGAGCCAGTTTCCCAAAAGCATCATCCCACACAGAAACTGTATAGTTCACCAAGGCCATCGTGCAAACGCGGTTTTCGTTATAAGCACTAAGTGAAAACATAATAAAGATGGAAAATGTTCTTCTTGTTTTTGGGAACTTGTGGAAGTCTAAACAGGCTTTTAATTGTCATAAGAGAGGGGAAAATGCCATTCCAGAGCTGCAGAGCATAACTACATATCTGCTTCCCCATCTTGGGAAAACAGGAAATCACAACACTCCACCCCATCCCAGCAACACACCACCATCTCCTCAATCTCCCTGATCTACCACAGAGCAGACAGGAAGATGTTCCCACTCTGAAGCTGCTGTCTTATTGCAGACTTCAACTTACAGGCTATATGTCAATCCCTAGAAATCACCCTTCGGAGCAGACGAGAGCTGAAATTACAACACAAGTAGGCTATCAACTCGTTTCATCCAGTGTGTAGTCGGCCTCTGTGAGCCTCTGTGGTATCGGGGCCAGACACAAGAGTGAAATGAAACCATTGCCAAGGGTGTGTGAGCTGTGGAACTTAGCAGCACATGATTTAACAAATATGTTGGCATTTAAGGTCATATCGCTCTCTTCTCTCTTTTTTTTGCATTTATCTAGCAGACGCATCAGACGGGTTTCAGTTTCAGAGAGTACTCTCAAGGGACACGAGTGCAGAGTGCATCTTGCACTACAACTTTAGAAAACACAAGCAAGCGAAGAAACTTTGTCACTTCTTGAACAGTCTGTCACATTTAGAAATGAAGCTAACAGCTTTTCTAGCAGCTCTAGAGGGCTGTGCTCATGCTAACGCACAAGGACTTCAGTAGATGAGAGTATTTTTGAAACAAAAACCTTGACCAAACTTTCCAACACACTACAAACTGCTATATTACAGCGTAATGCAAAAAAACCCACAAAAAAACACAAGGTTTTCTTTTTAACAATACTCTGTTAGGAATCTTCATCAATGTTCAGCTCTAGTGTTGGCAGGGATTTTCTGTTGGGGGGGAAAAAGGTAAGAAAAGGGTCAACTTTTTATCCAAAATGATGAAATGATTCAGCAGAAAATTCATAAAATAATGAACAATTACAGCCAAAACAAAGGATATAGTGAAAAAAATACAGCAGTCAATGGTCTTCAACAATGATAGCAGACCATCACCTCCATATCATATCCAAGTGCATAAAAAAGGATGTAAGTGGTGTTGTTCATTTGAGTTACCAACTGAACACTTCCCATTACACCTTTCTGAATGAATTAGGCCAACAAGCCCTTCAGGAATACTGTGGGTAATACTGGTAATATGCCCTGGATTCCTGCTTCCTCAGCAGAAGAAGCAGACAGGCTGTGAGACCCAAACCACATTCCACATCTGGATGCTATGAGCGAAAAACCTACCGACCAACTTCCCTCCCAATTCTTTAAAGATACACATTAGGGATAAATGAGTGATAAATAAACCTGGACATGAATGCTCGTTGTATAAAAACTAGATAGACTGCAATAACAGACAGAAAAAAAGAATGCACAATAAAAGAAAATGCAAAATAAAAATAAATGCAGATTACAGAATACTAACGCAGGCTATGCCAAATAATACATTGTAATCAGGTTTTAAGCTATATCTACAAGAGTCAGGCACTAATATGCAAGGCCACCAGAAGACATCCAAGAACATTTTTTGCAACGCAAAGTTTGCCACATTCTTGCCACCACTGCGTTCCAGTGTTTCAGTCTGAAAAGCAGCCGAAATGTGACGCTCGAGTCTGCCAGCTTTCCAAGGTTTATGTACAACAACTACCATTAAATATCTAAGTACCGAGTAAGAAAGAAGCAAATGAGAAGAAAATTAGGCAACAGAGCTAAGACTTTCAGGACGGGGGACTCAATGGGAAACTTAAGCAATCGGGCATGTATAACTTTTCCCTATCATCTTTCAATAAACTGTATTTCCCTCCTGAATGACTACTTAACTCACCAGTGATGCTCTGCAAGTAACAAAGAGGTATTCACTACAGATTAACTCACATTATCTAACTCCTTAAATTACCTTAGTTTAATCACATCACTACTCATTACCTTCATCATAAAAAAATTTAAATCAGTGGATTGTTCATCGACTTACGTAGAGTCTAATAAACTTAAGAGATTTCTCATGATTCCAAATGTAATTTGGTCATCAAGGAAAAGCAAGAATGTTTGCATTTTTAGTTTTAAAGTAGTGATTACACTTCAATCTTGACAAAAAGCAAGCATTAGCTATAAATACAAACTCCAAAGGTACCCCTCACTGCCACTGTTAGTAACCACTATACTGATGATATTATACGATATGCCACACTATGGCACAATGCTAATACTAGAGAGGAGCTAACCTGGCATCACTTTAAAATAACTTTACATTAGCATGCTAGCTATTTGACTAGCTAGAAGTACACAAAAAGGCAGCAATGTTAGCTGACCTAGATCTGGAAGCAAGTCAACCTCATCTAGCAATTGTGGCCTGCTACAAAATATTGGCAAACAAAACAGCAGTCATTCTCTATGTGCGCCTCCTCTCCTTTACTTTCTGGCTTTGTTGAATACAACCAGATGGTCTGATGAGATTTTTGTGATGTAGACACACACTGCCTCTCCATCACTCAGGAACATATCCCTCGAACGACCAGTGGACTCCTGCATACTCGGCTATCTGTATAATCTATACAGATTATTGTCTGAAAAATCTCCATGGAAAATTTTCCCAGAAAGCCATGCTACATTTATATTATCTAGGGTGACTTAACAGGTCACACCGTTATATAACTTTTAATATCCATTAGACTAGATTTTCTCCAGCTTGTAGCTACTGAAAGTCTGTTGGCTCTTAGCAGAGGATTTTTCTGGATGTACATCTCTCTCTCTCACACACACAGAAATAAACACACCATCTTCCTGCCTCACTCAGCAAATAGATGTTCAGCTCTCAGGCCTGAAACAACATCACAGATTTTCTTCCTACACATATACAACAGGGCAGGGAACTGTGACAGAGAGCCGATACAAAGAAGAAGTTGTAAAGCACCAAATCTAAATATATAATCTTAGCACAACAAGAAGCAGTGAACCAGTAAAGAATCACTGGCAGGCAGCAAACAATAAATAAATAAATTACTGAATAAAAGAGCTGACATTTATTCTCTTGGGAAGAAACTTGATTATAAAGGAAACCTGAATATGGCAAATCTGATAATCAGCAAAAGCCTGGCAAAATGAATTTTCTGTTAACAACATGGGTTCCCTGCTATGCATGCTGCACTGGCAGGGCCTTTGTAGCTTCTTCCTGACAGACCCAGTAGGGGAATTCACCGAACGCCCGCCCACCTTTCCAGTAATCTGCTCTACACCAGTAATGCAAAATGCAAATATGCTGTGGTCACTCTTTTGAGGGAAGATCCACTTCTATCTTTGTTTCTTGAAAAAAATTACTGAAGGAGGAACATATTTGATATGTTTTCTTTTACTTCTTTCATTGCTAACTATGAATATGAACTGTGTTTTTAATACTCTTACATACTTGTGTAAAGCTTCTCTGTTACTACAAAAGGTTACCGAACCTAGAGTGCTTATTGATTGAAATTGCCTCAGTTTTCACTGTAGGCAACAGCAAATTTACTTTCACAATAGATTCACGATTTAACATTTTTGCAGTCTTACAATGAGTCAAAACTCCAATATTTTCAGTGCCATGCATATTCAAACTAAAATAAAAGGTTAAAAATCTCATTTAAACCAGTTACTAGATATATTTGATGTATTAAAAAAATTCATTACCATTGATTTTGTCATGAATTAGGAACAAGTCAAGGTACTAAACACCGTTTTAGTACCAACTTAGTCATTTTGTACCCTTCAACAAATTTGATACCTTTTTGAATATTTGAGCAATTAATATTGAAACTCTACTACCAGTAAACACTTGATTTTGATAGCTTTTCTTAATTTGTTAAGCTAGCAATAGATAACTAGCTTAAGCTAACATTAGCTACATGATAAGGTTGAAAACGTTGTCACTATGGGACTTTTTGTTTTAGCTGACTTGTTTAAAGAAATTAAACCAATACATGCACTTGATGACACATACATACAAGACAAACTGGCAGCATCCTCATTGGTTTCATACAAAAATATGGTATAACACTTTTATTAAAGCATTAAGCTAGCCAGTCCTGGTGAAACAGAAGCTAGCAAGTAATGCAACCTTTCTGACCTACTGACACAATAATGTAGCTAATTTGTTTAATGACATATTCCTTGAAGTAACAATTGTGCTACTCAAGGTAAACCCTAAGTTAAACCTATCAGAGGTTGCAACTCATGTTAAAGATAAACACTTGGTTAAATTCATTACCAACACTTTTCCTCTCGCATTCTTGGGTTTTAAAAAATCAAGTAAGACTCCATCTAAGTCAAAAGGCTCAGCTCAAAGCGAAGTCCTGTGTTAATGTTGAATTACAAGTTGTTTATCGATTCATTTTTAACAGAATCACAAGGCAAGTCAAATGAGCAGAGTTAACTCATGCAGTCCAATATAAATGCATCCAAATTTAAAGCTCATTCCCACTCACTGACTGGAACATGCTGATTCAGAAGTACACTGTATGGAAAATGATGAATCCTGCAGACAATAAAAGTCAGAAAATAGGGTGGCTGGGGGGGGGGGTAGAAATATACAGTGTGATGCTTCAAACTCTTCCAAAGGGCTAACTATTAAAATCTGTAAAGTTACAGATGCACACCTTGCTTCTTAACCTCTGCTAAAATAATTACAAGGCTGTTGTCACTGCATTATTCTGTGTTTTCCCATTAAATTGCATGGCAGTCTAAAAGGAAAGGTCACTTTTAATCTCGTTTCATGGTTGTTGAGTGAGTTGAAAAGCTACCGGTTCCCTTTCTAACCTTATGTAAGCCGTCTATCAGTCGTACTTTCAGCATGTTTTTATTATCAGATTTTACTGCCATCATTTATGTTTCCCTCTAGATTTGATCACCATCCAAAAAAAACTCAACTAACACAAACAGCACACTTGAGGAAACCAATTTTGCATTGTGTATGTCAAACTAGACTTCTCGTCTTTCTCGTGTTCATTTTCCTTAAAAATATTTGAATATTGTCACCTTAATGATCGCATATGTATTCAAACCTCGATACATGACTTGCCAGCTGCACAATATGGCTGAAATCTCAGTTTTATTATATTAATTATTTCTCTACAAAAAACATATGGAAAATATAGAAAATGTATACAACAAATGGAAAGATACATAAAATGATCAACCTGATGACAAAATATTCTCCAAAGCAGAAGATCACAGTAATGATGGAGAGGGGTACGTTAAGTGTCAAGCATCAACTGTCAACTCAAACTGAATATTAATAAACTGAGCTGTTTTGTCCCATTATCACTGTAACACTTTATTTTCTGGTTTCGACAAACAGTTCAGTTCAATTTGGTTTTGAACTTTAGGGTTGCATTCGGAAGGGCATTCGGCATAAGCTCTGCCAAATCAAGCATGCGGAGCGTCCCGCTGTGGTGACCCCTTGTGAAGAGGGAGCTGCCAAAAGTAGCTATTACATTTAACAGGGTTCTATCAAAACACAATCTACTGAAGTTGTTCATTAGTTATGATCACTAGCGTGTACAGCACTGTACATCAAAAAAAAAAAAAGAAAAAAAAAGAAAACAAAAAACATGTCAACAATAACACAGTTTGACTTGAAGAAAAATAGTATTTTTGTACCAACAAGGTGATTCCCAAAGAGCTATTAGCTGAAAACTTTGTATATCTCAGCATGGTGTGCAATTTGAAACAGAAACTAGACAAGTGGAGGTGAAAAGAAAAAGTAGTAAGCCTAAAAAACAAAAGAAAACCCATCTTGAACAGTATTTGAAAACAATATTCTTCAGTTGGTCCATCTACTGTTTGAGGAATTCCAGTGTACACAAGAACTGAGCTTAAAAGCAGTGGCAAGAGGTCCTAGAGAGCGACGAATCTTAATATTAGTACATTAATATGCATAAGGGAGTTAGGAGAGAGACACAACAGTGAGTGTCTACAGCAATCTGTAAAACACGGTGGAGGCTTAGTCATGGTTTGAAGCTGCATCTCAGTCAGTGATGTCTGTGACGTTGTAAAAACTGATGTAAATATGAACACACAAAGTAATGTCAGATTTTAATGCACCATGCAATATCGGTTTTGAATGCAGCTGATTGGCTACAGCTTCATTTTTAAGCATGGAATTGATTCCAATCATATGGACAACACAGTAAAAGCATACCTTGATAGAAAAACACACAATGGACACTGTCAGTCATGGATTGGCCTCCAGTGTGGGATCATCTTGACAGAATGAAACAAAAGGCAGCTAAAATCTAAAGAAGAGCTTTGGAAGACCTTCCAGAAGCCTGGTGAACTATTCCTGAAAACGTCCTAAAGAAAGCTGCCTAAGTGAATTCAGACTATGTTGAAGAATTAAAGTAAGTCATACCAAATATTGACTATCAAGCTTTTTAGAATTGTACAAACTGTGCTTTTGATTTACATACTGTATTTCCATGTATGTTTGCACATTTCAAAATGCACCTATTTCATAAAAAATAACAGGCAGTTCAAGACTTTTGCACAGTACTGTGAATCTCTTATTAGCTTATCTGTACTTCGCTAGCTTCCATATTTGTTAGACAAAGCTCTTATGCGAGTTTTTGTTTGAATCAAACTTTAAAAACTGGTGCACTTGAGAAATACAGCAAGTTCTGCAGGAAACCCATTAACATGCAGCAAACAAATACTACTTTTCTCAGAACGAGAATAGCCATTATCCTACAAAATGAAAAGCCAATACACTCAGGAAGGGTTGTTGTAATAACCTTACAAGGCCTAATACGACCAGAGGCTTATAGTAGTAGCTAGTAGTTGGAAGTATCTTTTTAAAATGAGCAAACTTTTCCATTTGTTCTAAGTTCCTGTTTGAACATTTCCCATGATTTAATGCAATGGTAGTCAGAACATACAGGTTCTGATTGTGTAGCAAAACTCAGAGAACAGGGAGCGAGCAGATGCTGAATACCTTCAGCCTGCAGGTAGCCTTTCTTGTCTTTAAATTATACACGCATTGGCTGGGTATAGTGTTTTGGTGTTGGAAGAATAAGAAGAAAAGTCTAATTATAAGCTTTTTTATGTATCAAAGTCAACTATTGTAAATCGTCGTGTTCAAATGTTTGTTTTGGGGGGTCTTTTGCAAACCTTCTAGCATATATTTTCTCTTCAGTAGCAAAACCGAGAATTGAAGCTGGAAGCTTTGAAAGCTACTGGTGTTGCTAATAACCAGTGAACATTCACTGAATCCCACGTGAAGACACTGAATGTACCACAGCACCAAACTGCTGACACATCATCATCATCATCACAGGCTGGCTCTAACCTTCAAGTGACCAGCTCCAACAGGGCCGACTGGAGGAGACTTGCTCCCCTTTCGTCTCAAATTCATGGCTCTGTTTGACTGAAAGCACACTTAGGTCAGGTGGCAGTCACTTAAAAGATTTTTTTAAAAAAACTGCTTTATGTGGCATTTTGTTAGCCAACACGACAAAACATAACATCTTTTAGTGTGGTGTCAGCATGATGGGGCAAGATCATGTACCAGTTCTGAGTAGCACTTATTGCTACTGTCAGATATAACAACTGGACTTACTTTTTTATTGACCCTGGTTTGGTGGATGAAAAGTAGAAGGGAAGCTCGTCAAGTTTTGGAGCAGTGGCATGAACACGCAAGCAGTAGGAAAACGTTTAGGTATCCAAAACCTTCCTGTAAATGTCAGGTCTTTTGCTAACAGTGCCTTTGAACCATCAGTGCAAAACCCACCTTTTTATCTAACAGCTAACTGCTTATGTGCCATTATTACTCAACCTACAAATGTCACACATTTCGATATTCTCTGAAGGTGTTGAAAGGTGTTATCAACAAAAAAAGAAAAGAAAAGCTCCTGTTTGCACCATTAGAGAGATGCACAAAAAAAGATTTCTGTTACCATGAAAAAGAAACAAAAAGATTCCTCCAAAGATTTATCACCAAACTTCCTGCTGTAGTGGGCGGGGCTTGTGTGAAACAGCATGTTATTGCTAAAAATACCATAAAGCTTTATTGGGATCATGTAACTGTAGGTTAATCCCTGGATTTGGGACAAGCATTAATCCAGCTCTACGCCACTCTATGCCTCAGCTATGGGGAAACAACAGTTGTTGTTGGTGGGTTTTTTCTTTTCTAAAGAACCGACCGCAAGCAGCTGATGATGTAAACATTGTGGAGGATGTGAGGTTTGCAGAAGTTGTAGGGGAGCCTTGAGCCTCAGTGGGGAGTGCGCTGATGGTTGCTAAGAGTTAGTTTGGTCTGTCTGTGGGAGGAGGGAGGGTGTGTCTGCAGGGCCCTGATGCAGCACCAGAGATTTGACAGCTGTGTTTGTATCTAACAACAAACTGTGTGGCGAGTTAAACGGGACAAAAAGCGGACTGGACAAGAAAAACACCCTTGACGGGTTCAAGGGATATGGGAAATGAGATAAAACAACAACACGTGAAAGCATATCCACGCAGCTTTTTTGCCACACTGTAGCAGGTTCTCGTACTAAAAACACACACACAACTATTACAAGCGGAGACAGTTGGACTTACTCGTTTTTCACGCATCTACTTTCGAGAAAGACTTTATCCAGAGGGATCACAGCCTGCCCAAGGAACACGTCCAGCCCAATGAGCGCCCTGTGCATCACCGTCAGGATTAGCTCGCAGCTCCCAGCCGGGTATCCGCTCTGCCCGCCGCTCTCCAGCACACCGGGCTGCAGCTCGAACGAGCACTCCTCCTTCCACTCCGGCTCGGTCGTCTTCTCCGCCACGCCGGTCGAGTACTTCTCCTTCCCGAGCTGGATGATGGTGTACACATCGCTGGTGCCGTGCTTGCCCTTGCCCCGTAAGCCCCTGCCTCTCAGAACCGTCACCTGGACGTGTGTCGGTACCCATTTCTGGTCCTCCGGTACGTTTAGCGAGGACATGTCCGTCCCCCCACCTCCTCCCTCCAGACAGACAGAACGACAAACCGACCGGCTGCGCACACACCGAAAGAGAGAGAGCGAAGGGAGGTGGTGGTGTTCGCCGCTTCCTCCCGGTTCTGGTTGTGCACAGTCACATCAGCTCCGGGGTCGTCGGCGGGCGGTGCCGCATTATGGCCGTCTGGCGTCTCTACAAAGTTGCCGTGGTTGCCGGTTGTTTCGTGCCCCGGCTGCTCCTGCGATTCTTCAGTCTGCTCTGCGGCAGCAGCAGCGTCCGTCCCTGCCTCTCTCCCCCTGCCGCACGGGCCTGTCTGCGGCCAGCGACGTCACGCCTCTCTATCCTCCTTCTTCTAATGCAGGACGAGGAAGTTCAGCGCCGACTCGACACATGGCTGCATGCACAGAGAAATCACACACACACACGTGCCTGGGCTGTAACGTAGGGCCCGATGTATCCCCTGGGTGAAAGCTATTATTCAAGCACATCAACAACACTCCGCCCTTAACCTGTTTGTCTGAGTTACAAGCTGCACAACTACAAAGCCGGACGAAGTTTCCGTGATAGCGTATGCCAACATAACTCCACCACAGCACACCAGAGTTATTAGAGTTTCCTATTTTTTATTATTATTATTTTGAGCTCAATTTAACTTTTTTGTTTTTAATTCAGTTTAGTTTTTTAATTTTTTAGTTTTTTGTTAGTTTCACTTTAATTTTAGCATTTTAATTTTAGTGCTGTGTGAAATCGTGGCTTTGCTCTGACACCAAGTAAATACAGGGCCAGTATTACTGATACCAATTATGATATGCAGTGGAGAGCAGTGTGTCATGATTTATCATTTATGAGCTGAATCTTCATTCATTTTAAAATTCTGAACACATTTTAATGACCACTCAATCACTTTGAGGTTTACTTTACCAATAATTTGTTAATACAACAAAGCATCTTTCAGTTGTTCACGTATTTTGAGTTTTAAGGAGACCTACAACCAATCGCGTCGCTCTATTATCAATAGAATACAATGAAGTGGATTAGTCCTAAATATCAGATCTTTCAGCAGATTGTGTCGTGGATACTTAAGCCTCCCATTTAGTGTTAAAAATTATTGATGTAGAGACCAATAATTTCATTCAGGGTTTACAGATCAGTTTGCTGACTGTTGTTTGACCACTTTTCCATCACTTTTATCTCAGTGTAATTCACTTCTATGCTATATTGTTTTTAACAGACTGTGTCTTTATCCACGCTTGTTGGTTTTCCATCACTGATCCATACAATGGGCAGATTGTCAGTCATTTATGATGATTTACAAATACTTTGTCTTTGTCTGAATTTGGATCGAATAACTGCAGAATTACATGCTTTCCCGATCATCCACTATGTTAGCACTATGCTAACACTTAGCTTCACGCATCAGCTGGCAAGCTTATGAGTTCAAGTGTTTTCTGAAGACCTTTGGTTAGTTTTTCACAAACAGAGTGTAACATTGTGTTTCTATTAGCATTGTGTACTTGTACAGAAGACCTTTGGGTATCTGTAATGATAAAAAAATATAAAAGCCACGTTGTTTTAATCAGTCCTGCAGGCAGGATTTTCCCCATCGAAAGTGCCAAAGGTCATGACATTAAGGCAACAATAACTGACATGTAGGCGACTACACGGTTATTATTGGCACATCCTGTTGTCACATGATGGTTTCACCGTATTTAATGTTTCCAGAACTCAACCGCAGATGATCACTTCTTGCAGGCTGTTTTTTCTAATTACACAGTTTGGCATAAATGTCAGCATATTCTTTCTCTCTGTAACAGGAGATGCACCGTCCCTGATTACTGAGTTCCCAGTCAGAGCTTGCCTCATGTTTACGGCATGTTTTAACCGTTTGTGGTTGCTCATGTCATTTGTCAGGCTGTTTGCTGTTTACGGCTTCACATTTATGCCAGTTCATTCTGTTTTCTTTTGTCCTGTGCAGACTTGTGGTCCTCTTACCCGTCCTCCACACTTTTCTCTTCACCAGTCAGACCCCCGTTTGCCTCTTAGCAGCTGTCACTGTGAAGAAGACTTGTTCCCTGTAGACTCGCCGGCTTCAGTCCATCTGAACTGACTTGACCTGCAGTGGAGAAAAACGCCATGTGACCCAGGGTCACATGTGAGACTGAGAGTGGCTGATGCCCATTAATGCTGTAGTGCTGAAGTGCCCATAACTTGCATGTAAGAAAGTCTAGAAATATCTACTGCCAATCACATCTTTTTACTGATGAAGTCAAAAGGTTCATTTATTTTAATTAAGAGTAATTATCTTAAACATTTTATACTATTTCTGCCTCCTCTGCTTCCTAGCCAGCGTCTCAGACTGGCTCAAAGTAAGTGTCAATCCAATATAATTTATCTAAAAATAAACCAGCAAAACAGAAACGCCAAGGTTGATTGATGCCAAGTCGAACGAAATTGAGAACACAACATTGCACATCTTGGCCAGCTCATATAGCTTGGAATGCCCAGGTGAGCCAATTCATGACCCTCCCAGGCAATTGTTAGAAAGCACAGGCCAGAACAACCTGCAAGACAGTGGGAGGAGCATCACATCTCTTACTGTCTTTCTTTCTTCTGCGTGTGCCACAATTACAGGAGTGGAATTTGCTGTGCAGGACTCGTGTGCCAGTTACCGATCATTTGCATTTTTTTTTCTTTCTGCCATAAACACAAACTCAGTCAGAAGTGGTCTTTTCCTAACATCGCCCCCAGCTTCCAATTTTCACACTAAAAGCTCATCCTCAAAGTAAATTTAAAGTTTTTCTTCCATAACCGTCATCTGTTTATGTAAAGTGCATCTGGGTTCTTAGTTTTATGTAATCCCACAAACAAGTCCAGGACTGTATAGAAGAAGAAGCTCTCTCAATTTCACCCTCGCCACCTTTGAGATTGACACTGGTTCAGAGCTCATATAGATCAGTATGAGATCGTTCATACAGTATGTAAAACTGGCTGGTGTCATATGAATGAATGTGCAGGAGTTGTGACCTAGAGACACTATTATGATGAGTAAGCTCAAATATGGAGGTATGACACATCCTACAAAAAAATCTATTTCACCTAATGTAGGGATTAGCACATGACGGATGATGCAACATTAAGTACATAAACATATGACTATATAATCAATTGATTTTAATTGAATTTGCATCATTTTTTTTCTACAGCCAGCATCTTTTTGCAAATTTACTGCTCCCAGTAGTGCTGCATGTGTCTGATTGTTATACCCTGATTGCTGTTGCAGGGTTAAGATAGACTGTTTTACAAGGTAAGCTTAAGACTGAAGTACCTCAGCACCAATTCAGTCAGATCAGGCAGCAAGAAGACAAATTTTTAGGTGTTACAGCCTATTTTTTAGTGCCACTTGAAAAAGTAAATGTAGACTATGATGATCGCAGAATGACTGCAAACAGTTTGTCAGGATCTGTCTGGTGGTCATGATCTTTTTGCTAGGACCTGTTAGAGCTCGTTTGAGTTATAAAAAAAAATATCTAAACTGAAATTATGCTTGACAGATTTTGGTTGGATGTCACTGGAGGGCAACCAATAGAGAATGACTGGACATGAGCTTAATATTTGATTAGATATGGTATCAATCTTGTGTTTAAAGCAAAAAGAAAAAACTTTCAACTCAAATTTGAAGTTTGTCTTCCAGTCAGAATCCAGGTTTTAGTTAAAACCTTTGGTCTTCTGCTGCCCTGTTATGAAATATTACTGCATGTGCCATCTCACAGTAACATGTTGCTTTTGCTGATGAGATTTGTTGGTGGTATTTTGACAGAAGCACTTGAAATTTTCCACTCAGGTAAAAAGCCTGAGTAAACAGGCTGGCTGTCAAGTGGTGACCAGTGGGAGGGAGGAGGGGATCACAGGCCACTTAAAGCTTTGTAACCATGAAATCTGAAGTAGAAGGAGAGGTTCAAAAGGCTGTGGGTGGCCACTTCATGATAACACTTTCCTCTGGCCAAAAATCTCTTACCCCCTTCCTTATCTATAATTGTCAAAACTTTCTCAACACTTAGCCTTTATGTAAGAATGCAACTGAGTGATGAATAAATATAAACAATGATTTGACTCTCACACTTCAGTTCGTCATTGCCATAAAAAAATAGCTTTGTCCACTGTGTTCCCATTATTTTAGATACCAGAAATGTGTCAGCGATGTTTTATATAAATTCATCAGCCGCGGTTTTAATGAGATTTGGGAATGAATTAGTTTTAGGGTAACTAGAAGATGATAGTTTCAGAGTTTCGCCCGTTTTGCTCCACAGAAATGACACATGGAGCAAACACAGTTCTGATAAATGGTACAATTTGCAAATTGCAGTTTTCTGGAAGAAGTCTCAGAACTATTTCAGCGTTGCCAAAATGGACTGTTGGCTGTGGAAAGATGTGATGCTGGCAGAGTAACAAAGCAGGTTTGATTGGTAAAAGTCCAGATTTCTGTTAGTGTATCCGACAGCCAATGAGGGCAGACTCAGAATCAACAGCATCATCTGAAAACCAGCCTTAATGCTGTGGGTTAAAACCTGTTCGGGTTGCTGTAGTTTAAATGGGTCTTTACTTAAAGTGTTAAAAATTCCTAACATGCAAAAACATCCGACCTTACTATGACCTCTATTATAAGAGTGAAATCCTTTTTCACGTATTCATGCAAATCAAAACTCGGGGGATGACCAGAAATGGCTGACACGCTTTGCATGAGTTCTGAGGGCTCACTGAAATTTCACCCACATGGCTGAAACTTTTGATGAACAATTTGGAAATGTGATTAAAAAAACAAAAATCTGATAACTCAAGCATCTTATCTTCCCATCTTCCTCATCTGCTCAACTCCCACTTCAGCGAATGCATCTCCACATTTATTCAAGTTGTGTTCTCCAGCTCTGCGCTGTTATCTTCACAGCTGTAGATGCGTTACAGATTCAAATTTGATATGCAAATACGTCCACTATAAATAACTTAATTCATCATGCATCACATATGTAACATCAATCACAAATAATAGTCCAAATATATGACACACAGGAAACATAAGTTTGCATTGTGGCCACTTTACTTTTGATTTTTTTCAGTCTATTTTGCTACATAAGTTCATTCAAGTGGCAAGTGTTCATTTTCTATTAAAGTTTTTCTAATATTTAAACACTACTCTTTACCTTTGGGAACAGTGAGGGTGAGTTTTAGATAGGATCCTATGGCGCCCTCTATGGGGCTTCATTTGGAAAGAAATTTGACTTAATGCTCCTGTTTTATAGCAACGTGGGCCGAGTTGGACATCAAGTCATCCACCCAGGGATGCATGTGATCATTCAGACATGCACAAAAATGCACACCGCAGAGATTCATGCGTTACTAAAATGGTTCAGGCATTGTTAAGTTACATTTCCTACAATATGGCTGCACAATCAAGGGACATTAGAAGGCAGGGCATTGTTTATTTCGGAAAACCAAGCAGCTAAGATCCTGCCAACATTGGAGCTTGACATATTCCCAGTCTATCTCATGATAGTGACGCTCCCACACATTGTTGTCAAAGGGTTCTGATCAATAATACATACACATATATGAAGAAGGATATCAGAGTCCTACTTGCATGTGCTGAACGAGGCTGATCATTAAGACTCTACTGCCATGTTTGACCCTCACTGCATGTAATGGATGTTAATTATAATTATTTTTTGATGATTTACAACAAAATAAAAAATAAAATGACTAACATTTGAAACAAAATCAATGTTTCACATTGCAAATGCGCACTCCTGTGTCCCACTTTCACTGCAAATATGACTTGAACAACTAGTTAATTATAAAAAATCTTTCATCTGTTTGCAGTGCCCGTGTTACATGGAAGGAAAGTTATAAAGATTAAATATTAAACATGGCATAGATGTGCATACTTCATCTGCTCATAAAAATGCTGTGATATGATCCAAAAGTGCAGAAAATCTACAAGATAGACCTTGTGGAACAACAAAAATCATCATTATCTGTTATTTTTAAATAAAATGTTGAAATGAGAGTCAGAATTGCACAG
This sequence comes from Perissodus microlepis, assembly GCF_051167445.1. Lineage (NCBI taxonomy): Eukaryota > Metazoa > Chordata > Actinopteri > Cichliformes > Cichlidae > Perissodus > Perissodus microlepis. The sequence continues at coordinate 28,956,612 of NC_140479.1, read as the reverse complement.
TCTCTAAAATGTTTTGACAAAGTCATCTGGCTAATTAAGGTGTTATCCCTGCCAATCATAAAGACGAGGCAGAGATTTTCTAAAAAGCCCCCGTGAAGAGATCAGCTCAGAGTTTAGAGCCTCATCAAAGATTCTTCATCTATTCTGGGAGCTGAGCTGTCAATCATCCCCTGATCAGGCTCAGATTCATATCAGATCCTGACACCGACAGCTGTTACATAACCACCACTAATCCTTGTGTAAAACGCTGGGATTGAATGTGCACACACATATAAACACACACTCTAGAAGACAATAAGTGTGAGCAGCTGCCACACACACACACACACACACACACACACACACACACACACACACACACACACACACGTACTTTCTGTGGAGCCAAGAGAAACAGATAGACAAGCTCTGAGATGGATCCAGTTCAAGCACGAGAGTGCAAATGGCCTACTTAGAGTTTAAGTGAGTAATTAGAAACCTAATCAGGGCTCACTTTCTCACCCCTCATAAACGTAATGAAATGCCGCACTCCCGTCCTCATACGTGACCCTAGAACTGACCCATATACACAAGGCACAAAACAGCTGTGACTGCCTGTAAATGCTTATCACGTTGCATTATGCTCAGTCAGGAGTTCATTAAATAACAGAAAACCTGCAAGATTTATAAAAATGAATTCATTTTAACTTTACATTTAAATACAAGATTTATACTCTTAGTGTTAATCCTCTTAATATTATCATTCCTTTCATTTTTTTCTATAAATGCTAATTTTCAATAATTTAGTTGATAATTCATAAAATCATCAAATCTTAGTTGAAACAGCACAATGTTTGAAAGCCCACCTTTTAAAGTTAGAAGCTATACATTAAATTTGTTAAAGGACCTTAGACAAGCAGTAGGTCAGCTTTAATGACCTTCCATACATGTGAGGTTTTTTTTTTTTAAAGTGAAATATCTTTTTATTGCAGAAAGGCTCAAATTTGATCTTAACTGTCCTTGGAAAGACTGTTAGGCTACTAGAAAGGCTTAGTGTAAAACATTTATATATTGTCAGCAGTTCACAGCTATAAACAAACAGTAAAATAGTAAAGCAAAACTGTAATAATACAAGATGTGTTCAAATATATAAATCTTTCCTTATGGCAGATAAATACTATACACCAATAAGCACTTTAAATTGCTTCATTTTAAAAACAAAACAAATCATTTTCATATTTTAAATGTCCATATTTCAGTGTTATCTTTTAGAAAACACATGTGCTCGCTCTCACACACATAACTGAAATCTTACATTTTGATAAAAAATTTCAAATTAAAAAATCTTTGAATGATGTGGTATATTTTCATGCAGTTTAAAATTAAGTTTTTAAGTTGCTTTTTTTTTTTTTTTTTTTTACTTTTAAGAATCACAAAAAATGCATAAAGACATGATTTTATAATTCTTTGAGTTGCTGAATCAAATTTAGTGGCCTGTTAGTGTCTCAGATGCACACAATGTAAAGATGCATAGGCATTCATTGTGTTCATAGCCAGTGAATCTTTAGCTGAACTGATTTCACTTTAGTTAAAATTTCAGTTTAAATACCTTTTCTCCATTCAAATAACACGCAAAAACATTTTTATTTTTATTTTTCATTTTTATATAATGTTATTTTACGTACTGTTATTACAGGATTTGGACCAATCACGATTAAGATTAAAAACAAAAACAACAATATTTACTAGAAAAATCTAATCTAAATTAAACCGGAAAACAAGAAATCCTGTCACTGTCAGCGATTTATTTTTCTTAAATCATGTCAATTAGGAAGTATGTGTAATATTTCCCATCGGACTGAACGCAGCGTGGTTCCGGCTGCCTGTGGACGATTGGACCGTGAACACAGCACACCACTTGCGGTGAACAGCTGGCGGAGAGCGGCGTGTTTTTCTTTGTGGGCTCAGCAATAAGGTGTTGGTTTACCAGCTCTGGGGATGTGGGCTCTCCCTTTGTAACGCTTACCCAGAGACTTAGTGGTCTTTGTCCGATTTATATTTTAATTATCTGCTAAACTGCGGCTGAGGGCCATGTGGGAAAGAACCAAGGAATGACCTCAGCAGCTGTCAATCACCCAGCACTGAGGAGGAGGTCAGAGGAACCACACACACATATTCATATTATTCATATCACGGACTTATTTATACTATATACTTATATGTATTTATACACATAGAAGTGGATGTGCTGACAAAGGGAAATAAATGTTAATACAGCCATTTTAAATGTATGTTTTTCAAACAGACTTCTAAAAATATACTTTTCATATAAATCTACAGATATATGAAATTAAAATAGTTTATATGTTTAAAACATGTGAGGAGTCCAATGCAGACAATGTTCAAATCAGCGCAAAAAGGTCAAATGTGTAGAACTTCACTTCTATTGAAATATGTTTGGATTTGACGCCATCTGTTGGTGATGAAATCCATCCACAACACGCAAAATAAAGAAATACATACATATGTACTGTGTTACTGATATTTTTCCCTAAAAGCTATTAAAATAAACTAGAAATTAAAAAAATAAATGTAAAGTAAGATAGCAGTAAGATAGCCTTCAGAGGCAGGCACAGACACAGACAGACATAAATTGTGTGATCAGTAACATAACATAAAACATATTTTACAAGTTATGGTTATTTTTCCTATTTTTTCCTATTACTTGATACATTTCTGCCTCCAAAGGCAACCAGTAATCATCTCAGACGCAGTTAACAGAGCTCAAAATGAGGGAAACAAAGACGAGCAGACATGGAAATCTCAGCCTCCAGCTTGAAGGAATCCCTCTCCTGCTTTCTGCTTGTCTGTGGTGAATATTAAGTGTCGGTCGGACGATTTGCCCTTGTGTTTGTCCTCCTTTGATACTTCCTCTCTGGGCATCACAACCCCCATGAAGGGGCTAATCTGCTCCCAGCGGGGGCTCCTTCCAATGAGGAGCTGAGAAAGAAATGCTCAGACATACAAGCTATTGTTCCCAAGTCAATACGGGCCAGCCGCCCTTTTTACGTCAGCAGTGGGTAACCACTTATATACGTAGACCTGCATGTTTAATCTTACTTAATAAACTTCATCATCATGTTCTAAAAATCTGTAGATGTAGTAATGAGCTTTATTTAATGACGCTGCACAGATCCAGTTACAGGTACTTGTTACTATTAAAAAACATAAATTCTAATAAAACCTCTCATATTAATAACACACTATATACAATATGTAGACTTGCACAATAACCACTGTTGTAATTGTGTCAGGGGCTCCTGTGTGTACATTAGAGTGCAGAGTATGATTCTAGTTTGTAGTTTGGATTTTATTTGGTCATTTATATTTTAATATTATATTTCAGATATACGTGTGCTCATTTTCATTGTCATGCTGTTTGAATTCATTTTAAGTTGTTAGAGCTGCTACATTACGTGATTGTGAAAGGATTTAAAAAGTAGAAACAAACAGTGCAAATCACACAGTAAATCATCATGACAGTCTAAAGGCAGTTAAGATTAATATTTTTGAAATGGAGGGACCCTATGAACGCAGGGCCCATGCAATAAATCTGAGATCCCAATTTTTTAGTACTTTTTCTGCTTTGGTGGTTAACACATTTGCCTTATGTGCAAAAGGTCCCTGCTGGAGACTGGGAGGAGACAAACCCAGCCTCATGAAGTCACAGGTTAGTGTGCTCCTTGTGCTGCTTCCAGGCCTGGACAAACTGAAGTGTTGCACCGGGGAAGGGATTCACTGTAAAAACTCTGCCAAATCAAATATGCACATTCACGCACTCCTTGGGAAATACAGAAGTATCCAAATGTACCAACTCCTCTAGCTTAATTTTTTGATTTTATAATTTAAAGACAGAGTCAAACCTGTGGAGGATTTGTGTTGTGTTGTACCAATCTCTGCAGAGGTCAGTGAGCAGACTGTTTTTTCTTTCTCTTTAAAACATCTCAGAGGTGTTTTAATGTGGACTCGAGCCAAACAGATATCCTGGTCTCATCTAACCAAAGACTAGTTGATCCTGAGATCAACTAGTCTTCTTGGTCATATTCTTTAGTTTAATCTTACAGTTTGGTGCCAGAGACTACAAACGGCTTTTTCATTATTGGATGCCATCCATAGATGTTGATGTTATACAATGCGTCACACTGCCTGATCTGTCACAGGAACTACTGACAGTTCCTCTGCCAAATCTAAAGCACTTACCCATCTGCTGTTCACTGTGCTAGTAGCACACTGTCATTTTAGGAGGATATCACTGTGCCTCATATTAGTAATATTATAACCCGTCCTGTTCCTCCTGATTGCTACTGCAACTGTCACGGTCACTGATCTTCCCGTCCTCTCTCTTTTCCATTTTTATGAAGTCTCATAATCAGACCTGTTTTTTTTCTTCTTGTTGTTTTATTTTTGTTTCACCGAGTTTCCAATTTGGAGCTGAAATTTCCATGCTAGTCTTTCTTGAGTGTTCACAGGCAAAACAATTACTGAGAGGCTATACCATTTTTATTCATTCGAAATTTAAGCCTAAATTGCACGGGGGAGTTCTCTCTAATTTACCAAACAAACGGTTTGCGTGGTGGAAATATGAAGTTTGGACATTACAAAAATTAAAACAAAGCTACAGAAGGCTCAGATATGCAGCTATTGGACCTTTTGTTCTGTCATTTTGTCGGAAAATTGGGTGGCTGTAGCTCAGGTGGCAGAGCAGGTCAGCCACTAATCAGAAGGTCGGTGGTTCGATCCCAGGCTGCCTCCTGGCTGCATGCCAAATATCCTTGGGCAAGATACTAACCCCGTGTTTGCCCACTAGTGGTGGTCAGAGGGCCCGGTGGCACCTGTGTCCGGCAGCCTCGCCTCTGTCAGTGCGCCCCAGGGCAGCTGTGGCTACAATGTAGCTTGCTATCGCCAGTGTGTGAATGAATGGGTGAATGACTGAATGTAGTGTAAAGCGCTTTGGGGTCCTATGGACTAGAAAAGCGCTATACAAATGCAGGCCATTTACCAAAATTGCTTGTGAATCACATAAACAACTAAACAAGGCCTTGTTTGCGAGTGATGCAGTTTCTAACCTTTCCTATCAAGCGAGTCAGGCAAGATCTTTGCAAGAGTTTTCTAAAGAGAAGAATAAGGAAGGAGAGTATAAAGAAAGGGAGCAGACACAGAGCAGCCTCCCTGCAGTCTTTAAGACACTGAACTAATACAGTGGAACAAAAGAGAGGAGCAGATCTAAAGTGGAGTGAGCAGGGTTATTTTAATGGAGTCCGTTTCACTGTTTGATGTCCCCGGGGAATGCAGAAATCATGTAAGCCCCCTGTAATTTACTGTTCGGGGTTGCCCGGGTAGGGTTAATTCCCATGAGGACCTTCTCCCAGTGTTTTTATGAAGTCACGATTTGTAAAGCTGCTCTTGTTGACCCCCCGCAGGTCACGGTGGCTGAAGAGCAGCGTGACCCTCCTGAGGACTTAACATGAACGTGTGCATGTATGAGATAAATGTTTGGAGAGAGAGGATGATTCTCTTTGTGATTATGGAATAATGATTGCTTTAGGAACGTTTAAAAGAAAAATCTTTGGCTTTCTCACCTTGGAGCCATAAAAAGTGAAGAAATGGTTTTTATCTTGGTGGTTTTTCCTCAGGTTAAAAGCAGCTACACAAAGCAATTAGCTTTACTTGCTTTATTTTCAGGAAAAATGTATCAAACCTGAATCAGGTAAGAAAAAAATATGGTGTATTTATTTATTTATAAATAATTTAAAATTTATAAATAATTTTTATTTTTTATTTTGGCCACACAAGGACAGAACTTCATGAACTGAAACCCAGATATGGCACCTACCACAGGTCCGTAGGGGTCGATGTTCAGAAGTTTGCATGTTTTTAAGTTTATCTAAAGAAACCACAAGACTTCTGGAACAACGCCTCTTGGTCAGGTCCAAAGTGAAGATGTTTTGTTGTAATGCACAGTGCCACATTTGACCAAAAACCAAGCACAGCATAACAGCACAAACCTTATATTAAATGTCAAGCATGGTGGTGGAGAGGTAATGATTTGGTCTTGTTTTCTAGCCACAGGACCCAGGCACAGGTCCAACAGTTCAACAGGATGGGTCACAAAGAAAAGAATCCAACCTTAAGACCTCAAGAGAGCTGTGCATAAATGAATGTCCACCTGAATGAACTGAAGCAAGGTTTTAAAGATGAATAGACAAAATTCCTCCACAGTGATATGAGAGACTGATAAAGATAATTACTTGATGTATGTCTGCGAAATGTTCTATGAGCTGTTGAATCATGAGGTGTACTTTCACTAACATACTCCACTGACTCCTTCATTCATGGAATCCTGAGTAAAGAAAATTTGTCACAGAAGCTGTGCCTATTTCTGGGCAGGTATCGTGAGTAATTTTATGTAATTAAATATTGTTTGTAAGTTGGAGGGAACTTCATATTTAGGTTATAAATCCTATTCTTTCCTGTTTCCTCAACTTCTTAGCACAGACCTTAAAATAGTCTACATCTTGACTTTACTGGGTCCAGTTGTATAGGTAGCACCACTTAAAAACAAATTGTGCCCAAAATACTGACTTTAACTAATATAATTAGATGTCAAATTTTCATGTAATTCTGTTAAATAAGGATCATTTAAAACATATATGTAACAGAAACTGGTCAAAATTTATTTGACTGGTATACATTCAGTTTGATTCACAACAAGTCTGTGAGCTTGAGCGAGCCTTCCCTGTGTCCTGCAGTTTGTCTCTGAGGGTGTCCAGACGTGCCCGTGGAGTCATCGTGGTTCTTAGCTGTCACGGTCAACTCCTGACTGCTGTGGGAGACAAGGAAGGTCAGGATTACAGGGGCCTGTTTGCTCTCTGGGGCCCCATGTAACCTTCAACCTGCCCTCCAAACAGACACACTGACTGCTGGTATTGATGCAGCCGTGAAGCACAGCAGCACTCGGAGCAATGTCAAATCCCTCTTTCATCACAGAAGTTTATTCGTGGTATTAGCATTAGCATCAGCAAACAGCAGCATTTGGTCAAATTAACCTAATCTGATGAAATCTTTCACAATAAAGCTGAGCAAGGTTCTCATTCATAGTTAAAGAGGAGAAAATGACACATTGGCTGCTTCAGACGTGCATCTGATGAATTTAAAAGTGAAGCATGTTCTTTGTTATTGATGTTTACTTCCTGCAGTTGTTGAAGTTCATGTATTTGAAACTAAATCCTTTGCAGCTAAAGGAGCTGATTTATTAGGATGTAGAGCTTACCAATGTTTTTTTTTTTGTTTGTTTGTTTTTTGTTAGTGTGGTAAGCTTTACTACTGTTAACTCTTCAGTCATACTCAAGATGGCTCTCATGGGCAAAGAACAATGACTAACAATGTCCTCACTGACTCCTTTCCAGTGACTGTAATCACTGAAAGACTTTCTGAGCCTCATTTACCATTTTGTTGTTGTTGTTGTTGCTTTGCTTGTCAATTATTGTTACCATAGTAACATCAGACCCAGGGCTGAGTTAGTCGGAAGGTAAGGCGTCTTTTTAACTAGTAATGACTTCATGAACTTCTTCACAAATAAAATTTTTATCATTAGAGAAAAAATTACCAGTAATCATCCCACAGATGTAATATTATCTACAGCTACTCTTAGTACCATTGATGTTAAGTTAGACTCTTTTTCTCCAATTGATCTTTCTGAGTTAACTTCAATAATTACTTCCTCCAAACCATCAACGTGTCTTTTAGACCCCATTCCTACAAAACTGCTCAAAGAAGTCCTGCCATTGATTAATTCTTCGATCTTAAATATGATCAACCTGTCTCTAATAATCAGCTATGTACCACAGGCCTTCAAGCTGGCTGTAGTTAAACCTTTACTCAAAAAGCATCTCTAGACCCAGCAGTCTTAGCTAATTATAGGCCAATCTCCAACCTTCCTTTCATATCAAAAATCCTTGAAAGAGTAGTTGTCAAACAGCTAACAGATCATCTGCAGAGGAATGGTTTATTTGAAGAGTTTCAGTCAGGTTTCAGAGCTCATCACAGCACAGAAACAGCTTTAGTGAAGGTTACAAATGATCTTCTTATGGCCTCTGACAGTGGACTCATCTCTGTGCTTGTCCTGCTAGACCTCAGTGCAGCGTTCGATACTGTCGACCATAATATCCTATTAGAGCGATTAGAACATGCTGTAGGTATTACAGGTACTGTGCTGCAGTGGTTTGTATCATATCTATCTAATAGACTCCAGTTTGTGCATGTAAATGGAGAGTCCTCTTCACACACTGAGGTTAATTATGGAGTTCCACAGGGTTCAGTGCTAGGACCAATTCTGTTTACATTATACATGCTTCCCTTAGGCAGCATCATTAGAAGACATAGCATACATTTACACTGCTATGCAGATGACACCCAGCTCTATCTGTCCATGAAGCCAGATAACACACACCAATTAGTTAAACTGCAGGAATGTCTTAAAGACATAAAGACCTGGATGGCCGCTAACTTTCTGCTTCTTAATTCAGATAAAACTGAGGTTATTGTACTCGGCCCTGAAAATCTTAGAAATATGGTATCTAACCAGATTCTTACTCTGGATGGCATTACCTTGGCCTCCAGTAACGCTGTGAGGAACCTTGGAGTCATTTTTGACCAGGACATGTCCTTCAACGCACATATTAAACAAATATGTAAGACTGCTTTCTTCCATTTGCGCAACATCTCTAAAATTAGAAATATCCTGTCTCAGAGTGACGCTGAAAAACTAGTTCATGCATTTATTACTTCCAGGCTGGACGACTGTAATTCATTATTATCAGGATGTCCTAAAAACTCACTGAAAAGCCTTCAGCTAATCCAAAATGCTGCAGCAAGAGTCCTGACAGGGACTAGAAGGAGAGAGCATATTTCTCCTGTTTTGGCTTCCCTTCATTGGCTTCCTGTTAAATCCAGAATTGAATTCAAAATCCTGCTCCTCACATACAAGGTCTTAAATAATCAGGCCCCATCTTATCTTAATGACCTTGTAGTACCATATCACCCTATTAGAGCACTTCGCTCTCGCTCTGCAGGCCTACTTGTTGTTCCTAGAGTATTTAAAAGTAGAATGGGAGGCAGAGCCTTCAGTTTTCAGGCCCCTCTTGTGTGGAACCAGCTTCCAGTTTGGATTCGGGAGACAGAAACTATCTCTACTTTTAAGATTAGGCTTCAAACTTTCCTTTTTGCTAAAGCATATAGTTAGGGCTGGACCAGGTGACCCTGAATCCTCCCTTAGTTATGCTGCAATAGACGTAGGCTGCCGGGGGATTCCCATGATGCATTGAGTTTTTCCTTTCCAGTCACCTTTCTCACTCACTATGTATTAATAGACCTCTCTGCATTGAATCATATCTGTTATTAATCTCTGTCTCTCTTCCACAGCATGTCTTTTATCCTGTCTTCCTTCTCTCACCCCAACCAATCACAGCAGATGGCCCCGCCCCTCCCTGAGCCTGGTTCTGCCGGAGGTTTCTTCCTGTTAAAAGGGAGTTTTTCCTTCCCACTGTAGCCAAAGTGCTTGCTCATAGGGGGTCATATGATTGTTGGGTTTTTCTCTGTATCTATGAAGCGCCTTGAGGCGACTTTTGTTGTGATTTGGCGCTATATAAATAAAATTGAATTGAATTGAATTGAATTGAATTTTTTGGCTTAAATTAGTCCATCTTTATTTTTCTGAAACAGCCCGTTGCACCAGACTAGTTAAGACAAGTTCAACCTTACAGACCAGTCTAAAATATATCGCTCAGGCATAACATTATGACCACTGCCACAAGTGAATAACATGATTATCTCTTCATCACGGTGCCTGTTAGTGAGTGGGAAAGTGAACATTTTATCCAGAAAGTTGATGTGTTAAGAGGAAGGGAAAATGGGCAAGCGTAAGGATTTTAATGAGTTTGAAAAGGGCCAAATTCGGATGGCTAGACGACTGGTGTTTCTGGTCTGCAGTGGTCAGTATCTATGAAAAGTGGTGTAAAGAAGGAACAGTAGTGAACCAGAGACCGGGTCATGGACTGCCAAGACTCACTGAATGTTGGGAGCGAAGGCTGGCCCTTGTGGCTCAATACAACACGCAAGCTACTCTAGCGTGCATTGTGAAAATGTTAATGGTGGTTCTAATGGTTATAATCTGACGTTAATAGAAAAACGTCAGATTATACAATGCATCACAGTTTGCTGCTCAAGGGGCAGGAAAGCCACAGATCACTCAGGGTGCCCATGCTAACCGCTGTCCACTCCCTGGATCACAGAGCAATAAAAGAAGGTGACCTGATCTGTTGAATCACATTTTCTTTTACATCATGTGGATGGCCGGGTGCATGTGTGTCACTTACCTGTGGAACACCTGGCACCAAGATGTACAACGGCTAGTTGGGGTACGCAGTGTGATGCTTTGGGCCCTGCTATCCGTGTGGATGTTACTTTGACACGTACGACCTAGACGAGCATTGTTGCAGACCATGTACACCATTTTATGGTGTCTGTGGCCTCCACCAAGATAATGTGCCCTGCCACAAAGCAAAAATGGTTCAGGAACGGTTTGAGAAGCACAACAACGACTTTGAGCTGTTGACTTGACCTCCACATTCTCCACATCTCAGTTGAATCAAGCATCTGTGGGACGTGATGGACGAACCATGGAGGCTCAACATGGAGTCAAAGGATCTGTTGCTAACATGTTGGCACCAAATACCACAGCAAACCTTGTGGGATCGAGTCCATGCCTCAGGAGTCAGGGCTGTTTTGTCAGGTGCTCATAATGTTAGGCCTCATTGGTGTATCATTATAAAGAGTATCCAGGTAAAAGTGACAGTAACGATACCAATGCCTTAGCAACCGCTGCTCCTTACTTTGTGTTCACAGTGTGCACAACTGTAGTTTCTGTTTCTGGCACTTGCTGAATTATACTTAGGTGAGCACTAATTGCACTGGGGAAAAAAATTGGGTTGATGTTAAGGCGGGATGGCTCTGTTCACCGAACTGTTCAATAAACAAACAATAAAAATCTGTACAAACCAAATTCCGTCACACTATCTGTAGCTAGTAAATGATTTATATTTCCATAAGTGCAAAACAAACACTAATATACGAGTTTAGTTATTACTCGCATTATCTGATTTATGTTATCTGACTCCCAGTCTCTCACACTCTGAACCACAAAAACATGTTTATTTTAGTCTACTTTAGTGTACAACTATTGCAGAAGCCACATTTTAAGTGAGATTGTTTTCCTTATTTTAGTGCGATGATGACATAATTAGAAAAAATATGGATGCACTTAATGGTTTTTAACTTAAAATGTGAGTTACTGACAAAGCGAAAGTTACCCGTAAGCTTTCGAGGACATGATTGCCCGTGCTGGATCCAGTCGCGGCATTAATGCTGCATGACAATCGAAATAATGCGTGAGGATCGGGCAGACATAACGAGCTCCAAACTGCTGATGAGATGGACTCTAATCTGAATTTCAGCAGTGGCCAGTGTCAAAGCCAAAGACGTTTGTCCGTTTGCATTCATTGACAAGATCTCCAAGGTTATTTGTCAACATGGCTCGTGTAGCTCTGGTAATCTCCGGTCCTCGACGGTAGACTGATTGATAATTGATCTCTGTTCAAACAGGCTTTCTTTGGGCCACAGTTGCCTCTGAATGCCAAACGAGTCATTCTCCCCCGTCCTCCCACAGCAGCCTAATCCGATAAACGAATGGGAATGAGTGACGTCCTCTGCTGATGTCAACCTTTCACTCTGCCATTTATCTCAGATTGTTTGCTGATGAGGCCCCGGTGATGGTGACTGAGGACAGGGTCACTCACAGAGGCCTGCAGCTTTGAGCCTTTACTATGGGGAAAAGCACAATAATCAAAACAGCAGTGAATACAAATCATGATTAAGTAATCTGATCTCAAAACTCATTCCATTACATGATCCATTAAGGCAAATGCATAACATGATCCTCTGAGTACTGTCATTACAAATCTTTCAAATGTTATATCACTGCTGATGATACAGAAACATATTTAATCACCAGTGTCTGTTAATCCACCCTTTTTGCTTTGAACTTTGGTTATATACATATAAAACATAAGATCCACTGATGCCACCTCCTTCTCTGGGCTTGAGCTCATTTGAGATGGACTGAGGCACAATGGGAAAACAAAAACAGTATGATTAAGCAAAATGTGCATTTTTAAAGCTAAAGACGGGAGGGACAGGCCAGCTTATTACTGATGCGTGGCTGAAAGGCCAGCATTAATGATGCATGGGTGGGTTCATTAGCGCACATGCCGGGGATAGCTCGCACATCTGTGAAGGCACCATTGATGCTGGATGTTGAATACAGGCCTTGAAACAACATATGCTGCCACACAGATGCTGTGAGTTTTTATGAATGCTTTAAATGCTAAACCACATTCTGCACGTTCCACATGTTTGTAGTAAAAGAGTCCCAGTGTAGCAGATGAGCCTGGTTCTGCTGGAGGTTTCTTCCTGTTAAAAGGGAGTTTTTCCTTCCCACTGTCGCCAAAGTGCTTGCTCATAGGAGGCCATATGATTGTTGGGTTTCTCTCTGTATGTATCATTGTCGAGTCTACCTTACCATGTAAAGCGCTTTGAGGTGACTGAATGCACAGACAGTTTTCAAAAGTCAAAAGAAATTTCCCAATTGTCAGTGCAACACTTGATATGTAGTCTTTTTTAAATATAGTGTAGATACTTACACGTTTTCACCCATTTCCTGAGTGAGGTGGTAAAAAAAAGCATTCAGTCGACAACTGACTGTGAGAGAAATTGATGTTTTATTTAAATATGGTACGTTTAAGAAGAAAGCAACTTCAAAACAGCTAATATGTAAGTGCCATGTTCCCACTTTGATGCCTAAAACAAGAAAAATGCCATTAATTGTCAACATTGCACGTATATTTACCTGCAGAGGATTTGTGGTGATGTTTTCTGTGCATATGCTGAACTTCAACGCTGCCTTCACAGTGAAGGGGATAGGTCAGTCAGTGATCAGCCCAGGCCCAGAGCAACATAATTTTATTTGTAAGGCATGACACAGGGAATGACATTTAACTTGTTATTATTTCCGGGAAAAGATTAATGATAAATTGTCCATTATTTTTCGTTAAAAGTGAAAGATAAGAGTGCACTCATTTGCCCTAAAGCCAGAGTGCCACCACTATGCAAAATGACAGCCAATTATTGGGGCCTAGTTTGGGATAATGACTTTACAATGAATCTTTTGATTGAAATGTAACTGGGTTGGCCCTGGGCAAAGAGCAAAAAAAAAAGTTACAGAAACAATAAGCACTATAGAGCTGTGTCTCTAGGTCTCTCTGACTCTCTCCCTCTCTTTCTCTCTCCACTCCTCTTTAGAAATAGCTATAGGAGAAAGACAGAGATATGCATATATTGATGAAAAAATTATTAAGTCGCTGAGCGCTTGCAGCAAACATAAATTAGCATATTCAGGGTAAATATGCAGACTATTTACGATAATAAGACCGGATTATTCAATTCAATGAATGTTAAATAGATGAGGAAATGGTATGTGTCTTATCTAGTCAGAGCTTCTATTCATTTTAATCGCTTCCCAATTGAACTCTTCATTTTATTCTCTCTGAGTTATTGCTCCCATTCCAGCCCGCAATGGCACCTATGGGTCCTGGGAGATTTCCGCCAGTCACGTGGTTTAAGTGGCATTCACCTTATTCGTGCCGGAAATGGAGAAAGTCGACGTCACCCCGAGGCCAGCATCACGATAAGCCCCTTTTCATTATGCACAGGGGCCGATGGAGAACAAGATTAGCGGGGCCTTGTGTGCATAAAGGCGAGAACATACAAGTCATCTAGATTAAATAAAGCGAGCAGAGATCCAAAAGCAAAACACATTTGGTTTCTTATTGCGTGCATTAAAAACTTTAACTTTAAACAGACTGACTGTGTGTGTGTTTTCGTCTGCATGTTAATATCAATGACTTTCTGACATGCAGGCCTTCGTTCTTTTTAAAATGTTTCATAAAACATGCTGAAATTACACATTGAAACCAATTATTAATCAGCCAACACATGAAACAGATGTAATGGAAGCAGGTGTGTATGTGTTTCTGCGCTAAAAAAAAAAAGATTCTTGGTCCTTATAAATATGAAGCAACAATTTTGACTAATATGTAATTGAAATATATAAAAGGTTTTTTTTAATTCAAATAATTAATTATTAAGGAAAATGTGCTTAGTGTAATCTGAATGTAAACCAATCAAGTAGATTTCATTTGACCAGATTCCATTAGATTTGATGGAAAATGTACATGCAATCACATTACTTATATAATAATATTATATATATATAAATTTCATTATTATTATTTTTTTATTTATTTTTGAGTGTATATTTCTCTGTCTCTGGACAAACTTCACCACTGCAATAATGCAATAGCAAGTCTTTAGTTAAGCTCAAACAGGCCAAACCATGAATACGGGTTTATGAACGACGAATACTCAAGATAGTGACCCCAATGAGTTCCAAGGTGTCGGTAAGTGACAAAGTGAAAGCAGTACCAGCTACAGTTTCTCCACCTGGTAATAATCTAGTACTACTGAGTTTTCACGGCTCAGAACATCAGCACATTAACAGTAATCCCAGCTGCAAGATTGTCTCTAGTTTTGTACATAAAAGGACTCCACATATGTAAAAGATGAGTCTGCCTGGGTGTATTTTGGTGTTACTGTAAGTAAAATTGTAAGTCTTCTTTGTGGCTCTTCTCACCAAGAGGAAATGCAATGCACTGACAGCAGTGTGCTCTTGTTTTGCCTGTCTACAAATAAACTCTACAGTGCAGATTAATATATATTTGGTGTTTTAGTATTTCTAAAAATAGAGTTATGTTTGAGGGTTTGAGTCCAAATAAACCAGAGAACATCTTGCCCAGCAAAACAGTGTGAACACTTCATGTGCGTATGTTTCTCAGACCGTCTACTGTAGATTTGCTGGTGTGCTTAGGGTCATCTTCCTGTTGCATACCCAGATGGCCTCATATTTGACCCTAAAAATAATAATTCATAATCAACTCAGCACTGTGCTTGACAGTTGTTATTGAGTGTTTGTGTTGATGTGGTACTGGTCATTATGGCCAAATATCTCCACTTAGGTCTCATCTGTTCATTGTTCCAGAAGTCTTTTTTTTGTTGTTGTTCAGGTGGGACTTTGCAAACCTAAGCTGTGCTGCCATGTTCTTCTGGTTCTTCCAAAACACTCATACTGTTATTGATCCTTTTTACCTTGAGTGTACATTTATTCCTTTTACCTTAGTCTCAAAGTGTATATTTATTTGTTACTCTTCTTATATTTATTGTTGTTTTTGCACTGAATGTAACTGGAGCCTCGTCGTCTTGTCTCTCTATGTACTTTACTGTATGTAGCAGAGATGACAATAAAGTTTACTTTGACTTTGACTACTTGTGCAGTCTTTTTCTTGTTGTACTGACATGAACTTTAACATTTTACATGTTAACCAGTCTTTTATTACTACTACTCCTATTATTATTATTATTATTATTATTAATAATAATAATAATAATATTGCAGATTCTTTTAGCACTACATGAGCTGAACTTTGACCAACAGAATTTGCAGAGTCACCCTTCCTGGGAATTCAAACAACTCTCTTAAATGTTTTTCACTCGTGAATAATCTTTCTTACTGTAGAATGATGGACTTCAGATTGTTTTGAAATATAAATCTTCCCAGATTAAAACAGAGCACTGATTGGTTCTCTGAGTTCACTGGTAATCTCTTTCCTCCTATTCATTGTGTTAATACACACCTGAATGGCCCAGCAAATTGCCAAAGCTTCTGTATTTTTAGGGGCGGTGCACTTACTCATGATGAATTCATTAAATTAATTCGACAAGCAGCACCTGGAGACTATTGAAACAGATGGAATTGAATCACAGCCCCTCTTTAAAAAACCTACACACTGAAGCCTCCATCTAGTGGCTCAGAGGCTTTAATGCTTTTCTGATGATTTTTAAACAATATCCTCTGCTGCCATCTATCGTTGATATCAGGTACTGGCAGTTTGAGACTGAAACAAGATCTTTAAATAAGCACAAAGCGTGTGAACAATTTAAATTAAAGTGTTGCTTTTATTACAAATGTTAAGGAAGAAGAAGAAGAATTACACATGAAGACATTTCTTATCTTTGCAATTCTTTCAAGACACCAAATAATAAAACTTACAATGTACTGAAAATAAATAACTTCTTGAACAACATATCTGGCATTGATTCTATGTTTAAAATGTTTTTCCTCCCTCTGCCACATGGTGGCATTCTCCCATCAGTATTTCTCCTGGTATCTTATTTATCACTAAGAAGCCTATTAAACCCATTAGTATCACAACAGTAGATTGTCGTGAAGCACAACAAGTGTTTGAGCTTCTATTATGGGTTGTTGAAGGATGCTGAGGCTGGTGAAGCTAAGGAATTCTATGATAAGTGCATTATCATAGAATTCCTGATTCACGTAACTGGAACTAAGAAGGCATCGTTTACAGTAATTTGACAATCATGGGAACTCTTATAGCCCAAAATGATTACAAATAAACATAAAAGAGGGGTGAAAATAGGCACAAATAAACAAAAGTTTGCACTCTACTCATTCATAAATTTAGAAAACAATTATTTACACACACACACACACACACACATACATTCAAGAGCCTCACCTTCATCTGTAATGCAAGAAATTTAAGTACAATCATCAAATAAATGTGTTTAAACAAATACACACACACACACACACACACACACACATACACACATATATATATATATATATATATATATATACACACATACATATACATATACATACACATATATACATACATATACATATATATACACACAGGGAGTGCAGAATTATTAGGCAAGTTGTATTTTTGAGGAATAATTTTATTATTGAACAACAACCATGTTCTCAATGAACCCAAAAAACTCATTAATATCAAAGCTGAATGTTTTTGGAAGTAGTTTTTAGTTTGTTTTTAGTTTGAGCTATTTTAGGGGGATATCTGTGTGTGCAGGTGACTATTACTGTGCATAATTATTAGGCAACTTAACAAAAAACAAATATATACCCATTTCAATGATTTATTTTTACCAGTGAAACCAATATAACATCTCCACATTCACAAATATACATTTCTGACATTCAAAGACAAAACAAAAACAAATCAGCGACCAATATAGCCACCTTTCTTTGCAAGGACACTCAAAAGCCTGCCATCCATGGATTCTGTCAGTGTTTTGATCTGTTCACCATCAACATTGCGTGCAGCAGCAACCACAGCCTCCCAGACACTGTTCAGAGAGGTGTACTGTTTTCCCTCCTTGTAAATCTCACATTTGATGATGGACCACAGGTTCTCAATGGGGTTCAGATCAGGTGAACAAGGAGGCCATGTCATTAGTTTTTCTTCTTTTATACCCTTTCTTGCCAGCCACGCTGTGGAGTACTTGGACGCGTGTGATGGAGCATTGTCCTGCATGAAAATCATGTTTTTCTTGAAGGATGCAGACTTCTTCCTGTACCACTGCTTGAAGAAGGTGTCTTCCAGAAACTGGCAGTAGGACTGGGAGTTGAGCTTGACTCCATCCTCAACCCCAAAAGGCCCCACAAGCTCATCTTTGATGATACCAGCCCAAACCAGTACTCCACCTCCACCTTGCTGGCGTCTGAGTCGGACTGGAGCTCTCTGCCCTTTACCAATCCAGCCACGGGCCCATCCATCTGGCCCATCAAGACTCACTCTCATTTCATCAGTCCATAAAACCTTAGAAAAACCAGTCTTGAGATATTTCTTGGCCCAGTCTTGACGTTTCAGCTTGTGTGTCTTGTTCAGTGGTGGTCGTCTTTCAGCCTTTCTTACCTTGGCCATGTCTCTGAGTATTGCACACCTTGTGCTTTTGGGCACTCCAGTGATGTTGCAGCTCTGAAATATGGCCAAACTGGTGACAAGTGGCATCTTGGCAGCTGCACGCTTGACTTTTCTCAGTTCATGGGCAGTTATTTTGCGCCTTGGTTTTTCCACACGCTTCTTGCGACCCTGTTGACTATTTTGAATGAAACGCTTGATTGTTCGATGATCACGCTTCAGAAGCTTTGCAATTTTGAGACTGCTGCATCCCTCTGCAAGATATCTCACTATTTTTGACTTTTCTGAGCCTGTCAAGTCCTTCTTTTGACCCATTTTGCCAAAGGAAAGGACGTTGCCTAATAATTATGCACACCTGATATAGGGTGTTGATGTCATTAGACCACACCCCTTCTCATTACAGAGATGCACATCACCTAATATGCTTAATTGGTAGTAGGCTTTCGAGCCTATACAGCTTGGAGTAAGACAACATGCATGAAGAGGATGATGTGGACAAAATACTCATTTGCCTAATAATTCTGCACTCCCTGTATACTGGTTCACCTATGTTTGGTGGAGCTTTCTAATAAGCTGCCACTCGAACGGTTGTAGCAGCAGACAGCAGGAAACCACAGCAGGTAGTCTGCAACATTCAGCATTAAAAAAAGAAGACGATACATATTTCATAAGTTGGTAATTGATGCAAACAACCAAACCCATAATGTACACAACACCTGTTAATGCCATGTTTCCAAGGCATTTATGTAGCAGTGTTTTGGCTTTTTTTAAATGTGCTTATGATTAAAGAGGAAAGAAAAAGAAAAGCAAAGCAAAGCAGGTTATGAGTGCGGGGGGTGGGTTGCATCTCCATCCGCTCCCCCGCCCTCTCACACACACTATAAAAAAGCCTGACATTAATTATTTGCTGTTTTGCAGGCAGGAGGCTGCCCTTTTGCTAAAGGGAGTCATTTACCCCCCTTTGGAATTATACCTGATTTCAAATGAACAAAACTGTAATGAAGGTGATGCTGTTTCCTGTGTATCATCACAAAGCTAATACAGCTAATACAGACAAATTAAAAGTGATAATGAGCTGCTGCTGTCTCAAGCGTGACAACTCTCACCTTTGCAAGTCAAGGGGTTTCCATCTGCAGGTTGTCGTGGTAACTCCCCATTTTGGCACCATATAGTAGCAACCTGATGCCAGCAGCCATCCGCTCCGTTTGATGGCTGATGGAGGGGGGTGGAAGGGGGGACTTGAAAGGAGTCAGTTTTCATGTAAAACAGTTGCAAGATTAACAACAAATTGCGACTCGCTTCTCCACTTCTGAGTAATAACATCAATTACGTTGCCAGGGAGACCCTTGATCTTTCTGAATGACACCAATAACAAAAACCTGCACTTGCTCTCTTTTATACTGTAAAAGCTTTTCTGCATCAAGGGATCTGCGAACCGACAGTTGTCACTGAAAGGTTTGCTTTTTAGAAAAGATTATCCCTGCGGTCAAAAAAGTACTTCACGTTTGTTTTTTCTCGGGAATATCTCCAAAGGGAACATTACTGGAGCTCATTTAGGCTCTGGGTTTTTGTTCAGGTACACCCCCTCCTCTCTTTCCTCTTCCCTTTTACTCTTATTCTGCCCGTCTCCAGCTCATCCATGGGGACACTGAGAGATCTGAGCCTCACACAATACATTCTATTTAGGCTGAGTCGTGGGTACAAACTCATGGGAATTTTCTGTTTGCATCTCAGCTTCAGCTGGTTTCCACCAGAAAAAAAGAAATAAAAAAAAGGTTTACAATTATGGTAATTCATGAAGGCATAAAACAACTGGAAAAAAAGTCTTTCATCTCTGAGATGATCCCTGTCCATAAAATAGGATAAAATTGTATCCTATTTTATGACCTCAGCAGAAAAACAGAAAGAAAGAAAAAATGAACTTAATATTCTAAACGAACAATAGCAATGATAACTTTTATTTTTGCCGTTTTCTGAGTCTATAGTCAGTCAGAGTAATACTATTGGCTCAAAGTGGTCATAATTAGAGCCCAAGGTCCAGAGGCTACAATGTTTACATTCATCACCTTTTTTAATTTTGGAGGACCAACGCTGCCAAAATAAACGACATAAATGACTATGGGACTAAATGCATCAAAAATAATAAGAGAAGGGGGCATTAATTCATTATAAAAGTAGGACACAGATTAATACGTCAGACTTTGCTATTTAATTTTCAGCTTCATTAAGATGATGAATTATGATTTCATAATTTATAAATGGATTTACTTCTTTTCTTTTTCTTTACTTAGTATTTCTGCATTAATTTCTTCATCATGTAAACAGATGTATTCAAAGTGTACCGTGGGACAGGCTTTGTGCCTTTGATGGCAGACCCATGAAAGAAGTGAGTGCCTCAGGTCTGGAGATAGTCAGACAATAATCGAGCTGATAATAACACTTGGGCTGACTTCCATGTAAGTAAATGCAGTTGTTTGCTATGTACGGTGGTGCAGTTGGTAGTACTGTTGCCTCACAGAAAGAAGGTCATAAGTTCAACCCTGATGTGAGTCAACCACTGTCCTCCTGCAACTACGGAGCCCTACGGAGCCCCGCAGGGGACATGGGAGAAAAAAAAATTAAGACGGACTTTTGCGAGATCTCGCAAAACAAACTCGGGATCTCGCAAAACAAACTCGGGATCTCGCAAAACTTTTAGCCGCATTCTTCGGACGCCGGCTCGAAGCCGACCGGGAGGTCGAGGCAAGATGTGCCGGGAAAGCGGTGTTCCTCCCGGCTGTAGTAGGTCTCGAGTTCTCGCAAAACTTTTGCGAGATCCCGAGTTTGTTTTGCGAGATCTCGCAAAAGTCCGTCTTAAATTTTTTTTCTCCCATGTCCCCTGCGGGGCTCCGTAGGGCTCCGTATGCAACAACCTCACATGCTTCTCTGCCTCTCCTGACGTCCTCATACAGCACCACTATCATATATTTTTTATAGATACACAAAGACACAGTGCAACTCGTTCCATATATTCTTTCTACTTACTCCTCCAACTCTTTCAAAGCAAGCATCCCATCTGAAGTGCTCTTTCTCAGCATGAAGCCAGCGTCAATCCTGCCATATCTTCATTGCATGGCTCATCAAACTTTATCACTCTGTACTACAACTCTGCACATCAGATTTGTTGAAAATCAGTAACAGTACACTTCGTCTCCATTCCTCAGGTATCCTGTTAAACAATCTGGTCAAAAAGTCTACTGCCCTCTCTCATGGACATCTCCCTGTGGCATCCTGACCAGCTGTCTTTCCACTCTTTGCAGACGCTCTCACATCCTCCTGACCTTCATGATTCACTAACTGTCCTCCATTCATCCTCTTACTTTCTTCATTCATCAGCTCCTCAAAATACTCCATCTATGTTCCCTGCGCTCTCTTCACTCGTTGGTAAATTACAGGCTCTGTTCTTAATCACCCTAACCTGCTGCACATCTCCAGCTCAATCTCTCTTCAGCCGATCAGTACAAGTCTTTTTAACTTAGTGTCCAGCTTCATGTCTTTACCGTTCCCTTTTCCACCTCTCTCGTGCACCAAGCCTCAAAGTACTCTTGTCTGCTTTTGTTATCTTTCTACTTATTCCACTTTTTCTCTGCCTTTGAATACATTCTGTACTTCCTCACTTTATGGACAAATACAATGAAACTTCAAAACTGCTGACTTTCCCGTCAACCTCTAACAAACTTAGTTTTTACAGTTTTTCTCAGTTGCTTTGGTGCATTTCTCACAACAGAATTGATCTCTGCACCACTACTAAGGCTCTTCTCAAAACAATTAGTGCAAACTGCAAAACATGGTGGATAACTTGCAAAAGTGAGTCACTTCATCAAAAAGAAAAGTCAGTTGCTCAAAATAAGTAGTCAATGCTTCAAAAGCAAGTCCCTTAATCAAAACAGATATAGTCATCAAAAGCAAGTACTTATATCAAAGTGTCAGGGCTGTCACAATTACAAGTCATTACACCAGCACCTTTGGTCACAAAATCAAATGGTTTGAACATGTTCTCATTGTGACAGACTTCTTTGTAGGTGCTTCCCAATGACATGTCAAGTCTGGACAGCATGCATGGCATGTTGAAAACCATAAATTGTAAAGGAAAATCAAGACACTTCATATGCACTCTTGATAATATTTAATTGTAACTGTTCACAGCATTGTGCAACTGGGGTAATACAGTAAATCAAACATTTTACAGCAAACATAAACTCACTTGGACAGTAAACCTTACTGCAGTAGTTATGAAACAAAAAAACAAAAACTGAAAAACAGACACTGCTGCATATCAATCATTGATATCTAGACGCTCCCGACTGTCTGCCCACATATTTGCATCAACATCACAGCGAATGTCAGCTCTATCGATGCATCGGGGAAAGTATCTTCTGGAGTGTCGAATCCACCCTCTGCAGGACTCTGCTGTGATGTCATCACAAGCTGCATCCATAGCTGCTAGCAGGGTCATTTGGGTATGTGGATGCCTGTCATATACCTTCCACCTCCAGGAAGAGAAAAACTCCTCAATTGGATTTAGGAATGGAGTGTAAGGAGGAAGAAACTCCATAAGCATCCTGTCGTGTGCTGCAAACCACTGCCTGACTACAGCAGAGTGATGGAAGCTAACATTATCCCAAACCACTACATACATTGTCCGATTGTCACCAGGATCATCCCTTTCATTTTGTGGGATTAGGTCCCTATAAAGAGCGTCCAGAAAAGCCAACAGGTGTTGTGTATTGTATGCACCAATACGAGGAATATGGGTGTGAACGCCATTTTCTGAGATTGCTGCACACATTGTAATATTTCCTCCTCATTGGCCTGGGACATCAATGGTGGCTCTTTCTCCAATGTGATTTCGTCCACGCCGTCTGCCTTTTGCGAGATTGAATCCCGCTTCGTCAAGATATACAAACGTGTGCAGGGGTTCCCTGGCCTCCAATTCCAGGATACGCTATACAAAGGATGAGAATAAAAAAAAGTCTGTAATGGTGCATTTGGCACAACAGATTGTACAGTTTGAATTGTAAATAGGATTACAGTAACATGCAGAAATGTAAGTGCAGTACATGGCCTAAACTTTTACAGTACACAGAGGTACATATGCAAACATGTTTTACCTGTACATACTGGTGACGGAGCTCCTTCACTCGATCACTGTTCCGTTCAAATGGTACTTTGTACAATTGCTTCATGGACATTTCATTCCGTCTGAGGACTCTGTCTATGGTGGGAATTGATATTGACTGAATATTTCCGAAGATGGTGTCATCTTCTACGACAGTTCTTTGTATTTCTCTCAGTCTCAAAGCGTTGTTTGCAGCCACCATTGCACAAATTCTTTCCTCTTGCTGCGGAGTCAAAAGTGGACCTCTTCCACCTCTTCTAGGTTGTCTGGCAGTCCTTTTTGAGATGCAGATGAAAAAACACAAACATAAATAAGCGCAAACATGCTTACAGTAATTGTTACAGGACTATCATTCAAAACTCCTTTCTTTACAGCATTACTGTATTGTACCACAGCACACTATGCCACACCTGGGCCAAGTCTGCGCTTCAGTTACAGTACGTCTATATGTAAAGATCTATAAGGTCATGTCCTAATGCAAGTCTCCTGTATGACTATGAAAGTGCAGAGCAAATTAGTTTGTGCTGAATAACTACATTACAGTATGCTCACCTGTTTTCCCGACGAAATGTCTGAATACAGTTTTTCTCAGTCGCTTTGGTGCGTTTCTCAGATCAGAATTGAAATTCTCATAACTATTAGTTCAACCTCCACAACACTCAGTCATTTGTGCACATCATAGTAGCAATTTCTCCTCTCTCTGAACAAACTGCAAATGATTTTGGACATGAATCAGTTGCTTCCATACATTTCCCTGCTGCTTTCTGACATTTCCATTTGCTTATGTCATGTCAGTCAAAAGTAATCATACCTATGGATGCTGAATAGTCGTTCCCAATAAAACTAATAGTCATACATCCATTGCTTGAGTCATCACACACAAAATTGTTGAACTAGTTATCACATGCCAAATATTGGCCATCTGTCAAGCAAATCCTATACCTTTCTGTATCATTTTTCCTGGAAATGTCTCCGACATTGAACAATTGATCTCAGGTGAATCACAGCTGTCACTCATGAGGAGGCGTGTGAAAGTTTAGTTGTAACCAATGACAAACAACTTGTTCACTGTCAATTATGGATGAATCCCCAATTGGCAAGCATATATAAACTGCGCAGGAGCTAGTGTGTACCATTTCTACACTTCTGTGACACAAAATGGAAGGTCAGCACCGTGGAAGAGGGAGAAGAGGCAGATATAGGCGGATTCCTAATGAAATAAGGGCTACAATTGTGGACCATGTTGTCAATCACGGCCTCACCATGGAGGAGGCTGGTCGAAGGGTGCAACCCAATATTGGAAGAACTACTGTCAGTTCAATCATCCAAACATTCCGTAGGGAAAACAGGTATGCAAACAGTAATACACTGTACTGTACTGTGCCATCTCAGACACATCACATGTTACTGTACTGTATTTGCAATTTCACAAAAAGTTCACTCTGCACCACATAGGATTGTAACACAGCAAGAAGAAGCCATTTGTGCAATGGTCATTGCAAACAATGCAATAAAGCTGAGAGAAATACAAAGCGCTGTCATAGGGAATCACACGGTATTTGGCAATATTGAATCTGTTTCAATTTCAACAATTGACAGAGTACTCAAGAAAAATGAAATCCACATGAAGCAATTGTATAAGGTGCCATTTGAACGAAACAGTGACAGGGTGAAGGAGATCCGTCACCAGTATGTGCAGGTAAAGCTGGTCTTCTATGTTCTGCACTGCAAACTGTTTTACAGTACTTCGTAGTTTCATGCAGTACACTTGCAATTCCACAGCACATACTCTACAATGTGTTTTACCAAATGCATGCATTACTGTTTGTTACTGTACACAGGCATATTGTGACATTGCATTTCTGTCTCTCTCTAAAGCGTGTACTGGAGCTGGAAGCCAGGGAAACACTGCACACATTCATATATGTTGATGAGGCAGGTTTCAATCTGGCCAAAGGCAGAAGGCGTGGAAGAAATCTCATTGGACAGAGGGCAACCACAGAAGTCCCTGGTCAGCACGGAGGGAATATTACCATGTGTGCAGCCATCTCAGACAACGGCGTCCTCACCCATATCCCCCTTCTTGGTCCATACAATACCCAACATCTCCTGACATTTTTAGGCACTCTTTACAGGGACCTAGTCCCTGAGAATGAGAGAGGTGGAGGCCAACTCAGCAAGTATGTTGTTGTCTGGGATAATGTCCGTTTTCACCACTCCCATCAGGTCAGAGTGGTTTGCAGCACATGACAGACTTCTGGTTGAATATCTCCCTCCATATTCCCCATTCCTTAATCCAATAGAGGAGTTTTTCTCTGCCTGGAGGTGGAAAGTTTATGACCGGCATCCACATGAGCAAATGGCCCTGCTAGCAGCCATGGATGCAGCATGTGACGACATCACAGCAGGGTCCTGCAGAGGATGGATTCGCCACTCCAGGAGATACTTTCCTCGCTGCATTGCGAGGGATAACATCTGTTGTGATGTAGATGAAAATATGTGGCCAGACAGACAGGAACGTCTGGATGTGCCAGAATGATTTACTGTACTGTTACATGTGCTGTTTATTGTTCACATTAGTGCACAGCTCTACCAAATGGGTGATTTTATGTTTACATGTATTCTACAGTGAACAAGTGACTGTAGCATATTTTTCTTTTGCACAATTCTGTAGGATTACAAACACTTCTACACAATGGAAATGTGAAACGTACGTATTCAGTGTCTCAGTTACTCCCAAGACTCCCATAACATCTACAGTGACTGTACTGCACATTTCAGATGGCTGTACAGGTAGGCCATAGTGCTGTCGTCAGCATTTTCAGGTGTCACCAATTGTTTTTGCAATGGGAAACACTGAAATTATAAACTGTCATAGTGGAAACATGACAATGCCATTTGACTATCTTGTTCATAAAGATGGTGTCAAGACTTTTCATTTTGATGGCACTGACAGTTTCATTGACATGGATACTTGCTTTTGAGGTATGGATAATCAATTCTGTGCATGTGACGTGCTTTTGCAGGCTATCCACTAGGTTTTGCAGTTTGCACTAATTGTTTTGGGAAATGCACTAACTGCTGTGCAAATGTTAATGGTGTTGTGAGGAACGCACCAAAGCGACTGAGAAAAACTGTAATAGAACTTACAGTAGTTCTCCCAACATTTGGCTGCACCCTTCGACCAGCCTCGCCCATTGTGAGGCCATGGTTTATCACATGATCCACAAGTGTTGCCCTGATTTCGTCAGGAACGTGTCTATGTGGTTGGCCTCTTCTTACCCGGTTTTGTCCTCGTCCTCCACCGATCCTCACCCCTCTTCCACAAGGCTGACGTTCCATGTTCTGCAGTTTTGTAGATTCAGTATGCACCTCATGCCAATCCTGTCTGTTGGTTTACATTATATATATACACTTGTAGAGTAGGGGATACTGTAACGCGATTCACCTGTGACTGGGTAGAAGAGGCTTTTCATTGGTTGCAAGTAAGAGTAACACACACCAATTTTCATTAGTGTGAGATAAGGTTCACCTGAGAAAAGTAATTTATGGAGATTTTCATGGAAACTCCTTAAAAATAGGGTTTTCAAAATGGGTGTACAAATTGTTTGACAAGATGTTCAACAATTTTGAGTGCACTGACACAAGCAATGAAATGAAGACTATTAGTTGTAAGGACAATGACTATTCAGCCGGTACAAGTATAAATAATTGTGACATTCATGATAAAAGCAAGGAGATAGTGATGAATAGCAAGTCAAAAGTGACCATTCTTTAGATATTTGTACTTACTCAACTGCTTCATGTCCAAAGGCGTTTGCCTTTGGACGAAATGAACATGAAACCGCCACAAGGTTGTGCCAAAACGACTACATGTTGTGGAGGTTGAACTAACTATTGTGCAAAGTTTAATTCTGTTGTGAGAAATGCACCAAAGCAACTGAGAAAAACTGTAGTGCTAAGTTGCTCATTTTAGCATGCATATGAAATAAAATTGAGGTCATATCCACTGCAAACATTGGCATGCTAACTGTATCATTTTCCCATTTTATTGTTACTGTTGCTATTTATTTATTTATTTTGCTCAGTGCTACTATCTGTG